>NC_142086.1:77482029-78107029 GCF_054644295.1 Miniopterus natalensis | reverse complement strand
AATCCAATTCATTTTAAAGAGCTATTTATGTGCTGAGTAATAAGCATGACACATTGGCTCTTCAGGTGAAACAGAAAGATAAGAATGGCTATTTTTAATTTTTAAGAGATGTGACACATAATAACTGACCTTAAGTTGGAAATCTCTGCAATTATATAAATCCGAGAGCTTCTAATATGTGAAATAAGGCCTCCTGGGTAACTAATATTCTGGGAGATTTATTGCTGAATTGGAACAAGCAAAGATGACAGGCAATGAGATTAAGTAAAGGACATAGAGTGCACATCTTAGTTCTTAATTTCAAGAGGCAATTTGGTATAACAGAGCCTCCTCCTTCTCAATGAAACAAAAGAAACTTTTACTTACTATTTTACCATTTCCAAGTATTGTTTCATAAATGGAAATAAGATTTCATTTTCTATGTTGTATCATATTGACATGTTTGAAATTCACCAAAACACACACGCACACGCACACACACAAAACGGTCTCTGAAATTATATATTCATTATGTTCTTTCAAGGAGCAATACAGTAAGTATTACTTAATTGCTATTTTTATGTTTTTCATGGTACCATTGTACAGACAGTTAAAATAACTTCCAATATCTTGTTTCAGGGTAAATGGGGAGTGCATGTGTAGTTAATTGGACCAGTACAAAAATTGATTGGTCTCATCAGTTCTGTCATCATCATTTTTATCTGACCTTTTAATAGAAGAATGGTCAGAAAAATTTGTAGTATAAACTATTGATCCAAAAGTCATTTCACTGAATTAAGAAGCAAAACTAATACTGAGAGAGGTCATACATTTAAAGAAATTAGGCACATAACTATAAATATATTAAAACTAGAGCATCTACAATCTCTGAAATGTTAAAATATGTAACCATTTATAAAATAGAAACTTAAATTGATATAATCAAATCACATAGGGGTTCTTGTTGGTTGTCATTTCTGATTGCTGACACTTTTTGTAATTAACTAAATGTGCACAGCAAAGTAAACAAATAATTAGACCAAATGTATTTCTACTTTTCTTTCATTTTTTAACTTTTAATATTATTTGCTAAAAACTTTTAAACGTATTTCCTCAGACCTTCTTAAGATAGGCATATTTCCATTGAGAATTTTAGACAACCTTTATTATAATTTTCCATAATTCATTGTTATTCTGTCCTATAGTACAATAATAGATCTCACCACTTTTATTACTAATAAATGTGTCTGCCTATGTAATCAAATATTAAAATTATTTCTTTAAGGTTATGCCTTAATAGCTCTAAATCTAGCCAATTATTCTATTAAATTGCTAACTTAAGACAGGCAAGGGCTATAATTCAGGAACTACAGTGGCTCTATATTTAGACTGACATCTTTGTTCATCCTTCACATAAACTGAATTTATCTAATAGTTCACACATTCTGCTTTATGAATAGCAGACAATTTTTGGCTGACCTATAATTGCTTGATAATTCTCATGTAAGTACTCAAGTAGAGATAGGTCAAATATTACATATGATTCAGCCCTCAAGGACTAAAGCAATGGTTCTTTCACCACTTTGAATTTTGAATAAACTTATATGGGAATTTTGAACAAATCTCTATGTTCTTAACCTAAAAATGAATTATTTATTAATACAGTAGTACATTGTTGGATAAAATAAAAAGTTAAAACTAGTTGCTGTCCATCTGTTACTTTACTGGATGAATGTAAGTTTTCATTGAAAATCTTTCGAAACAGCCTAATAAAATTTTACAATTAAACTGATTTAACACAGAAATGAATACTCTGGAATATCCTGTTGTCTTTACTATAAGCTGCCAGCTTCAAATTTAAATATTATCTATAACCTTTCAGAGAACTACACTTCCTTTCACTCTAACACAAACATATGTATATGCAAGTCTGTCAGTATGTATGTAAATATATAAGCAAATGTGTAAACATATATTCATTTATATACTAAGCCACAAATTAGGATACCAAATTAATGACCAAATTAATATATTGCATTTAATACCTCTAGTTTGATGATATTTTATATTTTTAATATACTCAATATTGCTTCATGTCTTTTTTATTGTTCTAATACCATTTTTCTTGCAGACAGGCATCATCTTGCCCTAGGATGGAGCATTAAATATGACTATTCAAAGCTCCTAAGGTTATTTATTTTTAATTATACAGAATAAAATTAGCATATTTTGCCACAGCACTTACAGCTGCCTGTGTCTGTCTTTCTCATCACAGCAAATATCTCAGGGCATTTTCTCACAGATTTTTGTTTTGTTTATCATATTAGAATTGAAAATATACTATACATAAAAAAGGATTTAGCAAATTTGTCAAAATCTGTCGATTTAGAGCATAAATGTTCAGGGAATATCAAGTACTAGTTAGATAAAAATAGGATAATTAGGTGAGTTTATTTATTTAACACACTCTTTCTCTATCTGAAAAAGTTAAGCCAGCCTTAAAAGTAAACTCCTACAGCTTTGGGTCAAAAATTTTAATCATTCTGATTTCTACATACAATGTGCAAGTAAATGAAACAAAATGATTTTTGGCACTTTCTAAAAGCCCCAGAAACTAAACTGTCTATATTCGTTAGAGAAGACAAAGAAAATGTATGTCAGCCTATATCCCTGATTCATACCCTGAGCTGCTTAATAGCTCATTGGTAATGAGACACGTGGTAAACACCCCTTTCATCTTTTCTGACATTTGGAGCTTTTATTAGATGGCATGAAAAACCGGTTATTCAGTTAGTTTATGACTCATTCAATGTGATTAGAGGACATAGAAACAAATTTTGCATCCTCAAGTGAAAAAAAAACAAAAACTTTTTTCTTTAGATATCTTAACTATGTGGTTAAATAGAAGCAAAACTAAACAAAACCTTCACATTATCAGAGACTAAATAGATAAATAAATAAGTAGGTTATAAGTAGCTCTGTATCCATAAATGAAATGCTACAGTGGGGATATTTCATGTTTTGAGAAGACATCTTTATTTATGACCTAAGAAAATTCCTCTGAGAGTGACTAGATATTCCATAGAATTTGTAAATAAAAACCTTAGTTTGCTTTTGAAGTTGTCTCTCAGAGTTCTCTAGATTCTATTCAGTTAAAAAAAAAAAAAAAAAATCAAACGACTTTTGAATCAAAAGGAAGAAAAAACGGATTACATGTTAGAATATTTTGTTATGGCTCTAATAACTGTGCAAGAAAAAATACTGTATTATTTTTAAAGTACTGATCAAAATGCTTAAAGATTCTTTTATACTGAACCTGTGAAATCTGTTTGTATACATAAGTATTTGCACATATATAATTCCTGGAGATTTTCTCTAACACTTTCAAATTTTTACATTTAAAATCCTATAATTTAAATAAAATCTGCAAAGGGATGGGGTGGAACGGGTCATTGGGGAGAAAAAGGGACATCTGTAATATTTTAAACAAAAATAAAAAATAAATAAAATCTGTACCTTATTTCACTCTTACATAAATGTTTAGAAACTATTTTAAAATAGTAACAATCATTCATATATTATTTAAAAGAAAACATTTTATTATAATTTTAATAAAAATTTACTATCAAACGTAATATATTTTAAATATCTTTCTGAAGTATCTCCAGAAAAACCATTGTTTCATTGTTTTATATTACATTTTTATATACAATAAAAGTGATCAACTCTACTCATTCACTCTTGTTTTATTTTCAAAGAAATGTGAATGGTTTATACTTTTATATTTGTGTATAGTTAGTATTACAAAGTATTTCCAATTAGCACCACATATCTTAAGTATTACAGTAAAATGTTTTGTTTGCTGTGTTTAAGAGCAGCCTGTCATGGACTTATTGACAGTCACAGAAAAGTTTCAGGGGAGGACTAGAGTGTCAAATAGTTAGAGCTCATTTGGCTGGATTTTAGTTTTCTTTAAATATATATATATCTATTTTTTCCCTATAGCTAAAATTGACCAACCATTCTTTCCACTTAGCCTTCAGTGCACTTTATTTCCCATTAGGCATTTTAAAAATTTTACCTTAAGTACTGTACTCTAAAATGTATTTTTTTAAGTAGGCATAATAGTATGTTTCTAAACCTTTCCCCTGTATTGCAGTCATCTGTGAAACTGTCTAAATGGTGGCGCTGGGAAATTGGTTACTTGGGCAATGAGGCAGAGCCTAATCTTTGATATTCAAAGATAATTCTCTGTTTTGGCACAAGGTAGCTCTATTATATAAAGTTTCTTTTATTGTTTATATTGCTGTGTGCTCAAAGTAGGAAAAATCATTTGTCCGTTGAATACCTATACATGTAGCATTAATAAAATAGTTTTGTATATCATCATGATGTATTCTAGTGATTAGAGGAAGGTGTCATTTTCATGACAATATTTTTACTTGCAGAAGTTCAATAAAAATCTGTTCTTCTGGTAAGAGGACATTATTGGAAACTGGTTATATTACCAAGGATTTGACTGGAATCTCATATTTGAGAGAGACACTCAGAGACTAAGATATGAGCACGCAACTTTAAGGAATTAAGATTACTTATGGAGACTAATAAAACCCTTGGAAATATTGGCCTGGTACCTTGCTTACAGGGTTCCCAACAGCCTTACTCACTTACTATGTGAGTAGAGAAGGTCACTTACTGGTAGTTGCAGGAACCTCAAGATATTTTGGAGACCTTGAGAAGAGAGGAATTCATGCAAATGTATAGGTGTTCTAAAGCCTAGTGGCAAGACCTTGCCCTGGCATTTCTGACCTCGAGGGGCCTTTTAAACTTTCATTTAAAGATTTCTTATAAAGAATTCTAGCAAACAAAAATTATGTTTTAGTAATATACTTTGTAGATATTAAATTCTAGATTGTTCGTTATCTTTGAAAGGGTTTTTTTCTACCTGTAAACTGGAGTGGATGCTGAATTCTGGTTTCCTCCAATATCTGGCTATGACCCTCCAAAACAACTTGACCAATATTTCTCCCACCCTTTGACTTAGAATCACTGACAACTAGAACTGCAGTTTTCCCAAGGCTGTGAAAGCTAAAGTTGAACAACTTGATATAAACTTCAGAGACATAAGGTAGAGACAATCTTTGTGCCTGCTGCTGAAAAATCACTAGAGACATTCAAACCTGCAAGCCAGGAAAATCTATCAGATTGTCACTGCCTTCCTTCACTCCATCTTTGAGGCAGACATCTAGACATTGTCTTGAATGGCTGTCCTCAGAACTCAGATACTGGAATTATAGTCATTAACCATTGTTATTCTTCTGTTTCCATAGAGATGCCTCTTCTTAAATACCTGATTGCTTGTGGCATAGGCCTAACTGTGGAACCTACCTTCATCACCACCTCCTGAAATGAGGCACAACTGATTAACTGAACTGACCTGTTCCCAAGACTGAGACTGGTTTAATGAGATATGTCATTAGTGGATTTAGTTCTTGGTGAAGGAGTCAGCATTTATAATAACTGTAGAATGATAGAATGCTGATAGAAATAGAAACCAACCACACACTGATGTCATGCTTGTGACCTCCTACGGGATCATTATAAGAGTTCATTGTTCTTGTTCTGAATTAGAAAACCTTAAGATGATTGTCTTTAGAGAACATTATTTGAGGACTCTTTTAGTTTTCTATTGCTGAGTAACAAGTTACCATAAACTTAGTGGCTTGAAACAGCGTCCTTTTATTATCCCACAGTTTCTGTAGAGGAGAATTACACAGGCTGAGCTGGCTCTCTGCTTAGTTTCTCACAAGGCCCAAGTCAAGATGTTGAGTCATGATGCTGAGTTTTTATCTCAAGGCTCTGGGTAAGAATTCTCTTTCAGTCCTATTCAGGCTGTTGGCTGAATTCAGTTTCTTCTCATTGTAGGACCAGAGTTCCTGTTCCCTTTATGGCCATCATCCAGGAACCACTTTGGGTGTGTTGATGTCACTTGAATGTCTTTCCATATGCTCCCTCCGTTTTCCAAGCCTTAGGTGACAAGGTAAATCATCCCTGTGCTGCAGCTCCCCCTGGCTTCGTCTTCTGCAAACAGTAAGAAAACTGTTTTCAATGGACTCATGCAGTTAGATTAGCATCACCTGAATAATGTCTCTATTTTATGCAACTTCCTAATAATCTTACTTATATCTGCAACATCTCTTTTTCTGTGTCGCATAATGTAATCATGGTACTAACACCTGGAGGTAAAGGTCATGAGGGACATCTTAAAATTCTGCTTAACACAAGTAAAACCCTTTTTCAGACACATTTGATATTCAAATTCATTTAGTAGCCGAATGACGATTAATCTTTTAAATATTTTTTTCTCATAAAGCTATCCGATTTCCATTTCTCTGGGGAATTTTTTCCAGTTTGCTGTTCAATTACACCAGTTAAGTTTTATTATTTTTAAGAATTGAATACATAATAAATAGCCATTCCTTACTTTTTCACCAACTTGGTAGATGAAAACTAATGTTTTTAAAGGCACAAAAATATTACATATTATTTCCCACACAGTTGTAAGGTAGACACTCAAAGTGTTAGCAGGAACATCTTGTCACACCTTAAAAAGAAGAGCTTGAATTAGTTAAAACTGAAGTTGTAAAGGACATCTGATATAATGGAATCACTATAGAAGTGTTGAATATATCCAGGGCCCTATTTAGAAAATTAATCTGTGTGCTTACACCGATTATAAAGTTAAGCAGAAGAATCCAAGCCCAGTCCAGACTTTCCCCACAAAAAGTTATTTAATAACAATGCCCAGGCCTTTAAAACAGGATACGGAAATTGCTCCAATTTCTGAGCATATTGTTATAAAGATGTCGTCAGTCTGTCTAGAGCAAGACCCTGCCACAAACACGAATGGTGAGGACACAATGACCACAGATGTTTAAAAAGAAACACCAAACTGAGATCATTTGTTAGACATTTTATTAAAGTCTACCTTCTCTTCTTTCGAAGCATGAATGACCATAATGGACAATCCAGCTTATTAAGCACCCAATTTTCCCATGAAGATTTAGTCTTTGGTTTAGAAAGTATAAAGAAAAATAACATATCCTAGGACATGCAGAACTTCTAAAATAGTCAGTAATATGGCCCTAATAAATATAAGCAGCAAAACTGACCTTATCCGCAATATCTAGAGGCTACCAAATCCCATGGCATGTAGTTGCCTCCAATTACAAGCCAGCGATGACATGGTGAATGCTTCTTGAGCTACAAATCTCACTGTCTTTATTGCCCAGCTACCATTGATAGCGTTCTAGCCTGCTGCAGCCATTCTTAAGATATACATGGCTACTCCAAGTTGGAATAAATATTTTTTACCTTCTGTAGTCAAAGAACCACAGGCTCTCACATCCCCATACTGATCTTTCAATGCCAAATGCAAATGTTGAGACTATAGCCAGCCATATGCCCTGCCTTCTCCCTTGAATGAATGCTTACTTGTTACCTCACCGGTGTGATCCTGAGCTGTATCTGCCATGGGACCCACATTCCACTAATGAATAGGCTAAGCACACCTGACACCCTTTATTTACACTTTGTCTAAAGAGCTGTAAAATTCAGAATGTGAGTAGGGTGAGATCAGCATCCAGGAAGGAGTCTGCTGCATAACTCTACCCTTCATTCTTGCTAAGGATCCGTGCTGTGTAATTGATTCTACGTGACAATTTTGACTTGTCTCACTTACTTCTTTTTCCAAACAGACAACTCCTCTTTACCTCTCACTTTTTCTCTGGCAGGAATCATGCTTCCTCCAGAACAGATAAAATATAGATGCCATAGAGCTGAAAAAAACTCAAAATATACCCTCCTTCCTCCAGTGCTTACTCTGTTCTCGCCTATGTTCAGCTTGCCAGCCTATCCAAAGGAAGTTCTCCAAACCATGATTTATAATCATTTCATCACCATGTCACCTGTTTTCATTTACTGCGTTTAAGCATCCATTGTTTATTCCATAAAGGTGACCCCCAGAAATCTACTAATTGCTTAATCAAATGGAAGCTTTTTAATTCTTATTTAGTATCTCTGATGCATTTTATACCATCGGCATGTTGTTCTGCATTGTGATTCTCTCTTCTTTCTATTTGTGATTCCAAGATACCAACATTTTACTCCAGTTTTTCTGAACATCCTTTCTCAAGTGTCTTCATTGAATCTTCTTTCCCTGACCTCTCATTATTACTCATCCCCAGAACCCCATTTTCAAACTGTAATGTCTCACATTCTCTGTGAATACACTATGCATCCGCTTCCAATCATTTGTTTTGTTTTCTTGCATATATTCTTATAATTATCAACTCTAAATATTAGTTTATACTATTTTTATGAGTTTCAGACATATTTTTCTTTGTAACCATATATGTACTGGCCCCACCTCAAGATTTTTCAGATTTTTACATTCAACATGATCTAAAACAAACAAACAAAAAAACCTCCAAAATTTCAGGAGTCCGGTCTTTATTTTCCAGAAGAAATATATATATCAAAGGGAATTACTTAAATTTTTAAAAGTAAATACTGTAATGGAGGAGTTGAAATTTAAAAGTATTTCAAATGAAAAGCTACCTTGAATAATTTGAGGGGAAAAAAATATGTTTGCATTTTTCTTAAGGTAGATTTAATCACTGATGGATAAGAATGAGTGCTACTAGAAAAATTGTACTTAGAGCTGCCATGGAAAGAAGATAGAAAATAGAAATATTCTTGTATTAACAAGTTGTCATCACATTTATCACTGTTGTCCCATTGAATTTTGATTCATTTGATTCCAAGAGGAAACATTATGGTTTAATAATATCATCTGAGAACATTCCTTGAAAGAAAAAAATAGATCCTTAAGTAATCTTGTTTCTTAAATACTTAAAAAAAAAAAAAGTTTTTAGAAAAAAAAAAGAAGCCTTTTTGATGAGGTTAAGTAGATTTGAATAAGTAGAAATTTAGAGATGTTACAACCAAGAAATGTATTAAAGTATGAAAACTAAAAAACAATACCTAAATTATTAGTGGTGTTTAAACTTTGCTCTTCTACAGTCAGAATATAATAGCTTCAATTGGATTTCATTAAATGTATATGGATTTTTCATATTTTGGAGAAAGTTTTATTTTATTATTTTAATATTTCATTATTTAATTCTATATGTAGCTTTAGTAAAATTTAGCACAAAAGCCACATAAACCTTTTTTTAAGCTTATATACTATAGTATTTTTTCTAGAGCAAATGTTTTCAGAGAGATAAAAACAACCACCCATGATACCTAAATAGAAAACTGATATTTTTACTCTCCCATAGTATGAAATCAGGCTGAGATGAAGGATAAGAAAAGATGATTATGACTATAACCTATGATCATGCAGCGATGCAGTGGTTTTAATCTACTCAGTAACCAGGTACATGATTCAACTATCAGTTGTGGCAGGAATCCTTAGAAGAAAAGAGAAGCAGAGTAAGCATTGAAAGGCAAAATGGAGATTATTCCTGTTAGTCTAAAGTCCCATTGCAGAATGTATCTAAATGTAAGACTCATCTTCCTTGTATTTATAAAATTATAATGCAACAATTACGATTGATTTAAAAAAATGTATCTTTCAATTTAATAAATCTAATACTTCTCCTTTGAGGATTTTATGTCAGGACTGTACATAAATGGATAAATTACCTCTTTTGCGATTCTCTTTTTATAAGTTACAATGGAAAGATACTGAGAATGAAGAATCTGTGTACACAGTGTCATAGAATTTAGGGGAAAGACAACTGTTCCTTCCTGCTGACAGAACTTTAAATGGTCAGTCTGCTCAGATATCAAGCAGTGCACATTTTGGAAATCGTCTAGAAAACTACAACAATTATATACAAATGTCAGCATTTTCAATCTCGAAGGGAACGTAAAATTTTAGTCTTAGTAATTTATTTCAGGAATGAAGATACAAAAGATGTAGAGTAAGAACAATCTGAACTACCCTAGAAATAATTCAAGATAGCATGCATTTTTGGATTTTGCAACTAGTGCTCTTTTCCATGTTTCTAGAGATATACATTTTCCTTTAAAGTAAATAAATTCAGTAACTTTTACTTTGCAAAAGAGGAAGAGACTTGAAATTGTGATGTCTCATGCTGCCATGGAAATGTTTAATTGCTACTTTTTAAATACAAATTAATTTTCTCATATGCTCAATTTAAGTATCATCCAATTTTCCTCTCTGTGGCCTTTTGCTTAAGGAGTAATTACATTGCTGACATTTTTAATTAAAACTGTGCTATCTATTTTAAAAAGCATTAAGCCTTCCATTGATTTCAGATCCTGAATAAAATTTTGGTTGATGAATCAGGATATGTGTCTTAATACTCTATGAAGCCTATATCTATTAGCATACAATTTAAATTGCATAGTATTAAAAGAAAAAGTCATTCTTTAAAAAATTAATGGCATTGTTAGAAATTAGGATCTTAATTCAATGAAACATATATATGTATGTTTGTGGTTCATTCTAATGAAGCTGTCACCTAATAATTTTAATTTGTATTTAGAAAATTGGAGAGTTAGCATATTAGCAATCTTTGGAGTTCTGAAAAATAATACAATTTGCTGTATATTTATAAAATATATTTTTAAATCTGGGAATACTTAAAACTTTTAATAAAGAGAAGCTGTTAGCCACTTAAGCAATACATTAAGAGTGTTGTAATATTGTGAAAAATGCTTCCAAAGAAGGTGGTGGAGGGAAGGTGCAGTCTAGCTGAATGGGCCTATGAAATCTGGCAGTGAAGTTGGTAATCTTAGTGGGCATAAGGAGCCATAGTGATCTATAAATGACTACAAGCTGAGATTTAGCCAGGCATGTAGCAAAACAATCTCACTTAGAAACTCCCCAAACCAAGGCTCTGAGACCTAAACAGAGTTGGCTTCCATCTAATACATATGAACTTCTATTAGAAAGTGAGGGAGTGACTAGTGTCAATCTTTTGCAGTTATGTATAACTTGACTTTGGCTTCAAGGATCCTCTTACTCTTAATATCTTACACAATAAACAAATGAAGTCAATAGGCATATCTTAAGTGAATGGAATAAAGGGGAAGATACAGTTATTATTTCTATTTACTGTAGAGTAGATAGAGGCTTTAAAACCAAGGCTATCCATACAATATAACTTCTACAGTTACCTACTTATATCCCTTCTAGTGTCTTTGTTCTGTAATCTTCACATTCTCAAGTTAAATAGACCTCAAAACTCATTTCCATTCATAAATTTTCACTTATGTGTATATGTATATATATCATATGTATACCTATCCAATTATGTTACCTGAATTTAATGTTTAAATTTAGTTTAAATGTAACTTACAAATTATCTCGTGTTTTTTATATAGTCAAGATATACCAGTGCTCAGAAATGAGTCTTCTAACTCAAATTCAGACCTTGGAATAAACATCACATTTATGACACTCATTACATCATTCTCTTAGTGTCCGTTTAACCCAACAACACAACATAGACTTAAGTTTTCTGCAAGAATTTCCTTTGTTTTAAAATACCTGCTAGTGCTAGTATTTCCAAGTGTCTCTTCCCTGGCAACAAAGAAAATGAAATCAGTGTTTCTATTTCTATGAATTTGCCTATTCCAGACTTTCCATATGAGTGGAATTATACAACCTTTATCCTTTATCCTGGTGGTTTTAACGTTCATCCATATTGTAACATAATCTTCCCTCTCCATTTTTTTCAATATAACTAAGGATTTATTATGTACTTTAAGAATCAAACAGGGATTCTTGAAAGACACGTAACAACAAAGGTTCCTGGGACGTTAATGTTTGTAAATAGGTCATCTTAATTCAAGTTCAGCAAAGGTTGGAGATAAATATACATCTTTTCAAGTTAAATTTTTTAAATTAAATTTATTGGGGTGGCATTGCTTAATAGGATTATATAGATTTCAAGAGTACAGTTCTGATACATCATCTGTATATTGCACTGTATGCTCACAACCCAAAATCAAATCTTCTTGGTCACCATATATTTGATCCCCTTTACCCATTACTACCTCCCCACCCCCTTTCCCTGTGGTAACCACCATACTGTTGTCTGTGTCTATGAGTTTTTATTGGTTTAGTTTTCTTGGTTAATTTGTTTTTTGCTTTTAGTTTTATATTCCACACATGAGTGAAATCATATGGTTCTTAACTTCCTGTCTTGACTTATTTCACTTAGCATGATATTCTCAAGAGCTCCATCAATGACTCAGGTTTCTGAATTTTTTATTAAACACAAATGATGCAATTCTTGATATGCTATGTCTTTGTATTGAGTTGTTCTGCGTGTTTTTTAAATTTCATATTATCTATCTACTTTTTCAGGAGTAGTAAAGTTTAAAAGGCAAAATATACTTAATTCCACAGATGATCATTATCTTACTAAAAAGTAGCCCAATGCTAGCTTTGAGTCTTAAAGGAAAATATAAGAACTATAATATATTTTCCTAGATATTTCTAAAAACATATTGGACTTTTAAGGACTTAACCACCTTCTGTAACTCAATGTGAAAAGAAATATGAATCACATAAAAATGTATATAGATACGTTTTATTAATTTAAAAAAACACTAAAAGTCTTCATTTTGATAACTGATAAAAATTTTAGACAATTTTTATGAAATTTTAATTATGCAGAAACGCTCCTTTTCCATAAATTGAAATAAACTATATTCTGAAGTCTCTGTATCAAAATGCATTACAGTTTACTTTAATATATGTGAAATTCTAAGACGCAACTCAGCACCCAAAAGGCTACAGATGAATCCTTCATCCTGGGTATTACTGACAAAAAGGATTAAATAAATACATTTGATTTCTTTTCTTTCTTCTGAAGCATAAGCTAGGTACAATAACAGAATAAAGCTTCAGATTTATTTTCTGTACTATATTGCAAAACTCTTATCTAATGTAAATTGATATTTAACAGCTTTTTCTCATCCCTGGGAGGATTTTGTACCTTAAAAAAAAAAAAAATCAATTCTTCTTTCAACAGTCCTGAAGTTAGTTTACCTGCTATAAATTTCGGTTTTGCTTAAAAAAAAAATTGTATTTTTTCCCTCACTTCAGCTATGTTTTTGCTTGTCTCTCCTTTTCTCACTCTACCTTTCTGCACTCCCATGGATTCTTCAGTATTATAGTGATCCATATAATCCTCTAGTTCACCATTTCAGAGTAGCAATTTAAAAAGAATTTTATTTTTAATTGAAGGGTTGAGCAGTAAAATGAGTTTGGCGTATAAAAAGCTCATATAAAGTGAGACATAATGTAAGGCGCCAGAGTCCTATCATTTTCACTGCCTCAGGATCTTTCCTCGATGTCCTTTGTTGTCCATTGTTACTTACAGAAGCGTTTTTAAATACAAGGACTCCTTGAACAAATAGAATGAACTGCTACCCAGGCAGATCTGTGCCCTACAGTGCTGCTCGTAAGGTGAATGTAGTTTTAATTTCTAATAGATAAAGGGCCAAGGGCCAAAATCATCAGCCACACAACTGTTTCTCCCAACAAGCTGTTCCAGGGTTGGACCCCCCCACAAAGGTACAACATGGGGTTTCCATTATATTTGAAACTTTATCTCAAGACACAGTGACTTCAGTCATGTTATTAGCCACCATTGTTCTGGATTTTTCACTCTGCAAAATGTATATGCCCCAGTCATGGATTAGCAATGTGTTCCTGCTGTCATTTGCTTTTGTGAATTTTGCCCACATGAGTTCATTTATGTACCTACTTGTCAAGGTTATGGTGTTCTCTTATTTAATCAAACAGGATTCTAGGTGTTACTGGGAAGCTGTTTTGTAAATGTGGCTATCAACTACAATAAGTTGACTTTAAGTAAGAAGATTACCTTTCATAATGTGGGTGAGCCTCATTCATTCAGTTGAAGGCCTTCAGAACAAAAAGAGGTTTCCAGAAGGAGAAATTCTGCTTCAAGCTTGTAGCACTAATCCCTCCCTGAGTTTCTAGCCTGCTGGACTTTACTACAAATTTTAGTCTTGCTGACCTCACGAACATGTAAGCCAGTTCCTTAAAATAGATCTCTTAGCACACACCTGCATGCATATCTGTGTGTATGTGTGTATACATATGGATGTGTGCATGGATATGTATATAATCTTCTATTGGTCCTGTTTCTCTGCAGAACCCTGACTGATACAATCATCTTTTTCTTCTCTAACTTCTCCTTTCTTATCTCTCATCTCCCCTCTGTCTTCCCTTCATTTTTGTAAATATTTTATTTTGTGTTACATTCTAAATTCTCCCATTTTTACTATAAACCCACATAGCTCATATCATAAGACATATATTCAGTATAAAATACTAATTGAAAAAGAGTAATTTAGATGCATGCTTTATCACAGGGAATGCATGAGGAAACAGGTGAGCATGAGGCAGATAGTTTAGGAACAGAGGTCTTAACGTTCTTTGAAGCTTCTAAACCTTTGCCATTCTATTTAAGGTGCAGCACCTCTAAACTCTTGGGGCCTTAACATTTATGTTTTCTGCTCAGATATACAAATATAAAATTCATCTAAACCTTTCAGATCCAGTCACATACTCGATGAAAAACAAAAACAATCACTTTTGCAGAAAACTTAGATAAAAATTAATAAATTTGTACCAGTTTGCATTCCCACCAGCAGTGCACAATTTTCCTTTCTCCACAGTCTCACCAGCACTTCTCTCTTAACTTTTTTATCGGAACACTTTTAACAGGCGTGAGGTGATATATTGTGGTTGTGATTTGCATTTCCATCATGTGCCACACACAGCCTTGTTGATTCAAATTTGTGTCTCCAGACCTATTGATCCATCTGTGCGGGAGAATTGCATGAGGGTATGTAATTGGCATCCCAAAATTAACATGTGTAGAACACAGCCACAGTCCTCTCCTCCTTACTCCAGCTATTTCCAGGAAACTGAATCTGACCTGGTGTTTTGGGGTTTTTTTTTATTGACCAACAGCACAAATTCAACAGTTCTCAAATTTATCTTCTCCCCTTGTCATGTGGACATCACACGAATCACTGCTCTCTGACTCTTTTCCCTTCTATACTGAAGACTTTCTTTTTGCTTCTCTCCATCTCTGTGCCAGAAGCCTATTTCAGGTTTTTATCTTGGTCTAACTAGACTTCTGCAGTAGCTACCAAACTTATTTTTTTGTCTCCATTCTCAAACTCATCTGATCCATCATTCACAAGAGTCAGCTTTATTACGTTTAAAATGCAAATCAGCTTATTAATTCCAGTGTTTTAAAGCTTCCACTGGGGTTTCTATTACAGATGGAATAAAACCACATTGTTACTCAGATTAGGAAGATCTGCATAATCTCTCTCCTCCCAGCTCTACCACACTGGTCTCTCTCGTGGGGTATATACACCCAAAGAGAACAAAGATAATCTATCAAGGGTTGGAAGAAAAAGATTAAACTTCTATATCATTTCTAAAAGGAAGAAATATATTAAATTTAATATTACTCATATTTAATGTACAAGTTCCCATTGTCCCCTTGGTCTATATGTCAGACAAGTTTTCTGGGAAAATAATAAGGGTTTTCAAGTGCAGAGAAATTAACAATTATTTCCACATTTATTTCTTTTAGTTGGAGAGTTCTCGAATTTTTCAACTTATCTGTGCCTGGCTTGCAAATTATATTCTATCTATAACTAAACTGACTTTTAAAGTTCTTAAACTTACTTAAAAGTTTTCTGCCAACCCCCTCTGTCAGATTTAATGAATTCCCATTAATGTCATTATATGTGAAAGGGAAAGTGTAGTGCTCATATTTCCCCTGCTCTAATGTAAGTTACCAGCCCTATTATGAAATACAGTGGAGACTGAATCAGATATGTATGCATGATGCCTTCAGCTATTAGCAAATGATACTGTGCACAACGAGGCAACATAGATCTCTAATCTGTTCAACCATTTTCAAACGAGTTTCAGTAAATTTTAAACTCATATGTTATAATATAAAAATGCAGTACTCTGATTTTTTTGCAAGAATAACTGAGTAATCAAAGAAAAGGTACAATAATAGAGCTGGTGTGGGGGTGTTTTGTTGTTTTTGTTTGTGTGTGTGTGTTTGTTTTTTAATGCAAGTTTGAAGAAGGGGGTTAAAAATGTGTACCCATGATTTTAGTAAGCCTGACCAAGGGTGTGCTGCTCACATCTGATACTATTACAATAATATTTTCAGTGAAAGCAAAATATATATATACTCTATCGATAAATGTAAAATTTTTTTCACCTTTATCTCATTGTTTTAAATTTTATGTCTGAGTATTTTGATAACATAGACCACTAGTGCTTGTACCTAGTAACTGCCATAAGTAAGTAAAAATATTTATGTGATATGGATGAGTTCTCAATATTTTTAAAAGATGAAGTGTGCATTCAAAAAAGTTTAAAGACAGATACACACCCTATGTGTTCTCCTCTCTCATCTTTGTATTTTTGTCAGTCTTCTGTCTCTTATTTCAACCTATTTCTTGCTTCCTTCTCTCACACTGCCCCCTGAAAGACCCCAGTTTTAATTTTTCCCACTGAGAATATAAACCTAAAAGACAGTAGGTCTGAATGTTTGTTCAAAGCCACATTGCTTTGTACATATTGACAGTAGCTACATTTTTCTTAAATGAAATAACTCTTTTTTAAAGTTATATATTTTTTTGTTTTTTCAAAATAAAGACAAAAAATAGTGGTGCTTCAAAGGATTTAGGCACATGAGCTTTCCAGTTAATTCATCAGCAGAGACATTTAATATTACTATAGTGCTTTTCATACATTAGCTAATTTATAGTCAGACAACCCTAAAAGGTACTTTTGGGAAGTGCCTTTTTAAAAAAACAGAAAAAGGGAACTTAATTTGCCAAAGGTCAAAGATTTCATCAATAACAGTCCTTTCCAAAGACCCCCGACTTTATGTTTCTTGTTCCTGTGACTAGAACTAAAAGTTAAATTGATTCAATTCCATGAAGAAGGAAGAAACTAACTTATACAATTATAGAACTTGAGGGGTCTTCATAGGTCATATGACCAAATGCCTTTTTCTAACATACAACGGAAACTGAATATCCTCACCCTGGAGCTAAATGTGAATATATCCTTGTAGAATAACTCTGTAAGTTTCCATATGAACTCCAAAGTAGACCTGAACTTATAGTTTTGATAATTATCTTGCCAGAAGATCGTTTTTACAATAATTTTCTAAGAAATATTGAATATTGCCTAAATTATGCAGATGAGTTAATTCATCTGATGTTTTCTTTTATCACATGAAATGATTTTTAAAAACATTTGCTTTCAAAGTAAATATGTTTTCTGTCAGTTTGAGCCTACTTTCTCTATTCATTTTCTTATTTTAGAACATAAGAAAAAATATTATTCCATAGAGAATTCATTGTGTGTACTTCGCACAATGGTCATTCCTCTATTTCTATTCGTTATACTCATCATAATTCTAGGTTAAGAAAGTCTCAAGACCACTAGTTCCATTTAGTTAATAATTTCAGCATATGTTCAGCTACTTCATTCAGCTCGAACAATTCTTACCTGGTTTTATCTATATTTCCTAATTGCCAAGAGAAAGCATTCTTGACAGGAAACCCAGTGAATGATGATCCTGTAACGGAATTGAGATGCCTGCCGGAAAAGTGCAGAAAGGGCCCTTGCTCCTCACTGGAGCTCAGAGTGGAGAAACACAGAATGGTGGTAAAAGTGGACAAAAATTAGGTCACTTGGCTGACATTGCAGACCGTGTTAAAGGTATCTTAAAAATAGGAAACTGTTGAAGAATTTCATGCTTTTGAAAATGTTCACACTTGATGTAATGCAGGTAATACACTGAAAGGAGCTAACAAATTGAGAGGGAATCAACTAGGAAGCTAGCGTGCAGTTTAACAAAGGTGGTGATGTTTGGTCCAGGGTGGTGGTAACTACTGAGAAAACGGATCTCCTGAGGAGGTATAAAGGACATAATAGCGGCAGGACATGATGAGAAATAAAATTGGGTGTGAGTTGGCAAGGCATCAGAAATAAATACAGAGTTCTGAATTGCACAGCAGGTTTATTGTTGGTGGATTTTCATAGAATATGGAAATTTATGGGGAGATCAGATTGGCACTGAAGTTGGATTTCATGACATTCATTTCAAATATTTTATTTGTGAAATTCCTGTGAGATATCACATTGGAGACATCAAAAATAAATTAACATATTATAGAAGGGGTGATCTAAAGATACACATTTTAAATTCAAAGAGCCTAAATGATCACAATTAAGATAAAAACAATAATTAAGAATGTATGAAAATCCCAGAGATTTCCCTCTCACTGCCTCTGTTTCCTCTTCTGTTCTCTATACTCTATAGCATTTATATTCACTTGTTCATTTTTCCTAGCTGCTCCCAGGAATGTCTAAGTGGATCTGTCATTTCCAGTTATGGTTTTCAGGCTTTTCTGAAGGAGAATCTGGGGACTAGAGCAAAGCAAACAAAACTTCAGGTGGAAAGAAACAGTCACTGAATGATAGAAGGTATATGGTTAAGAAGTAACAGGTTCATTCCAGGGCATTGAGACAGAAGAAAGGCCTGGAAGGGTTAAAAGTGTAAAGATAACGAATAAGAAAGGAAAGGGTTGCTAAGAAATGTTATTTAGAGTAAGTTCTTCAACATTGGAAAATTATTTTTATAAATAATTATTCTATATCACTAGAAATTTTTTGAAGTATTATTTGTATTTGTTTTTAAACTATTTCTTTGACAAAAAAACACTATTCTGTGTTTGGAACAAATTCTCATAGCTTCAGGAGCATTTATAATGCCTTTATTCCAGAAGATTGCTTTGAGGATGCTAAGACCTGAGCTTCTGGGGAGGTATTTTCATCTCCAGTCATGGACCTTAAATCCCTGTAGAGAGTTCAGAGCCTCAAATTTTGGCTTATTGGTAAAAGGCCCAGTAACTGAGTTTCTATAAAAAGTGCCTGGGAGGTAAAATAAATTGACGTCAAAAATTTATCTTTTCCCCGAGTCAGAAAAAGGCATAATTTACTTAAGTGGAAATTTTATTAGATTATAACTGTTTTAATAATCATTTTCTCATTTAATAATGTTCTTTTGAACAGATTTCTAGCCTTTCTCTCTGCTTTGATTTTCTAATTTATAAATAGAGACCACATCTTTTTACCATTTTTATTTCTCAGATCTTTGAGAAAGATAATGGGTGTTAAAGTTTTTAAAATTTTATTGCCATTTCTTTTGTTGTTTGGAGGAGCATTTGGAATGCTCTTATAAGAGCAGCATGTTGTTGTTATTGGGGAGCATTTTAGAATGCTGTTATAGAATGCTGTTATCTATGAAAGGTTACACAAGCTCGAATGGCATTCTAGAGTACTGTTTTAAGCTGTCCTAGTGGCCAGTTAATTGAAATATTTACCATAGTAATATAAATTTCAAATGAACTGATAGAATATACTTATTTAAATAATTCTGTACTCTCTCATTACAAAGGAGGTGTAATTATTCTAGATGGTTGTCACAAGGTTGGGCAAATTATTCTTCCTCGTTTTTTGAGTCTGATGTAATACAAAACCTATTTATGATTGCCAGCAAAAATACTGGGACAAAGAAAATAGAAGGGAAAACACTAGGATTGGTACTTATTTGTGTTCCGTATATTTATTTTTTACCCTTAACAATATGTTCTTTTTTTATATTAAACCTTTATTGTTGAAAGTATTACAGATGCCCTCCCTTTTTCCCCCATTACCACCCTCCACCTGGTTCCTGCCCCGCCCTAGGCCTTCACTATTGTCTGTGTCCGTGGGTTATGCATATATGTTATTTGGTTAACCTCTTCCCTGCCCCCATTCCCCCCCTTCCCTCTGAGATCCCTCAGTCTGTTCCATGTTTCCATGTCTCTGGTTCTATTTTATTCATCAGTTTATTTTGTTCATTAGATTCCTTGTTCATTTATTTTGATTTTTAGATTAAGTTGTTGATAGATATGCATTTATTGCCATTTTATTGTTCATATTTTTTATCTTTTGTATCTTCTTCTTCTTAAAGAAGACCCTTCAACATTTCATGTAGTACTGGTCTGGTGGTGAACTCTTTCAGCTTTTTTTTGTCTAGGAAGCTCTTTATCTGACCTTCAATTCTAAATGATAGCTTTGCTGGGTAGAGTAATCTTGTTGTAGGCCTTTGCTTTTCATCACTTTGACTATTTCTTGCCACTCCCTCCTCACCTGCAAAGTTTACGTGTTTGTGGTTTGTGTAAGGTGTGAATATGGATGTGGAGAAGGTCTGTTGGTTGAACTTCTGTTGTACAAGTTTTCTGGATTTTTCACAGCCTTGCTTCCCATAGCCTCAAGAGTGTTATTAGGCTATTAATGGTAATACTAAGAGGGGCCCACCTATATATTACAATGAGACTATAATCAAAACATGCAGTTTCTGGAAAATAATAGTTTGTTTTATTTTATGAAAGTATAGTATGGTATTAGGAAATCAAAGAGTCTTTATGCTAAAGCTTGGATTGATACCAGATGCTTTAATATAATAAGGTCTTGGATTTCAAATATACCCCTAAATGTACATATTTACTATTAATATTGAAAAAGTGTTATATTTACAGTAAGAGATTGCTATAGACTGAATGTTTGTCTATAGCAAACATTGTCTATAGGTCACGGGGTGCAGCCTTCACGAATAGGATTAATGCCCCTACAAAGAGGGCCCAGAGAGTTCTCTCTCCCCTCATGCCATGTGCGGACACAGCAAAAAGACAAAGTCTGTATAGCAGGGAGCAGGCCCTCACCAGATGCTGAATATGCAAGGGCCTAGATCTTGAATTTTCCAGCTTCCAGAACTGTGAAAAATAACATTCTGTTGTTTATAAGCTTCCCAGTCTGTGCTATTTTGTGATAGCAGCATGAGTAGACTAAGATATTAAAAAATAGAGACATATAATCCAGAGTCTTTCTTTCTTTTTTAAAACAAAATTGATAATCTAAAAATTACTACTCATAAAAATAACAAGTATCTTCAGATTCCAAAGCAGAAAGTGTTAAATGCTTATCACCCCATTTAACAATACTCTCAAGTTATACTTGAGCATCCTTAAAACTGAAGAGGCCTTTAAAAATTCCAGATTCGATATAGCAAGTTTTCTGAGCCATGAGGTAAATTTCCCATCTCCAGGTGAAACAAACAAATAAGCAAATAAAAACATTAAAGGACGTGTTTGCAACATAAGAACCAATTACAGACATGCCTCAACCATGCTTTAAATGTTGGTTAACTAATCTCTTGCTTATCTGCATTGGTTATATTCTTCATGCACACCAGTATTTTGATATACCAAACTAAACAACACATTCAGATTTTATCACATTCGAATATTTAAAAAAAACAGATGCCTCTAATATATTCTTCCAAATTCAACCAAAACATCCATCATTGAAATTAACCCAGTTTGCTCTTGACTAGCTTTTGCTACTCCAGTATATAAATAATGTAAGTTACCAAGTTCAAGTAGCTGTTTATAAAAAAATTCATAATTTGTTTTTTCTGTTATGGAAATGATTGACAATATTATATAGTCAATATCAATCTTTATTTCTTAGGAAATGTTAGAGAAATATGTAACAACAATTGGATCTAGTCTAAATCTCCCTAATGCAAGACTTATCCTAGTATTTTGTTCTTAACTTTAATAAACATTTTGTATAATTGTGCAGTTCCAAGCATTCCCTCTAGCTTATAACATATGATCACATAGATATGACCAAAGGCTTTATATTTTTTTATAAGTCTACTTATTGAGCAAGTAGAAAATATATTCTTATTTTTAATAAAGAATAAAATATAATTGTAGTGAGGCATATTCTCATTAACTTACTCTCTCTCAAAGTGTAATACTACAAACTGGTTATAAACCTGGGGGGGACTCTCAGAAGCTGACTTAAGTTATGTGAAATAGAAAATGGGAAAAAATGAACAGTCTCCTTGACAGTGTCTAATGGCACAAGAAAACAAATGTGATGAGACAGAGGGATCTGACCTTTTGTTCTCTGATATGGAAACTCCAGACTCCCCTTTCCTCTCACATGGTGACCAGGGATTGTGGGCGTTAATACATAACACCCAGTTAAATTTGATTTTCGGGTACAAACAATAACAAAATTAGTAAAACGATATCCTAAGTATTTCATGGGATATACTTACAGTTTTAAAAAGGTATCCATTGTTTATCTAAAATTTAAATTTAATGCCTTTTGTTTTTATTTGCTCAATCTGGCCTCCTCAATCAAAGCTCCATGAGAACACCTAGCAAGACATGTAGCATGAGAAAAAGATAAAATTACTTATTTAAACCATGAGATTATTGCAGGAAAGCCTAGCTAATTTAGATTGGTACATCCACTACAGTCAAATGTGTATTTGGGCCAGAGAGAAGGGTGGTTGTACTCAACCAAATTTTATTATATTTAGATATGCAAATGATAGATATTTAGGTACATAGATTATAGGGCATTTGAATTTATATCTGGACTTTTCCTCTAAGTTACAAGGCCCAGTTTGCTTCACATTTAGCTAAGAGTTGTCCTGATTTACATCAATATAACACTCAACTTTTCCACCAGAATAATAGAAAACTAAATATTTCTGTTCATTTGAAATATTTTACCTACACAAATTTCAGTTTATCACGTCATGTACAACACTGAAGTTCCTATTTTACTATGAACTGACAAACATCTTTATAAATCAATATTATACTAAAGCACTGACGAATGCCTACGGAGTAAAAAACTTGGTGCACTGTGTCCACATTTGGAAAAAACCTCCCAAAGGGCAATATTGAAAAGCAGTGCTGGAGATACCCACATAGTTATTTTGAAAGCGTACATGGAGATAGATGCTGAATGCATAACATCACTTTTACATCTTACTCTTACTGTTTTTGGATATTCACATTTTCTGTCTGACCATAGGGAATCGTTCCTTAAAAAGGTACGAGAAGAATGAAGAAGTAGTTTAAGAGATAACACTTTTGTATACTCTGCATGCTGTTGCTTTATGTTTTCACATGAGGGTAATAAGCATACATCTTTGAAATTCTAGCTAGGCAGGATATTTTAAATTAGTTCATTTTAAACTCAGAAAAATTCCATTGAAAGGCAAATACTGTTTTCTGCTAGCATATACACAGGCTCTTGCATGGGCTTTGAAATATATCTCATAGGAACTGGACTGGCACTGATTGATAAAACAGAAAATCTTACCTCTAACTTAAGAAAAACACTTCTCCACAGGTTTTAAGCATTGCTTTAAACAAATTGTGGTAGTTGAGCAAAGAGGGATAAAAAAAGATAGTTGAATACTAGGAAATAAAGAAAACTACATATTATAAAGTTTTCAAAAAAACTGTTATATTGCTAATATAAAATTTTATTTTCTTTTTTACAAGATATGGACAAAAATTATAACAGAGTATTTGCAAACACCATATTGCTCAAAAAGCAAGGCGGATTTAGAATAAAATTAGCAATATTTCTTTTCCTCTGTGGGAAAATTTGCTACTGCAGATTTATTTTTTTATTTAAAATACGTTAAACTTCAACCATTTGTTCAACAAAATTGTTGTATTCTGTGCTAGGCACAGTTTTATATGTGGGTTTTTAAACAGTTCAATATAAAAAATATAACACTTTATGTAGTTTTTGTTCTAGTGGAAAAAGATAGAAAACAAAACAAATCAATAAAACGTATTCTATGACATGATAATCACTGCTAAGGAAAAACTGTAGAGTCAGGAGACAGGCCGTGTTGGAGTGGGAATCGCTATTATAGATAGGGTGGCCACACAGAGAAGGTGACAGGTTCACAAAGGACTGAAGCATGGGAGCAAGTGTCATGTTGAAGGGATAGACAGTAAATAAGACTTTGGGGTTGGGGAGGAGGTAGTAAAGGTTAGAAACGGTGAAACCAGTTAAGAGTCAGAAAATCCAGATAAAAGATAATAATGACCCAGATCAGGGTGAGAGCAGAGTAGTGGAGGGAGATCATTGGATTCTGGGAAGTTTAGTATATCTAGGTAGCAGCAACTATACTTACTGACACTTTGGGTGTGGTATGTAAGAGATACAGTGGGGTCAAGAACTATTCCAAGGTATTTATGTGAGTAAAAAAAAGTCGAGGGATGAATGGAGTTTTCATACTGCACTGAAGTTAAGCAAACCAGGCAAGGGCAGGTTTGGAGCGGTGATAATGAAGGTCAGGGGTTCACTTTTGCACATGGGAAGTCTGAGTTGCAAATTAGACACCTAGTGCACATGGATAAGAGGAATGTGAACATACACATCTGGTGTTTAGAGCAGGGGAATCATTAACATTTAGATGGTGACTAAAGCTGTGAAACTGGATGTGGCACCAGAAAACAGTTTTGATGGAGAAAGAAGGCAGTAGAAGTGCAAAGCCCAGACGAAGATCCAAGGATTGGGAAGTTACAAGGAAACAGAAAGCTGGGAAGGAGCAATAAAAGAAATAGGAAGACAGACAAGAAAGCACAGGATTCAGGAAGACAGTAGAAGAAAGTAGCTCAAGGCTGAGGGAAGACTGTGAGAAAAATTGCTGAAAGGTTAAATAAGACAAGGACTGGAATTAGCGATCTTCTTGACTAGTCAAAATTAAAACTTTAAAAAAGGAAAGAAAATAGAAAAACATACTAATGCTTCTTTCAAATGTTTTTGTTGAATTGTTAATCTCTGTAATCCCCTAGGAGAAGACAATTGTTAGGATTGACTAAATTTTTAGGGGAAGGGAATTAAAAGAGGCTTTGTGTAGTCTTCTCACCATAAAATCCATGCTCCAAAATTCAGTGAACCACAGTGGGGATATTTCCTATTTCAAAATTACCCATTTTAAATACTCTCCAGGCTAGAAAAAATAATCATGCGATTAACTTGGTTTTAGGTCCCATTGGGCCTGTAGATATGGCTAACATGCCACCTATCATTTACACTCTCACCAGCAGGCTGGGACCCCTGGAATCCATCACAGTAAGGAATCACTATTCTGAACATTACTACATGTGTGGTTATTTTCTTTACCAAGTTCACACTTAGAAAATTGTTTTAGTTTCTTGTAGGAAGACTAGGGAAACATTCTGAGTATTTACATCGAAAAGACCTTCCTCTATGATAGAATCTTGGCCTATGAACAGATCATGTTTGGGAGTTATTAACAAGTTACTAACAAGTTATTATATGAATATGTACTTCATAGTAGAACAAGGAAGCATCTATTTAGCATTCTCGTATGTTCAGCCGTTAAATAGGGTTTAACCATTACTTAATAGGAGCAGAGACAGAATGTTCACAGGAATGGTCCAACAAGGATCTCTGACCCTGCGTTCCTGGTATCAAATATTATATTCTACGCGAGAACTTCAGACTTGTATAACCTAGTCATGGGTGTGATTGAGTCAGAGACCACATAAAGAGAGTTGCCTGAGTTTGCGTACCGTTTTCAGGCTGTAAACAAAAGAGTTGAAGAAATAATGAGATCATTTCAAAGCATTTTACTTTCTTGTCAGTTTTTTTTCATTTGGCAATACTTGCGCGGATAGGATTTTTTTATATAAAAGGAGAAAAAATAAAAGATATTTGTGGGGAAACCACTTAGTGGTCTAAAGCAAAATTATTAGTGAAAATGAAAATATCGGACTGAAAAAAGAAAAGCCTCAGGAATTATTCATATAGACTTGGATAATTGTTTGTATTCCTTTAAAGTAATTTTGCAAAGCCCTGTCTAAAAGACATTAAATTAATTATAAAAAGACATTCATCATTTAGAACAAATGGAACAGGAATTGGATATGTGTTCCATCTCCTCCTTAATTAAAAGTAAAAATACATCTTTGCATTGAATATTTCAGTTGAAATAAAACTTTTTATAACTTCCATTAAATGCATGATATGACTGAAGAATCAATTTAACTAGAGAAAAAGTGACAATAATCTTATTTTGTTCCTCTGACAAGAGAATGTTAAAAGAAAACTTCCAAACTCAGAAATGGACAAAAGATTTTAACAGAAATGTCCTATCTGGCATACTTTTCTGTGATCAATAGTTTGGAATACTAGGAAATAATGATAGTGAGCATTTGAAAGCCAATTAAAAGTTAGATTGCATCTTTTTGGTAGAATGTGATATATGTTGTTTAATAAGAAATTAAAATAAATTAATTTTCATAATGGTTGTTTGCCTTTTCTCTACTCTGTCAATAGTCTACCCCTAGGCAACAGTAGAGAGCATGTGAGGCTATGTCTGTAATACTTCCAGAAGCAGAGGATGGGGAGCTGCAGGATTAAGGAAAGACAGGAGCTTTATTTTATTCTGGAGCATCCCTAACGCAATTAAGGCCAAATAGAGGTAAAATTGTAGCTGAGAGGAAAGCCAATGTCATAAATCTGGAAAGACAGGATTATGGAAGGGATAATGGCTTATCAGTATAATCTACATGGGAGTAAATTACCAGACGAGTTACAATTTTGAGAAGATCAAGGTTACAAAGAGAAGCAATAGGACAGTTGAGCAAACTAAATCTCAAATACTATGTTTGCAGTCAGAAATTCCACTTCACAAAGCAGTCTTTAAGGCCATAGCAGGGTCACGGTGAGGGACTTTTGATACAAACTATTAGAATTTGATAGATGTGAAAATACAGTTAACAGATTTATCTTCAGAATGGGTAAATATTGCTTTAACTTTGTCTTCAAGGAAAAATAAAGTTATATTTTTTAATTTTGGCAAGTTGCCAAATTTTTGAGGATCCCTTGGCCCCAGTAATGACAATCTTTTAAAATAAGAAAGGATTGCCCAGCCGGCATGACTCAGCGGTTGAGCATCAACCGAGCATCCAGGAGATCATGGTTCAATTCCCAGTCAGGGCACATGCCCAGGTTGTGGGCTTGATTTCCAATCAGGGGCCTGCAGGAGGCAGCCGGTCAATGACTCTCTCATCATTGATGTTTCTCTCTCTCTCCCTCTCCCTTCTTCTCTCTGAAATCAATAAAGATATATTTAAAAAATAATAAGAAGAAGAGAGGATCTATACCATTATATTATTACATCATACATTACATATCTAATTTATAATTATAATACAATGTTTATTTGAATAGATTAAGAACTTGCAATCCATGTAATTTTACATTTATATTTTTGCAGCTTTCTTACTCTTCCCATTTTTTGTACCCTGTTCCTGTACGTCTGCCCTTTTAATCTCATATGCATATTATCTAGTTTCAGCAAAGATCCACATACACTGCTGGACTAGCTCTAAAAATACCTAATGCAGCGCCATGTATATCGGAATGTTAGCTAAAGACAAATTAGGTAATGAAGATAAAGGTGTTAAAGATCATTATTTGGAAACTGACAAAAGTGCAGTTTTTTAAAAAAGTATGTTAAAAATACTCCCACACCTCCCACACACCACCACGGGAGAGCTCATAGATCATGGGCTGACATTAAATTTTCAGGGAGCTGTTACAGTTTGAACTTAGCCATCGTTAAGGTTAAATTTACACAAAAGCAATTAAGGAATGAACGACATTAGTGTGATAGAGTTGCATGTACACACACGGCCTTCTCCTGACAGACCCAACCAGTTTTCAAACAGGCTGCCTAACTCAAACAGAAACTGATATAAGCTGTTAATTTTATTGAGTATGCACAATCCATAATGATTTCTCATATAACTGAGATCATTTTTTTCCTCCCACTAAACAATGTATCAGATTTTTCTCTAAGTTGCTCTGCAAAGGACCATAAGATACATATGAATAAACTTTCAGTCCTAGAATAAAATACTGTAATGAAAAGAGTCAATAATAAGACAGAGACTTTAACTACATATTTGTTTGGTATGGTCTGAGTATATGTCCCCCCAAATTCATATGTTGAAATTCTAATGCCAGTGTGATGACACTAGGAGATAGGGCCTTGGGAACTACTTAGGTCATGAAGGTGGAACCCTCTTGAATGAAGTTAGTGCTTTTATAAAAGACACCCTACAGAGCTCCCTAGCTCCCTGCAGCCATGTGACAACCCAACTGAGAGCTCAGAGACCCAGATGAGGGTCCTCACCTGACCATACTGCCACCCTGATCTTGGACTTCCAGCCTCCAGACCTGTGAGAAATGAATTTCTGTTGTTTATAAGGTACCTAGTCTGTGTCATTTTGCTATAGTTGCCTGAACAAACTAAGACAACATTTAAGTAAACGTGTCTTTGTTTTAATGTTTTAATTTCCAGACTTAGAGGATTGGCACATAATTTTCCGGTAAATGATGATCTATAAACTGAAGAAGATTAGGGAAGGGAAATTGATGAAGATGAGTAGAAATTAGAAAAGCAAACAGTAAAGTATTTGATCATAGAATATAATGCCCAATTTATTTAAAAAGAAAAGAGTAACCACACACACACATTTTCAGCATGTAGGAATTTCCATCTAGGTATGTTTTTGCTTGTCTCCAATACTTTTTCCTACAATGCAAACTACTGTCTTACAAATGTGAGTTGGTAGCTGTATTTGGAAATCAATTTAAATTCATATCAAGTAGTTGTTAATTTCAGGCAACCAATCTCTATAGAACCGGGGAGGGGGGGTATATATGAGCTGCGAGATATATAAATAAACTGTGGAAAACCTTTAATAAAAGAACTATAGCTTGCATGATGGAAGAAAAACACAAATGACTTCACATATTTAAAATTAACAGTACCAATAATAAAACTGAAACATTTATGATACTTGCTTCTGTAGAAGGATGACTTAATTATCAGATTTTACAAGGTGGTGATATCTCATTCTCATATATTAACTGTGTGTATGGCCGTCTCTTTCCAATGGTAGTACAGACTATTTATTGAAATAATTTATCAAGTTTTGTCTGTTGAGAAGGAAAAAAATAAATACAAACTAAAAGTAGTTTATCTTACAACCTAAGGATTTATAGATAGAAACTGTAAAACATTGCCTTTGCGTTCAATAACTTATAAGATTTATATTGGGGGGAAAACAGATATAGAGCTTAGCCTTGCTTTGGTCAGTAGAATATAGATGTAAATGATACCGTATCGTTTCCTTTAAGGAACCCTGTGTTCCTTCTTGCCCCTCCTGTGTTCCTGCCATCATAATGAAAAAGGCATGCGTTGCCTAACCTACAAGATCAAGGTGGATCGGAGAAAATTTATTCACATGTACCTCATGATTCTTTTCTGAGCAACTTAGAGAAAAATCATACCCAACCTAGAGCTTATTATAATCAATTTCATCTCTGTGCACTTCAGAGCAGCCACACTCAGCTGACCTGAAGAAAAATGACCAAATTCAATATTTTTGTTTTAAATCACTAAGATTTAGGATGGTTTCTTACAGAGGACAATTATTTTAGTTGGTAATTGATGCATATGGATGGAAAGAAAATATTAACAGTGACGTGTTTTCTGCCATCTATTTTATATTGTACATATTCTACAATGAGCATATATCATTTTTATTTAACAAAATTATTGTTAAATTAAATTATTTATTGAGCATGTAGAAACCAGGTGTAAATTAAGGGCTTAGGACAAAAAAATAAAGTGCATTTTCTGAAAGTACCTAATAATGGTTATTAAAATTCATATATACAACATAAGGTGTATGTGAGTGTAGAGACTGACACGCAGACCAACCTAAAGGAATGCAAGGGAGAGTTTATACTCCCTGAGAAATCTTATTTAATGCTAAATGTTTGTACTTCTTAGGCTTAATCCCCCCTTCCTTAAAAAGAAAAGACATTGATATCTATCTCTTCTTATCTCAACAAAAGGATTTCTTCCAGGAATGATAATGTTATGGGAAGTGATAATCTGTTTCTTTAATCCATCGTCTGATCATCTCCCATTGGTAGGGGGTCAGAAACAGCATCATTGGTTTATGCTTCAATATTATGCTATAGTTATTGTACAATTATGTTTTAATTTCAATATTTTGTACACTTTTACTTCTAAACCTTTAACAAGTTTATGCTCTTAGGTAAGCTTTGTAGAGCTTTAACCCTAACCCTGTTATTTTTCTTGAAGTCTAACCTTTAGCTTCTTTCAGAAGTAAACCTCTGTGCTTTGCAGGGTGTGAGTGGATTGGGCTGCTTAGTTAACTTTTTAGTATCTATTCTTTCTTGACTTGTCGTCTCCCTTGCCTTTTATTTTTTTATTTAAGACATTATAGTTCTTAATAGACATACAAAAAAATCTGTTGAATTTGTCAAGCATATTTGACTCAAATGATATAATTACAAAGCAGATACAATCAATACTAAAAAGCATGTTTCGCCCAGCCGGCCTGGCTGAGATCTCAGTTTGATTCCGGGCCAGGGCACATGCCCGGGTTGCAGGCTTGAGCCCCCAGCAGGGGGCATGCAGCAGTCCGCCAATCAGCGACTCTCTCATCATAGATGTTTCTCTCTCTCTCCCTCTCCCTCCCTCTCTTTGAAATCAATAAAGATATATATATTTTTTAAAAGTGTTTAAAATGCCAAATATAGTTTTAAAATAGCTCAGATTTTATTGTGTCTACTGTTACGAATTATATTAAATGACCTAGCATATGGTAAGTACTACTCATTAATTTAAGGTTTTCCTGTCAGTAGGGGGAACTGAAAGAAAAAAAAATGGAGAAATAATTTAGAACATACAATTTTGCAGTTACAAGATGCAGAGATAACCTGCTCTGACCCCCTCATTTTATAGATGGCTAACCTGAGGTCAAGAGAGATTTACTGTTTTGCCCAAAATTTCTCAAGAAGAAAGTGGCAGAAAGAGGATGGCTTGTTCAATATTATATAATAAATCTAAGGGTTGAGAATGGAACTCCAAAATATTTGCTTTTCTCTAGGTAAGGGTGAGCCACCTATGCTAACAAGACTGTTTTAATATCATTTAATATTATATCCAAAGAATTTAAATCTTATAGCCAATTATTCTATTATTCAGTATTTCTAAAACACCTAAATTTTGTTATATCTCCCCATTGAAATCTTCTTTAAAAATCTGTCATGTCCAGTGACTGTTACACAATAGAAAAAAATAGTGAGAAACACATCCAATTTATTGAAAATGTCTTCTTTCAACATTAGATTTTGAAACTAACCCTGCTTTTTTCAACTAGAAGAGGCAGATGACATTTTTGAGATAGGTACTACCATCTTACTTATTTCTTCTATAAAACAAGACTGTAGATCAGATGTTGACTTCAAAATAAAAATCATCATGGATTTGAATTATTTCTCTTTTAGTCTTTAAATTCTAATACTGGATGCAGTGAATTTGATAAAAGTGGAAACTCCTTGAGGTAAATAAAATTTTAACTTTATCAAGCTCACACATCTTAATCCTTCTCACATTATGGACTCTGAGAAAACTTATTTTTTTGCTCACTTGCAGGTTTATATTTCCCTGGGTTATGTATTTCCTAGTCTTACTTGAAACCATAGAGACAACTGCTCATGTCACATTTTCTCCCCAGACACAATCCAAGATTACAAAAAATCTCACAAGTCATCTTGTTTTTGAAAGATTTACAGCAAGATTTTCTGACCAGATAAGTTGGATAAGTTAACTTCAGATCTGTATCTGAAATGAACTGCCTTACTATTTAAGGTTTATCATAGGCGATACCATCAAAAAGTAGCACACACAGCTCATGTTCACTGGCAAGAAAGGGCTTTGGCAGGCAGCCTAAAGAGAAATACCTACAATTCCGAGAATTATGATGACTTTTTTCATGCTTCCGTACCTTCGCAAAGTTTTCACTGAATCAGGCTCATTTGGCTCTACTGTACTTTCAGTCGACTTTAACCTTTCCATACGAACCTTGGTGCAAAAAAGAAACCCACGGCAACCAGGACTTTTATTCTCTCTCAGGGTCTGGGTAAGGCTGTTGATATTGTTATGCTGCTAGATATCATACTCCGTAAAGCTGAGGTGTAGGTCTGAAAGGCAGGGATTTTTCAAATGAATGCTTTTTGTTTGTTTCTAGATTGGCTAACACCCAAATGTATTTGTTGGATTTCTGAAAATCACAGTTCTTTTGTTTTTGTCTTTGCAGAATACAGCAGCAGCCATATGCACTCAAACACACATTTCTCATCCTATTATCTTTAGTTGTCTTTAGAATTAACATTTGGAAATTAAATAACAATTTTACAAATCAACATTTTCTTGTTTTCCTCTCAGCTACTCAGTGCCTCTCTGTCTCTTACTCAGTGATGGACTTGTAAATACCAAACAAGTGTGGAAAACAGTTCTTTGAAGTGGAGTCCTCAGGTACAGGACAGAATAATAAAGGCTGGCTTACAGATCTGTCCCGGCCCTTCTGAATTATGGAATATTGTACGCCAGTTCCTTTCTTCTCTGTAAAGTCCACATGTGCTCACACTGTGAAGCTGGACTGCCTGGATCTATCCAGGCTGGGGAAGTGACTTAATCTCTCCATGCTTCAGTTTTCTCAAGTAAAATGGGAGAAATAACAACTCTTACCTGATAATGTTTTTGAAGATGACAAAAAACAAAACAAAACAAAACCATGTAGTCGTAGACTATTTTCTGTTATTGCCTGCCACCTGAAAGTGGAAGTTAGTATAAATTAAAATGACCCCAATTGTTGGAGAAATATAGCTTTTGACTTTAGGTTCTCTAACTTGAACTTGACCAACCTGGAATTTGTAAAATTGGAAACAGTCACAACTAACCCCTTCTTTCCTAGGGGTCCTGAATTTCCAGACCTGTAGGATCTGAGAAGCAGAGAGTAAAAAGAATAAATTAGCTGGATTCACTGGATTCGTGAGTGTAAATCAGAGCAGAGAGAAGACAATAAAAGGTAAAATGGCACGGCTAGGTGTGGAACGGAGGAGGGTATTAGCAGGTGTGCAAAAGAAAGAGGGCGGAAGGGAAGCCTGAGGAGCAAGTGAGACCCGGCTCTAGACCTCATTTGCCACAGAACCTCCGAAATTATATAAAAAGTCTGTTTTCATCAGAACAGTGGTAGAATTTACATTTCAGGGTCTAAGGATGTTTAAGTAAGGAGCTATGAAGGCAGTGACGACTACTAGTTACAAAAGCATCCCAGTACAGTGAAGGCAGAAAACAGAATGGTACCTAACATCACAGGAACATCGGCAAAGACTTGGATACGATTCAGAACTGCATCTCTCAAAAGAGGACATTTATACGGAATTATTATCATGGGTGATTTAATGGGAAAAAAAATGAGTATATAGTGCTAAAGGTTTGCTTTTTCCATCATGTAAGATCGCACAGAGTCCTCAAAGTGTTCGGATTCTTGACGTGGCATTTGGAGGTGGTCAAGCTGTTCCTAAAGAGCAGAAGCTACTGCAGCTGCTAAGCTGGCTTGTCACGCTTCTGTAGATTTTGCCTGTAAATATTCAGTGAGTCCAAATAGGCTGAGAAAAAAATTTAGCAAGATGCGTATGGCAACTCCCTGTATCCACAAGATGATGCCCAACTGGAAGGGGCAGATACAGATGGCGTGAGTGGCAGGCAACTCTGTCGTGGAGGAACCGATTGTACGCTGCAACTAAGCGGCTGTACAGGCTGAAACTGTACCCCACGGAGGATGAGGGGATGGCTCCAGGGCTTGTAGAGGCCTCCCACAAGGTGGAGAAGCGAATGGGAATCGGCCCAATTTGCCAGTTCCTGGCGGGATTACAGGGCGGTACCCTGGGGTCAGACTGCTTGTGGTCCTTGGCCTCTTAGCCTGTGCGGGTTCAGGGAGTGTGGCCACGTTGCATGGGGAGAGGTTTGCTAAATTACAGAATATGTGGAAGGTAAATCAAATCAAGATAAGAAATGTAGGAATAGATAATGCTAGAGGCTGAATCTGTGTTCTCCAAAATGCATATGTTAATTCTTAATTCCCCGTGGGATAGTATTTGGAGATGGAGCCGTTGGGAGGTGCAAAGGTTATATGGGTGGAGCCTTCAGGAATGGGATTAGTGCTGTAATAAGGGAGAGCCGAGGGAGTTCCCTTGCCAGACGTGAGGGCACACTGAAAAGATAGCTGCCTGTGAATCGGGAAGTGATTCCTCACCACACACCAAATCTGCTGGAGCCTTGATCTTAGACCACCAGTCTCCAAAACTGTAAGAAATTTGGGATGTTTATGAGCCCCTCCAGTATAAGGATAGACTAAGCCTGAATAGACTAAGAGTGAAAATCCCAAGCCTATATTTACTGAAGAGAAAAAAGAACACACACAAAACAACAACAAATAAAATAGAAACAAAACGGGTAAGATGCTACTCTGCTATTTCTGGAAAAGAAAATAGTCCCCAACTCCCTTATAATCAGCAGAATTAGAAAGAGTTCTTTGGAGATGGAAGAAAGGGAAGTTGGCAGATCCCATAACTGACACTTTATAATAAAATAGGATGATGCACCGTGTACTCCTTGACACGTTACCTAGCAATGGCCGTTAAAATGTTACGTGATAATAAATCCATAAAATTAAGGGAATCTAAATATTCCAAATCTAGTAGAGAATGAGGATTCATAGCCACCACAGACCTTTACATAACCGCTGAGCAAGGAGGAAGTCCACTGCCATGCTGGTCTTCAGTTGTGAATACATTTATTCACTAAGATATCAGAAAGTTCATTTGAAATGCACAACTCCCAGTTTAATAAGCGATGTAGTTATCGAAAGTGGAAGAATCTTCAAGGTTATCTAGACCAACATGCTCATTATATTGATGAGGAAACAAGTTATTTCTAAAGACAAAGTAGTTTTACTAAATGCAGTGGCTGCCAATAGATAGAGATACACCATAGATAGCATACACTCATTAGCTTTTTTTTTTTTAATTCCACCAAATTGGTGAAAGTTTATGGGCAGAAATGAAAATTTCTTTACAAATACTGAGAACAAGAGAAATGCATTAAAAGTTTCATGTACATTGCCATATTGCCAGAACTCATAAAGATTAGTACTGCCATCTTGTGTCTTTATGACTATTTATAAAAAAATTATACGGTATAGCTGTTTCTATTTTTATTATCAACATGTCTTGATTAAAGATACATTATGTAATATACATGGCTCTGCATTTCTGAAACTACTATTAATTTGAAATAAAAACATACTTTACCTTAACACTGAGACTATAAATTTTAATTGGATACATCAGAATAGGCTTGAAAGTGGTAGATTATTACAAGACCAAAAAAATTAATATACTTCCTGTAGGTGTTTTTTTATATCACATAGGTCATGACTTGTTTACATATGGGAAATTACATAATAATGATAGGCAATATATATAATTTGCATTTATAGATATAATTTTATATATTCATACTTGTTTTACAAACACTATAGCTTGGGGTTTGTTTAAATGTGCATTGAATAGAACTTAAAGTCACTTTTTAACAAAATTTTGCTCAAGAAAATATTTCTATTATAGTAAAACTAAGGGAAATTATTAAATTTTACAATTATAGAGATAAAGACAAGACAATTAGAGCATCTACTCCTTTGTGATGAACAATTTAATCTGAAAATAATCATGATATAATTAAAATATTTGATTATTTTCAGATTGAAATAAAAATTTCTAAAGAAGGAAGCAATGGCAAAAATGGATTTTTTATTAATAAATTTAGTATTTATTAAATGTAATAAAATGTTACATTTTGTAATATGTATTAATATATTATAGAAGAGATCCTTACATTTATTAGTTACTGAAATGTTTACCACAACTTTGCATTAGCAAGAGTTGAAAATGGCAACGATAATTACTCTTCTGAATATCAAGGACCTATCACTTTGAAAAGTAGGTGACTATTCAAAGTCAAATACTTAGAAAAGAAAATAACTCGAGCCAAGTGTACTGATGCCAAGTTCATCTGTCTTGCAACATCACAGCTGTCTCACCCAAAGATATATATAATCTATTCGTTACTAAGAAATACAATTTACAAAATCAGTGATGTACGTACATGTTTTATAAAGGGAGCTATTATTTGCTTATGCATTCTTAGTGAGATAAATAGATTGATGTATTGGACAATGCAGTCTATGTACTTTTATGAAATACTTTGTGCTCTGCCATATTTTATCCAACAATTTATTTCCTAAATCAGGTGGTTATTTATTCTGAGCATACCAAATGATTTTATTAAAGCGTTTGGAAGTAGGGTAGTAATTGACTGCTGCTGCCTGTGAACTAGAAAATCTAAAAGAAAAATACTAAATAAAAGAGATGACACTCTCCAACAATTCTTTACAAATTGCGGAATAAATGAGTGAGTTGCTGGTTATGCATTTCTATTCAAAAAAGTTTCTAAGGCACAAAATAGGAATTGAAAGAACCACTATTTCAGTTTTACAAATAGCTCTTGCATGCATCATTCCAATTGTTCCTCAGAACAATCTTATGAGGCAAGTGTTTTCACTAACATTTTACTGATGAAACTGAGCCTCAGAGAGGTTAAATCACTTCCAGAGGCTCACACAGCTGGTAAATGATAGAATCAGGCCCAAACACAGAATTTTAGATTCTAAATTTTCATGAACTTTCACCATTCTCCCATGTTACTAGTTTTTCCTAGACACCTGTAAAAGCAGTTTGCTTGTCTTTTTAGATATTTTTGTACCATTGACGAAAATAAAGGTTTGCTTATCCCTCACAGGTATATTGCTTGAGATTGGTGAATTTTAGACAATATTAGTTGCAGCTTGGGCAAATAATCTAGAGAATGTTAGACAAACCCTTAGGATTGGCATCTTTCTAGTTTTGATAATTCCTTATGCATTGTCAAAATATTTTTGTTTGATATGTGCATGTGTGTGTGTGTGTGTGTGTGCATGTGTGTGTCTAGGTTTGGTGTTTTTTTTTAATTTAGTATGGAAAAATTCAAAACATATACAAATTAAAACAACATTATAATTAACCTCTCTGTACTCATCACCCAGTATTCTGTCAGTTTTGCTTCACTGATAAATCCATCCATACTTTATCTTATGACTGGAGGGTAATTATGAGGACAACATTGAAGATAACAATGATGATAATGACTACCTTTGACATTTATCCAAGTCATGTATATTTTTATTTAAGTATAACCTACACTCATTAAACTTTAATTCACCCTTGTTAGTATATATGTTTACGAATTTTGACAAAGACCAACACTCATGTAACCATCATTACCATGCCCAAATAATTTTAAAATTGGAATAATAAAATTATGAAAAATAAAGATATCAATAATGTTATTTTAATTACCTAAAGTGAAAAAAAAAATGTCTGGAAATTATAAATCTACATGGTATCAAAGTAAAATGTTTTTATTAGGCTATTTTTGTTCCCTTAAGCAGACCAGTTAAATTTTCTCAAAAAAAAAGGACGTTTATGTAGTCACGCATAAAAATCTGAAATCTACCCCTATGAGGAACACAAACCATGAAGGCCGACAGATCACAGGAAAGGAGGAACTGGCATATATATACCAGGCTGAAAGATATTAATTCTCACACTCCATAATTACTGTTACTGAGAGTCTGTCTATGAGCTTATTCTTTTCTGACCCACACTTCAAGTAGAATTTTTTTTCTGTTAAGTATCAGTTCAGCAGTCTATGGAAGCTCATTGTTTCAGCTCTGGTTTTCAACTCATAATTACTGACTACACCCCCTATGGACCCAGCTGACAGTAGATATTGACCTTTCTTCTATTATTGACTGATTCCTTGAGCAGGAGGCTGTGTGAAGGAATGGTAAATCCAGCTAGGATGTCAGTTTTCGCTTTTTGCTCACCAAATAAAATCTAATACGAATTAGTATAGACAAGAAAGAATTCTTTGTACATATATTACAATTTTCTCTGGCTAGGCTAACATGTCTTCACTGGCTTCATGGGTCAATTTTGTTGTCATGAGTCAGTTCATATCCATCTCTCTCACTATTGGTAGTTTTATTACCAAGTCAAAATACAGCAGACTCAACTTCAGCCCTGATACTTTTATGTGTAGTGTAGTAGGGAAAACAATGAATCTCTTACTCAGGTTTCTCATCAAGAATCTTATTGAATGCTTTCACTGTGATTGGATTAAGTAACAATCCATGAAGTAATTACTATGTTCAAGGGCACAGACGAACTGCTATCTTAGATCTAGAGTTGTGAGATGGATCCCCGCCAAAAATTTGTGGACCAAATATGAAGCGTGATCTCTACATTCCTATTAGCAGAAATAGAGGTAAGGGTACTTAATATTGAGTGGACAAAAAATAACAAAGGCACATCAAGCTCAAAAACTTAAGTTTTATCAGGAAGATAACTATCATAGCTAATTAACAACATAAAGTATTATAAATATATATTTTTGTTACTGCTCTAAAAGCATTCTAACACTGAATTCATTTCTGTAAAACATTATTTATCTCATATTGAATAATAAATTGAGTATTTATGATATTTATGATAGAACTCTTAGTAATTTGCTGAAATTGCCAGTATTTTAAAACAGACTTTTAATAAATCATATTTGATATTGGCCTAATAATTATTTTAACTTATTTTTTTAATTTCAAGAAAAAGTAAGTTAAAATAAATAATTGCCTTAAATTCTGAAAACAGATACTAAAGAATTTTTAATCAACTTGAATCCCCTTGATTACTTCTGAGTTATGCTACAGGCACAGGTTTATACAATGAATATCAGGCATAAACCATCTAAGGGTGCACATCACAGATGTATATATCCTATGTTGTAGTGAGGACCAATGTTAAACATATTATGGAACATATAATGTATTATGTTAAAATATCAAAAAAACATGTTATATGTTTATTCATACATACAATATATAAAATTATTATGCACAGTATATTCATATTATTTATGTATATTTTATATAAATAATACAAATAGTATAATATTTATTATATAATTACCTGCATTTCCAGACTATGACTACCCTGTAGTGCTAGCAGTAAAGCGAAATTGTGCTTGTTTCTGTCAACCCGGCTATTGAATATCAAAAATAGTGATTCCTCCTATCCTTTCTTTCACATTTTAAGTTATTATTCATTCATAGTAGGTAGTTCAGTGCTTTCCACAGTTTCCCTCCACTATACACTAGATAAATAACAGGCCACTATAACAGGATCAGGGAAACCTAAGAGCCATGCTAAAAAGCTGGGAGACATTACTCTAGAGGAACCTACCACAGAGAGTTTGAAATAGTGTTAATATCAATGATGCATATCATATACAGAGTAGAAGTTACTTACAAACTTAACTCAATGCTTAATATTCTAGCAGAACTACATACTTATTTAACACTATGGAAAATAAAAAATAAAAAATATTGCCATAAGCTCACAACTTAACATTTAGTTGTGTGTTACTAATGAAATGAATGAAATTCATGAACAAAATTTCCCCAAGGGTCTAGTAAGCATGAAAATTACATAAGATTAAATTATATTTTAATCACTAGGGAAAATGATTTAAATTAATATAGAAACACAGAAACATTTAAGAGCTCAGACTAATCTAAGTGAACATGTTAAGTTTCTCAGTGCAAACATATGCAGATTTGTTTGGAGGTCATGTGTGAAGTTTGTGCTCTCTGACTAAAGATAGAATCAACAATTTCCTCACCATTAAGAAATCTACAGCAATTATTTTTTAAACATGAAATGCTCATTATAATTCAAGTTACTGAAAAGTACTGGAAAATTTTTCCACACCAAGTCTACAGTTTCCTGTATTTCGTAACACTATAAGGGCAGGTTGTGAATTCATCTTTGCCCCTTTGAGAAGTACATCTTCTGCAACCCAGGAATATCTTTCTCAGTATCCTGGGTGCAATACCTTTGAAATAGGACCATCAAGAAAGAATTTAACTTAGATAAGTAACAATTAGCAAAGATAAATGGCCTAACCATATTTACCACCTCCTCCATGAAGTCCTCTAGTACTTCTCCATTGGTTCATCCCAGGCTTTAAAATCCTCCTGGGCTTTGTTTCATCAGAATTGTGCTCAATCTTTCTGTACCATTGCAAAGTCCTGACCCCCGTGGCAGTAGTCTTGAGTAAAGTCTTCCTCGCCTTTGTATCACATTCCCCGTGCTTTTTCTTTTACAAGCATGTGGACTAGTAGTTTTGACTTGGATGCGTTAAATTTAAGGTAGAGAATTGGAAGTTGAAAGTGTGCTTCTGAACACAGACATATTTTCTTTCTGACCCCTAAGCAGGTTTTTTAGTTGGTATGGAAAACATAAAGGAAAGTTACATAGCTGAAAACTGGAAAACCCAACATTGATTATCAAGAAATATTCATAGATAGGGCATTTCCAGAGCGCACGCTCTTCCTTCCCCCCACCCCACACACACATCTTAGCACATTTGCTCTTTTTCCTAAACTATTAAATGAGTGACGGAGGAACAGAATTCCCTGTCCGTACATAGAACCTATACACTGAAATTGTATTGAATTGTGTAGACCTTTATTTGTTTTTTTTAAAAATGAGGCACAAGCAAGTTAAGTTATTGCTCTAAGGAGAACTAATTAGCAAAAGACCATAAAACTCAGATTTCCCAGTTTCACTACCCTAAACGCTTCTCTATTTATTTCTACCTGACTGCATTAGAAGACACTGAAGTTAATTGGTGGTGGTGGTTGTGCGTGGGCAGGCTAAATAGCCATCTCAGACAGGTGAATAAAGAAAAATTAGAGTTATTCAAAGGGAATGGGCATATCCAAAGGGAAGGGCTACACAGCACTGAGCCAAATGGTACTGGATCCATGATGGCAGCAAAAATATACTTAGAAGAGTGAGACAAGAGCATAGAAGCAGCAACAGGGGAGCCTAGGCTGGGCTGCTCTGGCTCACTGAGGAGTCAGAGAGGGAAGGGGGCTTGGAGACAGACTCTGGGGGTTAGCCCTGGATGAGCTGCTGCTGCCCATTGCTTCCCTGGTTGCAAGCCTCCTGGAATCCCCTTGGAAGGATGGAGATGGTGCTGGTGTGCTTCCCTGGTAGGGGCATGCACTGGATCCTTCATCCTGAGTGTATTTCTCTCTCTTGCAGGTGGGATCTTAGGGGAGATCTCAGGGGAGTGTCTCAATAGAGCCTTCCAAGTGCGCTCTTTCAGGGTCGTGGTCTCCGCTGATTGGTCGGTGCCAGGGGGTTGTTAGTAAATGTATCTGGTTTTGTGCTTTTCTGGGCCTGGAGCTGAAATACCACTGAGGCCTAGATGTTATCTTTAGGGAGGGAACACTCAGGGGGTCTAAACCACATGACCAGGGATATGCTGGGGGAGGAGAGATTATCCTGGGGACAAGGTTCTTGTTTTCCCAGTTTCGCCCCTTGCTAGGCACCCAGGGCTTCCTGTCCTGGTGAGTTTCTGTACCCGGCCCATCTGACAGACATGTTTTAAATCAGTATTTTATATAGAAAGGGAAAATAATTTTTGTGTTTATCCAGTGCAGGGAAAGTGAAAACACTTAGGCTTTCTTGCCACCTTCTCTGGGTGAAGGCCCCAATTATGTAAACATGATAAAGCTGAGTCATAACAGATGTCATGTTAGTTGACTAATGCCTGACCCATCATTGGCTGAGAGCCACTTTTGTCCTGGTTCCTCTAAGACTGGCCCGGGACTTTCAAAGGTGGGTTTGTTCTCCCTGGGTACTGTTTGTCCCCAGGTGGGGTTTGTCCCCTGTGTACGCCCGGCTGGCAGCCACTAGGAAGAGTGGGGGTTTATCTCTTGTGTATGTTTGGCCTTCCGCAGCCAAGTAAAGGAAATGTCTCATCCTGCTCCAGCTCCACCGTTTCCTTCGGACTGTCAGGATCTAGAGTGAACCTCCCTGGCCCTGATCATTGGCATTACAATTGGCGTAGTCATTGGCACTGTATCAGGTAATCCAGATAGTTATTGGCAATTAAAATGAGCTGTGCTCATTATCGCATCAGAACCCAGCCTCCTCAGCAGCACCAGGCAACCCATTCTGAGCACTCCTGTCATGTCTTTCATTGCGCTCTCTTACATGCACTATAACAGAGCCGCATAAGCCAAGTGGAAGTGTTAAAATAAAAAGAATCATGCAAATATCAACATTCAGCCCATTTACTTTAGAATTGGACATTCCATGTTATTATTTGCTTCATTTCTTATAAAACAAAAAAGATTGTGGGTCTACCGGTTTGTGAATTGCCTCATTTGTGGATGGTATACTTTGCCATATTGTCAAAAATTAGGGAGTGGATGGATTTTCTTTATGGTCTTATATATAAAATCTTATGTCAGAAGCCAGTAAATGGCTTTGTTCAGATTTTCTTTTGTCTCATGTTAATTTCATTTCATTGAGATTCAGAACCTCAGAGCACAAACTATATTATTATGTATATAATTAATATACATACATTTATGCATTTGATTGTTAATCAAATCACATTATTACTCTTTAACGTTTTATATTTCTCAGCACATAATTTATCAATATAAGTATATCTTGATCAGATACTGATAGATTTATCTAGTCCACCAGATAATTTTTGCTATGCAGATCATTTCAAAAACAATACAGCAAACCTCATGCCCCCAGCCAGCCATTCACAGAGTGACTGGAGATACTTCTTGGCACAAATCTCCTTTGCCTTCCTCCAGTTTTGGCTAACAGCAATTCACAGCCTCAGCTTAATGTCTGCAATGATGCACCCTGTTGAGTGAGAGCTTTTCTCAGCACGAGTCTTATTAGCATTTTTCTGTGCTTGGCAATAAGCAACTCAATACTCCCAATATCTTCACCCCTTCATTGCCCCCAGCAGACAGCTCTGATTTCTTTAAAGAAAGAAGCATTCTCTACTGGCTGTACAAAACATTTTTTTTTAAGTTTGCCCTACTGGAAACAGTTGAAAGATTGACTTTCAGCAGCCGCACAGGAGACTACTTCCAAGGGTTCTTTGCATTAATATGTAAAGCAGCAATCAGTAAGTAGTACCTTTTGACAAACAACAGGTGGCTTTTCATTCTAGAAGAGGCAGTATCTTATTGTGAATCAAAGGTACCCCGTGGTCCTGCCATCACTTTTCTGTACCTCCTACCAGCTCAAGGTATATAGATATCTTCACAGAGTAGAGCAGCGGTGCTCTCCCCAGAGTTGCCTTCCATGCTTACATTGAACTTCAATGGTCCGGCAAGTCACTTCACCAGTGTATGCTTTCCTTGCACTCTCAAACCACAGGGGGCTTTTGAACTGAAAAGTCAGGCTTCCTAATCAGAGAACAGAAACCATAATAGAGCATGCTCTGTAAGAACACTCAATGCTGGAAGAAGCGCACACAATGCAGATTTTCTTTTGCCTATATCCCATACTTTATCCCATACATGTGCTTTGCACTGAACCACTTCTTATTGAAGGAACATGTAATTCAGCTATGAGACTATTTTGAACTATTGGTAATGCACAGTGGGGTTTTTTTAATAATTATTTTACTATATTTAGTTGAGTACATAAGCTATACTAGAAGTATTGAAAGTATATTTTGGCTCTAAAAGAATGAGAAATTAATTTTTTAAAAGTAAGATACAAAGGTTTCCATTTTGCCTGATAGTAAACACCATGTTAACATATGTAAGGCAGATTAAGATGAATTAGATGTGTATTTATGCCATAGGAAGTCAACCCAGGTGTACCACAGAGAATGGGACCCTGTTCCAACCTATTATGGATAGTCCCATTTATAAAATAAACATGATAAATGTGTGAATATTATCCCTTTCTTTCACATAAAAAATGGAGTGTCTACTGTATTTTTAACAAGAATTTTCAACCTTAGGATTTGCAAACACTTGTAATCTGTATGCTATATATTGGGTTAGGCTTTTCCTAAATTATTTTTTTCTTGGTTCCAAACACATTTTTTAAAATAAAATACATATTGTGCTCATCTCTACTTCTACTTAGTTATGAAGCATTATATTTGGCATGCAATGATGCATTTTAAATGCACCCATCTTACCAAAATTTAGTGATAATCAGAAATATGTTGAGTGACCTAATCTGCTAGATTAACTGGAGAGTGGAAATTAAGAAGAGTCTATTGTAAGGAATTAAAACACAAATAAAACTCTTAAGTACCCATCTTTGGAACTGATCACATATTTGATCAATAAATCAACAAGTATTGAAAGTACTTAACTAGAGACTAGAGAACACCATATCAACCAGGGTAAATTAGGAACAGAACTGTCTGCTTAACATTAATTAGGGAAATGAGAGAACAGCCTAGAATAAGAAACCAGGAAAATAAGAGACATAGAAGACGTAAATTTCTAACAACAGTGACATAAACCGGAAATGAGATCTGACTGTTAACATAATTACAGAATTGCAGATGTCATCATCTTGGGGTGTGAGAGATAAGAATATTTTAAAACTCTTTAATCTTATTGCCTATCAGCCTTTTTAGCTAAAATCAAGTACAAAAATTGATTTAATCTCTTTCTCACTTTACCTTCAGGCTGTCTTTACAAAAGGGTTCACTTAAGGAATAAACACCAGACCTAAGATCATAAGACAAACTATAGTTGCTTTAGAATTTCTCAATGCTGACTTTATTTCTAATCTACAAAAATCTGAGAATTTACAACAGGAACTATATTGGGTTTTATTTTGTGCCTAGTCTAACCTGGAGTTTAAACTTTATACTTCCCCAAATGAAACAGGCTTTAAAGAGTTTAAATGATTTATTTAAATTTATTCAAGTACGGATGCGGGGAGGTGGGCTGCTTCATATCTAATGGAAAGAGCTTTCCAATATGCGTTGGTAACTCTAGAAATACTAATTTAACACCATTTACTCTTTATTGAGTCTATTCTGCATAGTAAGCACTCTTTGATCTTATTGTACCCTTGCACTAGCTTTACTCCTATAGTTTTTACCCACATCTTATAGATGAGGAAACTAAGCCAAGTAAAGGCTGAGAAGTCTGTATGTTATGCACAATGATTAGAGTCAGATTCAATAGTCGAATCAGTAAGGATTGAAATAAAACATATCCACGTATTAGTGTACTTTGTGTCTTCAGAGATAGAAATAATTGTCCTTATTTCTGGCTTTTCTCTGAACACTGAGCCATAGATCCCCTCTACCAGCCTACCAAGATGCCCTGCTGGACCTGTATTATGTATAATTAATATTTTCTAATGAACACTATAACATTTCTGTATTTAAGTTGGAACTACTAGAGTTGGGAAGAGAGGAGCCATGCACCCTGAAAAAATATAATGATGCTTTAAAAGGCACAAATCAGATCACAGGATAGCATGAATTAAAGCTATCTATATATCCATCCATCTGTGTATCTTTCATCTATATGTTTTAAGCACTGAACAGCAGAAAATCATGGGTGTAGGTGCACAGTGCTTCTCTAATTTAATGATACTTTTACTATAACTATGTCTGCGAACATTTCATACTGGAAAAACACACATTATAGTTAAGTGGATAGAATTCCAAGGTCACTTGAATCAATGTAATGTAGTTACAGATAAAGAGCTAGCAAAATGACAAAAATTAGTAGCCAACACCACATCCAGTGATCTCAGCTGGCAACTACAGCAACTGTGTCTACATTTACTATTTAAGCTTCCATGACTGTCTAATGCAGATAAATCACTTGGATAAATAGATAAATTAGCCACTTAATATAATTACAAGTCCATTATAATCTTAATATTCCACAACCAAGAACACATCTTTACCTTCCTTTATGCAGAAAAACATCCAGTTGTGTTAACAACTATGCTTTCACACTAATGATGAGTGTTGCATGAGAGTGTTGTGTAAGCTGGTATTACACTCAGCGTGAGTGAAAGAAACAAGTGGCAGGAGAGTTCAGCACAATGACCCAGGCCATGTTCTTAAAGTAACAGCTGACTAAATGTTATAAGTTAATGTATTTATGAAAAATACTGTAATTTAAATTATTTATATCACTGGAGATTGTTTATGTTTTTGTAGCATGTAGCAATTAATTATTCTGATCTGATAATCCTATCAAGTGTCTTAAAATATTTAGGAGCTTAACTTTTTTTCTAAGTTAATACACTCTTCCTAGAGCTTAACCCATATTTACTATCAAGAGATGTGATTTCCCACTTACAGATTTAGGCCAGCTTGTGGACATATAAGCCTATGTGTTATTTCTTAATCCAACTGAGAGAAAATGTATTCTGTTTATTTTCATGATTAACAAGGTGCTGGGACTGCGCTAAAGTACTGATTCACTGGATTCACACCTTTCTAAATGCCTAGAGATGAATTGTTTTATTTTCTAACAAGCAACAGATGCAAGACTGCAGTCTGAAATGAGGTGACGTGGAATTGGACTATTTTCCTTCCAACTATGTTTTAGCTCTGAAGTACTCGATTATGTTTCATTACAATCCTTGTTTTGTCGCAGACTGCCTTTTTTACTTCACACCTATTTTGGAGACCCAGGTGTTTTTAAAAACCTATCAAAGAAATTAGATCCTCTTGGTAGCTTGGGACTCCTCTGTCTGCCCTCTCTTTATAGCTCAGAATACTTCTGATGTGGCTAGCTAGCCACCAAGAGGTAGAGAAACAAAGGAAGCACCGCTGCGTGAATACACCTGTAGGGGGAGACGCTGCTGAGAATACTGTGGGCGCGATAGCCTAGCGAGCCACATCTGGCTGCCTGTGCGCTGTAGAAAATAAGAAAACAAACTTTCTGGGCAAGGAAAATGATTACTCAAGAAATGGAGTGAAGTTAGGGACCCAAGGAGCCAGACCCGCAGAGCAGAATGATCTGATGGAAGGCTGGTTTACAAAAACCAAATTTGGTCTATAATTTAGAGTTCTGGAAACAAAACAATGCAAAATTTCTCAGCCTTATTTATTTTGTCCAGTCTTGCTTATTTATTTTGTACATTTTTACTTTACAACAGGATAGTTTCAATCTCCAGAAAGCTTCTTTAACCTCTCTTAGAACAGCTAATGCTTTCATATGGGAGGAAAATTATATTCTGAAGTTGTTTTATCCACTGCATGTGAATGCAGCAATTTGCATAAGAGAAACTCTGTGTGTGTGTGTGTGTGTGTGTGTGTGTGTGTGTGTGTGTGTGTGTGTGTGTGTGTGTGTGTGTGTTATAGGGAAAGCAAATGTCTTTCCTCAAGTTTTAGGAAAGTAGTTATTAATAAACGTTGGTTGAACCTACGTATACTTGAATCTCTTGCCTCTGGACTGCTCCTTTGAAGCAGAATGCCTGTCTTCTCCTGAGATGTAGTTGGCAAGGAGTAGCCGACCACATCCGAGCCAAAGGGAAAAGATTCATAGTGATCAAATAGAATCCTATTGTAAAAAATAACTCAGAGATGAGTAAGGCGAACAGCTGCCTTGGAGCACTTCACAGATTATGCTAACCCTAAAACAAGCAAACAAAATTTTTTGAGGCTTAAACACAACAGATACAGCACTTTTTTGTTTATATTCACATATAAAGTATCTCTATAAGTACAAATACATAAAATATGGTTGCAATATGGATGACCTTTAAATATCATGATTTCCAAAAATATTAGCAAGGATATGTTATATTGCTAAACGAAAGTGTAGGCAATTCATAATTTTTCTGCATGTAATCAGGCGATATCCTTTAGCCACTCAGAGCTCTAGGTAAAATATATATGTATATATTATAACCTGAGGTCTAATTAGGTGTAAAGTTGAAAACCAGGACAATATTTACACTTTTACTGCTTCTGCAACCACTTTCGGGCAGTGAAAACTAGTTAAAAATACAGAGAGAAAGCAGGTACACCTCTGGTTTGACAATGAGAACCATGGCATATGTTTATGTTCCAAAAGCTGACTATTAACGTTCAAACTAGAGCAAAGACCTCTGTCCCAAGCCCTTGCTAACAAATTTGGTTTGCTCTCGGTTTGATGCCAGTTAGTACAACCACACCTTACATCAAGTTATTTTAACTCGCTGAAGCCAATGTACTTCTCACAACAACCCAAGAACCGACAAATGATTCAGATCAACCATTTTCTATATTCTTCTAGTATTATTCATATTTTAAAAGGTTTTTTAGACTAAACCCCAGAATTTATACCCATTTCATCCGCCTTTCCACTAATGTCCTGTCTGTTGCAGGATGCAGTCCAGGACGCTGTTACATTTCATGGAACTGTCCCCTTAGCCGCCTCTTGTCCATGAGTTTTTCGAGCTCTCCTTAGTTTTCATGACCTTGAGACTTTTGTAGCATATCCTTTCAGGTTTTGGATAGTATGTGCCTCAAATCAGATATGTGCAGTGATTTCCTTATAATTAAACTCAAATCTCTTAGATTCTAGAATACCACTTTTTTTTTCTTACCTGTTTGTGACTGTTTCTCAGTCACATTTGCTGCATTCTCTTCTCCCCACATTTAAACTTGAGTTAAGTGACCAAAGGAAAACAGAAGTTTTAATGATGGGAGGTGATGGATGTGTTTATTTTCTTGATCTTGATAATCATTTCACAGTGTATATGTACGTCAAATCATCATGTTGTACACTTTAAATATATACCATTGTATTCATAAATTATTCCTCAATGAATCTGGAAAAAAGTTTGAGTGAGTGACACAAGGCTCAATCCTACGTCCTATCATTTTTTTTATGTATCTCTCTCACCTTAGGAATTTCATTAAGTAACATTTACATACAGATGATTCCCAAACATAACTGTGGTCCTCAATTATCTTATGAGTTCCAGACTCATTTTTCAACTGCCTAGTCGACTTCTCTTTTGGATACCTTAAAGACTTGTCAACGTTAAAATATTCAGAAATAAACTCCTAATCTCCTTCCAACCCCACCCCTTGTCAAAAGCTGCTGCATCTACACTTTTTCCCATCTCATTCAGTGGTAGCTTCATTCTTCCAGGTTCTCAGGTCACAAAACTTGAAGTTAGACTACATCAGCATTGATGATCATAGTAATAAATTTAAAATTTCAAGCAACACAAGGCATTTTTTATTTATGGACAATTCTAGTTCACACTTAAAACAAGTTTAATTTAAAAATTACGTATCAAAAGTTTGCGGAACAGATTTTAAGAGTTCCAGAATTTTTGTTTTAAGGAAAACAGTATGTGTGTTTCAACATTCCGTTAAACTACCATAACCATCATGAATATTCAGTTGATTTCTAAAACTGTGGCCTTCCAGGGCACCCAAGCTTCTCTGAAACAATCTTTTCATTTTTTATGAAATGGATTCAAATATATTGGGAAAGGAAGCCATCATTTATTAAATAATTATTAGCTGTCAAAACTTGTGCTTGGTATACTTATATTCCAGTACCACAATATATTAGAAACCTCATGACTGATCCAAGATAGATTGACATTATTGGATCTGCCTGGAACAGTATAATTTTCTAGGGATGACCTTCAGGCTGGTATTTGCCTAGGTTAGTCAATAGACATTATGGCATGTCCTGCTGGGAGATGAAGTATGTTCCACTGTTGTTAGAAAATATTAATCTTGAATCTAGGGCATCAAGTTTACTTATTATAGCAATTGACATGCTTTATCCATCAAATGACATAATAAAATATACAATCTTATGATTTCCATAGCTGCACAAATTTAAATGAATATATCTGTATGTACACATACTATTTCAGTATGTATACAGGTTCCTAAAAAATATTCTGACAGTCACTTTTGTCCACCCAATCAACAACAACTCATTGTATAATCGAACAAACCAACATTACAAATGTTTACATACCACTTGCACTGAGAAAAACCATATTAAATATTTAATATTCAAACCAAGAGTTACAGGCGAAATATTCTGAATATTCAAACCAGGAGTTACAAATAAAAATACTATTCCATATGAAGCATAAGATTTTTCCCTAGAATTTATTCAGTCGATAGTTAGTGATGAAATAGAAATATTTTATTCAGACTACAGTTGCCAGAAAAATACAAGATGCCAAGTTAAATTTGAATTCCAGCTTAACAATGTATATTATTTTAGCAATGCAATATTTTGGACATACTTATATTAAATAAGTTATTCATTGATTTAATGAAACTCAAATTTAACTGGGAGATGTCCTTTTTTTTATTCATTAAATCTGATAACCATAATTCTGAGAAAATAACCATTCTCTGAAATATTTGTTTATTCATGTAATATTTATTTAGCACCTAGTATGTGGCAATAATACTAGTGTACAGTCAAGTTGCAATGAATAAGAGTTGGTTCAGTGCCTCAAACAGGTTACTGTGTGGGAACAGAGAAAGACAGGAAGTGGGTGCCTGTACATTGCATAAGAATTACAATAAGGAATTTGGATATGGAGCTACCTCAGCCATTTGTGAACATTAATATAAGTTATCAGAAAAGGCTCAACATCTAAGTTAATTCCTGAAAGGCAGGTAGATGTTAACCTGGAAAGGAAGCCATGGATAAAAGATATGATGGAGATCTGGGAATGATCTTCAGTTTGAAAACTAAACATTCCATTTCCAACTTATTAAATTAAAAAAATACTCAAAAGCAATGAATTTGAGCTCTAGCATTTTTATTTCTGCATTTTCTTTTAGTCAGGGTCCAGTCAGGAGGCAAAAAATAAAACTAGTTTTTTGAACAGAAAAAAATCTAAAATAAAATATTCTCATTTCAGTTTCATCCAAGTTTGTCACAAATGGCAAGATTTTGAACCCGGAGGACATTATGCTAATTGAAATAAGCCAGATGCATAAAGACAAATACTCATTTATATGTGGAATCTAAAGTAGTGAACTCATAGAAGCAGAGAGCAGAATGGTGGTTGCTGGGGCCTGGAGGTGGGGTGCGGTGGGGAAAATGAGATGTTGGCTAACGGGTACAAAGTTATAGTTATGCAAGGTGAATAAATACTGGAGATCTTAGGCACAACCATGCAATTATAGTTAACAGTACTGTATACTTAAAATTTGCTAAGAAGATAGATGTTAAGCGCTCTCACCACACACACAGAAGTGGTAACTATCTGAAGAGATGGATATGTTAATTTTTTTAATGTAGTGGTTATTTCACAAAATAAATGTATGTCAAATCATCAGATTGCACACCTTAAATGAGTATAATTTTTAATTGTCAAATACACCTCAATAAAAAAATAAATATTCTTTTTCTTAGATATAGTTGCTAACTAACTCGGTGCCTGAAGAGGTAGGAGACACTGAGGTGTCACCATGTGGCAACCTCAGGAAGCTGCTCCCATGCCAGTTCCCGCCAAAGAACTGAGGAGTGGGCCCCAGGAGCTGAGACCCAGGCCTCTGAGGAGAGGACGCTGCTTGCTCAGCTGGTGTCTCTGAGGGGAATGGCTAAGGAGGGCTCTGCCAATGTTGGAAAACTGCGAAGTGGACTCAGCTGCAGTCACAGAAAGGCCCTGCTGCAGGGTGCAGAAGCGCTGCCAGAGTGAAACTCCCAAGAACCACTGGCGGCCCTTCAGAAGCAAATGGGAAGGAGCAACTCCCTTCTTGCTCCTCTGTCCATGGAGTCTCCCTTTAGCGCTTCTTCTTGGCAGAAACTAGCAGAAAGGCTACAGGCAAAGTGGAAACGCAGAATTCAGAGTCCTGGCTTCAGCACCAAAAATGTGGTAGAGAGCCTGGCCAGGTGTGGCTCAGCAGTTGAGCATCGACCTGGGATCCAGAAGATCCCAGTTTGATTCCCAGTCAGGGCACATGCCTGGGTTGCGGCCTCGATACCCAGTCAGTGGCTTGCAGGAGGCAGCTGATCAGTGAGTCTCTCATCATTGATGTTTCTATCTCTCTCCCTCTTCTTTCCTCTCTCTGAAATCAATAAAGATATATTTTTTAAAAACAACAACAAACATGGTAGAGAGAATAGACTGACAGCTTGAGGCTGAAAGACCACCTAATGATTAGCACACCTTATAAGTCACTCTATGAAGATACCCTGTAGACAATGCCTTCCAACAGTTTTTTTTTTCATGTAATTTAAAATTTTTTCGCTTTTAGCTTTCTTACTCTGCCATGGAAAAGATAACCTCTTCATGTTCATTGATTTTTTTTATCATTTACAATCATGTAACATTTTTCTTGGTCCTCGCAGTTTTTCACATACCCCTTTTCTCCTTCATTAACTTGATTTTATTGCCATGCAGGATTCTCTCCTTTGCATTCCAACTTTTATTCCTCATTTTACCAGTCTCTACTGTAAGGGAAAATTAATGAAACCATGTTTCACCAGTAATTTGATTATTAATGGTACTATAATTCTTTTATTAGTCACCTGAGATATACTCTCATTAAAGTTTTCCCTTTCTGCCGCAAATTAGTGTTCTTAATGAATGTAAGAAAAAACACACATTTTATTCCTAAAACTGAAGAAAAATAAGAAAGTTCTTGATATTTTATGTACTGATTGGTTAAGCCAAAAAAGGATTTGAATCCCTTCAATTTAATGCAACAATGAACTACCTGCTACTTATGATCAGCAGTAAATGTGACCACAAGTTCCTGACCCCACACCTCACTCCAGCCTACTTAGAACATTTTGATCCAAGACATTGGGACTACTTCACTTACAAGAAGCAGTGGCAAATGTGCACAAACGTAAGACAGCTAAAAATTATAATCAAAGACATATATCTATATCTAGTGGAAAATTATTTTTATTCTCATACTGTATTTTTTGTCTTAAGTGGAAATTATTATTTTCTCACATGCTAATGAAAATAACCAAAACAGATCTATGTGCCACCTATTAAAATAGTATTTAACCAAAGGCATGTGAAAATTAGAACGCATAAGCATAATTAATTAATCTGAGGCTCATGGTAACAATAAGCTACATAAAACCCTCTTCTAATAACAGGAAAATGAAATGCAGAAATTAAATCTCAACTACAGTTAAGGGAAAAGGGAACAAGTAGAGATTTTGTATCCTCTGGTTTAATAGCCAACTCACTGATGATGTTATAATCAGCATTACTTTGAAGAAACCGAAGATGGTATCTCCATTCATAAGACATTAAAATGATTTTTACATTGAATTTCTTATGTAACTGAATCAGTAAAGCAAAGCATGTTGTATCATATTCATCCAATTAATGTATTTAAGGTGGTTTAACATCCAATATTAATACTAATAGATACAAAGGTGAAAAATTCAGGAATGCAATGATTATTTTCCTCTATTATGAAATAATATTTGGTAATATCTTTGTCCTAATTGATGAATTATTTTCCATTATATACTGTATGTTGAATGTGGCTATAAAATGAAATTTCTATTCCAATTAAAAGATTCTCATAATCAGCAGCATAAGGGCAGTACAAATGTGGGAGAAAGAGTTTTCATTCCCTAATTCATTACCATAATTAGCAACATGTTTAGAACTTCTCTACCAAGTGAACTGAGATAAACATGCAGCATGGGTCTCTGGGGTAGAGTTGCTTAGTATGATAGATCACAATTTCCACTAGTTACCATCCTCAATCCATGCCCATTAGAAATGCAAATTAGTTAAACCACAGGTCTCCAATGTTTCCTGAAAATAGTAACGCAGAAAAGTCTGAGTAAATAAATATAAAAACATTTAGATTCTGTATAGATTTAATACAACTATTTAGTCGGATAGGAGAAAAATAGGTGGCTAATAAAATTGTCAGAATAAATTTATGTGCTTTATCATTTAGGCCAAAAAGGAAGAAGCACTAAGGTTTCTTTTGTATCTTATATTAAAGCAAAGTCATAATTTATAAAGAACATTTATTGTAGTTAAATATATCTTCTATTTAAGAATATAGTCTCACTCTAACACAGCATTAGGCCAAGGAAATATACTCAGTTACCCAATCATTTTGGATGTTTTTTTAAAAAATTGCTGATTATATTGAATTTTACTCTAAAAGAGTAGTGAAGTTTTTTATTTTAAAGTTTACAAACATCTCTCTAGACATCAGTTTATTTATTACTATTTTACAAAACCCAAAACAAGACACTATTAGGAATGAAATCCATGAAATAATGATTATTCCTGAAAAATATATATTCTGTATACACTATCATTCCTCTCTTCTGAATGTTGAACTATCACACTGTGAAATAAATGAATTTCTGCCATCTCCTGTGTCTGTTTCAGTGACTTCATTTAGCCAAGTAATCATATAAAATCCAACATGGTTTTCTGTGTGGGAGATAGAAAAAACAGAGCAAGAAAATGAGATATGGTGCAGCAGAAAAAGAAAACGAGGGAAGAGACACAAAGACAGCATTAATTCATTTAGTGAGAAGGAGTCTTTCTAATCCACAATAACATTTATGAAATAAAGAGAGACATCCCAACCTTTTCAGTGTGAGAGGTTATTATCCGTATTGATTTTAGTTTACACGTTTTCAAGTTCTTTCCCTCTCTTTCTCATTTAAGAAGGTATCATCAAGTCCATAAATAATACGCATCCAGAGAGTCAGTTTCACTAGCAGGATCCTGAGAAGTGAAGCACATTAATCTTATGGCTGTGCATTGGACCACACAGAGATATAAAATTTGGAATGGCTTCTTAAGAGTCTAAAAAAAGAGAGAGATCAAGCTCATGTTTCCACCCTCACAACCCCCCAGAGAAATATTTATCCGTAGTAACGTGAATCCAGAAGGCTCACGCACACGAACACGCATCGTGTGCAGAAGCAGGCGCCGGCAGTTGTATCTGCCTATGGCTGGGCCGAGGAGTAGAAACATAAATGTTACTTGAAACTGTGAGCACATTAAATATCCACAAATTAATAATGACAGTTTAGCCACTATCGCTCTCTTCTGTTTGAGCCACATATTCTGGCTGCCTGGGTCATTGTCAGGATGTCTCTTGTGACATCTGGTACTGCTCATACAGCTCTTTGAGGCATGACCAGCAAGGGGGGAGATGCTGGACGGAGTAGAAAGATGTTAGATACAGAGCAGAGACACACGGAACCGGAGGAAAGCACGCCTCCACAACGCGAGTCCTTTCAGGCTCAATGAACAAAAAATGAGTTTATTCCCAACTTCTTGCAGCAGCACAAATCACAGCTATCTTCGAGTGTTTCCTTAGCTCACAATAATGAACAAAAAAGAGGAGGAGAAGGAACAGCGAGTGTGAAGTCAACTGTTTTCTGATGAGAATATGCATCTTAAAGACAGCCTGACAGGCCCCAAATCAGGTGGCCTGGCGCCAGATCACTGACCCGCAGGCCATCGTATTAGTCAGCAGGGCTGCCTTGGCAGAGAGACTTAGGCTGAGTGGCTTAAACCTGCAACTTTCAACCTTTTGCATCTCATGGCACACATAAACTAATTACTAAAGTTCCATGGCACACCAAAAAATGTATTATAATTTTTGCTGATCTGACCAAAAAAAAAAATTTTTTCAAACTAAGAATTCTATCGAATTAAGGCTCCACTCTTAGGACCTTATTTAACCTACCTCCTTGAAGATCCTATTTCTAAATACAGTCACAGTATATTTGGTGTGTCAACATATGAACTGGAGGTCGGGGGCACAATTTCAGTTCCTAACAGCCATCCAGTAGCTTAAATAAGTGCATGGGTTTTGACATTGAAATGTCTTGTTTGAGTTCCTGGATCTGCCACTTACTGTTACTGGTGACCTTGTATGACATAACTCACTCTTCAGCACTCAGTTTCTCATCAGTAAAATGGGGATTAGAGCAGTACTTTCTTCATATGATTTTTGTGAAAGTTTAATAAAATGGTTTATGTAAAGTGCACGTGCAGAGCTTGGTACATAAAAAAGTCCATAAATGGTACTTGTAAATATGATCGTATCTAGATGAAGTATGCAGAGGGAAAAGTTATGATGAGAATCTCTAATTGTGCAGTTATTTCCTTAGTCACTTGGAAAAACACCTTGGTTTTGTACCTTTTTCCCCTTATAATTAGGATGGGAAAATACCTTCCTTTCATATATCATAATTATAGTATCAAAACAATGAGATAATACCTATGTAACATTTTGAGTTTCACAAATATGAACTCTACCCAAAATAAAAATTTTAATATTAATAAACAACTGTATATATATTAGCTTAAAATTCATTTCTTTACAATTAACTATTTATAACTGACTGGAATGTATAGCAGATACATGACTGTGGTTTCTGGACTATTTGTATGTTGGTTGTGCTTTGCTTTGTTCTGTTGTTTTTTTGAGTTGTATTTTGTTTTGTTTTAATATGAAAGCATTCTGTAATGGATAGCAGAAAAAAGAAACATTCTGAGTGACATCTTATCTCGGCTCTTTCCTGTTTGACTAGACTACTGCTTAGAATCATGGAACTCTGATTTCTGTGTTGGATAGAAGGGGAGATCTCTGTCATTTTTCTTGTTCTCTCTCTGTGTGTGGATGAAAAATGCAGGAAAATGAAATTAGGGGAACGAGTAATTATTAGCCATTTGTTACTTATAGGTTTGCATAACTTCTAAATGAATAGTTAAGCCTTCTATTTATCTTATTAGCAGTACATGATAAAACATTTTTAAATATTTTTTAAAAGAATATATAAATGTACTAAATTAAAAGAAAGTAGTTGGATGCAAAAATATAGAAAAATTAACTTAGGTACATTAAATAGCCAATTTTTAAAATAGTTATAAATTCAGAATGTAGCTAAAATTCCAAATTTGCTCTCCTGCTGAAAAAGAAAAACAAAAAACACACCATGGAAATACCACATTTTACTTTATTTTGACTTTTAAAATAGGTCATATCTGAAGTTTTAAGCTAAACTATTTTTAGTTTTGTAAACACATAAGGTCTGAACAACACATTTAAGCTACCACTTTTTATGCTTGGCTTATTAAAAATGATAACATTTTTATTAAAACATTGTTTGCTATTTATTTCTGCCTGTATTGTGTGAAAACATTAAAAATGTTATTTCCAAAACATATGTAATTAAAAGAAAAAGATAAAAAATTGTAGAATATACAGAAGTTATATTTTAGGACATAGATATAAAATTACCTTTAAAGATTTGAGAACTTGGTTTTCCATGTTAAAATTCATCTAGAAATATATACATTTATTTTAAATCAGAAACTTTACATTATTCAGATGAAAGAGTTAATGATTTGGAAATGCAAATAAAAAGGAAGCCATTAACCAGTACTTCTATTAAATAACACTTATTTGTACTAAGCAACTACAGGGTAATTTTAGTTAAGATATATGTTTTGGCTATTAAAGATGCTTGAAGATATTTTCTTTATATGAATTCTTCTCTAGCTTATATGTTACTTTAATTTAAGCAGAAATAATAATAGCAGAAATATCTATGTGGGATGCTACTCCCTTCGTATTTCATTGACTATAAAAAGGTTTTGAAAAGACCCATGAAGAGTGTGTGTGTTGGGTGGGTGGGTGGGGATGGTGCATCATAAGGTACTTGCCCTTCCTGGATTCTGATATAACTGCAGATTCAATTCTGCTATTATTTGATATCAGAAAGCTTTCAGAAAACTGATATCTAGCCCTCTAGCTAGATGCCAGAAACCTGATGTTGGTTTTCAAGAATACCTTCAGGATAGAAATATGCATGAAATTGTAAGGCTTTTCTTTAATGATGAGTTTTTTAAAGGTCATTTTATGCAACCAAAAGAGACTGAGACTGTTTTTGGTATAAATAATTGTGTTTTAATTCATTAAACTTAATAATTAAAAATCAATTATTTAATTCTATTTTAAATATGTCAAATTTTATTAATCACTTTTTGAGAGATTTTGGAGTAACATTTTATCAAAATGCAGAAATTATAAACTGCATTATAAACTTAATGTTTAATTTCCTTTTTAAGTAATAAAGTTTTATGACTGAGTTGGTGAACTTTATATTCTCAAAAATGTTATAATGGTCTGAAAAATTTAGGAAGAGCTTAATTTAACATCCTAAGTTTAAACCAATTCTTTAATTGCACCTGCAGTTGGAGGTACAAAGTTGATACTTTAATGGGCATGATTCTCTTTGACATTACACAAGTACAGAATATTAAATGTGCAGTTTTTTTCTTAATTCAAAAATATAAATACAGTTTTTTTATTTTCTTATTGATTCACATATTTAATTTTAAATCATCCCAATGTTGAAAGATTCTTAATCCTTCAGGGAAGGGAGTTTCCATCTAATTTAGCAGGACATTATAAGCAGAGATTTTTGGCTGGGTCTGAGATCAGAGCAGCAAATGCCCAGAATAACCCTTAGATTGTCATACCGAAATCTTTTTGAATAGGTTTAAGACCTTGAAAGAGAATTGCTCTCAAGGCTCAAATTATCTAATTCCTTTTCTTCTAATTGAAGTTTGGAACTTTTAGTCAAATTGAACATTCATTTAAATTTATCATATTGTTGTATTTCAGATATGTGTAAAGATACTTTGCTACCTCAAAAAGTCCTTGCATTTGTTTATACTCATTGATATATAAACTTCAGTGAATATTTAAAGCAATATTCAAATGAATTATAGATATAACATCACACGGCCCTGTCTTCCATCATGCTTCACACATCTCTATGTTTTGCCAGGTCTTTCTTCTATTATTGTATGTCTTTAGCCTAAGCTTCCATTGTTTCTGTTCTTCCAAACCTTGCGGCACATGCTGACGGAACACAAGGTTGGCTAGATCACTCACAGGGTGGACTAGTTTCCAGCTTCCTTTTTAAAAACTGGATTGTATTCTTTGTTGACCTTGGTTTTGATAGCATTCTTGATCCAAATTGGTTGGACCACTGGGAGTGATGATTCTGCAATCTGCTGATTTGCAGAATGCCCCAGGCTTAGTGAAGCATGGTAGCATAAGACCATTCTCCCAATAGACACTCTAGATATAAGCATTTACTCTAAGTTTAAGAACAGTTCTCCCTTGAACAATAATTTGCAGTGGTATCCACTCAGTGAAAGGTTAATCCTCTAATTAGATTACTCTTTTTAGACCTGGATGCCCTCAGTTCTAGCTTCTTCCTTTATTGATTATGGCTGAACTATGAGCAAACCTAGAAGCTAGCCCCATCTGATTAAAGACTTGTGGGACCATAAATATTATTTCAACTCAAGAATACTATATTTTTCTCTCTTTGTTATTGATAACGCTTCTTCTGTATGTAACCCTCTTCATATTGAAACCTTAAACTCAGAACAAAATAAAGAACAGGTGATTTATATCTTTGGTTTTAAACATCATTGGGTTTTGTTATATTTTCCTACTTGAACACTTTCTATAAAGTAATTACCTTGGTATTGTATTTTAAATATGCCTCACCTTGCACAAAAAACACTACAATAGAAATATTTACCCATAGCCAAGGATAATCTCTAATATCTTCATAGAAAAAAATTATAAATTGATTAAACATCCAAGAAAAGGGAAATAAGGAGAAGTTGGGAAAACTGTAGAAACTGGGATGATCTAATGTATGTGTAGACCATAGTTGATAACACTACTGTATAATTGAAATTTGCTGAAAGAATAGATCTTAAATGTTCTTACTCCCTTCCCCCAAAGGGTAAATATATGAGGTGATGGATGCGTGAATTAACTCTGTGGGGGGAATCCATTCACAATGTGTACAAATCCTTTTACAGTGAATATCAAATCATCACTTTAGTGCTCGCTTAGGCAGCACATATACTAAAATTGGAACGATACAGAGATTAGCATGGCCCCTGCGCAAGGATGACACGCAAATTAGTGAAGCATTCCATATTTTTTTTTAACCCCCCCCAAAAAAAAAAAAAAATACATCACTTTAAATATCTTACTATTTTATTTTTCAGTTAGAACTCAGTAAAGTAGGAAAGAATAAAAGGAAGCAGCTGGCAAGAGGCAAGTTGCTGACTCCTTTCAGAACGCGATTTGTATGCTCATAGGCCTTCGATTTTAGGTATTTGTTATTTAAGAAAGTCTTAATGCATCTTTAGAACATGTTCACTGTCTGTCCATCACAGCATTGCCGGCCTATGAAGAAACAGAATCTTTGTACAATGATTCCCCTCCTGATCTTATAACCTGAGGTGTGAGGCCTGGAAACCTTGTCCATCACCCCCAAGGTTATTAAATCAGGAGCAATTGGTCACATGAGACTTACTTGTGAGCCTTTCCCAGTTGAAATCAGAGCTTAACTTGTTTTGCCTCAACTGCTTTAGTTTTCTAAAACTCAGGAAAATGTTTAGTAACACCAGCAACTAAGCAAAATCTTGAGGGAATTGCTCGCTAGCCAGTTGAAGCGTGTAACTTTCACTTCTCATGATAGTGCCCGAAATTCACAGGCTGAGCACCCATTCTCTATTCTTAATCGCCCAGGGTAGAACGTGCACAGACCTACAAATTTCAGAAACCTCCACTCAGTGTGACCCATGAAGACTGATCACTCTCTGTGCATAAGCCCACATAGGATTGTCGTGAAGCCGGAGAAGGATCATCTTTATTATTTTCAAGCGCTCCTAAAAGAAAGTGCCTGTTTAATGTAGTCAATTCATAGTAATCAATTTATTCAATTGACATTAATTGAAAATGTATGAATTTCTTTGATAAGTTTCAATTTCTTTTTTTTTAAAAAATATATCTTTTATTGACTTCAGAGAGAGGGAAGGAGAGGGAGAGGGAGAGAGAGAAACATCAATGATGAGAGAGCCTTTGATCAGCTGCCCCCTGCAACCCGGGGATCGAGCCTGCAACCCGGGCATGTGCCATGACCGGGATCGAACCCCGATTGCCTGGATCCTAGGTTGACACTCAACCGCTGAGCCACACCTGGCCGGGCTCAATTTCTTATTAGTTGAAAAGCTCTGCTACTGAACTCCTGACTAAATTTATTATATCAACATATTTGTGGGAGTATAATACTGAAAAAAGTGACCACTTTCATCTTTTCAAAAACTGTCTCCATCTTTGAGAACATTTTCATTAATTAAACTACAGAATAAAGAAGGAACTTGATTTTCAAGATACATTTTATTGTAATTTTTGTCATTTAAAAAATAATTCTGAATACTGGCTGGGAGCTTGTTTGCATTTTTTTTTTTTTTAACTATGTTGGAGGAGAAGATCCAGTACAGCAAATAATAGAGGCCAGTCAAATGGTCTTTTTACTAACTTTTGATATTTTCACTTTTTCCTTAAACAGACATCAGTTACACATAAGATAATTTTCCATGATCTTTAGTTCATGGCACACTGTCAATAACGATCCAATCGTAGCCCTCTTTTGCTTATTTATTGGCTGTTTGTTTATTTTTAGTTAAATGATGACCCATACATGAACTCACTACCCAACAAGAAAACAAGAACATTGACAATAACTTGACTGGAACAGAAATTGTAGCTTTGCCAAGATATTCAGTTATAGCTCTTAACTACTGTTCAGCAATGCAGTGTAGGATTTATTTATGTTAGTGTGAAAACATTAAAAGCAAGCAAGAATAATTTTAGATGGAGACAGCCTTCTCATAAGTAATTTGCAAGCATTGCAGGCCTTCTTGGCTTGTTGAGATATATAATCTATATTCTGGGTAGGAACACAAAGGTTCCTGAGGAATCTTGCTTAAGAACAATGGACTGTGGTCACAGCCTGTGACTTCCATCTACTTTGCAAAACAATAACAGTATAAAAAAGGAAAGCAATTACTTGAGTCTTTAGTGTTTTTCAAGATCATAGGAGGAATGTGACAAGTATGTCTGAAAATTTTCTCTTTTCAGACAGCAGTTTGAGCCTATATGCCCTTCTTTATCTTTCCTGCAAAAGGTTCTTTGCAATTTGAATAATTAGTACCACACAGCTGCGGGTAGGTGAGATCTCTCTGAGAGAGATTGAGATTTGTATATTTTAATCTACCTATCTTATCTGTCTAAAACTTAAATAGCATTTTATGACACCTGCCAGAGATCCTTTTTTTAGTAGAGCTGCTGTTATCTTATAATTCCAATGCCTTATTGTTGTCAGATCTTTCTATCAGAGTTACAGAAAATGATCAGAATTCTGTTTCAACTCCTGGCACTAGACTTAATTTTAATTTTAACTGTAACTTGAAAAATATAGAAAGTTTAGAGACGTTGGGGGTGGGGGGTGGGGAATCACCCAATATATCAACTGGATTCATACTGTTAAATAGGTCAACACCATCTCACTCTTCTTCTCAAGCCCTTCAATGCTTTCTCAGTTCTCCTACTGCTCTATTTAAAGTTTCAATCAGCTCCCTATTTACCACAAATGCAAATTAACTGGCTATTGTCTTTGTCTACTTTCATTTTCTTCATAAAATGCATCCCTTTCTAGCATAAAACATAACTTATTTAGTGCCTTTGTTTATGGTCTGTCTTTGTCCGCCTGAGTGTGAGAAGCCAGGACTCGGATGTTTCCCCAGTGTGTAGTGGAGTCCTGACATACAGTTTCTACTCAGTAAACATGCAACAAACACTGGTTTCATTTTATTTCATTTTTTTCTATTATTTTCTCCCATGTGCATTATTATTTCTCATGTTTCAGTAAGTTATGTATCTCCCAGCCCTCCTCTCTACCAGATAAGAGGGGAAGTCAGATCTGCCAGGGTTTTTCAGTCGCCTTTACCCGTTTAGTTGGAAGCATTCTGAATGTCTGATGTTTCTCTGTGCCTGAGGGCTCTTTGTCTGACACACCTCTTCTCAGCACTTGACACCATTACTAGGCAACAATTTCATAACTGACAGCACTATCCGTTGGCACTCTCTGTGTAACCACGCAGAAACTTTATTTCTTTACTATGACCTTATCTGCTTTCTTTCCTTTTGATTGACACCGACCTCAGCCAGCACCTTGACTCCCTGCCTCCTTCGCCCTTGCACGTCCACACCCTTAAGCATTAAGCCCTCCTCAGGACAATGAGGTTCTGATCAGCATCAATAATCTTAGGAGAAAAGCCTCAGGTCTGTTGACCACAGAGACAGAGTTTCAGTCAAACTAAAGGTAACATCTAGGCCTCTTATATTATTTCAGCTCCAGACCCAGAACAGCCCTGAAATCGGACCAAGTGACAGCCACAACATCAGGACCAGGTGCACTAATCTCTTACCCCCTATCCTAGCACTGACCAATCACTAGATACCATGACCCTGACAGTGACCCTAACTCTCTTAGTCCCCTGTATGACCCAGCTCCTGGAAGCCATCGGGGAGCCAGGTCTTTGAGTATTAACTCACTGGGACTCCAGGCTCTGTACCATTTCCTTAAAATTCAACCTTCACTTTCTTTGCTGTAAGCTCCTGTTTGCATCTTATTGAGCCTTAATGTGTCAAGGCAAATGGACCCCTTTAGTCTGGTAACAGCTGTAACCTAATGCAGAAAGGTCCTTCTGCCTGTCTGATTCTTGGGCCCAGGTGTCTAAGTTGCACAAGGTTGTTTCTCCCCCCAGTTTTCTGGCCTGTTAGGGGAAGCTGTTCAGTGTTAGGCCCCACACCCCAAGCAGAGTTTCTTTTAGTGCTTTGACTAATGCTTGGTAGCATATAAACAAATTGGGCTGTCTTCTGCCCAGTTACACATCTGAAAATGTTACCTCTTTTACTGCTACAGCCCTAAAGATCTACCATTTTCAACTTATGTTTTTCTCTAGAATCAGTGCTTTCAGCATTTTGGAATATGCTATGTTGTCAACACGATATAAAATATAAAACAAAAGATGTGATTTGTTAGAATCAAAGTGTGCATCTGTCTGGATAAAGACCTGCTAGAAATCTTGGATGCAATTTGGAAAGATAGGACTGAGCCCCAGGTCAGGGCTATGCCATAGATTGTGGATATCTCCAAAAAGCCAGACTATAGAGGTAACATCGAAGGGACAATAGTATCTTCTTCAAAGGAAAGCACGCACTACGGAAAGGACGACCATCACAGCTGTACTAATCTGCTTTCTCCTTCCTTCTCTCGTGTCTCCTGGAATTGTGTTCTTGCAGAGCTGAGTTGATACTACATCTGAGTGGGGAGGGGAATCTCCTTCCATTATGTCTTAAATAATAAAGACATTTTTGTGGTAAGGCCCTTTGCTAATCTTGTCTGCCTGATAATAGAGGGTAAATTCACTCTTTGACAGAAAAGGTTTCAATCATGTAGGGCAAATTCTTCCTCCAAGGTCACAAATTTGCCCATAAAAACTGGGAAGAAGGTAAAATCTTCACATCATACAAAAGCAATCCCTTTACCTTTTAAGACTTTATTTAAAGAGTATATGGATTAGACTCCTCAATATTTCTCATCCCCCCCCCCGCCCGACTTTTTAGGAAGATACATAGAACAAAGTAAGAAAAATGAATAATAAATTAGAAAGTTATCTTAAGAGTAAGTAAAAGTATTCTTACTTCAAAACATGGAAGAGACACATGGGCATATAATGTTAAATGGACCAAATTGCTTAATGGTCCTCTCAGCGCTTGCGTGTGTAATTCAGATTTGCTCCCGTAGCTCTTCCTGGTTTACCTGATGCACAGATTCCTAATTTCTTCATTACATCATCGTCATCCAAGCTAATGAGGTTTTGACATATTTAAAAGAAAGTAAATCTAATGAAGAAATCGTATACACAAGTCAAATTACATTTAAGATGTTTTCCTACTTATCACTAGAATTAAAGGTGTAATTTAATATGGATTTTTGATTAAAAACAGATGGTTCACATCTGTTTCCTACATGGGAAAATAAGCTCATTTTAACTGAAAAGTGTAAGTTACTGAGGTAATATATGATGATGAGGACATGCTGAACATAGTTTGATTTTGTCTCTGTAGATAGGCCCCCATAGTTGTCTACTAAATGAGCAACTAGAATAAAAATAAATACATTTCTAAAGCAATATTCTCACAGGAAACATCTCATTTTGTAAGATGTTTCATGTGTGAACTTTCAAGCATGTTGTCTTGTCCAGGAACACGTGGAAAGTTCCCAGAAGGAAGCCAGCCGAGGTCAGAGAATGAGAGGTTGACAAACTTGTGGAAAAGATGATAAGGCCAAATAGGAGATTTTCAGCTAGCTTTTTGGGGATGAGGCTTTTTGTGAGAGAGAGATTCTAAGCATCCACTTAAATAAAACAGCGTGCACTTCCCCTCCAACGACAACCTATATGCCTACACTGGAGCAGGGAATTGGGAAAGTATTCCAAAGAACAAAGTTGTTTCCAAACATATCTTTGTTAAAATTCTGCTTAAAACTGATCTTGAGTTTTACTTTATAGGGAAGACTGCAAAGAGTATTTACAGGTAGTAACTGAGTTTTGCATATGTTGTATATCTAGACCCAGGGAAAATTCTCTAAAATATGTAATCTAAATTTTAGTGCCCTGTCCAATTTAACAAGATTAAACCTATTTAAATTCAACACACAGGAATTTCTGTAGTTCAAGTTAATTGGTTTCTCTATTTTGTACTTTAAGATAAAATTCATCAGGTAAGAATATGTAGATAAGTTAGAGGGAAAATCCAGACTAAAGTTTTCAAGTTCCAACACCAGTTTCTTTTTTTTTTTAACCTAGGTAATTAGTCCTTCTAATCAATAGCTACATTCTTCTGATCTCTACAGCTTTTGATAAAATTTTTAATCACTTCTAGAAAGGAAGTAATCTCCTCCTCTATACTTTTGCATACAAGCTGCCCTAATTAGATTACTAATAATTTAATATGTCGTTTTGAAGAAAAGAAAATTTACAAAGTAAATTAATATCTTCATTTTCTATTTATTTGTGTACTTTTATATACATATAATCTTTTGGGGCTGTAAAAATTAAGAGGAAACACTCAACTATTTAAGGTAGAGCTATCATCCTAAAAAAAATATATATATATGGTGCCTAAAGGCAGATACAATTAACTGTGTATAAAATGTGATGTGTCATTAAATATCCCTTCAATAATAAATCACTTTTACCAGACAGTAGTCCATCTGACTGTCATCAATAATGGGCACCTTTGGTGGCACTGAAAATGGCAGACTTGTTTCATTATAATGTTGTATTTGGACATTTGCCAAAGAGAGTAAAAGAAATAAGCTGGTAAACATAATAGTGGTAGTCTTCCATATTTCCTGTTTCAAGTCTTAAAATTGTTCCCATGTCAAACTGGTCAAAAGAGAAACTCACCCAGATTTACAAAATTCAAATTACTTTTCACTATAATGACAAAAGCACAAATTTAATTCCCTAAACTCCTTATTCAAGAATTTATTTGTATCTTAATTGGAATAGGTATATTATATTTTCATAAATAAGAATTATAAAATTATACACCATTAGAAATGTAAGTGTATATCAGGGACCAAAATTTAATTTATAAATAAACAAGTTAATAATTTCAGTTGAAATTATTCTACCTTTCTACTTTAAGCTTTTGTTTTTTTCTGATTCTTTACATGGCAATTGAAAATTTAAAATTGCTCATAAAATATCCTTATAAATAAATATATTTATTTTTCTTACAAAATATCACCTTTTTCAGTTTCAGATCATTATTGTGAGAAGAATAAAAGACATTTTCATTGTTATTCAATAAATTGCTGTGGTTGCGTAGATATCAGTAACAATAAAGCAAGGCAGGTATGAAGGCAACTAACAATAAAACAACAGCATATTTTATTTTTCTATATTTTTTAATAGCTTATAATTTGCTAGCCTACAAAAACTCTGCTCTGACTTATAATGGAAGGCATGGATATGTAAAGTTTATAAAATACTAAATTCTTTTTAGTTTTAATTCACCAGTAATCTAAACAATCTGATTGTTGTTCTTGAATATGTTATTTAGTCCTGAATTTCTTAGCAGGCAAAGCAAGACTACTTGTTAAATTTTCCTCCCCTTTAGAACTAACGTTTCTATTTAATATGTAACGATATTTCTAGGTAACTCCTGAATGACATCACTGAAGCTTGCTCCTGTGATTTGAATGTAGTCATCGCTTGTTTTGAAGAATCAGACTGAGAGACTGGAGTCAAAATATTTGAGAGGCTATAAGAATAGTGGGCTTTATATGAAAAGAAATTGAGATGAGTGGTAGGGACTTTTCATACCCAAGCATTAGGGATTATACGTGACCTTAGAGCAACCAGGACCTTGATGTCTTACAAGTCAGTTGTGTATTTTGAACAGTGGAGATTCAAATTCGTGGAGTCCTATGTCAACATGTTTGCCACAGGAACAGCTCGAAGAGAAAGGAATTTTTCTATATAGAAATAATTGAGTCCACAGACTTTAAGAAATATATTAATTTCCTTTTTCCCTCTCATCTTTCTGTATAGACTTATTTCTCTTTTACCTAAGATAGTCATCTGCCTCAGGAAAGATTAAAATTGGGAGAGCAACAACTCAGTGAGAAAGAGCCAATATTCCTCTTGTGAGAGAGTACTTGAGACCAAAGGAAGAATGTGGTCTTCAACTTGAAGCAGTGCTGAAAGAATCTTTTTTCCAGATTTTTTTATGCTTTCATTAACATATCAAGAACAAGACTTGGCAGCCTTCATAGATTTTTTACAATGAGGCTGAGAATAAAGATAAAACAAGATATGATAAAAGGGAATTTTCTTTTATGCAGAAACAGGGAAGTAGCACCCCCCAGGACCCAGCGGAGAGCAGAAGGACTGATGGGTTGGATTATTAGGAAGAGACAAGGTCCTCATCTGCCCTCTTCATCAGCAAGCGATTCGTGCTCTGAAGCCTGAAACCTGAGAGATGAGAAGTGGCGGAGTGGACGTAAGTACTTTATTTTTAAAGGGCTGATGAAAATCATTTCGGTCACTGTTTCTCGGCTCTCTCAAGGACAGCGCCTGCAGTGGGCTCCTTAGGACCCGGCATTGGAGGGAAGGGCTGCACCTAAAGAGCCTCTTTCCCTGTAGGTGGGCGGGGGGACGGGGCAGGAGTGTTGCAGGCCAGGATCAGAGGCAGAGAGAATATCCTGCGGACCATTTATGCAGAACTCTAGAAGCTCCCTTAGATTCAGGGAGGAGACACGGAGACGAATTGAATCACAAAGGGGCTGTGTAGCTGCCTGATGAACAAATACCGTTTTATATGAGAGAGTAAAAAATAAAACCTTTGTTTTCAATTGAAATGTATAAAGGTGGAGAACTCAGAATGGCCACAGCTTCCCAAGAATACCGTTTATATTATAGATGCAGTTTATCATAGCTCGTTCTCAGTTCTGTTTACACTGAGTTTTTAAACGGTCAAAAGAATGCCACTGTTCTGTGTTATCAGAGTAAGACATATGTTCTTATTGATCCAGGATCAATGGCCCATGTTTCTCCGGTGAATTATCCTGAGGGAAATCCCATATATAAATGAATAAAGAAACTATAAATTTGAAAAAAAAGTGAAGAGAAAAAAGAAAGAAACACACACACACAGAAATATTAGTATTAAAAACTGAACTTTGAGGATACATCTCACCACTTTCTATTACTTTCTAACGCATCATTTCTTACTTCCTAATATGATGATGGCTTGAATGCAGCTGTATATTCTCTTATTTCAACCTAATCATAATTGAAATATCTGTAGAGCTCTAAAAATAGAGGCAGACATGCACCACTGTTGTAAAGTCAGAAGAAAGAACACCTTCCACATATGAAAACATTCCTAAGAGAGTGAAGGTAAACTTAAAGCTCCTCCTGAGCATATACTATAAAGTGCCTGGAAATAAGTAAAACATCACAGCAGTAGATGTCATTTAGCTCTTTCACTGCGTAAAGGTGAGGGCTGGAGGAGACTGCATCATGGGGCTGAGAGGGCCATGGGCCACTTCTGTTTGCCTTTGTCCAGTTTTCAAAAACTCTGCCGGCAGTTCTGCCAGGTGGCCCCAGGATGAGGCATCTACAGGGGAGTGGAAAGTCAGCCTGGAGGCAGGTCTTTTTCTTTAGGGAGAAGTAAAGGGCCCAGAAAAAAAAAAGAAAAAAAAAGTCAATTAAAACAAGATTTTTTAAGAAATCAGAGATAAAATCTTGTGCCTGTCCTGATCAGCAACACTTTTTTTTTTCCTTTTGCCTAGATGTTGCCCTCTGTAAATGAGGAAACAGCCCTAATTTTAAATTAAAAAGAAAAATAAAGGGACACTGTCTTATCAAAATTAAAACAACAGAAGCAGAACTCTGCTCTCAGGTCTTCTTTTCTTTTTGACTGGTTGCCCTTTGGATCTCTGCTATTTTCTGTTTTCATAAGCAGAGTGCCTGACGATATTGCCAGTGATGGCAGCCCAGCCTGTGCTGCTTCTCCTGAATGTCCTCTGATAGACTCCATCATCCGCTATTTAGTTCCTCGGCTCCGGAAGAGAAATTCATCATATGCTTGAATGTAATCAGTGGCCAGGAGTTGTTTTCAGCATCAGACTTTCTGCTTGGACAGACCTTTTAAAGCTAAATCAAAGAAAAAAACACACTGGTTCCTCACTTTTTAAAAATTTTATTGTAATAAGTGATCTCTTGGCAATTACAAGATGCTTAGCCATTTCCAGACCCTGGGTATTATAGCAGTAGCACCCCACCCCCATTATTGAGACAATCAGATTTCCCATGGCTTAGAATGACTATTAGAATGGTTCATCTCAAAGACTGTAGCTAGTTGCCACTCCCTTTCAGAATCCGGTTTAATTTTGTTGGCTGCTATCTGGAGGTTCATTTACACAGCAGAGACAGACCAGGTAGTTACTGGGGAGTATGTGTGCCCTTCCGCAGAATCGGCAGCCATAATTGGAACTTTCACTTCATTTTTCACTTACTTGGATTGCATTAAAATACTTGTTTTTTTGCCCCAAATAAAAATTTATTTTTTTAAATTGAAAACTTAAAGCAATGCTATTGAAGCTAAAATAAAACTAAAATAATGATAATAACATCTTATGTTGTCCACACTTTCCCTCTTACCTAAGGCATATTGATCAAGAGTTCTATTAGTTTTGCTTTCCATTTTTTATTAATTTTGGTTATATGACCCAAAATATTAATTCTAGAAACTCCACTCATATTAATTTTCATTCTCATTAGAACTCATTTTTGTCACAGGAACTGATTACCATTTTACAGTGTTTTATATCTTACCACCTGTTATGAACTGAATGTTTGTTGCCCCCAAAATTCATATGTTGTAACCTAATCCCTAATGTGATGGTACTTGAGGTGGGGCCTTTGAAAGAGAATTACGTTTAGATGAGGCCATGGGGGTGAAGCCCCTGTAATGGGATTAGTACCCTCATAAGAAGAGGAAGGGACACTAGAGCTTTCTTTCTTTGCCATGTAACTACACAGCTGGAAGGTGGCCATCTGCAAGCCAGGAATTGAGTCCTCACCAAGAATCCAGTCTGCCCACACCTTGATCTTGGACTCCAGTCTCCAGAATGGTGAGAAATAATTTCCTGTTTTTAAAGCCACCAGTCTTAGGTATTTTGTTATAGCAGTTCAAGGTACAACGCCACCATTTTATCTGCTCTGTTATTGCTGCCCTCTTCTTCTTCTTTTTTTTTTTTAAATTAGGCCCACTGCTAATTTGCTAAAGATTTTATTTTATATTTGTGTGTATATAAATCTCATTTCCAGTAGAAAAACCCTATAGGAAAAGATAGGTGAAACAGAAAGTTCAGATAATTTTAAAAAGTGGCAACACTGTAGGCCAGTTCAATCAGTTAAGCGGACATAGCCATCAAACCAGTTATTAACAATCTCAAAAATCAAAGACTCGGTTAGATTTATACAAAGTGAGAGAAGCTGAAAATATCCTTATATCATCTCTGCATAGATTTGCCAATAGGTGCAACAAGGTAGGATAATTCTTTGAATCACATAATACAATACAAAACAATGTGAAAAATCAAAATTATTTCACTGTAACTTTCATTTTGATAATTTATTTTCTTTAAATTGACATAGCAAGGAGGTAAAATAGGTCAATTACTTTAGTTTGCAGGATAAAACTTAATGACTATTGGGCCAAATTTTACCCATTTCTGTCATTTCTACAGTTGGAGAAAGATTTGGAGCTCCTCTCTCCTTTCCTTTCTCTTGCATACATTTCATCCATTGCTTTGACTACACTACATTAAAAAATAAATTTTAAAGGCTGGTCCTTGACATTATTGTTTAATACTTGTATAATATTTATGCAATTATAAAATTATGTAATATTAAAAACTTTAGTAAATGAGAGAAAATAAATTATATCTTAAATGAGGTTTATCTGTGGCATTAAAAATACCTGCTTCTTAAATTAAAAAAATATATATTGTAATTTTAAACTGTTTATATTCAGAAATATTTCAAGTCTGTTTCCTTAGATGGTGCATAAAAACATGATAAAATTATGGTCTGTTTCACGTTTAGTGGCTAGAACCATAGCAATACCTCCCCAAAGTATGTCATTTTATTCAACTTTCAGAATGGAGAGAGAACAGGAAGTGGAAACAGATTGGAAAATGGTTCAATTTTGAAATAAGAAAACAAATGCACCAGAGTAATACAATTTTTAATTTGTTTATTTTTATAATGGGATTCCTACTGAAAAATTATCAAGTACTGTATTTGTTTTTATTTCAGTAGTTGCCTCAGAATGGTCAGAAGGGAATTTTTATATCCTACCTATATCATAACCTTGTGAAAATCACAGCCAGGACATTTTTACAACAAAGCATCTCCTTTCCTTACCTTAAAAGACAGAGTGACAATTTTTTTTCCAAAGTGGAAAAAAATAAAAATATAAATTACCAGAACCTGAAAGTAAGCGATACTTGAGTTTTCCATGGTCATGTCAAGGTAAGAGGCTAATCTGAATCTTAGAAGAAGCCAGGAGCTCGGTGCCCCGAGGGTGGAAGCCAGCAGGGACTATCCTGACCCATTCCTATTTCCCTGGACAGACTGTCCTCACCTCTAACTACACCAGGTGACCCAGGTTTCAGCCAAGGATCTGAGTGAAGGGAGAAAAGGCTGATTTTCTTTCTTTTTTTCTTTTTTTAAAAAATATCTTTATTGATTTCAGAGAGAGGAAAGGAGGGGGGCAGAGAGAGAGAGAAACATCAGTGATGAGAGAGTCATTGATTGGCTGCCTAGCCCACAACCCCGGGCTTGAGCCCTGACCGGGAATTGAACCCTGATCCTAGATCCTAGGTTAATGCTCAACCACTGAGCCACGCCCGGCCGGGCTGATTTTCTTTATATATATATTTTAAATATATCTGTATTGATTTCAGAGAGAGGGAGAGGGAGAAAGAGAGATAAAAACATCAATAACAAGAGTCGTCATTGATCAGCTGCCTCCTGCATGCCCCTAATTGGGAATCAAGCCCGAACCTGGGCATGTGCCCTGACCTGGATTCGAACCTGATCTCCTGGATCCTAGGTCGATGCTCCACTGCCGAGCCATGCCCAGCTGGGCTGATTTTCTTTATATTTAAGGTCATGTGAAGCAATCAATTAAGTCAGTTTTTAATTTTTTTCTTTAGAAGTTATCTAGGTGGCTTTAGACAAAAATTAACTAAATCTTGAAACACTGTCAGAAATTTAACTTCTAATTAGAAGTATAATCTAAACTAGGGGAGAAAACTTTTGAATGAAAAAGAGTTGTATAAACCACATAAAATTTACAGCTCCTCTCTGTTAAAAAAGGAAGCCTTCTTTAAAAACAAAAAACAAAATCATTCTTATCTTTCCAACTGAAGCTTTAGGCCAGGATCTAGTTGCAATTTTTTCTCCTTATTTTACAGAAATTCAATGATATAGCCTAAGTCATTATACTTCCCAGCTTCCAAATTTCAGCCCCCTGACTCTGCAGTGTGCCTGTACACACGACTTTCATCAAGGGCACAGAAAAAGGAAAAGCAGGACTGTACTTGCAGGAATGTGGTAGAAAATATATAAAATAAATGACATATGAGGAAATCTTGTCCCAGTATATATTTAATGATGCATTGATAAAGTGTCAATCTTGGCTGTATGTTCTTGAAAGAATTGTTTTAAAAGTTAGAAAATGGGCATTAAAAATGCAGTAGAAGAGAAGACTACATTAGCAATGACTTTTGATATTCCATGTCTTGTGTGCACATGTGCACTTGTGTTAGAGAATGTTTCAGGAACTTGGGGGAATGGGAAACATAAAATACTATTTGTATGAGTTTCCCATTGCTGATATATGAAATTACCACAGATTGTCACTGAATGCAACATAAATTAATTTTCAAACAGTTCTGGATGTCAGAAGTTCAAAATCAGTCTCAGTGGGGTAAAATCAAGAGTTCAAGCTACTTTTCTTTTTGAGGCTCTTGGGGAAAATCCCCTTCCATATGCTTTTTCCAGCTTCTAGAGGCTGCCGACATTCCTTAGTTCATGATCCCTTCCAGCATTTGCATCACTCTGACCTCTGCTTCTGTCATCAGATCTCTATCTCTTTCTCAGTCCCTGCTGCCTATATTTTATAAGGACCCTTGTGATTATCTCAGCCCCCTGGATAATCCAGGATCATCTCCAGGATCTCAAAATACTTCATGTAATCACATCAGCAAAATTCCTTTTGTTATGTAAGGTAACATTCATAGGTTCTGCTATTCCCACAGGGACCTCTCTGAGGGGACATTATTCAGCCTACCATGCAATACTATTAATGCAAATTTAAATGTTTCCTTCCAAGTATTCCTGCTGGTTACTGAAAAAATTAGAAGCATAAGTACATGCTTAAATGTGGATATTTTGTGCAATTGTGGTGTTTGTGTTTTACAAATATATATATACTTATATATATATATATATATAATGAGATGGTATTACTTTTATCAAACTATAAGAAAGCAGTAGGGTTATTGAATTACTGTTTGAAGTGGTTCAGAAAGGGGAAATAAACCGTTAGTCTTCTTCCCAAGACATTCACCATTGGCGGTACATTAAGAAATCCTTATGGGAAGTGTTTACTTTTATATACCGATGCTCAAGGGACAATATTTTTGCTAGAATTCAAAATCACATACAGTTTTTCAAATCCCTTATTTACTTGAAATAAGGAAAACATATTGGCTTATTCTTTTCTTTCTACAAGTGATATATTGGTTATGAAAAATCACATTTTCAAAAGGAGCAAATAATTTAAACAAAGTAATTATGTCTCATTAGAATATAAATCACATTTAACTATACAGTTACAAATATAACAGTGCTATATTTTATTTAAAAATCAAGATTGACTAAAAGTTCCATTCATCTTATGGTCTTCCCTAAAAGACTTCAAAAAATAAAAATAAGGGGAGAAACTCTAACAGTTTTTGCTAAAACTATAACTTTAATCTTGGCATTCCAAATTCAGGTATCATCATTGTCTTTAAGACTATTTTATAGTTACTATCTTCATAAGCCTGGGCTGCTGTAACAAAACAAACATCACAGATTGGATGGCTTCAGTGACAAACATGTATTTCTCACACTTCTGAAACCGGGAAGTCCAAGATCAAGGAGCAGGCAGAGTCAGTGTCTGGTGAAGTCACTCTCCTTGGCTTGCAGATGGCTGTCCTCTTGAAGTACCTTTACATGGTGGAGGACTGACATAGTGATTATCTTTCTGCGTCTCTTCTATTGAAAGCACTAATCCCATTCTGGAGGGCTCCCCCTCGTGACCTAAGCATCTCCCAGAGCCAACATCTCCCTATCCCATTGAGGATTTAGGTTTCAACATACGGATTTTGGGAGGTCACAACCATTTGGTTCACAGCAGATTTCTGTTTTCAGAAACTTTACATACAACAGGAAAGAGTACAATAACCTGAAATCATTGAAGATTTTATAAAATTAATTTGAACCACAGGGTAGACTGCATTATATTGATTTTTTGATAAGTCAAAAACAGTTGAATATTGACAGTTTCATAAAGTTCACCCTAATGCAATAGAAACACACACAAAGATGTGAGCAAAACATACAAGATAAATTAGAATATTAATCCCCAGCTCCCTTATCAGTTCCTTCTGTTTTTCACAGAATCTATTGCAGATCTTTTTGATAATATAAAGCCACAAGAGAGCAAACAGTTCAACAGTGTCAAAAGAATCAAGGAATCATAAACACTTCTGTGGAAATTGATAATTTGTTCTGAAAAAACTAAGTTATACATTATATAATACTTTTTCCCCCAAATGGATTAAAGGGCAAATGTAAAAAATTAAAAAGGAAAACTGAGAAAATACGTAGTAATTAAACCCTTATTTCTAAAAATTGGGAAAACTTAGATTAAAAAACCTGCATATGTGACTACATAAAACATATGTTAAAATTATTATAAACAGTATTTTAAAATGCCATGTAATGTGCTAAAGCATGATCAACAAAAGTTAATAAGATTAATCCTTAAAAACTTAGGGAAATCAATAAAGAATAATGATGACATCTATAAATGAAACATATTAAACACCTCGGATAACATGTTAGTGTATAAGTATTTTTTAATTGATTAAAGTCGTTAATGTGTAACACACACATTAAAATGCAAATAATTAACCATAAGAAAAGCATTCTTGGTAATAAATGAATTGCAAATTAAAATATGAATAAAGATTTAAAAATCTGCATTGATACTGTAGTGAGTGCAGTAGGTGAGAATCAGCTCTGCTCATAATAGAACTGTGATGTTCCTAACAGAATATCAACAACGTTTCTTACAGAATAGAGTCAGGACCACAACAGCTGCAAAGTGATTATCAATCCTTTCTAAATCGTTATTGCTGATTTCTTACTAAGGACACCCAAAGCCCTGCTTCATTTCGCCCACCTCTTTAACAAAAGTAACCATCAATTGTTGAAGCGTTCCTCCGCCTTGACAGTATCTAAAACGGCCCGATTCTTCCTTCGAGCCATCCGGCCCATGTGCACACTGTGCAAAGGCCTCTTTCTATTGATCTTCTCAAAGGTGTCCCAGGTCCCTCTGCTGTGTGCTAGCCTACAAAGCAGCAAGTTAAATAAATATAATTAAGTTCAAGAATATTCCAATGGTCTTTGCATGCTGTGGGTTTCTTTAGCAGGCATTCTTCTGTACCCTTATTTTCACTAGATGGACATTTACTCCATTTACATTATTTAGCACATTCAGGAAGTGAAGGAAATGGGACAAAATGTTAGCAGTTTAGCTCTATCTCTTTCCTTCCTGTTAAATTAAGTAATATGCATCTGAAGTAAATATGGAAAAAAATCATTGTTAACTATGTGAAATCTGCATGGTGAGCCCATGAGAGTTTGTCCTCGTGTTCTTTACTCCTTTCTATACATTTGGAACAATCCTCAGTATTTTGATAATGGGCAATAGGCATCATGCCACTTTGCCTGTAATCTTAGAAACAGTTTATTTGAAGAAAGAAAAGAGATGCCTGAACCACAGGCAGCCACTTTTTAGCTGTCTGGTGATTATAAGGTAAACTGGATTGAAAATTCTTGTCAAAACGGATAGATGTTTGCCACTCAGTTCCTCATGTGGGCAGATTTTGTATACGTGACTTATTAGAACTAGAAAAAATGCAAGCAGGTATTCTAGAATACCTGTGAGGCTGGAGAATTAGCTTTGATGACAAAATCGAGGCTGGTTTTCATTTGCACAGAGCTTCCTTCCCTCCCATCAGTGTAGAAGATAAAAGGAGTGTTGAATGGCCATCAATGGAATAATTATAGGTTTAATTTTGCAATTTTCAGACATTATGATGTGTTTAGTGGTGCACTGGATAATATACTTTTCCTTCTTATTTGAATCCATCATGTATCCTACAAAGATTGCAGCACAATCGCAGAGTTTACAACCTGTGTCCACTTTCTTTATGAGTGCAGTATAAACAAGTCTACACACTGAAGCATTTACAATCGGAATCTTTAAGCACTACTACAGAAATGTACAAAACGGAATTCAAATAATGATTAGGACTCATGGAAGAAAATTCTGCTAGCAGTGGATCTGGAATTAATAGTGAATACTTGGAGTTTTTTCAGCTCAGCACCACATCCCATTATCATATCACGTGCGTTAAGCAGTCTGTCCCAAGTATTCCACTCAGGGTTTCTTCCGCTTTTATCCCTTTATCACAGCATTTTAATTCAACCGCACTAAATGTGTTGGTTTTCTGTTGGTCAGTTTTTCTTTTAGCTTTGTTTAACTTTATCCTTTTAATTTTACCTGGAAGTCTACACATAGCTTTTGAGATGAAAAGAAAAAATAAATCAAAATACAACTACCTCAGTATCTATGATGAGTACTAATAGCAATAAACTGCCCATTTTTAGTGAAAATGCATTAAAGGAAGATTATAGTTCTTATCACTGAGTTTACCTATCTGTCCTAAGGAGAGAGTTTTCACAGAAAAACTGAAAATGTATGCATTATTTCTAAATTATTGAGCATTCCATGTGGTAGACTCTAGACTTAAATGTCAATCCCAATTCCTAGAATTCTGAATATAAAAACAGTATGTATAAATTAAAAATTTCCAATTTCTGTTATTATTAAAGTATGCATGCAAAATGCACATATAAATCATTAATTTGACATAAAAACTGTCAGTCCAGAACATAACTATACAATTTCTTTTATTAAAGTTTGGTGATTGATTACTATAATTAGATGAGTGTTCAATGAAAGCTACTTGAACAAATTATAGAAGAAAAGGAAATCATAAATCAGAATTAACTTGAAAGAAAATTAAAATAAAATGAAACTCACCTTTTAATTCAAATTTTATAATTGATTGAGTTATCTCATATAGCAACATTAGATTCTTTCCCATTAATCAGGAAAGCTCAAATATCCAATAGAAAGAGCCAGTGAAACTTCAAACAGTTAATAAAGGTGACTTATTCAAATAGCAACTTATAAGAGGTACTTCTAGGTCAAAACACATTCACCAAAGTCTTACTTATGGCTAATTTTCATAACAAAATGAAAGTAAAAGTCTAAATACATAAGCCAATATCTTATAAGTAATCATATACAGATTAAACAATATATTTATTTGTAAATGCAATGTATTTGTAGTTTAATTATTTAAAATTAAAATAATGTGTGCTACAGATACTCTGTCAATTAGAATATTTAATTAATAGAACATATTCTTAGTCAATGATTGTAGATAAACTGAACTGATACCACTTGGAGTTTGTGAGGACTATGAGTCAGTCACAAGCTGACTCTGACAAATGTAATAGATATTTAATAAATGTTGCACCATGGACACTAGTTAATGACTTCATTCTAAATAACAAAAGAATAAAATTAAGAAATTTAGTAATAATAAATGAAGCAGCCATGTGTCAAACAATGATTGTGTTCTGAATTTTTAGCTAAGTGCTATAAACATAAATATTCATATTTATTTGTCATCTATGATTTATATTTTTTCATTAACCCTGAAAGAGGCTTTTGTAATCTTTATTTTCTAAAATGGGAAACTGAGACTTTAGAAGGTTAAGTAGGTCAGACATAAACACATCTTTATACATGTCAGAATCTGAATTCTAACTCTGATTTATCTGACCCCAAAGCATATGTCCCTTCGGTTCACCATGTCGTATTTATTTCCCATTGCTATTTTTCTGTTTCCTGGAATTATTACTTGAGCTTATTTATTCTTAATGCTCCCCCTTGTTAGCCAATGTTGTAATTATTTTCTGTTTTTAAGATACATCCTCTGAAAATTATGAAAAATGAGAAATCCAGTTTCTGATGGAATTAAAATATAAATGCATGCACACACACTCATATGTATGTATACATATATAGTGTTGGGTAACTTTGAGTAAATATTCTCTTTAATTCTAGACACTGGGTTACATAATTGTCACTCTAGTTAGACTGGAACTTGGATATAGAATGAAATTCACCTCTGTTTCCAATCTCAGGTGCATGTACTACAGCATGCAGTATTGAAAATGCTACTCCCTGAAGGTAAGCAATTCATCTTGCTGGTATTCAACGAGAACTTGTTTGTTGCTAAACAAAGGCTTAGATCAAAAACCTAAAAACTAAAACTTCTGCCCTAGCCAGTTTGGCTCAGTGGTTAGAGCGTCAGCCTGAGGACTGAAGGGTCTGGGGTTTGATTCAGGCCAAGGGCATGTAACTTGGCTACAGGCTCGATCCGGGAGGCAACCAATCACTGTCTCTCTCATATCGATGTCTCCCCCCCCCCACTCTCTCTGAAAACAATGGGGGAGGGGAAATATCCTAGGGTAAGGATTAAAATTAACTAAATAAAATAAAATAATAAAATAAAACAAAACTCACATTAACAAAACTCTCTATGCTGGCTTTTAACCTTGTTATTGATTGGATTCCTGAACATCGTAAGACAAAAGGTTAGCATATTTATATATATGTGTATATATATTTGTATATTATGTATACACACAGAAACATAGACATTTACTGTGTTTAAAAAGTCTTTGTTTTATTTTAAAGTGCAAGTTCCATTGAATACTTATGAACATAATAATGGCTTGAATGGACCACCATTCCATCTCAAATTACATTTACAAAAAAGCATGCCTGAAAAACCTGAAGGCAGCATTTTTATATCATACAGAGAAACACAGCATTATTTTATGTGAAATATATATTTAATTCTCAAATATTGATTTAGAAAATAAAGTATTTAAAATATATAAAAAATATTTTATTTATCAAATATGTATTAAACATATACAATATAATGTGCACTATGCTAATTGCTGTGTTTTTATTAGTATCCAATTACCCTGCCTTCTGTGTTCAATGGGAAATGATAAATGGCTTTCTACAAGTTGGATTAAAGAAAATTTATGAGCAGTAAAATTGACAGTATGAGTTCCAACTAAAAAATAATCTCATTTACAAACTTCTTTGTGTCTTCTTGGTCTTAATAAAACTCATCCGTTTTGGGAAAGATATGTACAGCTCTAAAAATGTGCTATTTCTGTACAATGCCAGTTGAAAACCTCTCAACCGTGAGTGTTAATTCAAATGAGTCATCCATCTTTCATCCAATAGGAAAAGTGGAGGCTGGCAATGAAAACAAATGTCTTTCCTGGTTAACAGACTGTTCAAGTTGGAAAGACTGACGACATATTTTTATACAGGAAAACACAATATCTATAAAGCAATTGTATGTGTATATAAAACTGACAACAGGCCTAGTTTTACAGTTGTTATGGAAGATCTATGAGGAAAATAACCACTTCGCCACAGTTGCAAATCAGTCTGAACCTCCAACCTCCTACCATTTTCTTTCTTCAAAGAACATAGAAGATTAAACGTGGGGTAAATTAGTAGGCCAGAACTTCCTGCCTCTGTCTGAAAATGTTTTAGTGGCATATTTGCGCTGAGAGATAATATTTTATATACGCAACACTGTCAAGAAGTGCATGAAATACTTCACTTTTCATCATGAGGGATTTTCCTGAAGATGGTCGCTTCCCTTTGGTCTGCCACCCACCTGTAGATACATTTAAAGTAGTGCAGTGTTATTTCCTTTCCTTCACTAAAAACTGTTACACTGTTTTTTCATATATATTACCATTTTTTCATTTATAGTTTACATTCAATATTATTTTGTATGAGTATCAGGTGTGTAGCATAGTGATTAGACAATCATATACTTCACAGAGCAGTCCCCCGATACTTCCAGTACCCACCTGGCACCATACTTAGCTATTACAGTACTATTGACTATATTTTTTATGCTGTACTTTACATCCCCATGAGTATTTTGTAACTACCATTTATTATTTCTTAATCCCTTCACCCTTTTCACCCAGCCTCTCACCACCTTCTCCCCTCCGGCAACCATCATTCTATTCTCTGTATCTGAGTCTATTTCTGTTTTGTTTGTTCACATATATTATTCTTTAGATTCCACATATAAGTGAAATCAAAATCACATTGTTTTTATTTTACTTATAATTGTTCCTGGAACTTCTGTGAAGTTTTAAGATAATAAAATAAAATTTTAAAAAAACATGCAATTTTAGAAAAGTTTTTCTAATAATGAATGTAAAAGATGTTTGCTTTAGTGTTAGAAGTACTTCTGGGCAAGCAGATTTAATAACAACAACAGATCTAATCCACAGCTTTCCATCAATCTGTTTTCTTTGGTAGATAATGGCTCCAATATTAGATTATAAATTTTGAGGCACTTTGAAACCGGTAAAATCTCAGTATAATAAATACCTTTAAAATACAGATCACTGGGTAATTATTTCCAGGCATCCATATTTTAAGTGATAAAACTACCTGATAAAATTGTAATATTTGAATGGGATATGAATTGCATTACACTGCCTTAGGCTTGCATTAATGTTCTTTCTGAATATAATTTGTCCAAGTCCAGGATTACTCTTGAACAAGTCCATATATTTGTGGACTTCAAGTTTCTTGAACTTTTGCTGGAGCCTCTGTTTTGTTATTTTGTCATATTGTGGTCAAAATCGGCTTGTAATTTTTGGACCACGGGCTGATAATATATTATGTGGCCTAAAACAGATTAATCTAACGCTTCCTTGAAGTAAGAGAAGTGAAAAACTTCTGTCTCACCTTTAGATTATTTTATGCCCTTTATTAATTAGGGTTTTTGACAATAACCTTGGAAGGACTAGGAAAATGGACACATATAGGACATATTTGTTAGTACCCATCTGCATAATGGACACATTCCTTTTTCAGAAGGATTTGTTAGAAATTGTTAAATAATAGAATATCATAGTTAAGGACCTCGTATTTTCGAATTCTTCTTTATCTGAATTTACATCTAAGATAATGACTGAAACGGATCAAGTTCGCACCTCTTGATATTCTATATTTTTTGCATTATCACATGCCTTAGAAATTATTACAGAGTAATTATACAAAATAATTATGATTCCAAAACGATTATATACAATTTCTTAGAAGACTATACTTTGAATAAAATAAGTAATATTTTGTTTGCGCTTTGTAGATGTAAATGGAAAAAGCAGAGGAAGTGGTATATTTTCCCCATTTTCAGCAAACTTTCTTTTCAGACTAACTAAATGCACCTCCTGCTTGGGCCCTGTCCAAAGAACTATGAGGTGGGGCTGAATCTCATGGAAAATAAATGAGAAAAAAGAGTAAAGAAGGCAATTTAGTGGACAGGACAGAAAAGTATACATAGCATTCCCGAGCAGGGTTTTAATCTCTTTGAAAAACTGGAAGGAAATAAAGCCTTCCACAAAAGAACGAAACGTTTGTTCCCATATTCCACTTTGCATCAAGCCCTGATTTCATTCATCATTCTCTTTGCCCACTGTCCCTCAGCCAGCTGCTGCTTTCACGCAGAAGCAGAAGTCTAGGTCTGCAACTTTCAGATACACAGCCAGCTCTCTGATGCAGTTTTTTCAGCAGCACGTGGATGTCAGCGCTTCACTTTGTTCTTTCCCCCTTTTTATCATCGGTACAGCTCAGATGCTGACTTTACCAGCAGAAAAGTGTATGCCATGTGTTTAGCCCTGATAATGACTATCAGTGTTTAATTATATTTAAAATTCATAATGGAAAGAAATTATTAAGAAATTGTGCTACACATGTTATGTGAAATCCGTAACAACTTGGTGCTGACAATGCTATTGCATTTTATGACAAAGTTACCAGATTGAAAATCAGTCATGCATGCCTGGAAAATTTACACAGCTCTCTGCCCAACACAAAAGAGGTTAGTCATTGTTTAACATTTGCATATGATTCCTTGCCCTTCCCTGAATTAGCTTCCTGACCTCCGTCAGTCACTTATCTTCTTTAAAACTCAGTTTGCTCTGCTCAAGAATTAACATGAAAGGATTAGACCGTATAATTTCTAAAGTTTCTTTCAGGTTGCCACCCATACACTCCCCGACTGGGGAATCAAACCTACAACCTTTGGGTTCATGGGAAGATGCTCTAACTAACTGAGACACCCAGACAGGGCCCTCAGGTCTTTATTTTAATTGAAAAATAATTGACCTCAAAAAATTCTCTTATCTTATTTCCACTAATTAAGTTTTAAGACCCGATTTATCTCTAATATTAATGAGTGGAAAATTTAATACTCTACAGAAACTGTAATTTAATTTTTCATGGCTATAATGCAATTAATAAAATTAAATGTTGCTACTCTATGATTATTCCTTTTATAAAAAACACATTTTTAGATTGTATTTATTTGTGCTTTTAAAATACATTGTACATTTATTTTAAACTAATTAAATATATAAACTATCTTCTTAAATTAGCAGTATTGCCCGGCCGGGCATGGCTCAGCGGTTGAGCATTGACCTAGGATCCAGGAGGTCACAGTTCAATTCCCTGGTCAGGGCACGTGCCCGAGTTGCGGGCTTGATCCCCAGTTGGAGGCGTGCAGGAGGCAACCTGTCAATGACTCTCTCATCATTGATGTTTCTTTCTCTCTCTCCTCCTCTCCCTTCCTCTCTCTGAAATCAATAAAGATATATTTTTAAAATAATAATAAATTAGCAATATCACAATTATTTTAAAGATGGTTGACCTTAATACAATCATACATTCTAAACATTGAAAAAACATATTCCTTTAATCAACAAATGCTTACTAAGAAACAAATTAACTTTTTACTTTACAAGGTGTTCAAAGGTAATAAATAGACAATGATTTTATTTTCAAAGGCCTGGAATAATACAAAGAAGCATGACAAAATTATAAATTCATAATTTTTATTTAAACATAAATGTCATTCATTCATTAATACATAAATTTGTACATTTTTATTTATAATTTGTAGCCAGTTTACTAGAGATGACTTCTTTCAAAACAGTTTTATGTCTCTCAAAATATCTTCATCTATAGGTTACATATTCTAGGTTGACAGTTTTTGTTTGTTTGTTTGTTTATGGGTTTTTTGCCACTGACAAGAAAATTGGGCATAAAATCTCATATAAAGATATAAGGACACATTGCATTCCTCATCGCCAATGGAGCAGTGTTCTGTTAAAAATTAGAATATGTAAATAAAACATCTGTTACTTAAAACAGAAGAAAGGGGCTTTCAAGGATGCCTGAAAGATTTCGTATGTGTTGAGCTGCACACAAGGCTTGCCCTACTGGAGCTGTTAACTGGGAACTGGGAGTGATGTGGTGAGAGAGGCTAAAACACATTTCTGTATCTTTCTGATCTCACATCTTTTTCTTTCACTTACCTCTATCTGGTTGTTACAGGGCAAGAGCCTTACTTTCTTGTGCCAGTAGTGAAGGCATCACTTTATATGAGATGATCACTATAGCACTGAATTTGATTCCATATACAAAAACTAGAACCTTGGAGGTGAACTTAAATTTAACCTATATTGCGAAAGTAAGGCTAATTGTGAAGGGACCCCTTTACTAAGTATCAGGGGCATTTTTGTAATTTTGACCTATCAAATTCTAGGATGCAGCACTGGAAATGAGGTGAAGGACACAGTCTTGGCGTGAGCGATGTCACTGCTACCTGCGGATGTGTGTGAACTAGGCGCCTAACTGGGAAAGGAAAGGCATCGACTGGAATAAGTAGAATGTGAAATGGAGGGGATGTGGTGGACACTGGGAGGAGTGTGCATACACAGCTGGGCCACCATGTCAGGGGGAAATGGAGAATCTCTTTCCTCACGAGAGTGTCTAGAGAAAATAAACCAGCAAACAGCTGATTCTGGGAGGGGCCCCCTCACCTAGTTTGTCTGGCAAAAGGAAATTAGACTCGCGATGAATTTAGGCTCGGCCTAAAGACCACATCTGGGTAATATGGGAAATAGCTGTGAAACAGCCCCCCTTTATGACTTAACTGACTGGTAGCGAGTGGGGCTATCATTTTGCTCATTAATAATCTTTACGTATTTTTATCGAATCTCACAGGATGGAAGCTGCTGAGCAGAGGGAGGTGCAGCTGTGAATAAAGGCGTTCTGGTGCTAATATAGTTAACCCAGGTGTGATGGGAGGCAGGTTATTCTCACCTGCCCAGGACATTAGAGGTTGCTTTGCTCTTTTGACAATGACATACGGAAATGTGGGTGCACTGACTCTAAGTGGCTTGGTCAGGGTGATGCTGAGGGGTCACATATCCTTTGGGGTCTGGGGTTCTGCTTGAAGCCTTCTGGCACTCAGACTGAGTGGTATTTGGGGACGGAATGTATCAGCTGACAGTTTCATTGGACAAACAATACTTTGAAGAGCAAACCATCTACCCAAATTATGAACATAAGTCATGTTCAAACCTAGCAGCAAGATATGTGTTGGCTTAATCAACAGCCACTCCACTGGATTCTCCATAACTTGGGTAGATTGTTTAATTTCCTAATTAAGTTCCTTAAAATAAATGATGCAAATAGTAATATTGATAAGTGAGTCTGTTCAATGGATATGGTCTCCTTTTCCAAGAGGACAGTTATGCTATCATTCCTCCACCGGTCGCCTAGTGGATGGGATATTTTAGTATTGTTTTATTTCAGAAAGATAATTTTTATCCTGAAGCAGTTCTCTCAGTTTCAGCCACATAAAGAGGAATTAAGTCCTTGAGGAAATGCATTAGGTTCATACTTAAAACACTCAGCCTATAAAGAAAGCAGCCAGTAGCCGTAAGAAACAATCTACATTCTCACTCTTGTCGAGTGCTAGCTTCGAAGGCAAAGGAAGGACAATTAGATGGTGGAGATGATCATTAAATAGAAATAAGTAGAAAGAATAAAAGAGCTTTGCGGTTTACTCTGTTGGTGACATGGAGATGCCCTGGCGCTTTCAGAATGGCGAAGTGCCGCCGCGAGGCAGCCACGGGCACCGAGCCGGAGGACACCGCCCGGGCCTACTGCCCTGTACAGCTTCGAGCTAGCAAAGCTTCATGCTCAGTGCTTGATGAAGCTTAAGTAACAGATTTGTCTTTAGGCCAGGAGGAGAAAACACGAGATACTTTTACCTACACAGGAGAAAGGGTGATGCAGGCTGGAGAGAGGACGGGACTGTAAAATTCATGAGTAAGAACAGAAGTAAAATCTAATGAACAAAAGTAACAAAATAGAAACAGACTTGGGTACATAGCACAGACAGACAGCTGTCGGAGGGGAGGGGGTGGGGCCGGGGTAAAAACGGTGAAGGGGTTAAGCAAAACAGACAGACAGACAGACACAGGCAGCAGTGTGGGGATTGCCAGGGACGGGGTTAAGGTGGAAGAAGGCAAAGGGGAGATAAACGCGGCAGCAGGAGACTTGACTTGGGGCGCAGTGTGCAGGTGGGGTGTCGTAGGCTTGTACACTTGAAGCCGTGTGCTTTTATTGACCAAGGTCACCCCAATAAATCCAATAACAAAGGGAAAGAAGTAAAAGCTTGGATAGGAAGCAGATTGAAATGCTGCTTTGGTTTTGCCTGTCCATAACCTAGAGCGGCTTATCTATATTGTGAACGCCTAGTAGCTTATGCGATTTTTTTTATTAGCCTTAATGCCACGTGACACTATTTATTTTATAATTATGAACCACCCAAAAGCATATTTTTTCTTTTACAAAATCACCTAATAGTTTCCATTTAAAATATTACTACTTTTTAAAAAACAATTTAAGGCTCTACTTTCACTGTACATATGAGAGCAACCATTTAACCATTACGTTAGACATGTTTCAAAGTATTCTAAATGATTTTTATAAAATGGATTATAATTATACAAGCTATATTAATTTTGTAGATGTGCCTATCTACATTAGCGAATATTTTCTTTAATATATCTGATTAAAGCATTATGAAATGTTTCTTTTATTTATGGCCTAAGTATTTGATTTCATATTTCACTTACAGCTTCTTCTTATATAAACCAAAAGTCATGCATGTTTATTAAAAGGATAAGTAAGCAACGCAAAGTGGCAGACAGTATATGTAACACGTATATATTCGCCAAATGACTCATATATCAACTATACATAAAGAACTACAAGTGCACAAGAGAAAGATAGACAAAGGTACATCCCCTTTAAAAGGCAAAATATTTGAACAATTACTTCAGAAAATAGGATATCAGAACGGCCAATGAAGTATGAAAATATATCCAATGTAACCATTATGGAAATATAAATTAAAACTGTAAGGGTGTACTACCATTAAACATCCACAAAAACGACTAAATATAAGAAGACCAGATACCTCTAAATATTGGCAAGGATGTGGACCAATTGAGACCTTAATTTGAATTTGTACAGTATATTTGGAAATCTTTTTGCAGTATCTACTAAAGCGGTATATGTGCATGATATATGATCCAGCAGTTCCTCTCCTATAGGTATTAAACTGACAGAAATGCATATACGTGCTCACTAAAAACATGTTAATAGAGTCATTATTCCAAATAGGCCCAAACTGGAGCTTACCCAAATATCCATCAATAGTAGAAAGATTAAAATCAGCTGTGACATATGCACACAAGTCAATTCTGTATAACAGTGAGAAAGAACAGTTAACAACTAGAGGTAATAATATGTATGCATCTAGCAAACATAACATTGATTTAAAAAACATTGACCTAAAAAACTTGATACAAAATTTTATACTGCATGATCCCATTTACTTAAATTTCAAAATTTGGCAATTCAGATGCTCCTTGATTTACAATGGGATTATGTACCAATAAACCCATCGTAAATTGAAGATATTGTAAGTTGAAAATATGTTTAATACAAGTGATAAGGAACTTAATCTTCATTGTCAAATTCTATTTTAAACGCCTATGATGTTTTATTTCCTTAGTTATAAAAAACTGCATGTTAAAATTGTTTTTGTGTCTTCATCATTGGAAGCATCTCTCACTTTGCTTGTTTAAGAGAAAATACATAATTTTACATAATGTTTGTTTCCGTTCACATTGATCTTGTTTTCAATGAAAAGACAGATTATTATTTTTCCTACTACTTTGCTGTGATTCTTTAGGGTATAATTATTCTGCTGGCTTCTCTATCTAGAGAGAGCAACGTCTACAAAGCCACTGTGACTGTTATTGAACGCCATCTTCAAATAGAAAGCTTGAGAAAGCAGAACAATTTTAGACTGTGGCCTAAATAATTCTATACTGTACTTCACTCTAATCACAAGAGTTCTCAAATTTATGGCTTCTTTGAGAATGCGGTAAGTAGAAAGTAAAAAAAATTAACTGAGGTAAACAGAAGATGTAGTAAGGTATTGCATGTAAAAGGAGCTTACTTTTCTACTCTACTTCGATGTTTGAAAGAACTAGGGAATATTAGGTGCATGAATGAATACTGAACTTGTTATGCGTATGCATGCTCTTACGTAGAAATAGAAAGTTATCAAATTATAAATTCAATAGGCAAATATTGAAATATGCCAGAAAGATGTATACTGTATTCAGGGAACATATTGCAAATTGCAGTAGTAAAAATTCACAGTACAATGTAAACTATGTTTCTTAATGTTCCATGATTTATCTATCATAATTACATGGATTCTGGGTTTGTGAAGGTGTGTACAAAGGAAAGAGAAAAAGGTAATTTATTTTCCAATGATAGATAGTATCTCCAACCCAGATTTTAGGATGAATTTAACTTTTTTCATTTGTATGGCAAATGAAACAATTACCATGATTGCCTAAAAATGCGAGCATTTGGTAGGGTTTCTGGTACAGGCCAATGTCAGATGCAATTTGTGACTGGCCCTGAGTACCCTGTTTGGAGCTATCAACAGCCCTAGGCTTGAGGTCTCCACTGCTGTGGCTGGGTGGGTTTGGACAGGACCCAGAAGCACACCAAAGTCTGCTTTTCTAAGGCCGGGGTCTTGAAGCAGATCAGGCAAAGACTCAAAGCCCCCTGAGGTCTGCCTCTGCCTGCAGACTGATTAATCTGATTCTCTTAAGGAGCCTCAGGCTGTAGAAGCTCCACAGGGTGGGGCAGCTGGTTGCTATCAGCCTCTTAACAAGCCTCAGGCTGTAGAAACTCCTCTGGGCCTGGCGAGAGGCTCTCCAGCAGAGTGGGGCAATTGCTTCCCCCCTCAGGCAAAAGCCGAAAATTGGCTGCGGGAGAAAGCTGTCCTCCACAGTGTGGGGGAATGACTCCGCGCTGGAATCCAGACAGGAGTCCCCTGATCTCACTCTCCAGAGCCCACAGCCCCAGGCTCTCCCCACACAGCTCCAGTCCACTCCACTCCGCCTCCACCGAAGCCCAAGGTGAGTGGCTGCACACAGAACGTTGTGCGTTGGCTCTGTAAGGGGCCTGCAGTTCCAGCCGCCTCTCCCTGGCAGACAAACCCCACTGCTTTTCACAGCCATGTGCTATGTGCGCCCTCTCTCAGTTCTGCTGCTCTGGGCCGGGGAGCCCAGCTTGGGGCTGAGGCCCCAGAGTCCTCAGTGGGACCCCCTCAGCTGAGATCCCCTTCTGGACCCTCAGCTGCTGCCTGTGGGAGCCCCGCCAGCCCTCTCTTGCCTCCGCTTTTCCTCCTTGGTGATGAGGGTGCTCTCCAGCTTGTCTTCAGTTGGTTTTCAGGATGGTTTTTCTATGTTTTAGTTGTAAATCCAGACTGGTCCCGGGAGAATGTCAGTATAGCTTCCATTCAGTCTACTGCCATCTTGCTTATCCTAATTAGGTAACTTTTAAACATTTTCCAATTTTAACCTGGAATTATTTAATAGTTCATAAAAAATGTATTTATAGTTTCTCAAGCCTGGGTGGAAGCAAACTATGTATGTTCCTTGGTTATGATTTATAAATATTTGAAACTGAAAAATATTTTCAGGGTTCATATGACTAGAAGTAAAATATAAAACAACAGAAATAAACAAAATAAAATTAAATGATAAATATATCAATATTAAGTATTTATCAAGAACCCTATTCTTAAAACTACATGTTAAAACGTTCTTCAGGTTTGCTCTTAAGACTCTCTTCTTAAACATTCATGTTGTAATGACCCTCCTGCAGATATGACATCACTGTAATTTTATATAATTATATATTTAATGACAATTTTAACCTTAGGTTTTGCAAAACATTCTACCACTCACAACCCGTTTTTGTTCCTATGAGAATTGTTCTTTACTCCATGTGTCCCAATGTGAATAAGTCATAGAACCCTCCATCCACACATCCTGGTAATTCATTATAGAATTTCTTTGGACAGGTCTTTGGTTCACTGGTTGCTGTATGACCTAAAGCAAGTCTTTATAGATCTTCCTTGGAGTTTTCTGGGAAGGAGCTAACATTTGGGTCAGTGACATAAAGTTGTAAACTTGGGCTTCAAGCAGTCATATTTTCAGAATATGGAGAGTATTTGCCTCCCTTTAAAGGCAAAAACAACAGAGAAGGAATGAGAAATAATTAGAACTCAGATGTGGACATAGAGCTCTGATAACAGCCTGTCAGTCTCTGGATAAGGCAACTGAAGCACCACCCAGTACATTAGCTGATAAATTCTTTATCCTCTGACACTTATAACCATTACCACTTGGGGAAAAAAAGCTGACTAATGCATACACAATATTATACTTGTGAATCTTGCCCCATGGACACAGGGATCATTGTCCAAAGAATAGGATGCTGCACAGACCAAACAAGTTCCCTGGGTTGCAGCCAAGTCATGGTTAGGGTAAGATCTGCTCCCATTGGAGAGCTGGTAAAGTGTAGTAGGAAATAAATTCTTAAATTTTGCATTTAACAGAAGACTGTAGTTCTGGCTGTGTGTTAAGAGTCAAGAACATAACCTGGGATTACTGGACCCCAGAGTGTTCCCATCTGCTACTGGAAATAATGCTTCTATTTTATACCCATACCTGGACCTGTTGGCTCAAAAGTAAGGGTAGATAGGTATACAATCAGCTATATTTTGACTTCACAGCTCTGGGGTTACAGTTAGGAATTCAGAGAAACAAAAGAGATTGTGCTGATTCATGGAAAAGGAAAGAACTGAATTTATATAAAATCTAATTACATTTAAAATGTTTATATTGCTAATAATTATTTTGATAAATAGCATCAATATTTTAGGTTGTACTTTTATGCATTAGTGACTTTTATTTCTATTATCTTAAAGTGGGCACCATAATCAGGGCCAGGTTAAGACCTTAAGATACCTCAAAATACCAAAGAGATCAGGCAAAGTGTTAGTATTTTAATATAAGTTTTATGAATTTCATAGGTATTAAAATTGTATAATTCTTGTAAATATATGTGTATGTGTGCAAATGCCAATGAACAATTTAAAACCATATTTTTATTTAGTTCATGCAGATCATAGTTTCAATAAATATTTTATTGTTTTCATAATGCTTCCAAATAACATGACTTTCCATCTTATAAAGATACTTACTTTATTTTACCAGTAAAGAAATAGAGTAGAGAATTTCATTTTATAATTTGTGACTCAAAGAATTATGAATTAATTATGAAATGACTTTGCCTGAAATATCTTTGAAATAAGATTACTAAAATCAAATGGTGTATAATGTATATGAACTGGACAGATCAGATATAACACTGTTTTATATTTCTAATAATCCCAGTCTATATTGTTGCCAAGTTCATTGTGGTAAAACTTTTAAAAATTATTCAGGGTAATAAATCTAGTAGATTTTAAGATTTAACAGAATTATTTTTTAATATAATTTCTAAAACTGGAAACTTTCCATTGAAATCTATTAGCCTGTCTTATTCTAATGTAATGTCCATTTCTGTGATATTTGAACTTTTGATAGTATTTTTTTTTAGATGATTTAGCTTATTCTTTTCAAAAACCACTGTTTTTTTTGCCAAGTCTTTGCTTAATCATACTAATGCACAATCATCTGTATAAATTAATAAGTGTGTGTATGTGTGTGCCTGCTTCACTACTTCAAACTATCTAAAAAACCATGGTATAAATATTTAACTTTTGATATACTTAAGCAAAGGAAATTGTTATGGGTTGATTTGTGTCCTCCCACCAGAAAAGTGTATCTGTGTGTGTGTGTGTGTGTGTGTGTGTGTGTGTGTGTGTGTGTAAAAAATATATACATTTTTTTAAATAAAATTATATATATATTAGAGTCCTAATCCCCAGTACATCAGATTGTGACCTTGTTTGGATATAGTGTACTTACAGATATAATCAAGTTAAAGTGAAGTCGTTAGAGTGGGACCTAATCCAATATGACTGGTGTCCATATGAAAAGGGGAGATTTGAGCAGAGAAATGGTTCATAGAGGGAAACCCATCTAAAAAGACAAGGAGAAGATAGTCATCTACAAACCAAGCAGAGAGGCCTGGAACAGATCCTACCCCCACACCCTCAGAAGAAACCATTCCTACCAAAACCTTGATTTTAGACTTCTAGCCTCCAGAGTAGTGAGAAAACAAATTTATGTTCTTTAAGCCACTCTTTTTCTGTCACTTTGTTTTGGCATACCAAGCAAACTAATACTAAAACTAAAAAATAACATTTTTTCCCTTTTTTTATATTTGGATTTTAAGCCTTTCAACTTACATTGAAAATACAATAGTTATTTTCCAATAATTATGAATGTGTATCAAATCCATTTATTTATACAATTTTATTACTTCACAGGATGTTGAAAAAGGTAAACATAAAACACATGCTTTATATGTAAACATGGCTTGAGTTGCTTTATTTGGGAGGACAAAATGATCCTCTGAGAACATTTTACTTGGTAAAGTACATATTCCCTGGAATATGTACTCCTTTCCCCAGAATATGAATTATCTGCTATTCATTAGGTCATTATGAAACACTATCAAGATTTGCTAGGTAAATCAAAATTTAATACAAGTTAAAATTTTAAAAACCACTAGTTTTTTTTCTTTGATATATTCAGACAGATGTTTCAAGAATAATTGCCTTTAATGCTAAGAGAAATAAAATAATCATTTTCACAAATAAAAGGTAATTATTAGTTTTCTAGAATAAGGACTTTTTCTATGATATGGTTTATACCTAATCTTGAGTATGGAATGAACTGTATCTTGATACAGGGATGGGCAAAAGGAGATTTACAGTTGTAATACAAATAGATAATACAATAATCAATAATACAAGAATGAACTCTGTGTTTCACATACAACTGTAAACCTACTTCTGCCAACCCCTGTATTTAACCCCAGAATGATAAAATACAATATGGTATCTGAATAGGAATAGAGTTAACAGGGTCTAAATATTAAAATATTTATTTTTTTATTTAAATTTAAAAATATATATATTTATGAAAATACAAATGAAAAGAATCCTAACCAAGTTATAATAGTACTACAAAGATAATTAGGATGCTTAACATGTTTTAAAAATTAAGTACTAAATTCTTTCATAGTGCTTTTTGGCTGCTCCTTCATTGATGGCACGCTAGCCTGACTTAGTTGGCCTAGTGATAATGCAATACTACAGGTTAGTGAGCAAATTAAAGAAAAGTAATTTTTTCTAAATATTGCACCAAAATGAAATTATGTCTCATAAAGTCTTCACTTGAAAGAATTGTTTTCATCAATGATCTGTCATAAAAGCAGACTTTTAATATATAAGTATCTATTTTAGTAGACTTTTTGAATTAACGTAATGCTGAAGAATATTTGCAGCACGGGCTCAAGAATTTTTACATATTTTAATAACATTTAAATTAAAATGTGCACATATATTATGACATTAAAATTATTTAAAAATAGGAAAAAGTGAAGAAGCTACTCATTTATCCTTCTAGTGAGAAATTTCATTTATCATAGGAATCACTGGTCCTGGTATTAGAGATAGCAGCCACTTTCGGCCTTTTATTTCTTTTATTAAATTAGCCATAAGAGAACTAAATCTTAATCTTTTATTCAATTGTTATTTAATGTTTGATTGGATTAGTTGAAAATAGGAAGACACAAAAATGTAAAAATATATATACTTTTTTTTGTTTTTCAAATCACAGTCTTGAAATATTGGAATCAGAAAGACTGTCTAGATCAAGTGCAAACAAGATGAAAAGAGAAAAGGGCGTCAACACCAAGGTAATTAATTTGAAACCAGCCTCTTATATATACATTTAATATATATGCTGAAATACATTTCCATTTGAATATCCAGCAAATTTCCATTCATCTAAAATGGAGAGTAACTAGTTTTCTCTTTTAAATCAAAATGTTGATTATTTTAGACTTACCGTCAAAGGAGGAAATCAGTCTCTTAATGTGGATAGATCCCTCTCCGAGGACTAGGTTTTTTTTGCTTGTAGTTGCAGAATGTTCTAGATGGGAAAGCTGGTTGAAATCAGAAAGCATTTCTATGAAAGCATTTATAATAGATTGTAGTAATATGTTGTGGTTTGCATTTCTGATTTTAAATAAATGTTTTACTTTTATATCAGAATTTTATTATAATTTTGTATTCTTTTTCCTTAAAAATGGTTTCTCCAAAGTACATAAGGCTCCGCCGATCTGGACCTGTCCCAGATTATCTGATATCTCTACATTTTTAAAAATAATTTGATGGAAAATTATTTTAATACTCAGATTACTCAAGTAGCACACAAAATTTAATTCTCTGTAATTTCTCATTAAATGCCTTAAAACTTTCTATAACACTTAGTCATCAGTGTAAATATATATATATATCTTTTTCATGAAAATATAAGATATAAAAAGGTTGTGGATGTGATTAATTCATATAATCAAGAATTTTAAAAATACACAAACAACAAAAATTTAACTCAGGTTTTCATAGATTTGTATAAAATAAAAATGTGATTATTAAGTGGTAAGGAAATTTATATATAACGGGGGAGCAATAATAGGACTACTTGAAATAATCATATTAGGAATTCTGTTTAAACAAAATTGCACTGTAACTTATCAAAAGTGGTATAACTACATATTTAAATGGATGTTACCAACCTAAAGGTAAAACAATAATGACACATATTCAGTGCTCAAAATCCATCACTTGGAACACACTGGAACACATGTAGAATAAGAGCACAGTAAATTTGTAATTTTCTTAATAGATCAGCACATCAGACTCCTTAATGACCAAGGAATCTTTTCCCTATTTTTTCAGATTCTGTAATTAAGAAAGTATAAATTGCAAGAGTAAGCACATGCTATGGTATATCTAACATGTCTTATATTTAACTGCAGGCACTTCAGTCAGTTTTAATTCTTTTTTATTCATTACCCAGATACAAAATATAAATAGGCAAGCCGAATAGTGGGCCAGTTGTTGGATAATTAAATGATCATGATCAGTGTGTACATGTGCATGAATATGCCCTCGTGTGGGTTGTGTACACTTTTTCGTATGTTCAGTACCTAGTGATTGTGAAATTTCTCTCGTTAAAATTTAAAAAGAGAAAAGAGGGCAGAATCATGATGAGCCCATTATCGTGAGTTTATTTTTAATTTTCATTTACCAAGGGAATTGCTTTGATTATAACAGTAATAAACTTAAGTATTCTGTTTCATAATTTTTGCATTTTTATATTCCAAGAGCTTTGGCTCAGCAAGATGCTATTGCAGTAATAGGATGCAAAAGAAATATTTGTGATTGACTCATTAGAGATGAATTATCATCATATATTTTTTTATGTGGCAGTCATTCCTTCTTCTATCATACTGGGAAAGCCCAAATTTATGCAAGTATCTGCATTTCACACACATGATTCATGGGTAAATTCTCATTATTTAAGTCAACCTTGGTAGTCCTACTCCCTTGAAGGTAACAGATTTATGGGATGGGCATGTTATAAATTTCTGTCCAATGTGATGTGATGACAGTCTGCTAGAAGGTTGTGTGTTTTCTTAAAAAGGCCTTGTAGCTCTAGAAACACATAAGGAACATATAATCTTTTATCTTGCCCCTGAAATTGTGAAGTCTTGTGGCATCTTGCAGCCACAAAGGAAAATAGCTTGAAGATCAAACCAATACACTGAGTATGAGACTGTAGGAAGATGAAAAGCATTTCTGATGATGGCATGATACTGATAAGATGCCTAATTAATAAACTGAATAATAGAAATATCTTAGAACTTTTTGTTGTATGTGATAATGAGTGTTGTCATTGTTTAAACTATTTTAATTTGCACTTTTGGCTACATGGGTACATGCAGATGAATGTCACCTACTGAAATATCTCTTAGGTATAGCTAAGTTGTGTTTGTATACATGCTGTTCACATACTATGCCACATATCTTCTGTTTTCTCTACACATTTATTCTCTACCCTTCTCCCTGTTTTATTTTTAAATAACAACTAAAATTATCCAGAAGAAGCATTAGTCAAAATAGAATCATAGAGTAGATGTGGTACATATATGCATATATGGAATACTGCTCAGCCATAGGAAAGGACCAAGTACTGTCATTTGAGACAACATGAAAGGATCTTGAGACTACCATGCCAAGCAAAATAAATCAGATGGGAAAAGTCAAGAACCATATGATTCACTCATATGTGGGATATAAAACTGAAATTCGTAGACACAGACAGTAGTGTGGTAGTTACCAAAGGGAAAGGGAGGTGGAGAAAGTAAAGGGTAAAAGGGAATCAAATATATGGTGGAGATTTGACCTTGGGTGGTAAACACACAATGCAATATACAGATGTTATATTGTAGAATTGTACACTTTTTGAAATCTATATAATTTTATTAACCGATGTCACCTTATAAATTCAATAAAAATTAAAAGTTTTGCCCAGAGTGGGTAGGGCAAAAATAGGTTTACAGACTTTATTCTTTTATTAATATTTATTAATTTTTGTATTAATTTTTGTATGAACAACTGTAAACCTAGTTTTGCCCCACCCTGTATGTGTAATCATAAAACATGTCTCTTTAAATCAGAAAAACTCCATACGTAGTTTGTTTTATGATGTATTTTGCAGCTAAGAATAACTAAAAGATTACTCAACAAATTAATTGTATTAGTACGCCAGATCAAGGTATTTTTTTGTGATTTCTTTAGCTTTCTCCTTAGCCTTACAACAAGATACGCCACAGTTAGAGTTATATAATCAATTCATATTTCAGAAGAGTTACAGAATTTTTATTATTTGCATTCAATACGTATGTATTTCTCAACTCTATCTTCTCTCTCTCCTCCCTCCCCTTTCTCCCTCTCTCTCTCCCTCTCTCTCTCTCTCTCTCTCTCTCCAGTTACCTGTATTTTTGCTTCTCTACCTTTATCTTTCTTCCTCTGCTGGAATATTTTTGATGAAAGGAAGTAACCTCATGCTTCTCTTATCACCCCATTTGGAATGATATAGCCCTAGGCCTCCAATACATGCTAAAAAAATCAGTAACTTTAATAATGACTAATATCTACTTGCATTTATGAACCAAAGAGAGTGTGATTCAGAAACAAGGAACTTGGAAGGAAAAAATTTATTCAAGGTCCTAGTCTATGAGTGCTAAAACCCTGACATTTAAGGAATTCATTTATCAATGAAAAAGAATTACCTAATGCTTTGAAGCAAAGAGATTAAACTCCAGGGTCTCTACAAACTATAAGGTAAGACCTTTCTTCCTGACCTAAATGTAGGACAATCGATAAACATGATGGCTAGAGACGAAGATCACTAGACTTAAGTACCCTTTCCCATTTGTGCCATAATTTATGCAAGGAGACCTACTCTAATTTGCTAGATGGGCCCAGTTAACTCTATCTTTAAATATAGTTGAAGAGCCAATTTTCCTAACCATGGGGGAAAATCAATTTATATTCATAGAACAGGATCAGCTAATAAAATATTTTCTGCGTGGTAGATGTCATGAGTTAAGTACTGTATTGCATGTACCTCATTAAGTGCCACCACCTCAAATGTCATTTAGGTAAGGAGTGATATTGGAAGGCCTCCAAAATGCAAAATAGCTGTATGCAGCTCATAAGCTGAGTCCAGTAAATGCTAACCTTTTTGTTGAATCTGCAAAAATCCTCATGCATTTGACCTAATTCTAAAGATGTTCCACACCTATGTGTTAGGTATAGGTCTCCTACACACGGCGATGAGTTAAACACTTACATAAGAGCACTCTTCCTTTAAGTATTGAAATATTCTCCACTTTTGTAAGATTCATACTTACACTATTTTCAGAACTTCCTTCCCTAAGGCACTGATGAAAGTTTTATTTTCATTGAAAGAATGAAGCATGTAAAAATGATTATCCACATCCAGATCTAGATTTCTGTGGAATACTATGAACATTAATAATAAGAAAACCCTATAAGACCTGATAATAAAGGACATTGATAAAGTGAACCCCAACATATAAACAGTAAGAAACGTACCACCCACAGCACTCAATGGGTGGACTACTTAAGGGTGTAGACCAGCAAGAAGACAAATGATTCCAGAGGAAAGGATTGCAAATTAAGAACAATGATAAGCACAGAAATGAACCAATGAATTGTTCATCTTGCCAGTTTATATCTACATATACTAGAAATATTTGTGGGAATGGGTTTTAAGTATCCTAGAACAAGGATGCCAGGTAATGTTGGGTGACCATTAGTTCATCATTATGGAAGCAAAAGTGGCTGAATAGTGTTAGCTATCTTGTCCTGCAAAATAAAAAATATAATCGTAGTCAAAATTTTGGGGATCCTCCCAAAGCCCCGAAAATAATAGACCAAAAAGCTGCATGCCCAACCTGCCAATAGCGGAGGCCATATTATTCCAAATATTCCACCCATCCACTAGAGAGGAATAAACTGGACCATTGGAAAGCTGTGAAGTTGCATGTTATTTGTAAGTGGATTTTGGATTTTCTGCCATAATAATGGTAGATTATTTTCTTATTTTCTTTGGCTTCTATCCCCCAAGTTTTTCTGAGGTTCACTTTTTGTGTCATAGTCTCATCTTTTTTCAAAGGACCTATAAAGATCAGATTTCAAAACCCACAATTACATTTGTCGAGGAAATGTGGTTGAGGCCATTGAACATTATGCCATTCATTGTCATGGATGTAAAGAAGGCCCACCAAAAACAAACAATCAAAACAAAAAAATCAGAAATAATTCCTGGAAATCTTAGCTTCCCTACAGGAACATAATGTTTTTACTCTGTAAGCAATGAAAAATAGTATTCCTGTTTTTACTGTCAGTGAGCTAAAATTTAAACATGGAACTCAGCCATGGGCATCCTAATCCCATCTCTCTCTGTCTTTAGATGTGTAACTTTTAATCCCTTTGCTCTGTACTTTGTTCTGATCTTCATTCATTTTTTAAAAAATTATTTTCTGTATACACTCTTCAAATCATTTGTGGCATGAAATTGGGTTAATGATTGGTTCATTTGCTTTAATATTCACTTAATCAATAGAGTAGGAGATGGTTGATTCCCCATCTCAAGAGGGAGGGGTCTTGAAGAGGAAAAGCTTAAGATTTTAGGTAACAGCTTCAGCTGTGAAATTTTGCAGGTGTGAAAGTGAGTTAACTGCCGCAGCTACTTCTGTGTGAAGCAGGCCACACAGAGACAGCCGCAGGCAAAAATAGGAGGCATCCCGTACGTGGTGTCAGATGCAATATACAGATCGCAGTTCACATTAAACATTTTTACCTGAAGTATGTTTCATCTATCCCGAATGAGTGTTGCATCCGAGCTTACTTCCACTCCCCGAAGCTTGGAGATTCTGTACCACCCTTGATTCCCGCGCCTTCCTCTCCCTCTCTTCTCAGTTGTCCTTGTACAGGGCCTCACTTCTTGTTTGGCTTCAGTTCCATCACCACATCTGCCAAATACAAACGTCACGCTTCTCCACCAGCTTAGTGCACAAGCTCCCCAGCAGGTCTCCTGCACCTGCCAGCTCAGCTTCACTCTGCACATTGTTTCCAGCATCATCTTTTTAGAGAACAGCTCCAAATCATGTCCATTTATCTCAATGGTGACCCGCTATTTCCACAACACACTATCTTTCTGTTCCTGGTAGAAAAGCCATTTTTCTGTTTTTCAAACAAATTGAATCTGCTTCCTTGAGCACCTTATGCAAATCAGTACAACCCCACTGACATTCCCAAGCTTTCCTGCCAGGAAACACTGGTCATTAACTAATAGTTTAAATATTCTGTATTTGTGTATTTTTGTGTTCAGCACATAAATGTTGTCAATGTTATTGTTTCTAGACTTACATCTTTCTGTCTCTATGCATACCCACCCCCCAGGAAAAATCACAGATTCTTCCTGTTCTTACTCAAAGGAACTCTGTAATTTCTTTTACATCTTTTTCATATTTTACTCTATTTACTGGTGTGTTCCCTAGACATCACAACTTATTGAAATTATTTTAATTCAAGTCACATTTATTGATGAAACTTTTCTTGATTCTTCCCACCAGTTCTCATAATATTAAAAATTATATCATTTTTCATAGCACTTATTGTTTTATAGTAATTTCTGACCTTTCTTTATGCCTTTTAGTAGATTATAAATTCCTTGGTAGCAATGCCAAGCACTAAATTTGGTTATAATTCTTGAAGCTTCTAAGACAAATGATAGTACTAAAATGAATCTAAAATATTTGGGCAGTAAGTTACAAAGAATGTAGCTGTTTAATTTGCAGTGTTATTTTAAGCACTATTGGAATATATTAAATTGACATTTCAGTGTTAAACTGAGGATTTTTAAAGAGTTGATTATTCAAAAATGTGTTAAATATTTATTAATTTATAGTTTGCTTTATGATGTATAGCACCAGCTATATCAGATTAGGATCCCATGCTTATCACCTCATTTAACCTTAATTACCTCCCTAAAATTTGCATCTACAAATACAGTTACCTTGAGGTTTACACTTTAACATTTTAATTTGGGGGGACACAACTCTGTCTATATCATCAGAATTTGTGGAGACATTGTATTTTGGATCAAAGCAGAAGTCGTCATCAATGATGACTGGGATATTTTTGGCCTAAAACATTTAAATAATTGAATTTTGATTAACTTAGATGAGGAGAAATGCAGGAAGAAAGGTAATTGTCATGAGATAGTGAGCTGACTTACTGGTTTAGTTCTTATATATTGAAAAGGACATTGAGTAGGCAGTGAGATTCATGAGTGGACTATGATGGAGATGTCTGAGCAGCTGAGATGAATTTGTGAACTGTCAAGTTATGGAGAGCAGTTAAAGTTTCTAGATGTTGTAAAATCATCAACAGAGTGAGAGGAGATAAAATTGGGAGAAGTGAGCAGGCTTTTTCTTGGACCAGTTAGTTGGGTGTTACGAGGTCAGGGATATGAGAAAGAACCATCGAAAGTGGGTAAGAAGGAATGATCAGTAATTAAGTCACAGTATACCAAGGAAAATGTAGTGTACTGGATGGAAGGCAACTGGAGGAAGTATTTCAAGAGAAGAAAATAATCCACTGCCATTTTTTCCTTTCACTTTTATGTATATTTTAAATGTATGTAGATCATTCTTCATATATTTAAAAATAGAAATTATTTATGTACTCATAATAATCTTAAAAAAGTCCAAGTATTTTCTTATGATCAAAACAGATGTAATATATTTTTATCATTGACATGGATATTTTTCTTGACTGGAAAACTGTCCAATTGTTATGGGACTTCCCAAAATTGTATTGACTAATTTGTAGAGATCATTGTGTTAGAAGAAAAAAATTCTAAGTCAGGTATCCATTAAATGCCCTGTTAATACAAGTATTTATGCGCTATGCAGAATATTCTTTACTATTCAAACAAGATTTACATTTTTATTTGATTTTTCAAATCTTGAAAATGCTTTTAAAGTGTTTTGTTCTACATAAATCAAGGTAATCAGCACCTGACACTTATGGTGATAATAAAATTAAGAAAAATCTTCTCATAACTTTTGATTCAGTAAGTACTAATAATCTGTCAACTGCATTTCTTATTAATAATTCTGCAAATACAATAGCCTAATGTTGTACAAACCATTCAAGAACTGAATATGACATATGGGTATTAAAGTTCCTTTTAAAAAACTCTTCAAGAGAGATGGATGTAAAATCATAATTTAATCAGTCGGTATTTCATAATGAAAGAGCATATTCTCAGAAATATTTAAATGTTCATATAAAATATTTTCCTACTATAATATTTCTATTCCGCTATTTATAAAATTATTATATATTCAAAACAAAACAACTCCTATCATGTTTTCCCTCTTGACATAACATTTTCCCTCCACATAAAAATGCAAAAGATACTGCTTGGCTGTATGAAAAATACTGGGGCTACCAAATTGTATCCAGCTTGGTTACTTGTGAAGCCTTGAGATATAACTACTTCTGTGAATGAATGAGATTGTTTTAAGTTAAGAAAGTGAAACTTAAATTGAGCCTAAGGAGAGAAAGAAGAAAATGCTATATATGTATTTTTTAATTTTTTTCTTGTTATGTTTTTCACTTCATTGTTAAACAGTGGCTCTGTATTTCCAGTCATCATTTGAACATAAATTTTCATACAGCAAGGACATTTCTTTTTCTACCTTCTATTTTTAGTTAGTAAAGAAATACTTCCCTTGGCTTAAATCTGAGAGCCATATGCCTATTTCTGTGCTGATCACTGGAAAAGGTGTCATATTCTTTGAACAAGCATCTCTGGAGGGTGACCACACACATCGCAATTGAGCACCTTGCCTTGAGCTGTCTCAGTTCTTACCAATGAGACTTTTGAGGCCATATGGAAACACTTTGATTAATTCTACATTAGGAGGTTTTATTTTCACACATTAATTCTTTCTTTGCATTAGTGCTACTCTTTACAGTAATTTTAAAATACTGGAAACACTATGCTTTTTTTTTTTTGGAAATTCAAGTAAAAATTCCAAATGTGAGTATTAATCTGTTAATTTTATTTTCCAACATGCTGAGCCTTAAATAAATGATGCACATTTTAATCCTTTCATTTCCTTGAAATTAAATTTATGAAGTCTTAGACTCATTTTATGAACCTCTATAGAATAATCTTCTCGCACTTTAATGCTCCTATCCAGAAGGGAACTTCAATAAAAAGCCATTGGCAGTATTTAACTAAATCAAGCATTGAATAGTGTAGACAATCTCATAATATTAGTTGGATGAGTGTAGCATTACCAATATCTCCTCCAGTTAATCACAGAGAAAGCAGTAGAGATAATCATGTTATTCTTATCATCTCAATACATATAAGTGTATTTGTCATGGATACTTGATCTAAGAAAAGACAAGAACAGAAGGTAGAAATTTTCTTATTCTCAGTAAGGATGAAATTTATTCATGCTATATGCTAATTCTGAGAAGGTATTTGGTCAGCCAGAGTGATTATTCTATTGCTAGTGATTCCAAATTAGTTTTTATTTGGTGTTTAAAATGTGTTATATTTCATTTCATGGTAGGCACTTTCAGTAGAACGAAACTAATATTTGGGGGGGAGGAAATGAAATATTAAGTCTCTGAAGAAAAAAATTATATGCCCCAAATTTTTCAAAGTGATTTCTCTCTCTGTACACACACACACACACACACACGCGCGCGCGCACACACACACACACACACACCCATGTCATAATCATAAAAAGAATGTAGATTATGTCACATTTGGGGTTAATATCATTATTTAATATTTAACTCAGTTTTGAAAAGTACAGTTAGTTTTGTTTCATTAATCATGGAAGTGAGGGTACTTTTAAAATAGTGTCTCTCTTTTCATTTAGGTGCCCCAGCTTTCTAGAGAAAATACACTGAAACATTTCCCAAAATGCTAACAGGGATTTAACAACTGAGCAAAATCCCTTTCTAAGTTATCCCCTTTTAAGAATGAGTCTAAAAGAGACAATGTCACTGCACTTATATAGGTAAAATATCCTTTGCAGTTTTTAAGCAATAAAACTTTGGAAAGAAACTAATTAACTACCAATAGTGGATTTGCTAGATATTAAGGTACACAAGTATATGGATCCATCAATATAAACCTACACAAGCATTTTCATAGCTGGTGCATAGAAACAGGATTAGAATAGTTCACAAGAGAATGTGCTAAGAGTAATGACCTGGAATAAAAATAGGAGAGAGGAAGAAGACTGTTGTTTTATACTACTTGACATTTTTCAGCAGTAATATTCATTCTTTTGAACTGTTTTGGAATTGTTTTGAGTGACACTTCAAAGGCAAAACCAAGAATGGTATTTATCCCTTAGTCAGTTTTGTTTCATTTATTTTAATTTTTCTTTTTAAAGTGATTTTCTTCGATTTGCCCCTCTTTCAGTCCTACTTAGAATATAAGAAGTTTTTATTATGAATTGCTAATTTGCGTTTTGCCCTACTGGTATTTGGCCAAGCACCAACCACAGAGAGCCCCCTTTTCATCACTTGGTTCATTTTCTTTGCAGCGGCTTTGGTGAGCGTGACAGTCTAAATAATTCCCAAGGCATTGTCTCAGAGCTCAGGCTCTTACCCTGTACCTCTCTTAAACCTTTGATCTGGTTTGTATCTCAGATGACGACATATTCTGGCATTAACTTTATCCTACAGCTTAAATACAGTCATAGTGATCATGGGAAGATCACCCTCCAGCATCATTGAGGCCTGTGATTAAATTCGGGCATAGGTGTTTTATTAGAGAGGAAATTGAAATAGGAAACAACTTCTAAAACACTTGCTATGTACAGTATAGAATTAATTGCTGTTTAAAATATATTAGTGTTAATTTTCATCATCACCTACTGCTAGAGCAATTCAGAATTTGGAATCTGATATCCTTAGTTCATATACACATTTTTCCCTTTACCCTGCAACGTTGGACATTTATCATACTTTGTTCATTATAACTAGTATATTAATACCACACTAGGTTATTTTGAGAATTATTAATTTATGCTGTGCTGTCATGGGCACATACCTTGAGAGTTCTTATATTAGGTTATTTTATTTAAATACTCTATCCTGATTTATCTGCCATAAGCAGCTATAAATACTATTAAGATAAAAGTTGTCAACTTAGTATTCATGTAGGTATCTCATCAAAAACAAGAAGAGATTAATAGGGGAAAAGCACATTTATAAAAAATGAAAATATTAATCTTCCAGGGCTAGACCTAATTCATTTATATCTCAACAGGAATCTATGAATTTAAGAGGAAACTAAGTATTTTCTGCATCATTGAATAAAGACAGTTTTTTCATCAAGGAAATAATATGGAGCTGAAGACTTAGTGTATCTCATCTCTTTAAAACAAAACACAGTAAAATTCTCTTAGGGATCATTCTTTATAAAGAGTGTTGCTGCTTGAATACTTCCAATTTTAGATAAAAACAATAGAGAAATTATATTTGAATTTGGAAATATGCAAACCATGAAATAAGCTGTGGACACTGCAATAAAACTTAAGTAAGTCTTAGAATATTCAGAGACCACATTTAAAAGTTCTGAATAACTCTAAAATAATAAGGAACACATTTAAGCATATACTTTAAGACATGGAAGACAGAGAAGTCTCTGTCATCATTTTGTAGTGCTATTATTTCACTGAATTTCTCACATTTGGAAAAGAATAGCACAAGTTATTTTCTTGATATTTATTTATTCAAATTACAGCTATTTCAAATCAAGTGCTTTGCCGCATATAATTTGAAAGGTTAAGGTCAGTGGTGCACGGGTGGGCTAAATAGCCATCTCAGAGGGTGAATAAAGAAAAATTGAATTTATTTAAAGAAAGGGGATGGGGGATGGGATACCCAAAGGGAAGGCCTACACAGCACTGAGTGACAGGGTGTTGGGTCCATGATGGCAGCAAAACATACTTGGGACAGTGAAACAGGAGAGTCTAGGCTGGGCTGCTCTGGCTCACTAAGAGAGAGAAGGGGGCTTGGAGACAGGGTGCAGGGCCTAAGCCCAGGACGAGTTGCTGCTGCCCATTGTTCCCCTGGTTGCAAGTCTCGTGAGTTCCCCTCAGAGGGAAGAAGGGGGAAGGAGATGGCGCTGGGTCCTTTGTCGTGAGCATATTTATCTCTCTCTTGCAGGTGGAACTCATAGGAGAGGGTCTCAATAGAACATTCCGCTTTCTAGGGGTGCTCTTTCAGGGCCGTGTCCACACCACTAGTTGGTCGGTGCCAGGGCAGGGTAATTGGTCATTGGTCATTGTATCTGGTCCTGAGGCAGCCAAGGTGCCACTTGTCTGGTTTTGTGCTTTTCTGGACCTGGAGCTGAAATACCACTGAGGCCTAGATGTTATCTTTAGGGAGGAAACGTTCAAGGGCTCTAAACTGCATGACCAGGGATATGCTGGGGAGGAGAGGTTACCCTGGGGATAGGGTTCTTGTTTCCCAGTTTTGCTCCTTGCTAGCATCTGGGGCTTTCTGCCCTGGTGAGTCTCTGTATCAGGGTTTCTGTACCTGTGTTTCTGTACCTGGTCCATCTAATAACAGGCATCCTACCTGAATTTATTTACAATCTTAATGGTAGTGCTACCAGCGTATCAGCATTAACTATTTATTGATAGCCATTTTTGAAGATATTTTTTGCGTGGATAATGACACTTGAAATTGCTGCCTACTTAAATTTAATTACCTCTTGGATCCTACAGCAAGTGTGGATTTAACTGAGTTCTGTATGGACCATGGGAGTTTATTGTTGAAAATTCTAAGGGACACTGTTTTATTTTTTCTATCCATAGAAAGAGCCCAAACAGGCAAATTTCTTCTTCATCTCCCCTTTGTGTAGATGGTTTATTCTACCCTGAAGTTGTAGCACTCAAGGGCCTTGGAACTATCTGATTTGTTTTAACAGAATCATTTTAAAATAAAATTATAGTAGACAAAGACGTAAATCTATTTCCAAGAGAAATATTTCTGTAGCCATTGCATCTAGCCTGGTGGGAAATAACAGGGGCTTAGAACAGGATAGTAACTTACAACAGAGAAGTTAAATATATGATCAAATTATGAATACAGTTGATAAATTAATATTAAATATGAAGAGTTCAGATTATTTAAGGTAGTTGGACCTATTATGATTCTCTTTTTGAAACCAACTCTTGAAATATCAAGGACTTAGCATTTGTAAATTTACACACACATGTCAATCTGCTGTTTCTTGAGTCTGTGCTGGCCTTTGGCCAGATTCCTGCAGGAGCCAGACTGCCTCATGGAAACTCTGCCTCAGCTTCCAGCCTGACTCCTTGACACCCAGTTGTTTCTCTGAAATTGTGGGGCTCAGCCAGCTCCTATGCTTGTGGGTGACGGCCCAGATCAGCATTGGGTGAAAGTGCTGACAGAAAGTTCTGAAAGGTCTCTAGCATTACCTGTCTAAGTGCGTATCCCACTGACTTCTTTGTCATATGGTCAGGCTCATGCAATTGCTAAGCACCTTCATTGGGCAATTCAGGACTTCCCAAAGTCAGTTCATTGAAATAAAACTCAGGCTTGTTTACAAATGCCTGATAAAATTGTTCACAATTATAACCAACTTTAGCTTGCTTTCATTGTGTATCAATGAGAAAGAACCTGCGGTAGAAAGTAATAGAAGGGCATTCTGTGATTTCATATTTAAATGTAAAAAAATTTTAAATCCCTAGTCTTGTACGGTAACAAGTCCCTGAAAAACACTAGATTTAATGAGTTTAACAAATCAGCATCTCTGCAAACACCAGTTTATATTGTATTCCTAGTAATTTTAAGTAAGTCCTACCAACAGAAATATGGTTTTAATAAAGCACAAACTATATTTTCTTCTATAAAATAAATTTAATTTAACTATATTTATATTGGTAGATTTCACCATACAGTTAATATTTAGAAACACACCTACCACTGTGTGTTCTTCAGGTAGAATTATTTTCAAATAATGAAAGTTAACTTGCACTTTTCTTTCCCACTTTTAAATTGCTTTTTCTCTTGTCTTGAACTTGAATTTAGAAATGGCAAGATCTCAGTAGAGGTAGAGGGTAATTTCCCACAAGACCTGGCTAATTTATAGCTTTCAACACACCAATGACCCCTACAATTTGGCAGTTGCTTCATTAATTTCACTACACCTGCTCCATTTATCTTGTAAAAAAAAGACAGATAAAGGCACAATCTTCTCTCACTGCGGCTATTGTCAGGAAAAGTCCTTCGTGTCTTTCTGAAGTAAATTGTAACCAGCATCATGGAGAACAAAGAGACAGCAGTGTCAGATGAATGTCCTGGGTTTGTCACTGGGAGGCAGAGGGAAAGTTTGAATGGCCACAGACCTTTGTAAGATTTTTTCCACTCTGAAATTCTATGCCTGTTGAAAGAAGACTTCAGCTTTCACCAGGGCTGCCATCTGATTCATACCATTCATAATTAAAAAATAAAAATAGTCCAAGAAGTTTTTAAAAATAATGGTTTCTTATACTTAATGATAAATGATATAGGCACCTTGAAGTACCACTGAAAATGTGCTTTTATCAGCAAGGAGTTCATTAATTAAAAACAAGATATTTTAATGTCCATTTAGGAAGTCATTTACCAAGTTGGTTGATTATTGAAGCACCTTTGAAAATTCTGATATTTTGTATAATTATTTCTATCTTCATACACTGTGGGCTCCATAAAAACAAATGCAATTTGTGTTTTATTCTTCTTTTATGGCAAACAGCTTGAATTCCAGTCTCTAGTTGATGAGTAGTACATTTTAAAAAATAACTATGAAAATATATTAAGAGCCTTTCAGAATTTGCATTATTGACCTATAAGAAATGTGAATGTAAACTTGAATTAGATATAGGTTTTCTTTCCAAAATCATTATTTATTTTAGCATAGATTATTGAAGGTTGGTGATCATTGCAAAGTCTGTGGGTGTTTTATTATTTGGTAAGATCTCCATGCCAATGTGGCCAGGAGAATTACTTAACTTACACACAGAAGCTGTTTCCATTCTTGCGTTACCTGGATATATCATGGTGATGACTGCATGCCTTGATATCAATGGAAACAATGAGAAAATCTTGATAAATGACATTACCTCCATAATTACTAAAATAGAAACACCTAAAAATATCATGCTACAATTGACACATCAGAGTCTTTGTATAGCTCAGTCTATTTTATTTAGTTTTAAGAATTATAACATATAATAATGTTTCGGATGCTACAAAATATGGCATATATGATTTTAAAAACAACTCATAAACAAGTATTAGTAAATAACGAGATCATTTACACATAATAAATATGCATGTCTTGATATTACATTACTCTTTATATTAATTTTTTATTAATTCAGAATTATTTTCTAACTTAAGTTAAAGTACACTACTAATTGTAGGTTATAAACAGAAATAGAAATGAAGACTGATCTTCTTTCATATACGAAGTATGATAAGACATCAATACTACTATTGGCAAGATAGTGTTGTATTTTATAATTTAGATGAATCTTTTTATTATTTAGGAAATTGTGATTTATATAAATGGAAACTAGTTGATGGAGAAATTGTCCTTTTCAATATGAGACAAGAATGCTTTAGAAATAATTACAATTGGTTGACTTGTGAAATAATTAGCATTTTATGTAGTCATTTCAAAATGTCACTTGCTATTTAGATTCTATTAAAATGCTCATCAAATATTTTGGCTATGATAAACAGGTTAATAAATTCCATTGTTATATCTGGAAGTCACTTTAAATGTAACAGTTGTATAGAGGTAAATAAAATCTAAATCAAATAAACAAACTTATCCAGCAATACTGAGCAATAGTTGACTAGAATCTAGACTCTTGAATAAGGACTGGAATCTTGGTGTATAAGTTAGCTATTGCTGTGTAACATATTATCCCCAAACTTAGTAGTTTGATATCTAGAAGACAAAGTCCATTCACACTACTAATCCCTTAATTCTTAACACTTCTTGACCCTTTTCACTTCCATATGGAATCTGAATGTTTTCCTTCCTGTAAGAGTTGTCTAATTTCTTCTCCCCCTATTTTGTTTGACCTATTTATGCTTTTTGTGTGTGCGTGTGGTGCTTATCTTTCTTATGTGTTTTGAAATTGTTATGGTACCGTTCACTTTCTGCTAGGATTCTTTTCCAAGGAGGTTTGCTCATGAAATGATATAAACATTGCCTATGAGTTGGCTTTTCCTTGTTCACAGCTCTTAAGCTGGCTTCACATTAACAGCTAAGTTCTGGGCTTTGCATCAACCACACAAAAAAATTCATTTCCAGGCTCACACCAACAAGGGACCAACATCAAGTCTTGCATATAGTAGAAATTATTTTTACCAAAAATTATGGACCAAATTCAACATTACCAAATAGAATGATCATAGCCATGTTGGAAATAGTTCTACATACCCTGTTTATCAGAATTATTGAGGTTGAACCACAATAACTCTCTACTCTGTGAGCTGTAATATTTTAGGCTCTACTCTTGGGTTTTTCCTTTATGGACCATGAAGAGGTTTATTCTTACATTCATCTATATCTATCTGTCTGCCTTCTATCTGTCAATCTATTTAACTCTCTTCTAATTTTATAATGTATTTCCATCAGAAGACAGGAGGTCTTTTTTCTAAAGTGGGTTCATAGGCTTATAATAAATACATCACTTGAGGTAAGTAAACATTCATTTATTTTCCCAACAAATGTTTGTGGGCTTACAATGGGCTAAGAGCAAGTGTTGCAAACATTGGAAAATCTCTTTCCTATCTTGCCATTTGTGACATGATTGGACTTCAAGGGCATTATGCTATGTAAAATACATCAGACAGACAGAGGACAAATACTGTAAGATATCACTTACAGTGGAATCTAAACAGAGCTGAACTCACAGACAGGAGAGCAGAATAATAATTACCAGGGTCTGGAGGCTGGGGAAGTGGGAGGATGTTGGCCAAAGGGTGAGACTTTCAGTTATAAGGTTAACAGGTTTCGGGATCTAACATATAGTGTGGTAATAATAGTTAACAATACTGTATTATAAACTTTGAAAGTTGCTAAGAGAGTAGATCTTAAATATTCTCACCACAAAATAAAAGGTAATTATGTGAGGTGATGGAGGTAACAGCTAATACTACAAAGGTAGTCACTTTGAAATATGTAAATGTATTAAACCAACATGTTGTATACCTTACACTTACACAATATTATATGTAAATTATATCTCAGTGAAGATGAAAAAAAGAGAAAATATCTTCCTTAAGGATTATTCAGTTCTATTTCTCCAGAAGTAAATAGTGATTTTCCAATGTATTTTGGATTTTTAAAAAATGTATTGAAAAGAAAAATTACTATACCTGATTGGTAGCTAAACTAAGGTATTTTAAATGAATTTAAATATTGCTGTATCTCTTTTGTAGTTTTGTTTTGTTTTGTTATTGACTTTTTTAATCTAACAGATTGATTTGTAGATATATTTGTCAGACATTTAATGAAAGTAATCTCAAATAGTTTGGATAAAGAATCATCAGAAATTTTTGCTTCGTAGAAAATGAAATAATTTTTCAAGGCTCCAATACAATTGTTACCTTAAAATTGTCTCGAGTGTATTGCAGTCTGAATCATAGTGAATTATTAGGACCATCTAAACATTTTTCAGTGATAGCTTATACATTTAGTTTATGCAGTTACATGGTATTCATTATAAATAGCTTAATGATAAAAATAATGGAAGAAAAAGTTGAGCATGTTATCCATTAAAGTGCCTCCTGGATGGCTGTCAACATTTTCATGTTCCCTCTCTATAAAGTTCAGTGCAATACTTTAATGAAATCTATAAATGTTACAAAATAATTTTCATGGGAAAATGTATCTAATACGATGAAGTCCAAAATAGCAGTGATAGCACAGAATATTTTAATTTGAGAAATACTCAGCAAGTTCATGAACTTAAATGAATTCATTTTGAAACAGAATATATAGAATATAACAGGAAAATGGTATAATGCTATTTGAGAGATTTTTTCCTCAGTTATAGGAGAAATTTTCCTATCCTTACTCATAATTTTTAAACTTAAATAGTGGTATAAAATATTTTAACTTTAAATACTAAAATGGGGAATATTTTCAATTCATAAAATAATAAAGGAGCTAATTTATTTAATTAAATGAAAAATAAAACTTAGGTTAGATAAAAATTCCAATAATTCAAATTTTTAAATATTGAAAAAACAGAAACCTTTTTTTTTTTTTTTTTTTTAACAAACAGAGAGATAGGGACAATTAAACATCTAAATAGGAGCCAGGCTTCACCAGTAATTTAAGAATTGTTGAATTCAGATTACAATAAAATAGGTATTAGAAGGTTCAAAATTACCTTGCATAAGGAGTACTGTTACTATTCTTGCAGTTTCTGAACATTTGATGAATAAAATAGAATAATTACGGTTTTTAAATATTCACTTCATTATTGTTAAAGTAAAGTTGGATATTGTAACTTGGACATGAAACAGACCCGCTAGCTCCTCTCTCTTCAGTGGAATTCTGATAGAGGCCCTTCAAGAGAGACTGAGTCTACATTGTAGGCAAACCTTGCTGTCTCCTACTTGGCCTAGCAAAGGAATCCATACAAATGCATGAGAATGTTTGCTATTCTGATCTTCTCAAAGTATGGAGGTTAACAGATAGATTGCTCCTCAAGGAATCTGAGTGAAGTAAATGTTTCACTGCCATATTAGTAAAAAAAAAAAAAGTTAATAATGCCTGATGTAAAAACAAATCAAGGTACTCCCATGCACTTCTGATAAGTGTTCTGAAAATTACCTATTTGGAGGTAATTTTAATATTATCAGATTCAAATACGAACACACTCGACATCGACTATCCTGACATGTTTCAGATAGTGCTTATCTTGTGATGCCGTATCTATCGTATGTGCATTTCCTATGTGCAAGAAGCTTGGGTTTGCTTTTTAAAGAAACCAAATATTTAGAATACTCTTTAGCCTACTACAGGAAAATAGTCCATCTTCACCTGTGAAATTTTACCTTCTGATGGTTCGGCGTAAAGAAAACAGTTCTTAATGGAATCACTTGCCCATTTCCCCCAGTTTCTGTGCAACTAAATTGTCAGACACGTAGTTACGTTTGCACATTTTGACCATTCAGTACTTTAAGTTCTCATTCAAATGAATTCAAGGACTTTACACTTGCAATTACTTTTGAATCAAAATACAAAAATGAAGCCAATAAAATGAGATTTAATGAGGGAGTTTAGGAGTTTCAGAATCATTCCAGAATTTAGCCCATTAAAGCAAACTGTGTATTCTGAAATTTTGACATTAACTGGTGCTACATTTTTATCTTTAAAAGTGTCTAACTGAGCTGATCAGAGGATAAACTTTAAAAATAGATATTCACTCAGATAAACTCCACAGGGGATAAAAAACGATGAAAAGTAATTCCTCGCATTCAAACTTGGAAATAGACATACATATAAAATTGTACCCCCAAATGTGTGATTGGCCAGAATGTCAAAAAGCATTTTAATGCCATAAGTCTTTCTGCCTATTTACGAAAAGTGCAAAAATAGATACAGCTACTTCAGAAGTAAACACATATTAAGCCTTATTAAAAAGTGCTGCATTCATTTTCAGAAATTCCTTTTCTTCTGCAACCAAGAAAATGCAAAATTGTGTGCAGAAAAATGTGAAAGAAACGTAGCTTGAATGAGAATGGAAAATACCAAAGTGGCCCATTACTTGGGACACTATTGACCTGAAAAAAATGTTTTCTTAGTTAAAAGTTACCAAATCACAGTTGTTCTCTTTAAGCTGGATGATGAGGAAGAAAATCATTCCTTATTTTTCTTGATCACCTGTGCCCCTCTAACGTCTCTCCTTCCACTGCTCCCATTCCTGCCATTTTTCCTGCAGTTGTACACACGCCTCTATAACTCACCAGTTTCCTTAAGCACACTCCCCACAATTAGCCATGTGATTATTCTAGTCTCCGATTTAGATCGTATAACTGTTCAAAACATTCGCTGCCCCTCCCTGGGGTGGAAATTTATGCCACAGCCCACAGACATAAGGAATGGCCATATGACCTGCAGTGGCAGACTTTATTCTGAGCGACAAAGTTGGAGCTACACCACGTTTTGTGTATCTGTTTTAATTTGTATGTTTAAGGCATTTGTATTGGAAAAATTATTTTCTTTTGAAGCCATCAAAGGAAAAGGATTTTGTTTAAAGATAGCAAAAATAGTAATAAATTATAGGAAAAAACACAATTTTAAACACACACAAAAATATATATATTTAAAGCTAAAACAACTCTGAAGTCAGATAAAGATTAATGTAGTCCCTTGGTTTGCTGCTTATGTAAAGAAATTAATTTTGAATAAAAAAAAGGAAACTGTAAAGACAGGGCCAAGAAGCTATTGAATTTAATAAAACCAAAACCTCCTGTGCCCAATTTCAATAACCATATAGCATCAATAATAGTATAAATCAAAGGCACAAAACATTTAGTTGCAAATTGTGAATGACTGTTTTAGAAGGAGGGTAACTGTATTTAGTGAGCACCCACTGTGTGCAAGGAGCTTCATGTACAACACCTTTTATTACCTTACTCAGTTTAATCACACAGAGACGTGTCGCTGTACCATTTCAGCACACGAACAGGGTGAGGCTCAGGAGAGATGCATGCGCAGATCCGCCTGCCTTTGGAAATTGTGTTCTTTACATCGTGATGCCCAGTGTCCTTATCTTTAATTCCACAAGAGAACCACTAACAGAAATAGTAGGCGACCTTTGTTAAAATAGAGTTTTGTAGGACTTTGGAAAAAACTATAAAAACCCTGGCTAAGCAGTGATTTTTCTGTGATCCTGGGCGAAAAAAAATCAATGTCTCTTTTTGTTTCTCAACTTTGCCACTGGAGAGAACACGTTGGCCTATGTAAGGCTATGACTTAGCAGAAGTTCACTTAAGGGAGCCGATAAGAACACAATCTAAAATCATGTGAAGTAGCACTTTTACTAGATGACCTTTCTAGCTTTGTGGTTTCTTATTTATTTATTTTATCTACATCTACTATTTTAATAGACACTATATTTAACAGTTTCCTTCCATTTTTTGAAATAGGCTGAAATATAAATAAACTCACAAAAATGAAATTTGTAAGTGGATAGTTTTAAAAGTCGTATCCAAAATTAAATGTATTACTTGTCAATTTGATAAAATCAAATCTTAGCAAGCCTAGGCAGAAAATTGTATACACTAAATAGAAGAGCATAAGAGCAATCCCAGGAAGTCAAATAGCCTTATATTCATCATCCCTAAGCATGTGCACTTTGACTCCAAGCTTGTATTTACTTTTTGGTCTGGTGTTTCATGTTAATAAAAACACACACACACACACACACACATTCATTTACATTTAAAAATGTCAAGGTCAGGTTTCCTGAGTGCTAAATGAGAACCAGCTGTGACATTTAGAGAGAACTACAAATTTAATAAGACTGCAAATTCAACTCAAACTATTAAAATGTAGCTTTTTAATGAAGAATCTTATTTAGAATGTCGACAGGTCATTATGTGAGAAGACATGGTTGATGATAATGTTAAATCAAGAAACGATCACTCTTTTAGAAATATCAATACCACAGAACCATATTTCTCACAGAGCACCTGCAACTTACAAATGTATCTTAATTGAAAGAATGCACTTTCTTCAGAGATTATTTACGTTGCACTTGATGTCTTGATTTATTGATATAATTTTCTTTGTATTTGGAATTTCTTTCCTAGATTTAAATCAAAGACAGAGACATTTTAATCAATACATAAAATAACTGAGTAAAACCTGCTTATTTTTTTTATTGTATTCTTAAATTAACCTACTTAGGGAGCCTGCATTCATGCCATCAATCCCAACTTTTCACAGAATCAAAAATGCTACTATCCTTATAAAGAAAATCAAATCGATAAATTTCAAGAGAGAACTTTGTAAAATAAAAATGTCATTTCTTAAAAATTCTCGCTGGCACAGAAATACACGACTTAACTAACCCATTCTCCCCCTGGGAAAAGCAATTTCTTGCTTGGCACATATGGGTGTAAGCAAATTGAATTAAATTTTTTTCTGTATTTAATGTCAGTCAAGTTGGACTAGTTAATGAGACAAAGTTGCTTAAGTCTATTGGTCAAATTTCCTTTTAGAAATTTCTCTTATTTTAATATTTCTCTTTTACTGTGATTTTCTGGTTCAATAAGTCTCCCTTTCCATGGAACATTTAATTTTTTCCCCCATCACCATTTACCCCCTGCATGCCCTCTCCCACCTCCCCCACCCTCCCCACAGCACAGCTGCCACACTGTTGTGCATATCCATGAGTTCTCTCTCTTTTTTTCTTTTTTGCTCATTTCCTCCAGCCCACCCACCCCCAGCACCCACCACCACCACCAGAGCTGTCTGCCTGCTCCGTATCTACGAGTCTGTCTATTTTGCTTGGAAGTTCAGTTTGTTCTTTAAATTCCACATAGGGGTGAAATCATATGGTACTTGACTGTCTCTGGCTGGCTTATTTCACTGAGCATAATGTTCTCCAGGTTCATCCATGCTGTTGCAAAGGGTAACATTTTCTTCCTTTTTACGGCAGAGTAGTAGTCCGTTGTTTTTATATGTTAATTACTTCAAACAAGTAAGAATTCACACCAGTTGCCTGAAAGATGATTTATTTTAAAACATATATATGTTTAATGTGATGTAATTGTAATAATTTAAAAGTTCAACTCTCAGAAGACATTCTTTTTAATTATTTTCTAATTATTAAGACTTTACCTTATAAAGAATCACTTTCTTGCCAAAAAAAGAGCAGTCTCAATCTCTACATTTTTTAGTATGTGCAGGTGCTAAAGTAAAGGTAAATAGAACTAACCCATTACTTTCTATTTACTGCACAGCAAAGTTGTTTCACATTCTCTTATTTAATCATTACTATGACGTGAAGCTTTAGAAATGAAAAGTCATTCCCAAAAAAGCAAAAGAATCATATGATTAAATCAACATATACATTTAGGAATATAAAACTTTAATATCACTCATGCACATGGAACATTAAGCAGGATATAGATTTTATAAGTTTAAAAGAACATTTTAACCACCTCTGATAGCAGCACTGCTATTCCAAGCAATCAACAATGGAATTAGCTTTCCTACTTAGTATTAAACTATCAATTACTGGAAATTCTCACACTGGCCACGAGTTTACAATTACTTTCATAGGAGATATTTTTACAGGGAACATGGCATTGTCTCCAAACACTGTATCACTGTGTTTCATAAGACATTATGGAATAAAGTGAATGCCCTTTGTGTTATCATATATTGTTTCAAATTAATATTTACCTAACTAAAAAGCAGGAATGGATAACGAGGGTAAAATTTTATGTCATTTAAAGAACTAATTCCAGGTTTTAATTACGATTTACACTGCACTTTGGGAAACTTTGAGCTAAAGGGTTGCAATTTTTCTTCTTTAACAAGAGAGGTGACCTCAGCCTTCACTAAGTGCTTAGTGGAAGCATTTAACACAGCAAAATCGCAAGAGCATCCCAAGAGAAAATGAACTTCCATTGATACCAATGTCCTTTATAGAAAAGGAACTTCAAAATAATTTTACCTTAGTAAAAGAATGATAGAGCTGATTAACTCCGAGCTAATCAAACGAGTTGGCTAAAACACTCAATGGGATGCTCTCAAAGATTTTTTTTTAAACAAAAGTAATCAAGAATATGTGTTATGATAATGACTTTTATCATAAGGTTCTAAAACCTCTGTACACTTAGTGGAAGGTGTTATTTGAAGATATAGGTTGTCCTTAGCCAGTATTGTACTTTGTACTTGCCTTTAACAATGATACTGAGACAGCGTTGTAAAGATTTTATTCGAAAGACTTCAGATTTCAGAGGGTTACAAAGGACTATAAGTTTAAAAAGTTGCAAAACAAAACAGTAAAATGGTATATGAATATCTGCATGTATGTATGTATTTATTTATATATTGTTTGTGATTTAACAAAGATGACATGCGAAAATAAATTTAGTCAATATCAGCACCAAGAAATACAGTGAAATAATTTAGTCTGTAAAATCTTTTGGATACACAATAGATAGCATATTATATAATCAACATAGATCTCTGAAACTCCAGTTGACTTTCTTTCTGAATATCACTATATTAGTTATTGGTTATCTCAAAACAAATATCAGGAAAATAAATTTGATCCATGTTGTATTTTAATAAAGAACATTGCTGGAAAAAAATATATGTCCAAACCTAGGTTCCTACTTTCAAATTGAGAGTATTTTTTTAATAATATGAGCATTTAGTTTAAAATAAGAAAAAGAGTAAGAGCATTTGGTGCTGATAACTAGCCCGAATCCAAATCCATTCATAGCCTCTGGTGGTGATAAGGAAACAAAGTGAAGGTTCAAGATGAACATTTTTAATGTCTGTACTGCTTAGCTGTGTGTCTAGTTGCGCCATCCCTTGTTTACAAACAATACAAATTAACCTGAAATTATTTCAGTAAAATTCTAGAAGGTTCCACAAGGGCATAACATGGAATATCAGGGAATCCAAGAGGAGGTATTCAGCAGAATCTCAAAATGGAATTGAAACCAGGCCTGGGAAGCCATCAGGTCCTGGAGCACCTTGCAGAGAGCTCTGTGCTTCCCCACGCACAGCCTGTGAACTGTGGTTTCCCACCAGCTCTCGTGGCTAGAAGAAAATTAAGTGTCTGACTCTCTTAGTGTCTGTTTCAAGACTGTGAGAAAGTTCATTGTATTGGCCCAGATTAGAGAAAATGTGTCTCACTTTCAGCTTTACTTTTTAGTGTTTATTTTCTTCTACTTGTATAGGGCTAAATTGTTCTTCTTTCCCCAGTTTTTCAAAGGGGAAGCTCAATTTTAGATCCTTCATCTTTTTTAATACATGCATTACGTACTGTAAATTTCCCTCTAAGCGCTGCTTTCCATGTATCCCACGCAATTTCATAAGTTGTGTTTTGATTTTCAGTAAGTTCAAAATATTTAATTTCCCTTGAGACTTCTGTAATCCATTTGCTATTTAGGAGTGTGCTCTTTAATCTCCAAGTAGTTGGGGATTTTCCAGCTGTCTTTCTGTAATTGATTTCTAGCTTAATTTCATTTTGGTCTGAGAGCCATACTTTGCATGATTTCTGTTCTTTTGAATTTCTTGAGGTGTGTTTTGTAGCCCAGATGTGGTCTGTCTCGGCGAATGTTCCGTGGGAGTTGATAAGTGTGTGTTCCACTGTTGGGTGAAGTCGTCTATCAGTGCCAATTAGATGAAACTGACTGACGTTGCTGTTCAGGCCAACTACATCCTTACCCATTTTCTACCTGCTTCATCTATCAATTATCGAGAGAGGTGTCAAAGTCTCAAACAATAATAATGGATTTGCCAGTTTCTCCTTGCAGTGTTAGCAGTTTTCGTGTCCTGCATTTTGGCACTCTGATAGGTATATAGGATTTTTATGTATTCTTGAAGAATTAACCACTTTATCATGAGGTCATGTCCCTCTTTATCACTGATAATTTTTCCTACTCTAAAATCTGCTTTGTGTGAAATTAATATAGTTTTCTTTTGATCAGTGTTAGCAGGGACCATATTTCTTCATCTTTTTATTTTTCACCTACCTCAGCCTTTACTCTTACGTGGCTTTTCTGTAGTCTTAAGTTTTTGTCCACTTCTGCCAGCCTCTGTGTTTTAATTGCTTTTAGTATTTTTTTTTTCTCCTTGCTGTTAAGTTTGTTTTGGGTCATATAAATAAAAATACCATGTCTACTTCAGATCTGTATCATTTTATGAATTTTTAATTTTCTTGTATATTTTCAGTTTTTGACCTTAAAAATTCCTGTTCTTAGGCACTTACATATACTGTGAAATAACATTAAATAATTTATTAATTTATAATAAGTAATATTAAGCAATTTAACATCCTAAAAATAGATGAAGCAAACAAAAAATTGATGATAACAATAGCAATGGGGAGTCAGACAAACTGTATTGAAAAAAATTAGTTAACAAGCACTTGGGTTGAAATCAAGGTTAACAATCAAGGTTGGGTTGAACAATCTTAACAAGACACCATGCATTTCAACCTAATTCCCCAGCACTAGTTACCAAAAACAAAATACTTTTTGAGCTACAATAGCTTGCTATTTTAAATTTGGCAGGACTATGGAATAGATTCTACTAGATTCTTTAAGAACCAAAAATTCAGATCACTTAATCCTTTAGGGAAATATTTTATTTCTACTTTGCAAGCTTTCTCATTTATATACACAAAAATTTCACATAAAAATGTTATTCTACTGACTGCAATTCACAAACCCAACTTTTTTTTTGAGTACAAACATTCAAAATATTTACTTGTAAATCCTAAAATACACTTACTAATCCAGAAAAACACACAGTGTTTACCATAAAACTTTACCTGATCCTGATATATTGCTACATCGCTCCAGCTGTACACAGATGTAACGGTATATTAAAAACAGTTTGAGTAAATATTTTTAGGAAAATGAAATTAGATTTTTAAGTACCGCATCTCTTTGAGAAAAATTGTTCTTTATATGTGATTTATTTTTACATTGTACCATCTATTCTTCTCTTTTATGAAAATGAACAATATTTTATGGGCTCTACATTTTCTCCCAAGTTCAATATGATGATATCCTGTGATCACTGTCATTAGGGGTCATTTCAGTCTCAGTAATATAGCGTTGCTTTCAGGGATAAGCTGCATATTCATGAATGCTTGTTTTAAACTAAATGTCTTAAAACTACAATTTTTAAAACCATTGTATTTTGAAATGATTGTAGATTTGGAAAAAGTCTTAAAAATAGTACAAAGAAGTCCTGTGAGCCCTTCAACCAGTTTCCAATTGCAGTATCTTACACAACTATAGAACAACATCAAAACCAGGAAATTGTTATATGTTGTTATAATCCACAGAATTTATTGACTTTTTGTTATTTGCACATGTGTATTGTGCTTGTGTGTTTCTCTGCAATTTTGTTACATGAATAAATGCATGTATCTTCCACAGTCAAGATACAGAATAGTTCAGCCTCCATAAAGTTCAGTATCTTGTATTCTCCAAGATCCAGAATAGTTCAGTCTCCATTCCCTCTGCTACCTTTTTATAATTACATTCGCTCTTTTCCTCTGCTCTGTCCCTAAACTCTGGCAACTACTAATCTGTATTCTACCTGTATAATTTTGCCATTTCAAGGCTATTATATGGGTTTGGGCTGCAGGCACAGTGTTTGGGGAACCATATCTTGGACAAGAGCTGCAGCCAAACCTAGAGCTGACCCATCCCCACCACTCGCCAGGAGGTCCTCTGTGAAGATGTGCAGCTGCCATCCTGACCCAGGAGGCCATCTGTGACCAGAAATTCCTGTTGGAGGGTAGGAATCCCTCTGTGATCCACCTTGTCCCTCCCATGGCACCTGTACATTCTCAGGATCACCAGCCCTGCCAGTGATGAGCCCTCCTTGGAAGCCAACCAGAGCCACCTAAGCACGAGCCTGGAAGATAAACCAGCAGGCAGTGAAGCATCACAGCTTGAGATGGACATTTAAGGGACCAACCATTGGATTGAAAAAGTCACATCCCAGACCCTAAGAAAGTTATCATCCTGGGCAGGTATCCGGTGCAGCATTGGCCAACCTAGACCTTCCTCAATCTCTCAGCACATGTACCCGTTTCCCCCTTTGTGTGCACCAGCCATTGAGGCCGGAGCTGCCAACCTAAGGGGAATGACTGCAGTGGAGGACCAAGAATGATCCTTTTGCTCTTCCAGCCCCAGCTTCTGGGGCACACCCACCCCTTCCTTAGACTGGGGAGCAGTGGGAAGGCTCCCCTCTCCTTCTCCAAGGGAGGAAATAAAAGCCACCTTCACCTTAGGGCAAGGGGGTGGGGTGGGGTGGGGTGGGAAATGTTATATAAATAAATTCATTAACTATGTAACATTTTGAGATTGGCTTTGTCATTCAATATACTTTTCTAGAGACCCATCCAAGTTGTGTGGACCTGTACTTTCTTTTTAGTGCCCTGTAGTATTATATAATATGGATGTATCAGTTTATTTAACCATTTATTTGTTGAAAATGGTCTGAACAGATTACATTGTGGGGCTGTTATACATAAATCTACTGTGAACATTGAGGCACAGTTTGTGTGTGTGTGAACATAGGTTTTTATTTCTTTAGGTTAATGCCAGGAGTGCAACTGTTGGATTGTATGCCTAGATTTTTAAGATATGACCAATTCTTACTCAATTCTAAAAGAAAACTGTTTGTTTTATGTTTTGTTTATTTAAAGGTGGGAATATGCTGATAAATTTCTCTTTATTATTAATTACAGACCAACTTGGCTAAGAAATGGAATCTTTACTGTGTTGTCTTTTAATCCATGAACATGGTGTATATATACAATTATTTAGATCTTCTTTGATGTTTGCAGTTTGTAGTTTTCAGCATATAAAACCCTTTACATCTTTTGTTATATTGATACCTAAGAGTTTCGCTTTTTGAGCAATTATAACTGCTATTATGATTTTAATTTAGGTTTCCACATACTCATAGCTGGTATATATAGAAATATCACTGCGTGTTGACCTTATCTTACTCATCAGTTTTTGAAATTTTTGAGCCCATTTATTGGGATTTTCTACATATACTACTACATTATCTGCAAATAGGGTTAGGTTGTTTATTCATTCCAACCTGTATGCTTTGGGGTGGCATTTTTTTATTTGTTCTGTTTTGTTTCGCCTTAATGCCCAGAGTAGAACATTAGGACTATGTAGAGTAAGAGCGGTGAAAACAAATATCCCCTGAAGAAAACTATCAATCATTGATCATGAAATATATTAGCTTTAGGTTTAGTTGCTGCCCTTTATTGAGTGAGGAAGTTTACTCAAGAGTTTTACTCATTACTGGTTGTTGATTTTGTCAAATATTTTTTATATCAATTGATATAATCATGTGGCTTTTCTACTTTAGCTTATTAATATGGTAAATTATATTGATTGATTTTTGAATACTGAACCTGTCCTGTATTTCTAGAATAAAAACCACTTAATCACAGTATGTAGTTATTCTATATATTTCTGAATTTGATTGGCTGTACATTTCTTGAACATTTTTGCACCTACGTTCATGAGGAATGCTGGTATGTAGCTTGTGTTTTTTTAAACTGCCCTTGTCTGATTTTGAAATCAGGGTAATACTGGATGGATAAAATAAATTGGGATATATTTTCTCCTCTCCTATTTTCTAGAAGAGATTGTGTGGAATTTGTGTTATTGACTTTGCAAATTTTCAGTAGAAATCCCTGGTGCAAGCACCTACATCTGGAGATTTATCTTTGGGAGAATTTCCTAACTACATGTTTCATTTATTTAATCAGTACAGGTAACTGAATAGTGGTTCAGTTTTTGTAGTTTGCACTTTTTAAGAAATTTATTTTTTAAAATCTCAATGGTAGAATTTATATGTTGCCACTTGAATGGATTTCTGTTTCATTTGAGCCTCAGTTTCTCTTTTATTTAATTTCCAAATATAATTCCATAATCAGCCCTGGTAAGCATGCTTTGGATCTATAGTCTGTGCGTGCATTTTTAAGCATCATTTCTTAACAGTTAGAATTCTTCCAATATAGAGATTCCACGTATCCTTCTTGCCACCCCTCTGTGAAGAAAACCAACGACTTATTTTATGCAGTATGTTATCATAAAACTATATTTCATACTAATGGGTCATAACAGAAACACAGTTTCAAAATAATTTTAAGAAAAACCCCAAGGCATGTTTGTTCTGTTTAAAATGTCTGGGAAGTACAGAAATGAAACAAGAGCCATAAATGGAGGTTGATTTATTTTATGAAGCCAAACTCCTCTGTGGTTTTTATCTCAATTTCTACACAATAACTTGAAAATCAAAAAGCCTTTGTGATCAGGAAAAACTACAAAGTGGCTCGAACAAAATAGAGGAAACTTTCTTTCTTTGAATGTAATGTTGCTTTCCTTTTTAAAAGGTATTTGTCTCTTTAATACTTTCCTTTAAACTTAATGTTAAATATGTATTGTGTCTCTAAATGTTGCTTAAAGAATTTATCTAAGTTTTTAAAATTGGAATTTACAAATAGGGAAAAAATGTCTTTCCAAATATTTTCAATATTATATCCAATACCAATATGCTAAATTTGAAAAGGAAATATAACACTTAAAGGAAATCAAAACAAACTGAAAAAAATTGTAATGCTGGAATAAGTAATCTACACAAATGTGGAGTTTCTAACTACAGAGCTTTTGCCTAGAGAATAAAAATCTAAATAGTGGATCGATAAAGATGCATGCCCGGAAAAAAAGACGCTTAAAAAAATTCCATAATAAAGTGAAAATCAGTAAAAGGCAAAATTTATTTGATGGCAAAACGTGTTTGATTAAAAAATGAAACATTCAAGCAATTTTTGTCTTTATTTTACTACTCCTTAAGTAAGCGTATGTGTGAGGAAGTAAAAAGGAAGTAATGTTAGATAATCATCTTCCCCCCCCTTTTAACTGAGTATAACAGCGTGCTAAATTAGACTTTTTCCCCTGTGACCTGATAATTGGGACTAAATCCTTGTGTTAGTTTGTTATGGTCACAAAATGCTGTGACAAATACAAAGGAAAGAAGCAACAACAAAGTAACCGCTCCAGCAGTCCCTGTTTAATGCCAGCACTCGTGTGCTCGCATGCATCTCAGGCCAGCTGAGGGCCCGTTGTCTAGACTGGGCTCAGTTTGGTGCCTCTGTTGAGCTCTGTGTTGTCCCCACGGGTGTCCGGGGCGTAGCGGGAGGACTAGTTGCGACTGTCTAGATTAGCTCAGAGGGGACAGCGTCAATCTGCTCCGTGAGTCTTTCCTCCCACCCTGAGGAAGCGGACTGCGTCAGGCATGCATTTCAGATCTCAGACGCTCTGGACTGGGTGCCGTCGGGCAAACAGCGTTTCTGAGCCCGAGCTTCCTCCCCTCCTCAATCTCATTCTCAGTCGTTCTTCCTCCTTCTGTTCTTTTGAGTGCTTACCTGACTCTGTGTAAGCATTAGCGCCGTTTATTATGGGCACATCAAGCGTGCAGACATAGGGAGTAAGCCAACCGCATGCACTTCACCTCTCCTGAGCCTGCTCCTGGGTAACCATCCCAAGCGCTAGTTGGAGCAGAACTTTGAGTTTGAGGGTGAGGAACGGTGTCCCACCCACGCTGCGTGGCAAAGGACGAGTGTAGGTATAACCCTGTTACTGAAGATGGTTCAATGTTGAAATAATGCCAATTGTAGTGTATGCTCCAAAGCTCAAAATAGAACTAGGCAGTAGATACGTTTATTTGCCATTCTCAGGAGAGCTATCAAGATGTCATCACACACAACAATGAATAGTATCCCCATTAATGCATATGAGGGAGGCCCCGAGTGAGTCCCTGATGAAGTTGGGAATGATTATACAAAGCAGAGACAAGTATCCCAATTTCTGATTTGGTGTTTTGGTTTCTAGAGTGGAACTGATTATCCTCTTTTATGTGATTATTTGAAAAGGAAAATAAGACAAATTGAAAGAGGTGGCAGGTGAGACAGAAAAGATTCTTACTTGCCAGCCTGTATGCCACCATTGAGCAGGAAAAGAATGCTGAGATGGTTTATTTCATGTGTCAAATTGACTGGGCCACAGGCTGCCCAGACATTTGGCCAAACATTCTTCTGAGTGTGCCTATGAGAGTGTTTCTGAATCAGTAGGCTAAGTAGAGCAGATTGCCCTCCCTAACAGGGTGTCCCTCATAGAATCAGTTGAAGACCTGAATAGAACAAAAGGGCTCAGAAGGAGGAAACTTCTTTCTGCCCGACTAGAGCTGCGACATCGGTCTTCTCCTGCCGTGAGACTCAGACTTGAACTGGAATTATACCACCAGCTTTCCTGGGTCTCCAGCAGGTTGTGGGATTTTTCAGTCTCCAAAATCTGGGAGCCAATTCTTTATAATAATTTATATGTTATATTACATATATATTCTGTTTCTCTGGAGAGGTTCAAATAATACAAAGGCAGAAGCGCCATTAAGACAAGCCATTAGGAAATCTGTCTACTAAAAGAGGCCCTCTACAGTAGCTGGATCACAAAAGTGGGAGGTGAGAAGAGGTAAAGAGGTGAAGCTAGAATAGTTAAGAACCTATAAAATGGGGAAGATCCTCACGTGAGGTTTTCCAAAAACTTATACATGGGTGCAGCAAGAACTCAAATGTTTAGCCATATGGTGCTTACAGGTTATTATTATGGTAAGCATTAACAGCCAAGAGGTACAAATTAGGAAAGAATTTTACTCTGTTTTTATTACCCTTCCCCTTGAACCCTAAATGCTCCAAAGGTTAAAAGCATATGTAAGAGGAAATTGTGATGAAAGCAAAGTGGATAAACACATCTTTTCTCTCTGTGTTTCCTTAGGTTTAAGGCCTCGCTGAAATTTGGAAAAAGAGAAGAGGGGCTGAGTATTGAACTAGGTGAGAAATTTCAATTTTAAACTGATTCATTTAGATGTAACGTTTTAAAACTGACAGTTTCCAGAAATGTGTATAACTTTTCCAACAACAGGAAAGGGGATTTTAAAAAGCATGGTCAAAAGCAGAGATTGGGGAAAATTAAAACATTATGGTTGTACCCCTTCGAGCGGGAGGGGTCTACATGCCCAAGACTGATTTAGCCTTCAGAAGAGCTCCACGAAAAATTGCTACAACCAAGAGTAAGACAATCAATTCACTGGAGAGCATAGCAAATCATCTATCATACTATATATTAGCCACAAATCAAGACTTAGGCCTTGGTGCCTGACGAGGGGACCAGATTTCCTTCAACTATGAATATTCAGCTGACAAAATAGGGCTGAAGCCAAGATTCTGTCATTTCGTGATGCTATTGGAGCTAGCCCCAGGTAATGACAGGGAAATGACTGGCATTTCAAAAATCAGGCAACATATACTGCACAGTTTAAAAGGTGAGAATCTTTTCCCTATTTGTATGCGTATATTTCCTGGAAAATGCTATCTGTGTTTCTCCCCTAGCTAATGACAGCTTATATTTTAAGAATAAATTACTCCACTATTGCATTCAATCCAATGTGACTCCACCTTGCCTCCCACTGTCCCATCCAAATCTGTGACTAATGCTCTTTTCTTTGCTTTCATTTCAGTATGGGTTTCCCTGTATGAGAACATCTGTAACATTAACGTGTGAGTAAGACTGTTCATGTGTTTGCTTGTTTTATGGACTGCATTTTCTGGTTCTCCCATAATCAGAGAGTTGATGTCAGCAAATGTGTTCAATGTCCCTATATTCTTAGTGACTCTCACGGTACCTGAAACATAGGAGAAGCTCAATATATTTGGTAGAATGCAGTGGTTTCAGTTTCCTTTTTGGAGCACCCACTCTGTGTCAGCCATTATGCTAGGTGATTTACATATGTACTTATATTACCTTGTACTATAAGCCTGGTACACCTGTCGAATATGCTTTAATTTTCTGCCTTGTGTCTATTCCTACATCCTTTCTGCCACCAGAGATCCTAGTTTATTTGGATACCCACCACACTAAGTCCTTACTGACCTTAGTTAAATATTGTTGTTTCAGAGAAATTGCCAGAGGATGGACTAAGTGTGAGATATGTCATGCCATTTTGTATGGAGAGAAATCATTAGAAGCTTTTGTGGGGCTCCCGGGAAGGGTTTCTTTGACCTTATAAAGCAATGAAGTAAAAGATTGACTGCTAGGATTGCTACACCATCTTGGATGAGTAAAGATTTCTAGTCCATTTGGATTACTATAGTATTAAAACAACAGTGTGCACGCCCCCCCGCCACACACACACGTTATGTATGTGGGGACTTTGAGCTCCAGAATTCAAGTAAAAGGTCCATATAGGCAGCAAAAGAAAAGAATTCAATCCAGGTCTTTTGCTCAAAACCCACTGTTTGTCCCTGGCCTAGTAAAATTCATGAGGCATGCCAACAGGCCAGTAGGCGGCTAGACTAATTCCAATGCTGTGTTCTCCATTTTCCTAAGCATAGCCCCACAAGCCGTAAACAAAAACAGCATGTCTCATACATGTGTAGGAATCTCACCTAGTTATTCTATTAAATCAAAACTAAACTCAAAACTAAACTCAACCGTCACTGTTACTAATTTAGCTATCTCTGTTTTCAACTTAACACAGAATGCAGTTTGTATCCTTGGCTAGCCTGGGCATAGATCGTTCATTTAAAAAATAACATTCAAAAGAACTATTTTAATAATGACCTTCTATTATTTACTATGTAGTGTAGTCGGCCTCCCAAAGTAGATTTATCCATAACAGAGATGATACAACTCACTGAAGGGAAACAAGGGTACGGTCGCTGAGACTTGGTATATAAGGTGCTGGCCACTCCCTGTAGACAATAAAAATGGTGCTCTACAGAACAGGATAGATGAACTCAAAAAGAGTATATGCAAGGAAAAAGTAAACCAGGTCAATCACTTTATCTTTTAGAAAGATACAAATGTTAAGAAAAATGAATTTAAAACTAGAAAGCTCATCAGAATTAGAAAGCAGCAAAAATGTATCAAGGAGATACACGCAGTAAAATATTGTAGCCATATCTCTTTTTCAAGTGATCATAAATCAAATCCTAAAAGGGAGACCAGACTGTTTAGTGGAAGTACATGGCAGACTGGTTATAAATTTAGGATATATGTCAAATAAGAAAGAAAAGAAAGACAATTTTACACATAGTTAACTGTATGAAAAGGTCTGCTTCTGAGAAATGATATTAACTCCATGGCAGTGCTTATCACAGTGTAAATGGATCATCCAGAAAGCAAAGGGTTTCTATTAGACCATGGCTGGTTCTCAACTTCCAAGTAAGAAGCAGAAATTGCATTTGCAGCATGCCCCAGAGCGTTTCTCGCTTCTGTCACTTTGGTCTTGGCTGCACTGACGGTGCAGCTTTGCACAGCCCTTTGCTTTATGGAAAGCTCAAAGAGGGTAATTGAGTACAAGGGAAGAAAGTGCTCACTTCAAGGTTATGCTCAAACTATTTAACATTGAATTCAACAGTGAGAAATCAACTGATTGGAAGCAAAGTTGCACTAAGCAAAATAGATGAGCTCTCTGAGGTAAATGGTAGAGCTCTATATGGGCCCTGGGATCTCACAAAACAGCAGTTGATAGATACAGGCAAGTAATGGGAGCAGTTCTATGTAGACTAAACAGCATTCAATAAAGGGACTACAGCCAGAATAAGAGTTTAAGAAAAAGACATGTCAAACTGCCAATAATCAGTATTCAAGAACTACATATGTGTAATTCCCTTATGTGTATGAATCAGCTGTGGGAGATTATTTGTCATTCTTTCTAAATGATTAATGAACAAAAGTACAACAAAACAATTTCTATTTAGCTAATTGCTGCCCTACCACAAATAGAGTACTAATACCATTAGAGATCCTAGTCAATCTAAGAAGAAAGGGTAGAACTGGAGAATTAAGGGAAGGAAATCATGTTAAACTGAGATACTGATTGCCTTTCCCAAACTCCCCTCAAATATCTCGGTTTGTCACAGAAACAAACTTTTATATGGACTAACGCCCATTTCCTGATGGTTACAGAGAAAGACTGAATGTCACTTGTTCTGTATCATTTGATTATTAAAAGGATTCAGTATTTTAAAGAATCTTACCTTGTATTAAAATAAAAATGAAGGCAACATTTTGCAACTCACATGGTTGCAATGTGCAATTTTATGTTTTCAAAAGCCACACAAACAACGTGCCCTTGAAGAGAATTTTACACATTTTGAAAAAGGCAGCTATTAGAACAGAACTCAATGGCATTTCACTTTTGGAAGAATGAATAATTGCCTGAAACAACAGTGCAGACAGACTGTGGAAGCCTTGAAAGTAATAGATATGGGGCAGCCATAATGAAACCCTATTAATGGGTTCAAAGAAGGCAGGATATCCTCATGAGCACTGGCATCAAAGTCAGTACATTGAAATAACAAGACTGATAAGGGCAGCTGTCCACTCCACTGAAATCATTAAGACTTGAGGCTAAAATGAGCCCGATACTTTAATAGCAACATTAGAAGGATTGAGTAAAATGAAATTAAAAACAAACATGCCAACACCATCAAAGTTTAAGCAACTTTCCAGTTAGTTTCCTGTACCCTTTCTTGTCCCTGATGAATTCTAGGAGCTCGGTGCCCATCTGTATGCTCACACATGCGTGTGTGGCGTGTTGGGCAGGTATGGAAGTTAAGGCCGTTAATAAACTCAAACTGGCTACAGTTTGAGATTCTGAACTGTTCCAGGGTGAAAAAGTAAAATTCCCTAATGTGGAGGCAATTTCAACTTCCTTTAATATAGTATGCTTCTGGGGGGAAGAGAGGGAGGAGAAACCTTAGCTTGTTATGTCAGTCTACCTTGAAATAGTACTGAGCTTTTACCTAGAGGGCATGCACATTTCTGTGCTTATAGATATTTAAAAAGCCTAAATATAAGACTATACTTAGAATTACCATTACTAGTTATTTTGCATGGATAGTATTTATTTTATACTAAGCAGAGATGACTTTTAAATTGCTGGCATAATTTGATAACAGAAGTAATAAAGTCAAGGTAATTAAAGACTCATTAGGTTATCACTGGAGCATTAACTTGTCCCTTCTCACCATTAATAAAACGCATTGACTCAGTGATAGATTTCTAGGAACAATATTTAAGATTAGAATTTTGTGGAGAAAATGGGTGTAAAAGAAGAGAAACATCTTTCATTTTCCCCCTATTATTCATGATCTTAATGCTCCCTTAATCGTGAAACAGCGCTGTTTCCCCCTTGAAGGGAGTGCAGTGTTCACTTTTCAAAACGGACATCTCATGTTCTTAAGAAGTGAAGTACTGACAGCTTCGTAACATTCAAAAATAACCCTGTTAATGTTTCTCATGTGTAACTTATAAGAATGGAGGGGAATTGTTTTTTTAAAAAAGGTCATTGTTTTATTCCTCTTATTCTTACTGATGTACTGACATCGCGTCATGGCTGTGCCAGTGCTTTCATGGGAAGGTTTTTGTGATGACAACTGAGACAAAATGTTAATGTTTCTTTGATTTCTATCAAAGATCACACAGGGGGCAATCTACCTGCGATTTCATCATAATACATCTAAAACTCAAGAAATAATTACTGTGTGAAATTGGCTAATTTAACATAACATTCGACATCGTCTTTGTAACATCAACCAATTTTAATGGAAGCCTGTAATAAAAACACATTTTAGTATCGAACAGAATGAGAACTTATGCCATCATGCTCCTAAAATTGCCATAAATTTTCCAGGAGATTCTTGGGTATTAAGTTTCCCCCCAATAATTAAAGAAATAAGACACATAAAAACCTGCCCCCCTAAGTATCTTATTGATACCATTGTGATTGGCTAGTTATTAATAATAGGAAAGGAACAAAAGGAAGGCCAGATATTATAAGCGTGTCATCTGGGCAGCTTCAGTGTCACACTCCCCTGAGAGCACCTGCCCGCTCCCTGCAGATCACTTTGGGGGGAAGGGGTCCAACAAAGGGGAAAAAACGCATACCCAGAAAAGGTGGGGTGGCACAGGGAAGGTACTTGTCTGTCAGTCACATCTGAGGACAGAGATGGTTGCCAGCATGGGCATGGCCACTGCAGGCGCCGGAGCATCGAGGAATCCATGATCCCTAACCTGCTGCTGCTGTTGTTCGTGCTCTTGTTTTTCATGTGACTTGGCTTTTGGCTCTCTTGCGTTTGCCCCTATGGCCCATGGCCGTTCGGAATGGCCTTTCGGACCCCACACTCAATAGACTAATGGACTGTAGTGGGAAACACAAGGTGAATCAGCCCGATGGTAGACTGGACCCGGCTCCAACGTGGAAAGGAATCTCTGGTCACTGGCTTTGCTTCTAGCTTTACTGAAACCCCAGCTACGCTTCTATGACTGAACTAAGAGAAAGGGGACTTTGGAAACGCAGAGATGTAATTCTAGAGAAATAAAGCTTTCTACTATATCTCATCCTCTTAAGGGGGCCTTTGGAAATGCTTATTACTGCGGTACCCCCAGCAGCTGGGGGTGACGAGCCCCCTCCTGTCTGGTGACATTATCAGAGTTGTGGAATTTTCTATCACTGCTTTCACTTAGAAAATCAGTATTTATCTTTTTATTTCATAGTCAAACTCTAATGACTAAACAAAACTTGTTTAGCCAACAAATTTTTCTTGCCAGCTAAATAGAAGCAAAATATATTACTTCCTGGCTAAGATTTTTCATCTGAAAGTTAAAATGTTGGGCTTGCATACAGTAGTTTTCTAGCTATGTGAAATCACAAAATATAACTCACAATCTCTGGGCCGTTAGGTCCTCTTTTATAAGGTGCTTGTTTTCGTGAGACATATTTGAAGCACATTTTAAAACTTAAAAAGTGGGTTTTTTGTTGTTGTTTTTTACACAAAAGTTTCCTCACTGTTACAGAGGGGCACCATGGGAGAGGAAAATAAAGGGTGGGTTTGTACTGAGAATAAGAACACCGTACACTGGCTTCCACTGACCCGAATCTCCAGATGGAGAGGATGCCAAGCGTACATTCAGGAAAGGGCTTACTCTCCTAAGAAGACAGCTGGCTACTAGTCCAATGAATGGCAGAGATTTCAATATTAAATCACAAGTAAATTCATTACTTTCCTCTTTATGTTCTCAATGTTACCTGTTAGCATTTTGCCTGAAGTATGAGATTAATATCAGTAAAATCTGCTTTTCTCTTCACAAAGCAAGATTATGTAATGAGAATTAACACAAAAATAGGTCTTTAAAATGCTGGAGTTTGTTGATGTTATGCATGCCTTTGGGAGAGTTAAGACAAGGGAAGCAATTAACATCAAAGTAGTGGTTTAAGGCTTGCCTAAGAGAGGGGGAGTCAAGTCGTTATTTAGAATTAAGGGCATAAGGTAAGATCTTGATTGAACCAATAATACTGTAACATGGGTACTTCGATGTAGGTGTTGACTAAATAAAAAGTTACTGTATTGTTTGGAGTACGCTTGGTCCTGAATATAAAAATAATGAATCAATACCATAAACTTTATAGTCGTAAGTTTCTTCCAACCTATAAAAATGTAAGTTTGTTTATAATATTAAAAATGTAATCTTGGTGTTTATTTTATAGCGTATTATATTCTTACCGTAGTGCTTCTGTTTCACTTTCAGAAAAGGCACATGTGTCATGAGTAACAAATAGAGTGTTATTAAAAGAAGCAGAGGGTAACATGTCATATTAGCAAGTGTGGGTTTGTTTAAGGATTGTGTATAGTGTTCATGTACAGAAAAGGTGAATTGTGTTTAGACTTAATAACATTATAAAGCTTATCATTATGGGTCATGGTAAATATTTGCAATTAATTCTATAGCAGGAAAACGTTTTATGATGGAAGGTGGCAATTCCTTTACATGTTGATTTTACAGAAGCAGGAAATTCATCTATCCCAAATGGCAGTCAGTAAACAATGAAAAATACCCTCTCTCAATGTGCTAAAAGCCTATAGAATATTGTAATTGCTGTTGAGATTCTATAAATAGTTTTCTTTAGATGTCGTTGTGTTTCTAATTATACTGGAAGTTTTCTTATTACATGCTACAGAGATCCTGAATAATTAAATGTAATCGGGTGTAATATCTTACTTTAATAATCAGTGTCAGGAGCTAATATGTTTTACACATGGTGCATGAACTGTACAGCCATTGGAAGATGTATTAACTGAAGTGGAATTTCTAATTTTACTCTTGAAATTAAAATGTATTTTGTCATGTAAGACTTGCAAGTCTTCAACAAACATGGTGAAAATGCTTTTGTATTTAAAAGAATATGCTTATATCCATCAATCTGTGAATGTATTATGTCTTATAAATCACATTAACATTTTCAAAAACATTATACAAGTCAGTCTTTAGTCATTGGCCTACTTATCAACAAAATATTGTAACATATATTAATATTATTTCACTATGAAAAAGTATCTTAAGCCAAAAATAGCCATACACCCCAAAACTATGTTTGTAATGGAAACATAGTAATATAAAAAATTAGAACCTCATACATTTAGAAATGCATATCATATTAATGAATTAAACTTGGAGGCATATGTGAAAATAAGAATGTGTGTGTGCCTCCGTCTGACAGGGTACTAATGGAACAGCAGGTTTGTATTTCCTCAGATTTGTAGATATAGAAAAAACTGTGACATAAAAATGTATTTAAGTTTTGAAAATCCCCATGAAATATCAGTACATTTAAATTGTTCTGTAGTTTATCTTGTGTGTTCAGGTATTTTGACAGCCACTCTACTGTTTAGGAAACATTGGCTCTATGGAAAGATTCAGTTTATAGGCAAGACAGAAGTTATTTAGGTCAGAAACTTTGATCCACATAAAGAAAGGAAGAATGCTGGAAAAGAAATGAACGAAGGTAGAATCTTTGGTTTTTCCTTTTTCTTAATTCATCCAGAATGACCTGTATGAAGTAGTAATAGTGACGATTTACAGATTTGTCATAGCACATGGAAAAAGGGACATAAATGGCACTTGTGTCATGGTAGATGAAAGGGAAGAATTAGGAATATTCTGTCATTAGAAACCTGCACTACATGTCAAGTGGTATAACACTTGATTGTGGTTTTTATTATTTAAACACTTATATGGCAAACCTAAAAGATAATCATTAAAAATATAAAAGTAAGAATTTTTATATGCTAAGAGAGGACATAAAATGGAAGCATGTGAAAGTCTCAGTTAAAACCAGAGAAGACAGGTGAGGAGAGCTGGAGCACAGCCGGGGAGGCCGTAAAAAACATCAGTGGTTGTCGGGTGTTGGGGGCTGGGGGGGAACAGGCGCACTGCTGAGGATTTTAGAGATAAAGAGACTCTTCCACATGATACCGTAAGGTTAGATCCATGCCATGATATATTTGCCCAAATTCATAGACCATATAAGACTAAGAATAGATCCTAGTGTAAACTATGGAGTTTGGGGATTATGATGTGTCAGAGTTTGATCATAAATTGTAACAAACATATCACTCCGGTGAGGGATGTTGAAAATGGAGAGGCTCTGCATGTGTGGGGGCAGAGGGTAAACAGGAAATCTCAGTACCTTCCCTTCCATTTTGCTGACTCTAAACTGCTCTAAAAAGAATAAATTCTTAACTTAAAAAAAGAAAACAATGACATCAAGTTAGATGTGAATGGTCTAAGTAACTAATTCAGAGACAGACATTTTCAGAGCGGATAAACAAACAAGAGCCTACTATATGTGGCCTACCAGAAACCCATATCAAATAAATATAAAGACTCAGGTTTTATGAAATAAAAGGGTGGAGAAATATATACCAAAAAAGAGTGATGAAGATATTTCAGAGGAATACAGGAAGCAACTGAAAAAGTTACCAATAACCAAAGCTGGAACAAATTGAGCAACGTAACACGTAATACATTTGAATTATAACCTAAACTATAAAATATTTAGGAGTCCATACTGATATAAATAAAAGATTAAATCAATAAAGATGGGAGAATAAAAATCTCTTATGCCGAAGAATTATAAATATCGTACATAGATACTCAGGCTTCATGGAGGTGCAACATATCTCCTCCCTGCTGAATCTGGCGAAACTCCCTCGGCCAGGCAATATCAGCAGTGATGAAATGTTGATAGGATCTACCCCTTATATGATGTAATGAAATGGTTCTCTATTTTGTCTTCCTCCCCCAAATTCCTAACCCCAGTTAATCATGAGAAAAACATCGGACGAATCCCATTTGAGAGATATTCTACATGATCCTGACTAGTACCCTTTAAAACTGTCAAGGTCATCAAACCAAGAGAAGTCTGAGAACTGTCACAGACAAGAGGAATCTAAGAAGATGTAACCACTAAACGTTATGTGGGATCTTGGAAGAGAAAAAGAACATTTGGTAAAAAGTAGGAAATTGGAATGAAGCATGAACCTTAGTTGATAATAATGTATTAGTAATGGTTCATTCATTGTAACAAGGGGACCGTATCAGTGTAAGATATTAATAAGGGAGACTGAGTTCAGGACACATAAGAACTGTTTGTCCTACCTTACAATTTTTCTGTCAACGTAAAACTGCTCTAAATTTTAAAAAATGCAAAAAGTAAAAACAAAAACAAATGGAGAATTGTACAATATCAAGAAGGAAGACTTACTTGACATTAGACGGAAGGGTCATCTATCACCCATGATCACCAGGGTAAAGTTTTTGATATGGCTGGTAAGCTGAGTGTTTCCAGTCCTCTTCAGATCCTCGTCTACATATCTCTTGCAGCTTTAGAAACATTCAAAGGAAGCACACTTTCTACACAGAAGAGTATTGACTTGTCCTTTTACAAGATATATGAATACCATTGCTCTCTTCTGATATCTCCAAATGACTCCCAAAATTCTTGGCTTTCTAAGTTTAAGAATCTTACAAAATATAGACCATAAGAAAAAGAAAACTACAGGATAATATTATCAGTAATTTGAAACAACTTTTCTGTCCTACCAAAAGATTCAAAATTTGAAAAAAACCTCACACTCAGTAATTTTATTTTAATATCTCTAAAAATTGTTTTTCTCTATTTAATAAACATTTGGGTATAATATACTTTGTGCCAGACTTTCCTTCCTGGGGAACATGGCAGATAGGTTCTTGCTCTCTTTCACTTTACATTTAGTGAGAAATAGATAATTATAGTAAATGAAATATGATTCCCAGGGATGATAATAATTAAACAGTTATCAAAATACAGGTAGTATGCATAAGACATAGTCATGCCTTAGAAGTGCCTCTTGAAGGAAGTACCAGGGAGAGAAAACCTCAGGCACAAAAGCACAGACACTAGAATTAAAAAACAGTTCAATGTGGATGTAGGGTAGAGAGAGTCTGTCATTTTAGTAGCAACTTCGAAACCAATAAATTGGCATTACCAGAATCCAATTTAAGTGTTTTGTTGAAGTTGGGTTGAGCATGGAAGGAAGAAAGGAAAGAAGAAAAGAAAGGTTTCCAGCCAGCATGAAATAGGTAAGAGCAAATAATAATTAGTAACAAATATTACAGTTCATGTTGCCTGAAAAGGTTATATATACCATAGGGCTTAGATTTTATTTACACTGTTATGGATATGGCCATTGCAAACTAAAGCATAACAACCAGGAAAGGCAATAAGAAAAACAAAGTTCACCTAATGAAAGTTATGCGTATTTAAAATGGAAAAAGTAGAAAGAAATAGTAATAAAACTCCGAGGAAGAGCATAGCCCTGGGAACTATGAGAGAACGTAGGTGAATCCTGAAGAGAAGAAACTGTGCAGGGAGATGGAGGGAGTGGCAGTTCCAATTGGTAAGATTCCAGTAATTTGCATCATGTGTCTCCATGATCAGAAGAGGGGCCTGAAGGAAACTTCCATGGCTAATTGCCATGAACTATGTTTAATTTAATAAAGTCACAGCTGCAGTTGCTCTTCAACAGGGAAATCTCCAGGGTCTGTATTGCTTGAGGGGGTTGATATCCATAAAATGACATGATTTCCTTGCCTGAACATTAACTTAAAGGTAAAGTTTCTAGAAAAATAAAATGTTTCACGAATTTAGGTACTGAATGCAGTGAGTTTGGTTTGGGATTAACACTTAATAGCTGGATAAATTATGCTATTCCCTTGGCTCAAGCTAAACACATTTAAATTTTTTTAGGGATAAAATATTAGCATTATTGAGCATGATAATATTTATAGTATACTTCAAGTATATTTACAGGTAGATAAACTCTAAAACTCACCTGCTTCTCACCCCTATGCTATTTTCCATAGCACCTAAAACTGTGGCCGGAATAGAATAAGCACGAAGTAATACGTGTTAATTAAATGAACAAATGCAAGAACTGGAGAGAGACTCAACTACATACACTTGGAAAGGTTTTGCATTCACTCATGCTTATTGAGTAATATTTCCTGGTCATTTATTATAAGATCACTGAGAAATAAAAGCAAACATATACTTAGATGTAGTACAGAGTTAAATTTTGAAAAATCACAATATGATAAAGCATATTGGGAAAGTTTGAACAGAGAACGGAGTAGTTATGAAATATGAGGGGAAGGCTAAATATAACCTGCCTGTGTGATTTGGACTTTTTCCCACATCAGATTACATTCTTTTGCTGCTTACTTTTATAAAAATTTGTGAAGAAAATTTGAGTAGTAGATAACGTAGGAAACAGGCTTCTTTAAAAAACAAGGTAGTTGGCAGTTATTTCATCCATTGCAAGCATCATATTATCATCAGAGCTAGTCAAAACCATTTCTTTCCAAATTGCATATAAGATTCAAAACCAGGCATTGTCCCCTGTTATCACTGATTTCAATAGAAAGAAGAGAAAAATGAGGCATTCCAGCATGGAAAGATCGAAAGAGGAAAGCTTGGAGCCAGAAAAATAGGATCCAATGTACAGAAAATGTACTAGTTAAAATCGACTGCAGTTATCTACATGAAGAGTAACTGAGGAGAACTGTGTATGAGGCAGACAGGATACATACTAAGGCAGAGAGGGGCATGGTTAATTCAGTCGTCCATTGACACTTAGGGAGCAGGAGACTCATGGCTGATTCTGTGTTTCTTTTCCATTAACCTGGAATGTGGAGGAACAATTATAAAGATCTGTGATCGTCACTTAAGTGAGCCTATAATCTGTTTATTATAAATCTATTGATTCCATTAGCAAGCTTCATTGTTAAATTGTACAAAATCTAAATCTCAATAATAACAAAATCATTGGTGAAAAAAATTCCAGGTAAGAATGATGTGTCTCGGTTTTTTTCCCAGGGGGATTTTGTGTACTTTGTGCACTACTGCGTTCTGCCCCTAATGTAACCACTGTAGGGTGTGGGCTAACTCTTAAGGGGATATCAAATTGTGAAATATGATTTCTTATGTTACACTGAACAATATGTCAGATCAATCATAGGTTAAATCAGAAGGTAGAAATAAATGGATCCACAGGCATCAAGAATGATGTAAGTAACTGTATTTTCATACATTTAGGAGGAAGGAAGGTATCAGTGCAGAATTTGAAGTTGAGAAAACAGGAGTCAGATGTTTCATAGCCCATCGATGCCTTTTAAGAATGGACATAACTTTGTTTAACAGACTATGCCTTTTAAGAATGGACATAACTTTGTTTAACAGACTTTGAGTAGGATGGAACCATTGGCAACACTGTTTTTAGGGTGAGATGAATGCATTAAAGTATCTTGAATAGAAGTAGTAACTAACAAATTGTTGAACTTTGTCTCATACACATTCACCAGGCAGTATTTTACTAAGCTGTAGGTTTTCTACAAAGAGAGATACCATCTCTTATTGTGACTGGATCCCATTAAAGTTGTAACTTCCTTGTGATTTTGCAAATGGGTTGCCTGAAGCTGGTTACTGTAAAGTAGATAACATGACTAAATGACCCTCCCTCCACATGTGAGCGTCTCTCTCAAGGAGGCAGGGATATGTGTCCAGTGGAGGCAAGCGTGGTTGTAGTGACTGGCATAGTGAAATGTCTTCAGGCCCCAGAGCCCAAGCCAGTAGAACCTAAATGTTGCATTCTGACTTTAGCTGTCTCTAGTAGCACTACATGTGCATACACGAAAAAGATCCCATGTGTTTTTGTGGGTCACAGAAATAATTCTCAGAATCTATGATAGCATTTTTCTTCACACATCTTAGCAAAGATTTTTTTCTTTACCATTATTAAAAATAAATAACAGCTCTGATGCAAGGGGTTGGGTGTATGGAGGGATTGAGCAAAAAAGGGAAAAAGAGAGAGAGAGCTCATGAGCATGGACAACAGCGTGATTGCAAGGGGTGGGTGGAGACGGCAGAGGGTTCGGGGGGATGAATGTCCATGGAAAAAACAAACTGGAAAACAACAAAAATAAAGTAATTCAAGATAAGTTAAAAACATATAACTCAAAATGATTGTTTATAAAACACATTCATACATATAACAAATTAATAGTTTCCTTTCAAAATGTTGATTACATAAGTTTAAATTTCAAATATTTATTTTTAAAATAATGATAGTCATTTTAACAGTCTATATCAATTCTGTAGAATTAACAGAATATCTTATTCAAATAAATTTTGCACACGCCCCGCCAGCGTGGCTTAGTGGTTGAGCATCGACCTAGGATCCAGGCGATCGGGGTTCGATTCCCGGTCAGGGCACACGCCCGGGTTGCGGGCTCAGTCCCCAGTGGGGGGCTGCAGGAGGCAGCCGGTCAATGACTCTCTCATCATGGATGTTTCTCTCTCTCCCTCTTCCTTCCTCTCTCTCAAATCAATAAAGATATATTTTTAAAATAAATAAATAAATAATTTTGAACAAATCGGTAAAATCTGAAATTTTAGTTCTAAAGTTAGAAAATTATTGGTAAGCGATAAACCTGGAAATAGAAATGACCAATATGTTTCAGTTTTTGTGAATGTAAGACAATTATATCTTGTCTCTAGCTAAGAACTTAGTTACTTTCAAACCATATCTATGTGGCTTTTTTCCTCAGTGTTTTAAGAAAATTTTTCCTCTTTATCTCTCAAATTACTTTCAAGATGGCTTAGCAAAATGATATCCTACTCCTTTCTGCTTTCACAAAGAATAATTTGATTGAAAATGTCCTAATGTTTGTAAGTGCATCTTGCATCTACTTTTACATTTTTTCAAAGATAGCATAATTTATGAGGCTAAAAGATTAAAGGTATTGTAGTTCATTATAATCCTTTAAATTCACAGCAGGCGTACAACCAACTTGTGAATGAATGTGCAATCGACTCTTATAAGTTAATTTTATGTGAAATTATGTCTGAGTTGCAGGTAGCTCTCAGAGAGTAGTTGTATTCTTGTCAAATTACTTGAAATTGAACCATAAAAATGACTAACAATGAAAATGAGACATACTTTTTGTCTTGAGTTTTTAAAATTAATAAATCCCATTTGGAATGATTTTTTCCATTATATGTAGAAATTGTCAGTATGCTATATTTATCTTTATAAATGTCTTCAGTTCACTTTTTAATATTAAGCATATGCATTTAGATGTCCTTGAATTTTGCAGACATAAATATTTCATAGCATTTTTTTCACATAAAATTTTTGAAAATAATTTATCAATACATTTTTCTAGCACAAGCCATCCAGAATTGATATACTCAAATAATTCAATAGCAACAGCAATCATATATTACTTGTAATTTTAATATAGAAAGTGCACTTTAAAAGAACTTAACCAAAATTTAATTTTTTCCCCAAGTTTAATCAACAGTGCCACCAGGTGGTTACATTAATGCAGGAAAAGAACAATCGTTAAAATGTTTTAATAGTTTTAAATATAAAGTTGTTGTTGCTTATATTTCACAACAGAATAACACAATGGACTGTATGTGTCCAGTTAAATTTAATGAAAACTATTTTAAAACTTTCTTTAGCTAACTTCAATTTCTATATATTAAGTTATAATTATTTACCTAGTTTCATAAAGATCTGGTGAACCATATAATACTAATTTGATGCATGCAATCCCTTCTTCATTAGTAAGCACATTTAAAAAAAAATTATACCTATTTAAATAACACATAGATGCTAACAGAGAAAAGGGCACCCTATTACACTGCTGGTGGGAATGCAGACTACTGCAGCCACTGTGGAAAACAGTATGGAGGTTCCTCAAATAATTAAAAATTGAACTGCCATTTGACCCAGTGATCCCACTTCTAGGAATATATCCTAAGAATCCTGAAACACTCATCAGAAAGAATATATGAGCCCCATGTTTGTAGCAGCACAATTCACAATAGCTAAGATCTGGAAACAGCCCAAGTGCCCATCAGTAGCTGAGTGGATAAAAGAGCTGTGGGACATTCACACCATGGAGTACTATGCAGCTGTAAAAAAAGAAGGATCTCTTACCCTTTGGGACAGCATGGATGGACCTGGAGAATATTATGCTAAGTGAAATAAGCCAGTCAGAGAAAGGCAGGTACACATGATCTCACTCATGTGTGCAATGTAAAAAACAATAAACTGATGAACAAAATAGATCCAGAGACACAGAAGCATGGAACAGACTGAGGGATCTCAGAGGGAAGGTGAGGATGGGGGAGTGGGTGGGGAGAGATGAATCAAAGAACTTATATGTTTATATGCATAACCTATGGAGACACATGTTGGTATGGGGAAGGCCTGGGGATGGGGTGGATGTGGGGTGGAGGGGATCAATGGGGGAAAAAAGGGACATCAGTAACACTTTCAACAATAAAGATAAACTTCAAAAAAATCCAAATGAGAAATGCATTTAGAATGTGAAAATAATGTAATGTAAATTTATTCCTTTCAGTGAGATTTTTCCAAAACTATACCTTCATAAACCCTCATGACCTTTTCATTTAGATGACATTCTGGTTTCCTCAAAATCAATAAGTAATATATGATATATTTTATTTTGTTTATCATATTGTTTATTAGCCATACTTATTGCAACATTTAAATGTATTCTTGTATCTTCATTTAATGCAGCCATTGTTTTTTCTTCAGTGTTTCCTTTTCTGTGCTACTAGAGCCTTTGGCCATTGGTAACACTTCCCAGCTGACTGCTGAATTGGGACTGAGAAAGGAACTGATCTGGCATATTTCTGTTTGTCGTTTTTCTGACTGGGATCTGTCTTAAGCTGCAGAGCCTGTGCCCTGAGTTTCTTTGAGCCGTGAGGAAGCTCGGCCATGGGAACCTGTGGCCTCCCAGCTCTGCTGAGGACGAGCCCATCGCGATTGCGTTGAGTTAAAGAAATTAGGAAACACGCAGACAGTAAATACAAGCTACGTTGTATTAGAATATTTTTAGTCACAAAAACAATATTTTGGTATTTCCTGATACTTTCACTTATTTCTCGATTGGATTACCACTTGAGTGAGGAAAAAGGTGCTTTTTATTGGCCTCCTTCAAAAATCAACAAACTAAAATCACCAGTGGCAAACTTTGTTGACTGATCAAGTTCAAATAACTTACTAACCTAAGGTCAAAGAAAGATATCTTGACATTTGAGGAAACCACTTTTTTTTTTAATCTAACTCAATCAAAAAATGTAACATACATGGTAGTATAGTGTTGTGCCATTTTCTCTATATTATAGGTACTCAATAACAAAATCATCAAATAGCATGAACAGAATTATTGATGAATTTCTGCTTTGGGGAAACTTTTAAAGAATGAGGTAATTTAAATCTTTTTTACATTATGGAAATATTCATTTAAAATCTCAGTGTCTTTCATATTGAAATGGATGTGTTAATTATATGCAAATCCATTGAAAAACTAAAATTTTTTAAACCAAGAAATACATTTAAAAACAGCATGCTTGAGAAAAAGTTTTTCTGTAACTGCAACTTGAACTACCAAATAAAGCATTAGACTTTTAATGTTTTAGATCTCCAGTACCATGCCATCACCTCCCCATATGCAAAACTATATTTCCTCCCGTTGCAAAATTGTCTTTGCATTTCTATCCTGTACCAAGTAGTGCACAGGCTCTTTACATTAAATTAAGAGCCTCTACAATGTGACCTTAACTTATTTTCCTTCATTATTAGAATCTCTTGTTGCTGAAGCCACAGAGAAGAAAATATGGGGAAAAAACACCACATGCATTTAATAAAACTAAATGAATAAATTCAAATGTTGCTTTAAGTATGGCTAACAAGTTATTAATATTGATAAAAATATGTAATAAAACAGCCTCTGTGATAGCTGTAATGCTTCCTACAGCCTGGCAGTGTGACCCTGGGCATTCACCTCCCCTTGAGTGTGTGCTGGATCTCACGACTCACTTCTAACGAACAGAACATGGCAAGAGTGACGGGACAGTATTTCCAAGATTAGGCTAAAGAGAGGCCGTGGCATTGTTGGGGCCTCTCTGAGGAAAGCTACCTGTCATGTTGGAAGTTCTTCCATGGAGAGTCCCATGTGACAAGCCACTGTCCCTGCCCCACAGCCAGCAAGGACCTAGGACCCCAGCAGCAGCCTCACGAGTGGGCCTAGAAACGGACCCTCCCCCAGTTGAGACAAATGTACCCCAACCAGCAGATGGATTATAATTGTGAGAGCGACTGACCCAGATGCCTCGGTTAGGTGCCTCAGATGCCTGACCCCAGAAGCCTAGGTACTAAATATTTGCTTTTTAAGCCTGTAGGTTTGGGGATAATTTACAACTCAGTAGATGACTAACCCGCCCATATGCTGATGACTGGCCACATGCAGTCACCATGTCCCCACATCTGCCACATGAATTGGCTAAGGTTCTGGCTTCCTCCTGAAGTAGCCTGGTGAGTCCAGTGACCTCAAGTCCCAATTGCAGGGGTGATAAGAATTATACGGCAGACTTTGACCAGTGAGAGGGAGAAGGGGAGAACCCAGGAGTAAATATCTTAAAAGTTCTTTCAATCCCTCCGCCAACACCCAAATGGAAGGTTCCAGGATGAGACAGTTTCACTTGGTCTGTGTTTAGAAGTCCCCCAAATGGACCGGTGGCTGTGCTTTTGAGAACCATGGCTAGCTGGGCAACCCTTGCTGGTCGGTCTCTCTGTCTCTGTCTCTCTCTCTCTCTCTCTCTCTCTCTCTCTCTCTCTCTCTCTCGCGCGCGCGCGCGCGCCTTTTGCCCTTTCTCCACTCCAGCTTCCCATGGCATCACACTCCCCAATAAAACCCCAACCTGTAAGCTGTTCCTCCGTTATTCTTTTTCAGGAAGTCTTCCTGCAGCTAATATATTCCTTAATTATACTTCTAAAAGTATCAGTACATGTGGAAATACACCAAAATCTAATTCTAATTCTCTTTAGACTTGCTATAAAATTATATTTAACTCTTGCGTTATATATTTAACCTATTTTAGCCACAGGAGAGATTTGAAGAGTGTGACAGTTCTAAATTTTTTACCAAATATTCAGGAGGGTAGCTCTTGAAAATTTAGTTATATAAGCAATGCTGGTGTGAGGTTATCATGAATTTGTCATATGTATTTCAGGAAAAAAAACACAACGCCAATATAGTTTGAGTGCTAAGTTTAGGTTTTAAAAAAATATCGTGTACCAGATGGTTGCCTATATATACGTAATAAACTAGAATATCTAAGATTTTGAGAATGAGGTATTTAAGACATATTGTGCCAAGTTCTGGGTTTAATTTAAGGTTTTAAATGATTATGGGTTGGTAGCATCTCTGATGTGTGACACGTTTATATGAGAATACCCATGATTGCTTTTCTTTATTTCTGTATTCTATATAGGCTACATCTACCACAAGATTAGAGTTTCTAAATAATGTGAGAAGTTATATTAAAGAATTCAACAGCAAAAGCAACCACACCTCAAGCTTCAGAATAGCAGGGAATGCTAGATAAAAAGAAATTTAATTTCTCCTCAGCAGCCACTAAATGACATTGAACCATCAAAATTTATTGGCCAAATACAAATTAGAGAAGAGTCAAAGGAGAAAGAGGAGGGATGACCTGAGAACTTAAATCTGTGCCAGATGCAGCCTAATGGATATGAAATATCCGCAGTCTTGACTTTCAGGAGGATTGGAGATTCAGCATGTAATAAATTATACCTGGTAGAAATTATTTGTAAGAAAACTCAAAAAAAATGAATTAAGCAAATTAACATTTTGAATATGTGAATAATTCAGAAGAGACAGTGTTAAAGAGTTTATTATTCTAAACTAAATCATGGCTGTAATAACGTAAGAAGACATATCATATATATATATATATTAGACTTCTATGTCATATTCGTAAGGCTATCTTGAAAGTTTCTAAGCAAATTTTGTTGACAGGCATAAAATAATCCTACTGCAGTGTTTATTCAAGAATAAAAATTTCAAACTGCAATAGTTCCTTAAAGGTTAAACCATATTCTGAACCGTTAATAGCCATTCCTAAAATGGTGGTTTTCAAAAAGCTCATTGTAATTATATGGCCAATATTAAACACTTGGAAAAACTTAAAACTGCTGGTTTATTGCTGTAGAATGTATATTATTTCTTTCTTAAGTAAAATTGTCATTCATCTTAAAAATATCCTGGCATTGCTGATTCAAGTTGTAAAATGAATTGATTGGCTTTCCAATCAAGAATATTCTTTATGTATTTAAAAATTAATCATTGACTTTATTTTAGAACTGATAATCAACTTCAAGTTAGATTTGTATTACATCAATATTCTATTACCAAAAAAAAAGTTTAATTTATAACAGCTTTTTTTATGTAATGTGGGTCATTGGCAAAAATAATAACCCTGCTGGCTTTATAAAATTAAAGGGTTCCAAACCATTAACATACAAAATTAATAATAAACCATTTGACATAGACCCTTGAGGGAGGCCAGATGTTCCAGCCTAATTAGAGAAGACCTGACCCTAGATGATAGTATATTTCAATCACCTTTTTAAATACCCATGAAGCCAGCCTACAAGCCTTAGCACAGCCCACAGTGACACGCCTGGAAATAAGAAAGTCTCAGTGAAATGTCAAAACTGTACAAAGGTTAAGGGGAGGAAAAAATCACACAGCCGTAAATATAGAAACCAATCTCCTTTTTTGTCCTTATGAAAATATAGTCTAGTTTTTGTAGTATTATGGAATGATAAAAAGTAAAAACCTACATATCAAAATTTTAGCAATGTAAAGAGAAAGGTATTGTAAAATAATATCTAACCCTAAATATATATATTCTAAGCTTAAAATCTAAAGGTACATAAAAAGTACCTATAAAAATAATATTTAAAAATCCAAAATATCATGTAATTAAACATTAAATTATTAAGAATGTTATTAAACCAAATAAAAAATAGGAATATATTTAAAATGTTATAAATACTCATCTTGACACATTAAAAAATTCAGTTTATTAAAATTTGATGATGACAATATGCCAAATTTAGGATTTAGACTTTATGGTAGAAGGTTTTCAAGTTTAGCAAAGGAAAGTAAAAATCAGTCCTAAATAGAACTATTCTCAACACTGGAAAGGAAACAATCATAAAATTGGCTCATTAACTTATTCTATACTAAAATACTAAGAATTATATCCAAACTAGATTAAAAAAGTAGAAAGCATAAAACAATAACAAAAAGTTGACTGTACTTTCTTTTTTATAATACCTGTATGTCTAAATGCACTATGACAAAAATGAAAGAAATCCCAGACTGGAAGGTGATATTTGGAAAGCATATGTCAAATAACATTGATAAAGAACTCCTATAAAATATTTAAGAAAGAGAAACATTTCAATGAAAACAAAATAGTTAAATTAGGGGCAAACACAAGGGGTAAAAAAATTTATTTTGTTTCAACAAAATAAATCTTTTTTGTTGAAAAGAACAAGTTATTTTGTTGTTCTTAGTTGATGTATCCTTAGTACGTTTTTCTTTAGACCAAGTCTAGTTACTATAAATCTCCATACATAAGATCTTCTCTACAGCTTATACTTAAAAGTAAAATTACTTTGTTGTAAAGTGAAAATAATTTCAAAGTTCTTGCATATTGTCTGCTTTCTCTCCAAAGTGACCGTATCTATCTTATATTTGTTTCATTTTCTCGTATCACTAAAATTGTTGCATATTATCAGACTACTTAATTTTAATCAAACTTTATGATCATGTTGGAGTCAATTTGCTAATACTTTGCTTAGGATTTTGTGTCTGTGTTCATCGAAGTTTTTGGCATGTGATTTATTTTCTTGTAATACCCCTAGGTGTGTTGCCTTTGAATTTCTCTGGTTGGTGTTCTTTGAGATTCTTGAATACTTGGGTTTTTAATATCAGATTTGGGTCATCCTTATGCATCATTTCTTCACATATTTGTGTGTCAATCACTCTCGCTGTCCCTCTGGATATTAGACATTTTTGCCATGTTCTATATTTTTGTGCTCTAAGTTTAATATAAGGCTTCAAGTTGGAATTTTTTGGGGAAAAAAATCTTAGAAACAATCTTCTAGCAACCACCTTCTAGTTTCACATATTTATGATGATAACCAATTATAGGCACTGTTTCAATGCAATTCTGAGCAAATTACAGGTGACCAAAAAAGTGGAAGGGAGCTTTTCAAATTTAGGTAGAAAATAATTGACAGGTGGGATCTTTCATATACTGATGAATAATAAATAGAAAACAATATTGTTTATAAAGATGAGAAATAGGAATGTTAAATCATAGATCATCTTTCAGTTGTGAGTTTTTTCAAATTATTTTATGAAGTTTTAAACAAGTATAGATGTACTTTCACTGAGCTCTGATTATCTGATTCAATCAGAAATTATTTTCATGCAAGAAATTTGTAGTCTGTCTACCATATGGATGTTTTGGAAAATATCAAACTATCTACAGTTGAGCCTACTAGAGGTTTCCTGCAGCAGAACAAGCAGCATAAACACATTATATCAAAATCACGTTTACTGGAAACAAGGCTATCACTCCCTCATCTCGCAGTTGCCATTCTGGTTTCCTTTGCTGGTCTGCCCAGCTCTAGGCTCAACGCCCCTCCAAAGAGCTGCGAGGCTAAACTTTCAAAGGATCACTTTTAACACTTCAATTTCACCTAAGACATACAGGTTTTTTTCTCTCATAATTCATAAATCCCCTGTCTGACTTAAAAATACAGCCAATGAAGCTTCTAGTTTTATAGCGTAACCTTGATTTTCCTGCTCAGCTTCTTCACTCGACCATGTCCATGTCTACTCTGCTCCCATTTATTCAGCAATCGGATCATATAAAATGTTCGTTCTTCTCATCCAAGCCTTGGCAGCCTTCTTTATTAACTATAAAATATAGTAAAAAAAGGCTTTTGTTGAAATTTTCTTTTTAGATGAGCAAATTGACCAGAAATATTTAATTCAAGAAAAACTCAGATATTTTCAGTTATTTAAGAAACCTACTTTCCCCTAAAGGACAGTATCTAAATTTTATCCTAAGCTCACTGCTGTATCCATAGAGGTGGTAAAGAAATATTTCTTGAATGAATAGCTATCTGGTAGTTTATAGGCAAACTTCTCAGGATAGGAAGTTAAGGAAATTAACCTTATTTATTATCTCATTTTGGGAAAGCTAACATCTAAAATACTATTTTCGTATAAAACAAAAAAAATGCTTCAGTAAAAATAGATTATAAACATGATTCACTGGGTAAATATGGTGATTTTTTTACATATTTTTGAAACAAGGGAAACCAGTGTTTAAGTATGTAGATTTATACGAATATGTTAAGTAATATTCCAGAAAAGAAATACATAGTTACATCAAAACAAAAAAGAGACTATAGAAAATATCACCTTGTAGTTTTCACTGTACCTCAAACTTTTCCTCTAGATATTTTTATCATATCCAAGTTTACCCTTTCCAAGTTAATATTATTCTTCCTGTGGCATTTTGAAAAATGGTTGTGCATTGTTTTGAAAAGCTGATTTATAAAAGTGAGCATTAGCCTGATGGTATTTACTGTGTCTGCCAACACATATCACTGTTGGTCCTTGTATGCTATTTTAAGACAGAATCATTTGACTGATTTAATATAATCATAGAACTTTGTCCTTGGACAGGTGGCTAGATCATATCCTTTCTTCCAGTATTAAAATTTTTAATAACTATCATAAATAATATGTTATCAGACTCAATTTTGCAAATTACCCAGTAGAATGAAACGTAATTGTCATACTCTCTCCAGGTTCTCAAGTTGCAACAGAAGTGTAGAAACAGAAAGGATCTCTTAAAAGTGAGACGCAAATCAGAAAGAAATCAATGTGAAGACTTTACGGTGTGTTAATGTTAAGAACTTAGAAACAACAAATAATTTTATAGATTCACCCTCAACATGACATAAACCTAAATGAAATGATGACTCTGAAGAAAAAGTGAGAATCGAGGGCAGTGCAAAATCGCAGCTAGGTCATTATGAATACGACAAATTGAACGAAGTGATTTTCTGTGGAAATTTGTTATTTGGTAAGACTGTGAAAGGGTGATGGAGACAGACATACTGCATTTTATTGACTAGGGGGGAAAAGCTTGCTTTAAAACAAATAGCTACATCTATAACTATAAAACAAAATTATTTATTTGACTAGAAGTAAGTTCCCTAAACTTGAATTAGTAATAGCTCTCCAAGTGGTTCCCCAAAAGGAAAGGTGATTATGCTTACTTCCTAGTATAAATATGTTATATGTCTTCTCTTTTAATCAAATATTAATGATCTTATTTTAAAATTATTTTTTAAAGATATGTTAGTAACCTACTGCAGCATAACAAATTACTTCAATACCTATGGGCTTAAACAGCCAGCAATTTAACTGTTTTTCAGGTTAGGAATTCAGGAGAAGCTTAGCTCTGTGTCAGCATATGTCATGGGGTTTTGGTCAAGATGCCAGCCAGGTTTGCAGTCAATTGACTGCTCTGCTGGGTCTGTAGGGCCCGCTTCCAAGAAGGCTCACTCGCATGGCTTTGGGTGGAAGGGCCTCAGTTCCTTCCCATGGAGGCTTATCCATGGGGCTGCTGGAGTGTCTGTGTCATGGCAGCTGGCTTCCTCCAGAGTGAGTTATTCCAGAGAGCAAGCAGGACAGAAACCTCAAAATGTTTCTGACCTCCCCTTGGATGGCACACACCATTGCTTCTGACATACCCTGTTGCACATAAGTTAGCCCCTACGTGTAGTCCACAATCAAGCAGGGGAACTAGGCTGGACTTTTTGAGGAAGTAGTGTTGATGGATTAGTGAACATAGTTTAAAACTACCACACAGGAGAACACAGCGAACTCTTACACTTGCATACAACCGGTGGATGAAGTGCCTGAGTGTGGACAGCGAGAACCAGAGGCCATGTGCTCATGAACGTAAATGGTTGCTGAACTGCTCCTAAGAGAATGTGGTAGGCGAGGCTAACTGCCAGGCTTCTTGTTTTGCTGCATAATCGTATTTAACCAAGGGCCAAAGTTGAGTTATTGTGAAAAATAAAAGGGATGCACAGATTGAAGAAAAAGGGGGGGGGGAGATTTCAGAAGGTAGGAATCAAAGAACTTTGTGATCAAAGTGGGGATGCCCAAAAAGGAGGTTTGCTAATTGATGAAAAATGGAGATCTTTTATAGTATTTCTAGTGTTGACCATGACATTCCAGATGAATCAGTTAAATTACATTCCTAGGAGAGGCTGAAACTGCAGTTAGGTTAGGTTTTAATCTTGTTTTGGTGACATAAGCTTCAGTGTAAGTGACTCCATTTTGGGCCTCTTATCTCTTTTTTAATAATTCCCCCCCTTTTGATCAGAGTCTTTGTTTAACTGAGAGATGGGATCAAAACTTAAGGCATTAGTGCCATTCCCACAGTTTTTACTGACCTTTGTGATATTCAAGGGCCATGACATTTTTGTTAAATCTCTGCAGTATTCACAGATCACAACTTTAGGTTGAATTTTGTTAGCTGACCATTCTCCTTGTTCTTTTACAGAGACCACCAGCTTGGTGGTTTGCAGCTGTGAACATGCATTTAAAGCTTTTGTGAGCGTACAGTGCACCCGGGGACTATTGTGGTTATTATAAGCAGGATAATTCCCAGTGTTGGGAGTGTACTTTGAAGCCATGGTCCTCAAAACCCAAACCAATCAAAGTCAGATAAGTCAAAGAAAGACCCAATTGAATGAGTCACTTTCTTAAGCCAAGTGGCTTGTTGGGTGATTTTTTGCAGCTGAGTACAACTCCCCCGAAGTGTTAATCCTGGTGCAGCTGGTGGTGTTGACCACAGCACAGACTTTTCCTTGTTCAGCTAAAAGGCCATCAAGGGCTGTCCTATTATCAACAACAACCTTGGCCAAAGAGTCGAAGGATTTTTATTGGGAAGCTATTTCTTTAGCAGCAGATTCGGCAATATTTCGAAGAGTTAAGGGAAGATTCCTGATTATAGCTTTATTTGTACTCACTACTAACCAGGAAAGTATGGACTTGCCTAAGGAACTGAATCCTGAGACATGAAAGCCTCCTGGCAGGTCTTTTCTAACTTGATGACGTAAATTCAGGAGAATATCTGCTAAAATTTTGCAAGGGTTTTTGTACATTTTAATTTTAGTTTCCCCTTGGCTGTATAAGTGATAACAGCAATTTGACAGAAAATCCCTGAGTCTTGTCACCTCTGGGAGGGTCCCATGAGTAACCTTTCTTCCAAGGTAAACAGGGGAGTGTCTATAAGGCCACTAACTCTGAAGACTTTGTTTAAGGTCTTATTCGAAAGTCCTTTCAAATTGTTTAGGTGGAGTCAGACCAATGGCCTCCTATCTTATTTTATTTATTATTCTAAATCCACTAATCTTAGGAGATAAGCCATTTTCAAAATCTTCTAAGGATCCTCCTGAGTTTAGGAAATTTTTAAATTATGGCTTTTGATTTGGTCTTTGACAAAGGAGTAAAAGATACCTGAAGAGACTCACTTGTAGGCTTGGATAGTCTTATTTTGAAAGGTAACTGTTTAATAGTCTCTTTGGAGTGGAAAGGCAATTTAGACAAGGCGTTACTAGAATGAGTCCTCAAGTAAAGGAGAATGGAGTATAGCAGCAAAAGTTATTTCAGTCTGACATTCTTTTGTTTTAGGTACCTCCTGTCTTAATTTTTCACTAGCCTTTTATATCAAATCTTTCAGTGAAGTAATTTTGGAATTTTGAAGGTTTAAATTAAACAGGTTTCCCATTCTTTCAGTTTGATTTGGGAGCCAGTGCTTTTAACTGCACTTCTTAAATGACCTTTTCTAATTGGAACTATTTTTACAATGGCCATTGTAATTCTGGGCTGTGATTCCCCTCCCTAGGTGCTTCATTCGTTAATTTGACCCATATTTATTGAGTGCTTGGTAATTTGGGGGGAACTTGGAGAAAAACAGTGAAGGAAAGAATCCATGCCCCCATAAGTTGATGTCCTTGTGGAAAGACGCAGATGTTAGTAATGTTATTGGGGGTAATGAGAAGTGCATATACACTGCCAGCTTTACTTGGAGTTCTTTGGGCTCACGCATTATATATTGCCTAGTAATAATATTTTCCATATCATATCACCATTTTATTTGTCCCCTCCCCCTCACATGCATGCTAGAAGGATATCAGATGAGATCATGGACAAACATTTTGACTTATCCTCACTTTTGAAGCAAGCTTGTGGCTACTACACGCTAACTACATGATTAGTGTTTGTCAACAATTGGATTAAAAGCGAGAAACTTTGTTGGACAGGTAGTCACTCCTACTTAAACTCAGTTTTGCACGATATTTGCCCCCTACATGCCTTTTTAAACTTCGTTTTGGATCAGGTTTAAAGGCCAAGTGAGTGTGGCAGCCGTGTTCACTGTAAGGAGAGCCAAGGCCACAGCATCACCAGAGCTGAGCCAGCCGTGATGGATGTGGCCTTGAAGGGGCAGCACGCAATTCCGCGTGATGGGACCCTCCCGGGTGCGACAGGACCTGCATTGAGGACGAGCTGGGAGAAATGAGGAACCAGTAACGGCCACTGGGAAAAAACACTTCACAGCACTTCTGTGATAACTTCAGGCAGCCTATCTTTTAAGGAGCTGATTATAAACAACGTGGTCTGTTGACATTCGTTGCTAAAAGTCATTCTTAACTGAAATTCTTAAAGCAGCACTCTTTGAATATCCTGACTTAGGTTTTGTTTCTGGTTTGCTTCAGAAATGTATCCAGGAAAACATTAAATGGTAGGAGAACTTAGATAATTGCTCATTATGTATATATTTTCCAACAGTTTCTCCTAAGGCCAAAAACAAGATAAAATATGTTCAGGATGATGTTGACTAATTAAATTCTTATAACATAAATTTCCTCTCTTATAGTCCTTTCAGTGTAACAGTTACAATTCTTGTTGTGGTTAAGGCTATAAATAGAATTTATATTTTATTTCCTAAAGTTATAGAATTTTAATTATGAATGTAATTTTATTTTTAAGTAAATTACTCTTTATCTCTGGAGCAGATACATTTTCTGCATACTAGCAATAAAAAGGAATGCAGAATTATGTAAAATAATATGCCAGGATTTTTCTTTATGCAGAAATGTTAAATATTAAACAGAACTTATTTTTAAGAAACTTGAATCAAAAGGGTTATTAAATTTCTATGACCAAAAAAAAAAAAAAATTGGCTTTAATTTCATATTTTTATCCAGTAAGATAAAAAGAAGAGGAACACAGTTGTGATGTGGAGGGAAAGGCAAGTTAATAAATATATATAAAAAAACAACCAAACCAGAAAACAAATAGAATATCTAATAACAAGAAGTAAAGATTAATATGAGAAAATATATAGAAAATCCAATAGGGAAAAGGTAAAGAAAAAGAGCCTTGCTACAATTATTAATGAGCTCTATTCCTGTCAACATTCAGCAGTTCCTCACATTTGAAACTGTGCTGTTTCTCTTGGGATCATTCTGTCTCTTAGTTAAAAAAATTGTAAATTTGCTTGGTTAACATAAACCGCTCACTTCTCAAAATGTTTCTTCTCTCTTTGTTGATTCCTCTCTTTTCGGCAGCCCTATCAGGTTAGTTTTCCTCAGTCACTCTGCTCCTCTGCTCCTCCTGCATAATTTCTGGGTAATATCATCCTGGTCTTTCATCGCAACCAATCCAGGGGCAATTCCAAACTAAGTCTGCAGCTCTGACATCACAAAACCAGCTCTTACTAGACTTCACCTGAACAGCACATTCGTGCCCAGCTTAGCTCCAGCACACATGTTCTCCCAGCTGTTGATTATAGTTCAGGAATTCTGTTCCTTCCCGAATCAGTCCCTCCTTATGACTCACCTCACTCTAATATTTCTCCAATTGAAAAAAATACTTTTTAACCCACTGTTCTCAATCAGTCCGTCATCCACTTTCTACCTTTTGGTGTGTCTCCGTTACTTCTAAAGTAAACTCAGATTTTGTTAACATGGTATATAAAGGCTCATGAAAAATCCCTGACTTCTTTTACAGTCTTAGTGCCTATAATTTCTCTTTTCCACCCTCTTAACTAGTTACAATTCTTGGGGTGGGGGAGCTAATGTTCTTTAGCACAATTTATAAATGTATCTCTTCCGAGTTCTGCATGTAGTTCATGTAACCATTGACCTTCAACCATTTGTCATTTTAAGAATTGTAGATTAATTAAATCTTGTACTTAATGATTCAGATGCTAATGATGAAGCTCACATAGACAGCAATCAAGTGTATCAGGGGAATTGAGTAAATTTGTATGTCTCTTAGCATGGATTAGTGATGTTATTTATTTTCTTTTATTGGAGACTGCAGAAAACACAAATCATGTTACTCTCTTTTAACTTAGATCCTGGTTCAGGTCATTAATGTTTTAGAATAAGTGGTATAAGAGAGTACTTTGTATTTAATTACAAAGAATTTCTACTGACTGAGCTTTTGCAGAATTATAATCTCAAAATAGTCTACATTATTTCCTAAACATTTTCATATAAAATAGGTAGAACAGCAGTTCTATCCTGAAGAGGTAAGTGTTCATCCATTGCTTTCCTAACATAAAAATATAAAATATTGGTTCTTTATGAAAACATGCTCCAATTTATACCTTGATTGACTGAAATCCCAAGAAGTAGCAATAAAATGTAATGAAAGCACAAAGAAGCTTTTATGACAACATGATTTTTTTCATCTCTCAAATGTATTTTAACTATTATAAGGCATTCATCTTTCATATGTCAATAAAAATATCATAAAATATCTAAAGAAAATATGGCAGAGTATTATTAAATAAAACTACTGGCTTGCATCAGCTGGTTAACACCTCAATGAGATGGTTGGTTTCTTTATAATGTGTTTGTTATGCTCCTTATTTCCTTCTGGTTTGAATATTTTATAATTTTTTCATCTTCTTAAATAATTTTTCACATTTAACATGTCATTTAAATGAGCTTAAGGGCCTTGGCTCTTTTCTCCCTCTTTTTGTATTAATACTCATGAGGCCAGATTTGTGTACTAATGCTCCCTGGATGAGGCAAGAAGAAAAGACTTACTTCACTTATAACATCCAAACAATCCATAGCAGTTGCTTTTTACTTTCTTTTTTCATTCTTTTCCAATATCAACTCCCAAGAGTAATATAAACAAGTAAAGTTTGTTATATGCAACAGACTCAAAAATTATCTCCTAAAACATTGTGAATGTTGAATATTTGAAAGGATAAATATGTTTAAAGCATTGCAGCCATAATTAAAGATTTCCGAAGAGATCTCTGCTTTCAAATGTTAGGCCAAAATATGCACCAAATCACAGCATAGTGTATACTCATATGTGAGCAATGTTGCATTTAGAGAAATCTCTTATGAACCTTTAAAACTTAGCAGGCCAGGACTTGAAAATTGCATTTATACTCAAATTAATAAAAATATTTAAACAAAGCATCATGCATTCTTATCTTTATAGCTGACAAAAAATTCTAAAAATAACATGACTATATTAATAATTAAAAATATTGAAAGATTAATATTAAACATTCTCTAAAAATATAAACTTATTAACATTATGAATGTAATAACATATAAGAAGTTGCCCAATTTTTTGATTATATGTGATATTTGAAAGATACAGGAAAAATGAAGTCATAGCAAAGGCTTGTGTATATTAAAATTTGCCTTAGCTGGTTTGGCTCAGTGGTTAGAGCGTCAGCCTGGGGACTGAAGCGTCCTGGGTTCGATTCTGGGCAAAGGCACCTACCTCGGTTGCAGGTTCAATCTGACCCTGGTTGGAGCTGGTGCAGAAGGCAACCAATCGATGTGTCTCTCTCACGGCGATGTTTCTCACTCTCTCTCTCCTCCACTCTCTCTGAAAAGCAATGGAAAAACATATCCTCCAGTGAGAATTAAAAGAAAAAAAATTCTATTTAGCCCAGCTGGCTCAGTGGTTGAGCATCAAACTATGAACCAAGAGGTCATGGTTCAATTCCCTGTCAGGGCACATGCCCGGGTTGTGAGCCGATTTCCAGTGGGGGGCGTGTAGGAGGCAGCCGATCAATGACTCTCATCATTGATGTTTCTGTCTCTCTCCCTCTCCCTTCCTCTCTCTGAAATCAATAAAAACATTTAAAAAAAATTATATTTAACAATGTTAATTTTTGCTGCAAATATTTTTTAAATTTAGTTTTTATTTACCAATTGTAGAAGTGAAAAAAGTGGGCAACAAAATATATATATATTTTAAATACATCTTTATTGATTTCAGAGAAAGAAAGGGAGAGGGAGAGAGAAAAAGAGAGAAACATCAATGATGAGAGAGTCATTGATCAGCTGCCTCCTGCACACCCATGACTGGAAATCGAGCCCACAACCCAGGCATGTGCCCTGACCGGGAATCGAACCCCGATCGCCTGGATCCTAGGTCCATGCTCAACTGCTGAGCCACGCCCGGCTCAGCCAAAATATATTTTTAAATAAAATAAAGTTTATAATACTTACTTGAAATATTTGGTACTTTTTTTTTAAGTTAATACTAATTCCTTTATACTGGTAGAGTACTATCACAAATAATTTCAGACTTATTTACCATTAAATTTATTTTATATACATTAAGTGCATAATCACATATAAATGTTGAGTTGTAACTAAGTTTTGGAAAAATAATTTCGGTAAACAGTTTTATGAAAATAGAAGGGTTAGACTGTAGACAAAATGGGACATTAATTTACATTTATTCTGCTGGTATGTGTTTTTTTTAAACAAATATGGGTGCCCTAATTTTCCAAAAGTTGGTGATTTTATATACTTTTAAGCTGGTTCTTGTATCATTATTTTATGGCCATATTGGTAATTGAACCTTTCTTCCTTTCTTGGCACATGTTCCAGGCTTACCATGTAATGTCTGTGCCCCACAATCAGAATCAGCCACCTCTCTAAAAAGTCTTGGTTTCTTTTATGTGGGAACAATATTTAGAAGCCAAATTCTGGCCATTTTGTGTAAAATTACACACACACACACACACACACACACACACACACACATTTGTCATCAAAGATTTGGAATATGAAAATGAGACAATGGATGAAATTTAAGTTGCAAATTTTTTATCAGCATTTTCCAGTGGGGCTACTACGTATTAAAAAATTTATGAAGTAAAGACACATTTTCCATCTATATGTAAATATCAATAAGCTGTATTTCAGTTTTTTGAGTTACACTGTATTCACAAACAACTCACAATCACCTTTCAAGATGTATGTCAGCAAAATTCAAAAGTGAAATACAATCTATTATCCAAATAGGACCCATGAGTAACTTAAAGGGATTTAAAAATATTCTGATTAATAGCTAACCTTGAATTTATAGTTTAACATTTATTGTTTATGCTTGAATCAGTTACTACATATTAGGCATAGAATGAGTGATATATGAGAAACAGAAAATTTTTGAAAGAGGTCATAAGTATATCAGCGTTTCAAGGACATATATGTACTATACACTCTCCAAAGGCCTTGTATGTATCAGCTTTTTTAATGCTCTTAAGAGTTCCAGCTGTTAAGTCTCTGCCATTTGACAGGTGAAAAAAGAGAAATGTTCAGAAGACAAAATCCTATTAAGAATCTGATCCAATAGGCTTAGCAGAGTTGCCAGGTCATATAATACTTCAGTAAGCCCCACAAACATTTCCTATATATGTTAAAGTTTGAGAATTACTCATTTTCAAAGTCATGTTCAAAGGTGGTATCTGATGCAATCCTGCACAGTTAAATATTATAATATATTGAAAGGAATAAATAAGATTATCAGGAAATTAAACACTTTATAATTATAATTTATATGAAATAGAAATGGAAAAACATGTTTAATATAAATATAAAATTAAGTATAAGTAAAACTTGAAAGTACTGTATAAACTAAATGCTCAAGTCTTTATCATACTATGTATTGTGGAGAAACAAAAGTAGGCTTTGGTATCAGGAAATCTGAGTTCAACATCTAAGTAAGCTCTCTGATACTAATGGACATTTTTTATTTATTTACCCAAGTTTTGTTGAGTTTGTACAACACTACAGGCACAGCTCTGTACACAGAAATGAGAGCAATGTACAAAATGGGTGATGACCTAGATTAAAGGAATTTACATTTTAACAGGCAAATGGCAAGGTATAAATAAATGCAAGACAAGACAATTTCAAGGGAGAGAAGTGCTATGAAGGAAATGAGGTTATTCATTTAAGACTGACTGAATAGTGGTTGTTTAGTTTCACAAAGTAACAGAGGAGGTGGAAAATGGCAGACAGACTAGAACTAGGTAATAGATTTCATTTAGTTAATGTAAAAAAAAAAAAAGAAGTCTGAGATAGTCTTTAAGGTTTGTGAGTTTCCAGTAATGTAAAGCCAGACATTTTATTATTGAAATAGAGAAAATTATAAAGAGTTCTGATTTTGACATTTTTAATTTGAAAATGCCCATTAAACACTCAAACGAGTTTCCAAGAAGGTGGTTCGCACTAAGTCTAGAGTTCAGACTCACTGAAAATAGAAACGTAAGCCTCCAGTCAACATAGAAGCATAAATATGTAAACTCAACTCACGATGCTACAGAGGATTCACATTCTGATGCTTCCTTTTCTGTAAACAAACAGCACTGTTAAATAAATAAGAATATAGAAAATAACAGCTGAAAGTGTTGATGAGTCCTAAGCAACATAAATTTCTCTGTGTTGCGACATGCACTAGAAACACGAGCGGTGGGAGCTGTGGAAGGGTGAAGTCTTGTATGGGCTGGACTATGCTTCTGAAGCAAGAAGTGGGTAAAGGGAACTAAAACTGGATCCAGGGTGACGAAGGATCTGAACCTGTGTTATGCACTGAGGCCAGAGTTCCTGATTTGGAAGGGTGGCGAGAAAAATGCTGCCGTACTCCATGAAGATCAAGGGATAGAGACCGTGCTCTACAACCTCTCCAAGGGGAAGTCAGCCGTGTCATCTACTGGGTTTGGGGCTTGGATACGAAAAGAAATCAAACCAAACGCGCACACGCACACAGTAAGATAAATAAGGAAGAAATGAAAAAGTAAAAAGAAAGAAAGAAAGGTTATTCTTTTAAAATATGTAATTATTTAAGTCAATTCTATACTATAAGATGGAAAAATACACACATAATCAGAATTAGACTTACTCTAACCACTTTCTAAGGGCATATGAGGAATTGATTAATGTGAAATAAACTCTTTAATTATTAATATTGGTCTACTTAAAAATATCAGTGTATTTGATCAGATTGAGAGTCATAAATGGTAGATTGTTCCTTTTTTAAAGTGTCACTGGTATCTTTGAATTAGAGTATTTCTCAAATGCACTAGAGTGACCTTGAATGTTCACTGAAAAATATGAGCAATTTAATCATTTGTAAGAGAAAGTCCATTACAATGCCAGAATAGAAGCCACAAAGAACTTTATGTGAGGATAATGCATGTCTTAAATTGAACATGAACATCTTGAAAGTAAGTACAGTCAATGGAGCGATTATGTAATGGTTTCAGTTGAAATGATAATCAGGTCTCCATTTACATTCCCTAAAGGCTAGCATAAAATATGCACAGTATTTACCAGTGTCCTTAATTGGTCCCAAGAAGTCTCCTGCTTTTCTGCCTCCATCTGAATCACATGCTTTTATAAAGATACCTTCCTTAGTTTATTATAACAGTATCAGTTAATATATGTAGAAACAGAAATATTGTTCATTCTTTAATCATTTTATGAAATAAAAAAAGCAGTAAACTAATCTTATTATTTTCTCTAAAGGACTAAAGCAGAACTTAGTTAACATCATTTTTTAGGCACCTTATGTGCTTTACCTGTAATTTTAGTTTTATATAGTAAATAATTTTGATTTTATTCTATTAGTCATCAAGAAGGTCATCTTTGCTTCCTAACTGGAGGCGTTGTATCCAACATTTGATAAAGGTAAAAATTTTTGTTTATTTTCTTCACAGCCTTAATGGGACCTGGAGATACTAGATTCTTGATAAACATTTATTTAATTAGAAAGACCCAAACTAACTTAGATAATAAATTAACTCAGAATAATAAGAAAGGTTTGTTATATCAAAAAGCAAGAATCCCCACTCAGTCATACAGATACACAGACATGCAGGTTATAGAAATTAGTATTTTATCTAGAGATTGTTGTTTCTAGAAAGCAGGAATTTCCTTTGGACAAATGGCAGATATACTTCTAATATTCAAAAACATAATGTAAAGCCATCTTACATAAATCCTTTTAGCTATCTTCAATGTATTTCTAAAGACAAACAAAAAACAAAGTTACAGCATTTTTTCAAGAGTACTTAAACAAAAACAATCTCAACCAACAATGTTGACATTGCTTAACAAATAACAGGCTCAGCTAAGACTTTGGTTTTGCTCAAAATTTTGTTTCTCATTCTCAATTTACTCTTGATTCCCTCTTTCGTTGGACTATTGTGTATCTTTTCATTAGGTGGAATTAGTTGTCTTTATACTGTGTGGAAACAGTTACCTCCTAATTTGTAAGGAAGATCAAAGTCAAGAAATTTTAGGACTCTATTTTATTCTTCTCTAAAATATTTATAAATCTATGTTGTTCTTTCCTTCTTTAGAGCTCAGGTAAAAATAGGTCTTATTTCACAAAATAAACAAAATAATATCTAGATCATAGGGTTTTTCATGGGGAATAAAAGAAGTGGACACACAGATCTCAATCAAGTCTTTTTGTTTGCTTTTGTTTTAGATGCAGAAACTTTTCACATTCAAGACTAAATGAATATTTATGCCCCCATTTATCCAAGTGAGCCTTCAGCTACCACTCTTCCTCTGTAGTCCTGTCCACAAAGTCCCCCTTATTATTCTCAAAAGTGTTCCAGTTGCAATGGCACTTGAACAAGGACAAACTTCATGCTAACTGGAATTGCTTTTTGTCCACAGTGCATATTACATTATCTTTTTTTCTGTACGAATAGCAAGTTGTCCTAGCACAGTCTCTTGTTTTCACACTAATTTGCAATGTCACCTCTTTCATATTCCTAGTTTTTATACTTCGGTCTCTGGGATGTATTTTCTGTTATAATAAACCTATTGTTTGTTTTGCACTAATATTACACTTTTTTAATTACTACAGCTTTATTAGAGATCTGCAATTAGATGAATCCTCCCACCCAATTTTTCTGATTCAAAATATCCTTGGCCATTACTATTACCTTTGCTTTTCCATGTGAATTTTGGAATTAACTTAGCAAGTTTTACCTGGTTGAGCATTACGTGAAATTTCAAAAATTGTATAAGTTAATTTGAAAATAAAGTATACTTTCTTCTCCATGAACATTTTAATTTCAATTATTGTAGTCTAAAAATATCTATAAATAATTATTATAATTTTCTCCTCAATGGTCTTACACACTTTAGTTAGATATATTGCTGAATATATTATACTTCGTGTTGATATTATAAATGGTCTTTTAAAATTGTTTTATTTTCTGGTTGCTTCTGATACATGAACACATAATTGAACTTTGTGTATTGAATTTACAGTCAAATTAATAAATTCTCTTATTGATTCCAACATTTGATCTGTAGTTTACATTGAATTATCTAAGTGTAGAATCTTCTTATCCATGAATAATGACAGTTTTGCTTCTTTCTTTTTATTTTTTTTAAATAAGGCCAACAATATATTATTGAATATAAGCATTTTATTCATATATTAACATTAAGAATTAGATTATTCTAGGATTTTGTGTATACATTTTATTCATTCCAGAAGTCTGGGGGTTTTTTTGGTTTTGTTTTTTTAAAAAAAATACATCTTTATTGATTTCAGAGGGAGGAAGAAAGAGGGAGAGAGAGAGACAGAAACATCAATGATGAGAGAGGCTTTGGGGATGGAGCCCTCAATCCGGGCATGTGCCCTGACCAGGAATGAACCCCGATCGCCTGGATACTAGGTCGACGCTCAACCGCTGAGCCACGCCCGGCCGGGCTGTTTGTTTTTTTCATGTTGGTGAAATAATGCCTCGCATTTGAAATAATGCCTCTTAAGCATCTCTGTACTTGTTTTCTTTCCCCTTTGGAGTTCTTATTAGACAAATGGTACAACATATGTTTCTAACCTTCATGTTTCTCAGCCTCTGTTTCATATTTTTTGTTTTTTTTTTCATCCACCACATGTAATTTCTATTGAACCCATTTACTGAGTATTATTTTTACCACAACATTTTCAGATTCAGTTCTATAAGTTTTGGAAGATTTTAATTTTTTTTTTAAAACCAGGCTTGTACCTGGTAATATTTTAAATTTACTTTTTATACCTATACTTATCTTAAAATCTACATATATAATAACTTTGTTATAAAAGTCATTTTGAATATACTTTCAATAATTATGTTTTTTTCTTATTTTTAGAGTGAAATTTTTCTACAACTTCTTTTCACTGTTGAAAAATTGATTAATATACAAATATATTCATTGTAACATTATATTTAATGTATAAAATTTCAAAAGAAACAAAATGCTCAACCACAAGATAATGCTTGCGTAAATTAGATTTACATAAAAATTACTGAGTAGATATCATAAATCATTTGAAAGCAATTAAATTTATTACTATGGGAAGCTTCTGATATAAAATAAGGTAAAGTAACATGGGTATAAATATTACATATAAAGTTACATCAGCTGTGTAAATATTTCATACAATTAAACGCAAAATATTTATAAAAATTGCTTATAAGTATATATTTTCTTATATATATACTTTTCTTATATATATATACTTTTCTTATAAGTATATACTTTTATTTGTTTTTAGTATGAATATATATTTCTTTCCTCATTAGACAAAATTAGTGGATACAAGATAATATGGAATTGCTTCCAGATGAGTGATGTTTAGATATTTAACATCCTTGTTGATAATGAAGTATTTCGAGTGGTCCTGGATATCAAGATATGTGCTCTTCAACATGCAAGGGCGTGAGTGTGGGACCACCTGTGGGATTGCACAGTAAATAAAATGTGGAAAGGGTAGCACATGAGAATAGTTCCTCTCCTGCTTTGTCTCATTCATACTATAACTACAAAACCTCAAAACATTCACAGAACCAAATAAGGTGAAAATATACAAATATTTTTAAATGAATTCTTACTACCTAAATCCAAACATTTCTGGCTTCTGTGTACTAAAATCCTAAAAACCATTTTAATTTTGCATAGGATACTTGACAAGAGATAATTATGATATATTGTGTGTGCAAGAAAATATTCACTTAAGTGAAGAGGCGCTAACATTAGTAATGAGGAATTCAGAAAAGAATTACAGACGCAACTTTGAGTTGATGTAATTTAATGGGTATATGATAGTTTTCTTTAATTTTTGACAATTTTTGCATTAAATAAGCACTATTCACAAACCTCTTGGGTGAAAATCTAACGTTCTTTTAAATGATAGTAGCAAGACCTTACAGAACAAATGGACTTTTATATTTTTATAAGTTTTATAGACAAAAGAAGTATTTACTTGGCATTTTATTTTATGCTTTAACAAGTTATGGTTTGCTTAGCTGTCTTGCACACAGTAGATGGCCATTTAATGTTTTATTTCTGTGAATGTCTTGCCAGGGACAAAACATGTTTCCCTCTATTGGAAAATGATTTCTTGAGGAAATTTCTTTGCCTACAACTGTGAAACTAATTAATGCTGAATTCCACTCCTACAGCAGTGTTTGCTAGTGTTGCGGGAAAGGGAACCTGGCCCTTGGCGGGTCTGCCTGGGGCCAGCCGGTGGTGTGTGGGTTCTTGACTTCCTGCAGGAAAAATTTCACAACACGAGTCCAGATGGCTTATGAGGGAACATTTATTAAAACTGGGGACAGAAACATAAGAAAGGGCTTAGCATAGAAGCAGCAACAGGAAAGCCTAGGTTGGGCTGCCCTGGGTCTCTGGGAAGTCAGAGAAAAGGGGGCCTTGGGCTCAGGTTCTGGGGATTAGCCTGTGATGAGCTGCTGCTGCCCAGGTTGCAAGTCTCATGGGGTCCCTTCGAGTTTAGGAGATTCAGGTCTGTGGGGGAAGAAGAGGGGAAAGGGAATGGGGGGGTGCTCCCCAGAGGGAGAGCACTCTGGGTCCTTTGTCTTGAGGCTTTTATCTCTCTCTTGAAGGCAGAAATCTTAGGGAGGTCTCAGGGGAGGGTCTCAGTAGAATACTCATCAGCTTTCCGGGTGTCGTGGTCTCCGCTGGTTGGTCGGTTCCAGGGGGTCCTTACTTAATGTATCTGGTCCTGAGGCAACCACGGGAGTGGTTTTGTGCTTTTCTGGGCCTGGAGCTGAAATACCACTGAGGCCTAGATGTTATCTTTAGGGAGGAACACTTGGGGGTCTAAACCGCATGACCAGCCATATGCTGGGGGAGGACAGGTTACCCTGGGGACAAGGTTCTTGTTTCCCAGTTTCGCCCCCTGCTGGGCATCTGGGGCTTCCTGCCCTGGTGAGTTTCTGTACCGGGCCCATCTAACACAAAACATCTACTGTTAAGTGCCCTTGGGTTAGGGAAGGATTTACTAGGTGGCTGCAAACTGCTGCTTTAACAATCTGTCTCAGCTTCCCTGCTCCACTTGTCCTGGCTTACTGGCCTGTCTCACGATTACGGAGCAGAAAAAGGATCCTGCCAAAAATTATGCAGAAAATGTGTTTAAGAATTTTCTTCTCAAAAGTGCTGAAGGAGGGAAAAAATGTACATCAAAATTCAGAGTTAAGATAGAATTTAAAAATGAAGGTATAACTTTTAAAGGCCACGTCAGTTTTTATTTGAATATTTCTAATTGTTTCTCTGTGCTTCTATATATTTTTAATTATTTTAAGCCCTTCAGATGTTTTGGCCGACATTGAAATAATAACATTTAAAAACAGTATATTTTTGAAATAAAAGAGGTTTGGGTCATAACTAATTTTGGAAACAACAAATCTATTTGAAGGAAATAAAACTGGAAGTTTATTCTTTGAACTCTCTCTAGATTATTTTTCTATATTGTTTTTGATTTTTTAAAATTTCTCTTTTAAATTTGAAAATATGTCAAAAACCACTTGCTGAGAATAAAGAACTATCAATGAAAAATCATTTCAATATATAAGCAGTTCCAGATTAGTAAACAGATGACAATTTTTAAATTAATGCAATAAGATTGTTGACTTTGGTAAAAGAAACACTGATTTCTATAATTCCTGTACCGAACTTGATGTCTGCAGTGGAAAATTCTCTGCCATTTTAATCAACCATATGCTCCGTAAAGAAATACTACTGGTCGTCTTTAGGGTATATTTAACTCCAAAATTATCTTACTCAACAATCTTGGTTTTTATTAGTATTTTATAAGAAACACAATAATTTCAAATCTGGATCTCCATATATTGAGCTTATTGTTTTGTGTCGTACTGTTTTAAGTTAGGCTATTTCTTCCCTGACTGCTGTTTTCTATAATTAAATGACCTTGCCCCAGACACACTGCAGACTTATTCTTAAGATTTGCAAGGGACATTGGCCATTTTTACAATCTATCTGTTACTTGCGACATTGCCAATTATATCTTAGCTGAAAAATATCATTATAGTTAACCGTCATTAGCAGAAAACGTTCAAATCATTCAAATTGTATTTTATGTGTGACACATTTTGACTTGAACTTCCCACACCTTTGTCACTATTTTGGGGGAGTTCTATTTATTTCTCTGTTGGTGCAAACAGTATTCAAAATACAATAAAAAATATTTTAGAGTTAATATAGTCTTTGCAATGGGATTTTTTTTTACTTCCCATAGCACTTCTGCTATGCTACAGATTTGCTATCATCAACTAACTGAAAGCTCCTAACATGGTTTTAAAACTTCTCCTGGAGTTATAAAAAGAACGTATGCTCAGTTAACTTTATTTCACTGCTGATTATGTTCACAATGCCAGATGAATCCTGCTGTTCACAACACCGAGCAACCGTATAGCTTCGTTCAAGGTGAATGCTATATGTAATTTGAAGGTCAGGGAAAATGATATAATTGTTGCCAAGAAGCACTTAATATCACTTGATCATTAATTATCTTGTCTTAGAGAGAAAACTTAAGAAATTAAAGGAGTCGATTATAGACATAAGGAAGAGGCTAACTTTGTTTTAAGGAGAGGCATATTACTTTTATATTTATATGACACCAAACTGTGTTAAGATGGAACCACTTGGAGAAGAAAATAAATCTATTACATTATCTCTGGATATGTTTTACCATTACTAAGAAAATAAAGCTTAAGTCAACTTCTGAAGTTTTCTGCTATAAAAATAATAATGTCAACAGACCCTAGAACACTATGCATAATGAAGGAGAACTTGCTTTTCACCTCAAGAAAACAACACTTATAATCATTCTAATATTCCTATTCTACTATAATTTTGTCTGTCTTAGTTAAGGTTATACATCAGTATTGATTGGTTGGCCTGATCCTTGGCATAATAATTTAAAATACTCAATCGTTTCCATGAATTTAAAATATACTGGTTTAAAGTAGCTTAGCATTTCACCGTCTCTTCTATGCAATATCCTTATTAATATTTGACATGTATTAGCTGACCTAAAAAAAATGTTAGTTACAATATTCTCTGTGGTATGGGTTAGGAAATCTTTTTTAATAAGAAAGCAAAAAGAGTGATCTACAGTGATTTCTGTAACTTACTGAAAATGAGAATAGAAATCTGGCACCACCACCACCAAAAGAAGAGAAAGCTCTCTTGCGGCTCCGTTAAATCGGGATGTGCCGTAACTGGTCTTCCTACTTTGGGCCTCACCATTTCGGCATCAGATATAATTGGGCTTTTGGTTCTCTTCAAAATATATGCAGCATTTTTTGTTTGTTTGTTTTTTCACTTTGCAATAAAAAGGCAGCTTTGTATGTCAGGAATGGAAGAAATCCAGCTAGAAACTGTACGAAGGATTCTCTACAGGGCAGTGCTGGTTACGGCTACCAGTCTTCTGCCCTGAAAGGAAAATGGGTCCTGCTGCTGACCTGCTGCCCCGCGCTTTTTTCTTTATGCTGTTTCTAACTGACTCTCTCTGTGCCTCGTATCACTCATATTTCATGTCTCTGTGCCCTGTGTCAGCTCCTGTCAGACTGTACTGGTTGCAGTTACAGGGACTTTGGTGTTTTGTTTATGACCAATAAACACAACGCCGTAGTCTTGTTCATTTTCCTACCACTCACATCCAGACAGTGGAGTCTGAGTCTTTCACTCGTCGGGACGCCGCTATCTTCTAAAAGTGACTATTTACTGAATTTTTGATGCAGCTCTGTGAAAACCCTCCTTGACTGTGTAATATGAGAACAATGTGATGCCGAGTCCTATCTGAAACATATTTTGTCTCATTACTTAAGAACTTTTTCTTATAGCATCTCTCCATCTATCTCATACTATCAAATGTTGTTTCTCACACCTCGGTTTCTGTTGTTACCTGCCCACCGGACCACGAGCAGCATCTTCAGAGCTTGGCTGCCTAACTCTTCAATGTGTTTTTTACAGCTGAAATGTGTTGAATGGAAATGTTAATGCTTCAGCAAGTCCTGGGGCTTCTGCGGGCAAAGGCTTCTGCCACGTGCAGAGCCCTGCATTTGCCTTTCTTATACTCTGCCTGTGTCATTAAATATAATTGGAATGTGTGTTGTCCACTTGGGTAAAAATAAACCACCTTCAAACATTTTTAAAGGGAAGAGAAACTTGAAAACAATAGACAGGGCGTAACACGTCTCTGGGTTCTAACTATAATGATGGTAGCGCTGGTTCTTTCACTTACGATTTTGAGAAGACAAATGGAGCCTCAGTTGAGAGCCACCAAAATGAAGGAGTGTACGTCGTGCCGTGTGGTCAGCTTAGGCGCACCCTTCCTTTCCGTCGCGCTGAATCGGGGTGTTCTCAGATGTGGCTGAGTAAAGAGTCATTGCGGTAAACTGCCCTCCTTGCTCTGTAACTAGTGTTTTCAGTCCAAGTACATTCAGCGCGTGTAGATGTGGTACCTGTCTGATAGCGGCCTGCTCTGGAATGTTGGCGCTCTGACAGCATTTATGGTTTATGACTATGTGTAGATAGATCCTTCCGAGTTCAGGAATATGTGTACACGTCAGGATACCCATTTGTCAGTGAGCAGAAGCTGCCATGTGTTCGTTGTAGCCTATTTGCATTTTTTGGACTCGGATAGAACCAGACGTCGCAGCCTCTCTTATGTATACCTGTGTCTGTGCCCAGTCTTCCGGCGGGGTTATCTGCCACCTCCTTTATTCTATCACTAGTTTGATATGGATAAACTTGGGGAGCTAACAGAGCACTGACACAAAAGAGCAGGGCCTGGATTTCTGAACCATTGATCAAGAATTTCCATTTGGCCCTGGCTGGTGTGTCCCGGGCGATTGGAGCGTCATCCTGTACACCAAAAGTCTGCAGGCTGGATCGCCCTTCAGGGTATATACCAGATACCCCGGTTGCAGGTTTGATCCCCAGTTGGGGCATGTGTGGGAGGCTGCCGATGAATGTTTCACTCTCACATCTCTGTTTCTCCCTCTCTCCCTCTCCCTTTCCCTCTCTCTCCCTCTCTCTCCCCTCACTCTCTCTCCCCTCTCTCCCTCTCCCTTTCCCTCTAAAATCAATAAAAGCGTGTCCTTGAGTAAGGCTTAAAAGAAAGAATTTCCATTTGAACTGTGCATGAATGAAGCACTGACGTGCTTTATGTTACGCATTTTCAGGTAAAATAGTTATACACCTAATATGCAGTGCAGCAATACTGCAATCAATTCCTAAAATACAGGACGTTGTTTATTGTTGGGACACAGAGAAACCTGACACTGGATACTTTAGATCTAAGGGAAGTGGCTTAGAAAAGAGTGATTGTGTAAAGTTTTATTTTTTATTTATTTTAGAAAGGTGTCATGTATGAGAGATGAGTTCAAGAAATAACCGACCAGTTTTCTAGCATAAATGAGAACTCATGAAGCACATCCAGAAATTTTTAGCAATAAAATCTTCAGAAAAAAGTATGATTTTAGATACCAAATTGTGAGATAATGTTGAACGAGAACTTGAGAAGTAAGGACCGTTAAGACATAGCTCCATGGCAAAGATCGGGTTAATAGTGTGCCTCTCCTAAAACTCTTCTCCCATGTAACTTTAAGTTAGTGCTATTAAAAAGAGAGGCCATGAGATGCAATTAAAAAAAAAACACAACAAAGCAGCCTTGGCAATTATATCTAAAAAAATTGGTAGGTATATTGCTAGCACATCGAACTTAGCAGCAAAAATCAGAACCCTGCTGAAAATCAAAGCTCATGTCTGAAAATCACACAAACTAAATTTATAAATGCATTTGGTCCTTAGGCTCCCAAATGCCCAGGACAGATGCAGCCACAGATGGGAATGGATAGAAACAAAACTAAACAAACAAACAAACAAACAGAGAAGCAACACTAAGATTTGTGAGTAAAAAGAAGCCATTACGCTTTTATCCAAACACTGCAATGTGAAGACAGTAAAAGAGAATTGTTCTGCAGGGAACAAGTGGCCTAGAAAATTTACAGCCCAGATTGAGGAAGGTCAGATACAGTCCGTTTTATTTGCACAGCTCCTGGCTGCTCCAGTTTCGGCAGGTGTGAGGAACCGAGGGGGCGGCAGGTTTGGTGGCTGCAAGGCCGAGGCTCCGGAGCAGATGGAGTTTGTCAGCTCGAGTTTAGCAGGAGGACCGCAGAGGAAAGGTTATGGGAGCCAGCGGAAAATTTTCCGCCCTTCAGCCCCTGGTGCAAGAATATTTGACGAGCAGCGCATTGGACTGCAGTGGACTGCAGCCTTTTCACCCTAAATTCGTTTCTTTCTCTTTCTGAATACAGAGCCCTGTCACATTGCCGGCTGCTAGTGTAAAGAATTAGCACCGTGCTTTACGAGTTACTTACGAGACTCGATGTCCAACTTTGAGTGACACGAAATGGACCACCTTGAACGTGTCCCTCGCTTGCAGTGTGCAGATTTTAGCAGAGTGTGCAAATTCACACGCTCCTCTTCTGGGAACCGCTGTACTTATCAGAGGATCTTTCAACAGCTAACATGAAAAAGTACGACAGATCCCTACAATGTGAACATTTTAATGCTGTGTCAGACGTTGCTCACACGTTCCACATCCTCTTGTGTGGGAACGTTCAGAAAGAAGGCCCCACCCCGGCCCCTTCAGGGCAGGCGACCCGGGGCTCCGGCCCGGCCTGCACGCTTTCTGAGCCCGCCCAGGCGACCCCTTTCAACCCTCACTCGCTTTCGCTTACATTCTGCTCTGCGGTGCGTGTTTTACTCAGATCAGTGTTTTTAGCAGATGCTTTTTAAAATGCCAGTGCAGTTTTCAGCTGCAATCACTGAGTCAGGGTTTAAATGCAACATCTGGCCCGATATGTCAGCACCTGAGGTAAATAACGCTTTTAGCGATGTACTTGTCTGGCCCAATAAACGTGTTCATTTGAAACTGTCATTGGTAGATGCCATGATTTATTATAGCTCGTGCTTCCTCAAACTACTCTACCGGCCACTAATCTAGAGGACACTTAGGCCAAGAGCGGTGCTGGTTTTCCACGACAGTCTTCTCTGATTTCCAGGCACTGGAATAGCAGGACTAGAGGACAGGACTTGAGGAATGAAGCAGAATGTTTTTAGAATGGGAGTCGTTTAGTGACACAGGGAAATGAGCAGGGCTCAAGACAGCCAGCAGCTGCTTTGGCTACACCCGAACTTCCAGTTGGTTTGTTTTAATATAGACCCAATCACCGGAGCTTACCTGACAGGATTATTAAACAAGTTTTATTAGCAATGTGCATGTAAATCTATGTCTTTGAGTTTTTATGAAAAATAATTTTCAGAAGCAACTGAAATAAAAAAATGACTACTTTCCATGACATAAAGTGAGGAGATGACTACTGTTAGCGATAGGACAGAGTGCCTTCAAGCAGACAAGTATAGCAGGATAAATAAAAAGAAATAAATTAGAAGAGTGTAGTCAATAACAGGCTATAGACATACTATTTGCTTTTGAAAGTGCACCATATTTAAGATAATTATAAGTAATATGCAATATTTTTATTGTCATAATGAAAAGACTATGATACAAAAATATATTTTATTACATCAATAGGTTAAATAATGAAAGTTTACCCTTAATGGTGAAGATTGTTATAACTCACACGCTTTTATGGCTGATTTTCTTACTAGCACAATTTGTTCCCTACTATTTAAAATATAACATGTTTATTCATCTTACTGCTTCTTGATTTGTAGCCAGCTTTTTAAAAAACTATTTGAGAAGCTAAATGTTCTTCTTGGTACACATTTGCTAGTACAGTGTATCTTAAAAAATAGTAATCTGTCTATAGTACTATGATGATTATGCTTCCAGATTTCCCAATGGAGGAAATTTGCAAAATATGCTAAAAAAGAGTTTCTTATGCAAAATATGTTCTAGGTTTCAAAGAGTGATGGACATAAAATTCAGATATGAGCATTGAGTTAGCAGAATTTGTATTAACGTGTTCTTAAAATTGCAAATATGTACCATGACTTTGTGGTACGGTCAATGAAAAACAAAATGTGTTTTTACTTCTGTGCAGCATACGATTATATACCAAATAAGCAGAAGGTTGGTACGATAGTATGAAAGTATTAGGTAATACACAGATAGATAGCTCATGTCATGTTAATTGTTAGTAGACAGCCAAATATTCCTGTTTTTTAACAGTATGAACAACCACAAAGCATGTCGTGGGCTTACTCAGCAACGATCATTTTTTATAGTCTTGGTATCACAGGGACGCATTACATTAATCAATGATTATCCATTAAAAGTTATTGTAGTATATAGTGAGCTATATTTTGATCTTGAGGGTTTGCTAAAATTTTGCATATAGAGGGATCCTACACAGTTATCTGAAGTGCCAGAGAGTTTCTTAAATGTATTGAGCTCTTCTAATGCAGAAATCAGTAAAGAAAAACAAGGAGCTGTCTAAAGGCTTTACTTGCTCCACGGCCCTGTATAAATCCATCCCTGTGCAAAGTCATGCATTCCACAGGGAGCAGTGCATTCAAAAGGGACCTTTGGTTTTCAAAACAGCCTATTGTAAACTGTGCGGATTTGAACACCAGAAAGTTAAGCTTCAATTCCTGATTCTAATGGTCCCTTCTCTAATCAAATTTATGAACAACAGATCATGATGAATTACGTTTTTTTAAAAAAAAATCAATAAAAGTATTATTAGGTTATGCAGCTAAAGGCAAGTGTCAACAAATACAGAAGGCATAAACCATTCCTGTATTTCTATGACTTAAAAGGACTGATACTTTAAAAAATAAAGAGGGGGAAATGGTGATGTAGGAGACTTGACTTCGGGTGGTGAACACACGTACAATATACAGATGATGTAGCATAGAATTGTACACTTGAAACCTATATAATTTTATTAACCAATGTCAACCCAGTAAATTCAGTAAAGTAACTCAGAATTTGAAGCCTGGGTGAAACTAGGTGGAATAATAGCAGGTGCCTCACTTTCAATGATGAAAATGATACAAAATCTCAAAAGAGGTGGAGTGGGCCATTCCACAGCTTCCCATTAAAACGCCACTGTTGCCCCTTTAATACAATTGAGTTTGCTCACTACATTTCTTATAGTTTACTTTTTTCATCACAGTCGGAATTTGGAGAAAACATAAGTAAAATAAAGACTATGTGGTGAGGACCAAGAAAAGAGAAATAGTTCGCCAAACACTTTCTCTTGGAGAGTTTCTTCAACTCTTTGCTGCTTCTTATTTATTTCTTAATCTGTCATTAAACAGTGACCTATAAAGAAGGCACATTTTTTCCTTGTTGCAGAATTTTCCAGATTCTAAAGTGCACATTTTTTTTCACATTTAACATGTCTGAAATCAGGATGGTTTAGATCAATGGGGGTATATAATATCTGTTATTATATCAATGGGTCTTCTTATTAAACAAGAAAATACCAATTCAGCTAATAATCCGTTCTATTAATGCTGACGAGTGATAGAACATTTATGTGGTATTCGTAATCATGTAATAAATTGACATTGTTAATTCTCAATACTGATATATATATATATATATTAAAATCTCCAAGTGTGATTTGCAGTGATTTCCACAACACTGCAAATTAAAGATGGGGTCTCCACATACAACTATAATATACTCACAGTGCAGGGATAGTGAATACACTATTCTAATTTTGTTTTTAATATATCTTTATTGATTTCAGAGAGAGGAAGGGAGACGGGGAGAGATTGATAGAAACATCAGTGATGAGAGAGTCATTGATCGGCTGCCTCCTGCACTCTCCCAACTGGGGATCGAGCCCGCAGCCCGGGCATGTGCCCTGACCGGGAATCGAACCCCGATCGCCTGGATCCTAGGTCGACGCTCAACCGCTGAGCCAGGCCCGACTGAGCTACAATCTTTTTTGTAGTTGCTATGTTGTCCTCTGCACTTAAAAAAAAAAAAATTCTTTCTTTTGCCACATTGAGTTTGTTTTAAAGCCTATATTTACTCGAAAGTTAATAAAACACCTTCAATTTACTTTTTAGTGTATGTTCTGATGCCAGGGTCTAAACCAAGAAGAAGTTGGCTTGGGGGTGGGGTGTCTAGCTAGATTTATTACTAGATTTACTAAATAATGTTGCTGTTAATTTTGTTCTTATTTTTTTATTGTTCTAAATATCACCAATGTAAAATTAAAGACAAACCTTTAGTTAATAATATAACTTTGGGCCCAAACTGTTCATATATTGTGCTTCATTTAGGCATTACATCTGGATTTTCTTGCCCTTAAGTGAATCAACTTAATCTTATTAATTCAATTCATACTTATGCTCTGGATTCGCTCTTTTTACTCAATTATTTCCACCTTTTTCTTACTACAACTGAATGGTGTTGAATGTTGAATTTCGTGTTACTCTGTTAGGATCACTTAGTTTCCTGTTTCACATGTTACCCTACATGAGTGTCCTGGAGGGTGCTTGTTTCAGTGTCATCAAAAGAGAAACCCTGCAGCCTGTTCCGTCTCTGTGATACACCTTGTATTAGTTTGTAGGGCTTTTGTGTCAAAGTACCACAAACGGAGCGGTTTAAACAGCAGAAGTTCATTGCCTCAGGGTTCGCGGTGTCAGCAGCCTGCCCCGCTAAGGGCCCTAGGGAAGCATCTGTTCCCGGCTCTCTTACTTCTGGTCACTTGCTGGCGACGTCTGGTGCTTCTTGGCCTGTAGACACATCACCCCAACCTGCCTTCGCGTTCACGTGGTGTTCCCGGTGTGGGTTCTGTTAATGACACCAGCCACATTGCATCAAGGTCCACACTAATGACCTCATTTTAATTAATTACATTTGCAATGATTCTGTTTTCAAATAAGGTCACATTCAGAGTACTTGGGGTTGGATTTCAACGCATGCATTTTGAGAGGACGCAATTCAATATATAACACACTTCCAGAAAGCTGTCTAATAAAGAAATAAAGGCTACAGCACTTTATAGATTCAAAACAACATTACATTCTCTCCTGGCATCCTTAGAAACTGTTTTGTTTATAAAATGTTCATGGTTTTAAACAACTTAGGACAAAGACTTCACTGTTTTCTTCTGAAATAAAATCATTAAAAAAACAAAAATTTCATAATAAAAATGATTCCTGATGATATTAATTTCTTAACATCGTTGTCGGCCCGCTTTTTGTGATTTGGAGGCAGCATTGGGGAGCAGGGAGAAGACCATGCATTAGGAACAGCATAGATTACTAGTAAGAAAGGATTTTGAAAACTCTCTATATGTGTCAAAGTACTCTTTCTGATTTTGTTAGAAAATAATATTACTGTTAAAAATTGTTGGTATTGTTAACATGTTTCAGGTATTTCTGATTACTTTTTATTGTCAGTCAACACTACTTTCTGCACCTTCTAGAAGTTAACATTTAATTATGTTCTCTGCCTGAAAGGAAAGCAAATAAATCCTCAATTAAAAGGTTTCGCCTTGTATATTTATGTCATCTTTTGTGATAGAAGCTTTAGAAAAGTAAGGATTATGTAACTTTTTAAGTTCAAATCACAGAGCGCAATTTTAGCACTCATTTTAAAATGTTTTTTATAAAATTTAGAAACAATACTCTAGTATCCTCCTAGCGGATATTTTTCCTTCTGAGGATACTGTGTCCTAAAAACACTTCTGTGGGGCTCCTAACTGACTGCCACTAGTGTTATAGAGATTGAAAAGGTCATGCTCAAGCATCTCTTTCATTACACAGCCCATTAATCAGCAAATCACTGCCTAGTTCTACTTCAAAGCTTTTAATGTTAGAACTTTTTTGTGTGTGTTTGGAAAGTCGTGTTTTTGTTTTTCTTCCCCTTATAGTCTTTTTCCATTCTTAATGGCCCCAACAGAATTACCTGGTGTCTTTGATGGCTGTAATTGTTAACAAAATTGCGTTGCTAAATTATGATGCTCAAAGTGCTCTGGAGCTTGATCACCGCCTGTGCCTGTCAATCCGTACTTATCTCTGCCACATCCATGGGTTTTCTGAAGATAGTAAATAATAGGGTAAACCACTGAGCAACCAGCACATCACCTGATCATAAATTTATTTAGCTCTGAAGTTAATAATATTACTCCTGGAGAAGTGATTGCTACTTCTCTCCACCGGGTCAAATCATCCCCTTAAACCTGATACAAAATGATCGCTTTACCTTCAGCCACGCTTCCACTTTTTAAATCGTTTCTCACTGTCTCTCCCTCTTTCGTGGGTCAAGATAGGACCTTAGATGACAAGGCAATGGCTTCCATGATATAAATGGGATAATGACAGTTCTGCTGGAGAGTGGAAATCACTGTTTTCTTTTGCACACATGCGGCTCCGTGTGGAATATAAAGGGGCACAAACCCTACCCCCCGACAGTTCAAGCAGAGAGCGTCTCTGCTTATTCTTGGTCTTGGTCCTCACGTGTGATTCTCCTCAGTCTCATGTTTATCAGCTTCATGCATCTGACCATAGTGCTGCGTATCAATTCTAGGCATAAAATAGTCTACCCTCTCAAGTAGTTTACTTGTATTTATTGCATTAATTGTATTACTTCTTAGCTTGAAAAAAGACTACAAGGTACAAAATCATTGCATTCATTTCTATTATGTTGAAAAGGCTAAATAAAATCCCCATGATAATAAGTAATAAAATACATGTAATTCCATGTTACTCAGCACTTCTGTACATAACATTATAAATTTCAGAACAGAAGGTTATAAATGGATGCTATTCGGGTAGTTTAAACTTTATTTTAGTCACTGTCTGAATAACCTGTCATCTTTAAGAACTACGTTATTTTGTGCTTTGGGTTGCAGTGTTTAAGGGACTTCCCTTTCGCATCATTTGTGAAGTTTCTATCATATTATCTGATTTATACCATGAAAGTTTCTGAAAATACATCAGGGTTTTTCTGTGGTTCAAAAATTTTTGTGTGATAAATGTTAAGTGTGATATAGTAACAAATTAAAACAAAAACAGTGGCTCTAACCTTAGCTCAAAAATGATAGAGGGTCCAAATGTTACCACACATATTCAAATAAATATCACAGATATAAACACACATATGTACGTATATATTCCATTAGGCTATAAGATTAAGACGTGATGGAAGATGTCAAGGAATGAAACTCGGGCCAGCTTTGTCTCCGCTTGTCCAGCATGTTGCTGGACCTCAGCACCATGGAGAGTGGGTCCGTGGATCTGGGCGGATACTCTTGAGTCGGGGGGTGCACCCCAACCTTCTGAAGGGGTGTGTGGTGAGGCCGATACTGAAAGGACCAAAATAAGTTAGAGATGAAAACCAGCTGTCCCTGTCGTTGAGAGCGCCGCGGGGCAGCTCCGACCGCAGCAGCAAGCCGAGGAGCCGGGGCAAGGCCTTGCCTCCCCCGATTCCCAGTCTCCCCCTGTCGTCCTCTATCAGGCTAATGTAACCAGAGGCCAGCTGGCGAGAAAAAGGAAAAAAAACTTGCAGATTCCCATCACAAAGTAGGACATAGATCATTAGGTTCAGAGTCGAAAGAAAATAGGTTAACAACTGGCAAAATAATAACACGCGGAGAGCCTTGCTGATGAACCGGCCACCACGGCCTTCTGCCTTTGGCCAGGCTCTTGTTCTTGTCAGGCCTGGCCCTGTCCCTCTCTGGTAGAGGCAAGAACGGCGTGCTTAGAGCCCTGCCAGGGGTCTCGGTGGCCATTCACCCCGTTTCACCCCGCCTCCTCTCTGGCAGTGTCCTTGGCTAAGACTCCAACTCCAAATCCAGCCCCAACTCTGGAGCTTGAGGCAATTTTTGTGGGGGTTTTTATGTGTTTTTTCCAAATCAATCTTTAAATTTGATGACATTTTAGTTAAAATTTCTACCAGGTACATTTTTAATGGAAAAATTGATATAACTGGCCAAATAAAAGATGATAATCTTAAAAATTTCAAAAATGAAGATGATGTAGAACTAACTATATTAAATAATTTTATGAAATAACAATTCTGCCTAAAATTGCTTAATAGATTAAAAAAATTATCAAGCAAATAAAATTACAGAGTTCAAAAATGTAGGAACCACTTCAGTGTCATAATAAGGATGGTGCAGATTCGTATTTGTTTGTTTTTAATAAAACTGCCCTACGAATAAACACTGGACTTATATAGGATTAAAGTGAGAAAGGTTTGGTTCAAATTCTGCAGTCTGTGTTCCACAGTTATCAATTATTAATCGTCTGACTTTGGGAAAATTTATATAACTACCCAAAGGCTGAGTTTTCTCACCTAAAAAACTGGAAATTATAACAGTAATTTAGTTTTGTTTGAAGGGTAAATACTGTTTCACAAGCCATGGGATATGACATAACATTCAATCTTTACACACAAAAGGGTATGGTTGGCTTAAAAAATCTCAAACCGACTAATTATATAAAGAAAATTTACTAGGTTAAGTAAATACAAAGTCAATAGTAGGTTGGCTAGGCTTTAATTCTCATAAGAAATTAGGTTTTTTCCTCTGTGGCTCTCTGAGCTCCCCATCCTTCACCTTTCTTTTATTCTTTATTTTAGCAAAATTTCTTCAGTAGTCCTGAGCTCACATATGTACCCACCAAAATTTGGAATGAAAAGTTAGCTTTTCTTCACCAAACGAAAACAAAGCCTTGGCCTAGCCTCTGAGTGAGCCGTTCCCGCACCGCAGGCTGCGCCCCCGAGGCAGACGGGACTGTGGCAGCTGCCTGGCGAAGAGCTCAGGGCGTGTGATGTAAAGTGTGTTTGGCCAAGACCGTCTCTCTGTTTCCATGCGACCTGCACGGCCACCTCTTGCTCTTTCGGCCTCTTTATTTCTTGGGTGGGTTCCCCTCAAGTTTGTGACGTAGCTACCAGTGGCCCAGGCTCCATATTACTATGTCCCACATTTGAAGGGAGGGAGAGCTGAGTTTAAACAACCATTTTTTGAAAGCCAAGGACTTTGTTCTGTGACAAACTAATTTTGTCTGAAATAACTACATGGTAGCAGGGATAATAGAATGTTTCTGATTGGCCCGGACCAGTCACAGACCAATTCTGGATTTAAGAGTGGAATCAACAAATAAAGTTCAGGTGTAAAAAATGGAGGGGGGAGGGACAACCAAAATATCCCTTGCAATCTTGTACAGTAACCGTGATTACAAAAGTGATTGATTAATGTGAAACTTGCCTAAAAGAGACCTATCTTGAGTAGGAGATGCATCCTATTTTATTTCGCATGAAAGTCATCCTAAAAGCAAAACCATACAATTGATTTTTTTAAAATCTACTTATTTAGTTTTGCTTATTTAAACAACATTATGAGACAATAAAAAAAGAAATACATTTATTTAATTCTCATTGTGTCAGTGAATGTGTTGTTATTGATATAAACACTGTGATCAATCCTATTAATAAGAAGTCCCACTCAAAAATGAGCCTGCAATCCTAGCTAGGAAAAAATATAAAAAAGAGAATGAATAAAAGTAAAATTACTGGGCCAGTGGATATACATACATTTGCTTTAGTAGATGCAGTCAATTAGTATTCCAAAATTATTACATCTAAATTTACCCTTCTACTATCTGCACATGACATTAGGTAGGTACAATGTATATAGATTAGTCTTGAACATGTCAGTAAAGAGAGAGGGAAAAAGATACAGACAAAAACAAGAATAAATAATGAAGCAACGTCTCAACATAAGAATCAGGTCATTTGTTATTTATTATAACTTTTTTCTCTTTTAAGTGAGGTTTATAATATATCCTATGACATTTTATAAACATACATGAGTTATCCTTGATTGTATAGAAATACCGACTGTAATGTAAATACAGACCAATTTTTAAAAATTGTGAAATAAACTAATTATCTTCCAAAAATTACTTCCATAAATTATTAAGCCAGTTACCACTCCCTGGTACCACTATGAATGATAAGACCTAAAAAACCTCAGTAAGATTTATTTGGATTTAAGTCAATGAGAAATAAATTAATAAAAACTCATCAAGCTTATATACAATCTTTAATTATCTGATAGTTTCCCCTTATTTGAGATGGTATGTCTGACTGCTGCAGTACTGTCATTTTTTAAGTTTAGATAACCTCTAACATAATGTTTAAGGAAAAAGTGTGCATATTTTCAATATTATAATCTTAAAAATTGGAGATCTGAATGCAGCAAAATTTAACACTTGAAATATTTTTGTATTTTTTATTGTTCAACTCGAGAGAACAATATTGATTATGATATCCTTCTTAATGTCTACTACAACTTATTTGGCATTTAGGTATAAATTACTCAGCTCTGACTCTGGAATGTTGTTTAATAATAGAAATACTTAAAACATAGTAGTCTCAGAAATTTACATGTGCAATTATGTAACTGCTGCTGTATACTATGTATTAACAATGTTGGAATATAATTTTTACCTCCACAATGAAACATGTATCCAACATTATAGTTTATTTCTTCTATTTTCTATCACACTTAATTTTACATCCATGTTGTACAATATAATAGCTACAAAAGGTATTTTGGTTATTTGAATGAGTATCTGTAGGCATATCTACCAATACTTCCATTTATTTTACTATATATTAGCGTTTTTCTTATTTCAAACTAAGTAATTACATTATTAAGTTATATATAATATAATATATCTGCATATATGTATATATATGAAAATTTAAAGTATGTATATGAAATTTTGAAGTTCAAGAATGGAAAAATTATCAAGAAACAGGTGATATATCTAACTCTGCAGCTACTTTGAGAAATGGCTGAGTTCTAAACCATTGATATAGAGAAGAGCAAAAGCTAAGCTTGCTCACTGAGGTTTCTTTGGAGGGGTATCCATTACCTGTCTTTTTTTGCAATAAAATAATACTTTTACGATTTCAGTGCATCACACTTTTCTGAATCTGTATCATATGTTAGGAACAATGAAGGAATATACTAGTTCCTTTTTATCTAGGTTGGGAAGAGTAATGACCAGATAAATTTATTGATGAAGTGTAGAGTATATGTTGTCAGTATTTAATTATAATTTCCACTTGTAACAATACTTGCATTAAGACATACATTCTACATTTCCATGTATCCAGATCGAAAAGTAAATGAGAAGGAATAGCTTCTCGACTCCTGAGGGCTAGTCAGGAGATTCTGATATGCCACCCCCCACATTAAGTTGTAGCAATTAAGGTTCTGAAGCTACAGTAAAAGCAGAGGAGGGAACTGGTTCTTTAAGATGCAGTTGCCCATAGAGCAGCATGGAACTATTTGCTCTTTGCGGAATATTTGTATCAATATTGTACAGACAGTTATTAAAATAAGAAATTTTTTCCTCATGGGATCCCCTTTCATCCTTACAAAGGCAGATGTAGTGCAACCTGTAATACGTTGTTTCAATGCTGCCAAGTGCTTTCGCTTGCCTTTATCACTTACGTCTGTGCTTTTCTCATTAGATTTAACTTACTATTGAAAAACCAAGGGGAATGCGGTGGCATATGGCAAGCAGTAGATGCAGATAATATGCTGTTTTGCTGTTTCCAAGAGCAGTGATATGCAGTATATTTGTCTGCTTAGATTCAAGTCCCAGCCTCCCTTAATGTTACGGCATATGAATTATTTGGTGTCAATTCTGTCTCTTTGCCCAAATCACAACAGTGATGTCTCTGCCTTATTTTAATTTTATTTTTTTCTGTGTACTGGCAGTTTTAAGGTAAACCCTTTTACTATTGAGATTCTATCACTGACAAGTAAAAAGCATTAGGAAATATAACCGTGCATAGAAGTCACGGAGACTGTTTTTGCACCTTGCATAAAATAGATAAATGAACATTTCAATAATATGTTAAAATGTGGTTGGAGCCTTGGCTCAGGGTCTGAAGGGTCTCGGGTTGGATTCTGGTCAAGGGTACATACTTCAGTTGCAGTCTCTATCCCCAGCCCCCATGGGGCCCATGTGGGAGGCAACCAATGGATGTGTCTCTCTCACATCAATGTCTCGCCCTCCCCTCCCCTCCCCTCCCCTCCCCTCCCCTCCCCTCCCCCCTCCTCCTCCCCCTCCCCCTCCCCCCTCCCCCTCCCCTCCCCTCCCTCTCCCTGTCTCTCTCCCTCTCTCTCTCCCTCTCCCTCTCCCTCCCCCTCCCCCTCCCCCTCCCCCTCTCCCTCTCCCTCTCTCTCTCCCCCTCACCTCCCTCTCTCTCTCTCTCCTTCCACTCTATCTGGAAAGCAATGGAAAAAATATCCTTGGGTGAAAATTAAAAAATAAAATGTGCTTATACATTGAGCTTATTTTGTGGAAAAAAAAAAAAAAATTACTTTGTGATATTGAAGAGTCAAAACCATAGGCCACAGCAAATATTTGTATCATATGTGTATACACTATTCGTTATGTTTCATCAATAGTTAGTTTTAGAAAATTTTCATAGTTTCTTCTTGAGTGATTTCAAAAGCACATATGAGTACATGAACCCTTTCTTAAAATCTCCTCTAGAAAACACCACGTTGAACCTCAGTTATCTATGGCATAACGATCCAGAGTTGATGCTAGTAATTCTCCCCTTGGATGTCCAAATATGTGAAATTATGACACAGAAGGCGTGATCCTTAATATAGTCGGCCTTATATAAATTAAGAAGTTGGCGTTATTGATGCATATAATGAGACACATCTGGAAGAAAAACGACAGTGCTGATGATCAGAGCTGACGATGTCCCCCTTCGCACACATTTCTCCATTCCCTCAGGACCCAGTGATACATCCTTGTTACTTCCTATGCACTGGGTGGTGACATATTTGACGTGTCAGAGGAACTAAATGTCTAATGAAAGAAAAACTAGGTGTAAAGATCACTGACGGGGCAATGCAGGGCGCACAACAGTAAAGGCATGAACAGAGCTGGGCCCCGAAGACAAGGACTAGCACAGAGACGGGGGCCGCAAAGACGACGCAGCTTTAGATGTTAGTGTTTATTTAGCTGCTTTTATTGAGTTTGAAATTAATGCATTTTTTTTAGCCAATATTGATTCATCTTTTATTTTTACAGAGCAGGAGTAGAGAGGGAATGGGAAAGGAGGGTTTTAGAAGACTCCTGTCAGTACCAAGAAACAGAAGACCTGACATGCTAATAAGACGTGGGAAAGCAGAGGTTTCGGTGCTGGCGCAGGAGTTCACTGGACGAGCCCTGGGCCAGCTCACTCTACAGTTGGTCCCCTCTTCAGAGTCGGTCGCTGTAGCAGCAACCAGTCAAAAAGCCTCCCACGTCGATAACCAAAACAGAGAGGACAGAGACTTTTCATCCACGGCTCTTTCTCTTCTAGAGGAGGGACATTGTTCACAGAAGTGTCACCAGGATGCTTTTCTGGTCCTGTAGAACCAGGTCAGGTGCACACTCCTAGCGGTCAGGCAGGTTGAGAAACTGAATGCCCGGAACTTCCACTTTATGGAAGAAAGATTCTGCCGAAAGGGCAGAGTAGGGGAAGAGCTGTCACCGATATTATTATTGTAGGAGCTACAGTTTCTATTTGACATTTTGAAAGCTTTTAGGTAATATGTGAAATTACTGATTAATGAGAGAATGGTAAGTGAATAGTTTTTGAATGTATAGAAACATACTGAAGAGATTTCTAAATGTCCAGAAAGAGATTGTCCCTGGGGAAGGTTAGGAACTTATCACTTACTGCTTTTTCTAATCACATGATTTGTATTAATTCATAGTAGTGTGTGTGTGTGTAAACTCTATGGCTCTTCCAAAGAGTAACTAAACTACATTATTTTAGGGTATCATTGTTAGTTGATATCTGCTATCAAATTTATTATTCTTAATCAAATTTATTTTTAATAGCCAAGCATTTTGGAGCAGAGAAATGCACTGCGCCCTCAGTTATGCCACACGCCCCACCTTCTTTCTTATCTGAGTAATCAAATTCACTCCAGTCATCGTTTCTCAGGAGCGTACAAGCCTGCGGGGCCCAGCCTTCAGAAGGGGTCAGCGCGAGGCCGCGGCACATTTCGGAAGTACAGGGACTCAGCCGGCTCTGGCGGGCGCGTGTTCAGGGAATGGCCATTTAATACAGCAGCCGAGCCCTTCATTAATATTGTTCTGTGAACTGGACTTCCCTAGGGTCACTTCAAATAAGGAAATCTTAAGAAAAAAAGAAAAAAGGGAAAGGACTATATTAAAAACAGCTAGAGGACACACAATGGGTTATTACCAAAAGCTGTTAAAACGCTTGAAAATTTGGAGCTTTGTCTTTTCAGATCCAATTCATGCAGCCCTAATTCTGATAGTTGCCTTCTGCCAATTAACAGAGAAGTGATCAAACAAGGTGGGAATCCATTGCCTATGTCTTTTTAAAAAGTGTTTATGTAAATATCTTGCTTGTATTTGTAGAGATTTCAAATTTAAATATTTAAAAGTCTTAAACCACTGAGTAATTGTAACACCACCACCATCATGGGATATTAAAAAAAATACTGAGATATGTTTTTTGCCCTTGAGAAAAACGAATTATTTTTTTAAATAAAATGTTTTGGCAGATGAGGTCATCTGACAAAACCAGTCCCCAGTTGATGCATTTGTCTTGAATTTGTTTTTAATTGAGAATCCCAGATGCGCCCATGCCTTCCTAGGAGCGCATATGTAGTTTCACAGGGAAGCTGAGTGGTTATAGCACAGCGTCTGCATGAGGGACTCATCGCAGGGCTTGTTCTCTTACTGGTTTCCTTGCCCTCTGTCGCCTAAGGGTACAGGTGTCCTACAAGCTCAGCTGAATAAACGCCTTTATTTAGCTCAGAAGACCTCTTCCCTTTCCACACACCCTCCGGTGTGAACTGCCTCACTGTTTTTGCTTCTCCAGTTTATACCCTGTTGCTTCATAGCTACATTGTCTCTATCAGTCCCGAACACTTCAGACTTTTGTTGAGCAAATGCTCTATTGCTCTAGACATTTTGAAACACTACATAGTGAGCAAGATGCATCTAGAAGAGGTTATGGATTTGCATTGCAAATGATGTTTTAAATCGTTTATCTGCCTTTTTATTTCTTCCAAAGGTTTGTCTTTATAAATGTTCCTTTGGCCACATCTGAACACCCACGCCCAGTAATGATAAAAAGACCCAGTCCAGGATAGGCAAAATAGCTTCTACTTGTTGGGACAAGAGGATTGGAAATGTATTCATTTCTCTGTCTTTCTAATCCTCTCCATCTCTCAGCACTCCGTTGGCCCAGACTATGTTCCAAAACTCCACTGTCCATCCTGGGTGTTGCACCAGATTTATACTTTTTACCCTGATTATTTCAGATATGTAATAAAAAATGTAAATATTCCGTATCGTTCATATAATAAATTACAAGTAATTCCTGAAGCTTAAGGCTTTTGGGAAGCTGACCCAGACCGCTTTTCACTAGTCCACCTCTTGCCTCCTCTTGTCAGAATTGAGCTATTATGTACTCCGTGTAATTGGGCCATTTTCAGATTTCATGCCTCTGAAACTATACTTTTGTCAAAATGAAATAGCTCTCCCCCTACTCTTTTCACATTTCCAAGCATCCTTTTAAGTTAAACTGAATTATCCTCTTTCCATTTAGGATTCTTCAGTTCTCTAAGCTTAAAAATGACCACTTTCTGTGAACTTCCACAGCATTCTACTCGGCTTTGTTTTTCCTTACGACGCACTCTTACCTATGCTACGTGTTACAGATATTTATTCCTACTTCACATTTTTTAGTTGACTCCAAACCTCCAGAAACTAGGGTGTCAGCAGACTAAGATATAAATAATCTTCTACTATTCTCATTAGATCAAGAAAGTAACTTTTTTATAAAATGTAATAACACCATCAGAAGAGAGAAACAAGGATTTTAATTTTATTTTTTTCTTGATTGGAAAGTAAGATATATAATCCTAGTGAGGAGCAAAAAAGAAATCATGGTCTGTTGTGACCAGTTAGTCAAATCGGTGTGAGGAAAACGTGACGATGATGATAATCGTGATAGCTAGATGACTCAAGGGAAAATAATTGACGATTAATTTTTGAAATGTTGTAATATTGAGATTTCAACACACGAAGTCAAAATGTATTCCCTGATCTAAAGCTCAATATATATTAATATAATACATTTACTTTAATTAAGTCTACTCATACAATTGGGGGGGGAATGAGTAATTTTTTCCACTATTTCTCAACAACCCACATATTTTTCTCTGTAATGCAACGTGCGTGAACTTTAAAATTTAAATATTGCACCACGTCCTTGCTTCAAATGCATTAGAGGCTGTCTGCTTCCCTTGGTGTGTCCTACAACAGTTACACGTTGTCCGGAAACTCCAGGACTGACTTTCTCCCAGCCTTCCCCCCGTTTCTTTCTTGTTTGCTGTGCTCCGGTTACAGCTGACTTTCAGCTCCTCGGGTCTGTGCTTTGCTCCCGCTTTACGCATCCCACAGTATTTTGCAGCCGGAGCACCTCGCCCTTCAGGCTTCGGCTCCCCCAGCCACCGCTGCCCCTTTCCCAGCCGCAGAATCTCCCCCTTAAACCCTCGTCAGTCGGGAGCCCAGAGCTCCCTCGCCTTCTTGACTGTCACGATCCCAGTCTCGTCAGGTGTCCCCGGGCTCCACTTTCCTAATGTCTTGCTTGACTCGTGACATTTGACGGTAGGTCCCACGTGTGCATCCTCGGCTAGGCTGTGACGCCCGCGTGAGCATGGCCAGGCCCCGCTTCCCCCAGATGTGCAGAGCCGCGCGGCTGCGGGCTCGCGGGCGGGGTTAACCCGCCCTGCGCCTGGCAGTTCACGGGCGCGTCGTGGAGATGCGGGGACGGAAGTGCTTCAGCGGACAGCGCGGGGCAGCTTTTCTGGTACATGCCTGAGTCACTAGACCAGATCAGGACGGTGCCTGTCTGCGCTCATATCGTTCTGCCTCCCCTAGGAAGACCAAGAAAATAAATAATGGCTTGTTGAGATCAGAACGAATACTTTTTCTTTTTTGGTGGTGGTGGTATTTTACCTGGATTTGCACTAGTTGTTGTTTTTTCTTGGAATGCAATTATTGTAATAGATATAAACTATGAATTTAAACCACTTTTAAAAGAAAACAATACTTTGAAGCAGTAGATCTCTGAAGAAGAAGAGCTGTCATACCACTTTAAGAGACCCAAAGTGTCTTGTCCGTAAACGGAGTTACGAACTTGTCTTCCCTGGAGCTCTGAGAATGCAGTCGAATCATACAGTGTCCTGCAGTGTTCAGGAAAGGAAACAGACTAATAACATCCTCAAGGCCTTTCCCAAACCTATAATTTTATGAATACTTCATTAGCTTTAGTCATATTAAATAAAAACTGTCGTAAAACAAAGAATCATTTCATGGTCGTAGAAGTTAGATTTTTTTACCCATAGTACCTTGCCTTTCAGACAATTTCAGAATAATAGTTAATAACACAACCACGCTGAAGAAGTGCTACGTGGTTACACAAACAAACAGAGGTTTAAAACTGGCCTCCAAATATTTAACTAAGGCACAAAATTTTGCATGAGTTTTACAATACAATTTCCAAATGCACTAGAATGTAATACAGAATAAACGAACAAGCTCTGTATATGAGAATTTTTACTGAAATTCTCACTTGTTTTGAAATAAGGTTCTGTTAATAATACTTTAACAAATATTATAACACTGCACAATTAGACAAAAACCTTTCACATATATTTGCATATGCATTTTTATTTAAATGATCTCTACACCTACATTCCAAAAAAGCCCTATGAGTCCAGCTGAAATGTGTTAGGAGCCACCATGTCAGGCTGAGAGGGGCTTTTCCCACTTATAAAAGAATGGCTCCAATTTTTTATAGTGTTTTAATTGTATTTTATTCATAAGATTTTACTTGAAAAAAGTCCAACTGCACATAAAAATTTATTGGACATCACTTCTTTAAACAGAACAAAAAAATGCAAATATGTAAGTACATGTGCAACTATGGGAATTATAAACTCTTTGAATAAATGCTTTAATACTACATTTTGTATAGGAATTACATCTTTATTTTATATAGCATATATTAAATGTACAAAATTAACCAAATTAAAAACACTATACATGGATTATGGAAATCTGTGCTAAAATAAATAAGCTGTCCTAAATTTTTGTTTTAATTCTTACTAAACTTATTCAAAGATGACTCCATATTTTATTATAGGTTTTCCAAGTTAGTGACTGTGTTGTCTAATTTCTATTTTAATAATTTCAAAAAAATTACAGCATGTTATTTGGGAAAGGCTTATCTTCTATAGTCACATTTATGAAGATATAACTATCATCATTCATTTGAAACATTATAAATATCTAATATTTGAGTATTTGAGCTTAAATAGAGCAGGAGATTATTTTTGTGATTTAAAAACTTAGTTGCTTTTTTAAAAAGTCAGATCTGTGGAATACATCATTAAAAATTCCATATTTATCTTTTTCTAAAAATAGGAAAAAGATTTATATATATATATATACACACACACATATATATATATCTTTATTGATTTCAGAGAGAGGAAGGGAGAGGGGGAGAGAGAGAGAAACATCAATGATGAGAGTCATTGATCGGCTGCCTCCTGCCCGCCCCTGACTGGGAGTGGAGCCCGCAGCCCGGGCATGTGCCCTGACCGGGAATCGAACAGCGATCTTTTGGGTCCTGGGTCGGTGCTCAACCGCTGAGCCACGCTCGGCCGGGCAAAAGATTTTCTTTATGAAAATATTTCCACCAGGTGATTATTTGTGGGCGGTGGTAAGTGACACAAGTAAATTATCTTCAACACTAGTTATTTACTACCCCTACTAATTAAACATTGTATTGTTCTGTCTAGAAATAAAAATGATGTCTAATCACCCATTTAATACACAAGCTATAAGTTAACATGTGCTGAGATTTTAAAAGATAAGCCCACGTGTCTAATTAGTGCTAAGCTGGGTTTTGAGCACAAGTCTGCTGTACCCCATAGTTCATATAAGCGATAATGCCTCTAACTAAACCAAACTATCTCTCATAAATGAATTTCTGTTGATCACCCAGTCTTCAGAATTTTGCTTTTAGAGATATGAAGGATAAAGAATTGGGAGTAATAAATAGCTCTAAATAAAGGGTAAGAGAGAGGAAACGTTAATGTTGGACAGCAAAGTAAGCAAAAGGAGAGATTGCAAAAAACTCTAAAACTGATCTGTGTGCTATATTCCCTCACTAGCACATGTGGGGGGGGGGGGTGCGTGTGCGTGTGTGTGTGTGTACAGAAACATGTTGTTGTGGGCTTTGAAATACATGATTATTTTTGCTACTTTCATGAATGCGACTGAATCAAAGGTTCAACATTGACATTCCATTCAGATCACAAGGGGAAGGGCATCTCAAAGACAAAAGCCCATCACAGAATACAAATTGCTTCTAAGTCCTCAGAGTTCAAATGTAATAACCGTTTGCAAGGGCAGTTTAAGGAATATCAACCGCCATTGAAATTGCATTCATTTAAGGGGGACATCAAAGGAAACCGGAGTTCTCGCCACATCATGATTTATGGATTTGGCTTGAACACTTGTAATTACTTCTTTAGCACCAGAGGACAAGTATAGATGTATGAGCTCCACCAAGCTCAGATTCCTGGGAATACAGAGCATTTGATTTTACTTTGATCACAATGTTATTTTGTGCCTCAGATGAAATGGACAAAATTATTTAACAAAATATTAACAAAATATTAACCTTCCAAATTCCCTCTAATAAAATGGTTTGCGAAAAAAAATGTACTAATGAAATGCATGATTCTATGAAAATTTTTATCTGAAGAAAGTAGTTGATTATAATCTAAGGAAAGTTATTAACATGGCATTTACAGAAATGTATAAAATATTCATAAGTAGGACTATGGAATATTTCCACTTTAAGTAAAAATAGTCATCATTGCTTCTTTCTACCTATGATGTCTAAAATGAAAATATTAAAAAATGTCACCTTACTTCCAAATAATGTCCATTTTATTTTGCTAAAAAAAAAAGTAGCTAAATCTTCAGGGTGCAGAGGCCAGTTTAATGCACAAAGTCATGTTCATGTATATGAGAAGTAATGGTAAAAATGAATAATACAGATAAATCTTTTAAAGGCAAAACTGAAGTTAGGAATGCTCAAGGTGTGAAGCTAATTCCATAAAAACACATTTCTCTTGACTAGTTCACTGAAACTAGGATGATTTTACCATCTGTCATGACAATGCCATTATGACTTGTCTTGTCTCCTCCTTGTATCAATCTTTGCCTTTGTGTTCAACAGAGAACTGGTTTGTTCAGCAGAATTCATATACAACTCATATATGGATATATTTTATGTTTATATAAATATATCAATGTTATATTATACATATTTTTATTATAAATAAAAGATAGAATTTATTATATACAAAGTTGGAATGAGTTACATAGTCAAGGACATGAATTAAATTATTTACAATAATTAACAATTGATTTCATATTAGAAACACATAGAAAACAATTTTAACGGCATTTAAATAACCACTTTTTAGAAAGGAGGCAAGGTGCTTTACAAAGTTTATCTCAAAGAGTAATTATCTGAATTTTTGTAAGATAGAGATCTTCCTTATATGCGAATGGAAATAGTATAAATGGCCCAAATACTATAACTTAATCAATGTTCCATAGATAATAATAACAGAATATTTGTGTGACTAGAAATTCTGTTTCTTTCTGTAACGCATTGCCTTCCATATAAATATTTATACAAGAAAAGATATATTGAGTTTAAAAAAGAAACTTTGTTTTTCTATATATAAGAAGTGAACATGAAATTAAAAATTAATTCCATTCAATATAGCTTCCCCCAAAATTGGGAGTATATTTATCAAAAAGTACAAGACTTTCACACCAAGGATTACAATGTACTGCTGAAAGAAATTAAAGGAAGGAAGTAAATGAAGAGATATTTCATGTCTATGGATTGAAAACTCAATACTGTTAAGATGGCAATTTTCTCCAAATTGATCTATAAATTCAACACAATCTTTACAACATTTCCAGCATAGGTTTTTGCAGAAATTAAGAAGCTTATCCTAAAATTTATATGGACACGAAAAGGATCTATTATACACAAAATGATCTTCAAAAAAGAAAATCAAATTAGAGGACTTATACTTCCCAGTCTCAAAATTTTCAATAAAGCTACTGTCATAGCAAGACAATATGTGACTGGGCTAAACACAGACATATAGATCAGTGAAAGAAAACTGACAGTGCAGAAACAATTCCTTATGTGTATGATCAATTGATGTTTGGCATAGGTGTCAAGGCAAATCGATGGAGAAAGAAGAAATAGTCTTTCATCAGATGGGGCTGGGACAACTGAATATCTACATGCAAAAAAAAAAAAAGAATTTTTACCCTCACCTCCTACTACATGCCAACATTTATTCAAAATGAATAGTAGAGCTAAATGTAAAAGCTGAAACTATAAAGTTGCTAAAAGAAACTACTAAAAGAAAAGAAAATATTTGAGAACCGTGTTAGGCAAATAATTCTTAGATATGGTATCAAAAGCATGATCTATAAAATAACAACAAAGATAAATAGGACTCTACCAGTGTTAACACCTCTGTGCTTCGAGGGACATATGTAATAAAATTAAAAGATAAAACAGAATGGGAGAAAATATTTGTAATCATGTGCATGAGAAAAGGCTTGTATTCAGAATTGAAAAAGAATATTTACAAATCAGTAAGAAGAAAATATCCAATTAAAGTGGGTAAATATTTAAATAGACGTTTCTGCAAATAATGCATAAGAGCAGTCAACCAGCACATGAAAAGATACTCAGCATCATCGGTCGTCAGGGAAAGGTAACCCATAACCACAGTGAGAGGTTCCTGCCCGCTCACTGGAACAGCTTTAGGAAAGTAGAGAATAGCACGCGTAGGGAAGGGTGTGCGGACACTGAAACCCTCGCACACCGACTGCGGGCGTGTGAAACAAGGCAGGCCTTTGGAAGAAGCTGGCAGTTTCTAAAGAAGTTCATCATAAATTTACCATATGATCTAGTGATGCTACTCAGGTAATTTACCCAAGAAAGTGAAGAAGACTTGTATGGCACTGTCCGTAACAGCGTTATTTATAACAAAGAGCGGAAAGAAAGCACGTGTCTCTGAGCCAGTCCATGAGTAAGCAGAAGCGTGGTGGGTCCAAATCCCGAAATGCCGCTCAGCAAAATAAAGGAGCGGACTACGAATTTGGGCCTAGAATCATGTTAGACACAAAGACCATACATTTTATTATTCAATTTATATGAAAACACCCTTAAAAAACCTATAGCGACTGAATCCAGATAGATAGACAAATAAAGGGAGTGAAATGTGATTGTTGATGTGATAGATGTGCCGCAGTCAGTGCCGGGAAACACACGCACACACACACACACTCGTTTTCAAATCGAGAAATAAACTGCATATGATGAGGAGAATTTTAGCTTTTAAGAAAAAGTCTCATTGCAACGTCCATAGTGATCTTTGAAAGATACTCATTTACGTGGCTTCTTGGCAGAAATGCCCCGGAGACTTCCTGGCCTACAAGGAGCAAAGAAATTCCTCCACCTTGAGTTACAAGGCCCTAAGAGACTGACCTCCCAACCCGTTCACTTCATTTCCTTACACCGTCTCTCTAGCTTTTTATATCAAGGATATTTAGGAACTTATTTTCCTTCCACGTGCAGATTTCAACTAGAGAACTATCCCATAGAAATAAAAATCAGTAATAAGGGCATGTGAGTGTTCGCCACTGAAATATCGCTTTACTGAACCAATAAAAACCGTAATGTCCAACCACCGTGGACTAGTTGGTTAATTATGATATGTTTCTGTTATGCTTTGATGAATTATCTTTACATACAGTGAAAATTTCAAGTTGCAGTGCAATTATATATGAGAAATTGGTTTGGAAATATCAACAACAATAAAACAAAGTTACTGAAGAAAACTCTTTATATGTTTATAAATTTCTGTAAACATAAAGAAAAGTTGATAGGCTACACACCGAGTTCCTATCATTGGCTATGTAACAGAAAGTGGAATTGTGTAGTATGGGGATATGAACTTTTTATTTGTCTTATTTTGATTATCATAAGCATGCTTTGCTGTGGTTTTTTATGTAATTTGGAGAATAAATGAATAATTAGAATCTAGTAAAATAGAAAAAACACACACTATTTCTCTAGCCCTCTTCTGTGCCCTGAGTTCAAGGCTTTTGGAAAGAAACAAATGGTAGGAATTTTAAAGAGTAAAAGTCATATACACCTGAAAATTTGTTACCTGATGAAGCACATTTTCTATGTTCCCATAGAGAGAGATTGAATACACTGTGATTGTATTCAATCATTCTAACTAGTCCTTGTTTTCTATTTAGTTTGTTTTATAATGTTAAAAAGCACTTCCCTTTGTGTTTGAACAGTAAAGTTTTCAGTAGAGGGAAATAAATAGGCTGATCTGCCTGTATTTGTCAATGTGATTGAAAGACCTTATAGATTGTAGAAGTACAGTCATTAAAGGAATAGAAAAAAATAGATTCTTCTCATTCACTGTTGTTTCTGGAGAGATTGATCAAGTTGTCATTGGTTACCTGGTGAGGCTACACAAAGGAAGCTGTTAACATTCTGGTTGTCATCCAGTCCTTATATACACACACACATAGATGTAAATGTATCAATAGTGCATTATGCAGTTTTTCTTAACATGTGTACGCATAAAATGTTGACTTATAATAATATTTATATCACTAATATCTACTTTACATCACTAGCATTTTTAAATAGGTAGATACCAAATGTTTACATTTGGTTATTTCTGAGTTTATTTTAAATAGCTTACTTTACTGTTAGTCTTAGTGTTGTTTTATGCATGTGTTTATGAATTTTTCAGTAATATTTGAAAAAATATATTTCATGTTTTAAATAGGTGCATTTTGTCTGCCTGTACTCATCTTTGTTATATTATTGTTGGATTATTTAGGTTCTTTATATCCTTTTGTTGTATTTAGTTTATCTGTAATAAACTTACCAAAAAATGAGTTTATGTCAAGTTTTTGGTAAAAATTTAAATTTTATTTTTTCATATGCATAGTAACATGGAAATAAGAACTCCTTATGAGAGTTCACAATTTTATATTGCAAGATGGCTTTGTTGTTAGAACAAGTTATATGTATCACAGATAAGGTGATTTCTTCCCAAACTGTTCAGTCTATGAAAAAAATACCCTTTAATGCTACGTGCCAAAAAGATGTAAAAGAATAAAACTCATTGACTAAGCTGAGGGGAAGTGGAGAGATAAAGCTAATGTCATTATCACTTACTTTTATTCTAACCTGTTGTGTCTCATCGCAAATTAGAAGTCTCTCTATAATATCTAGTAATTTAAGATTTTAACATTAAGGAGAGCTGGGTGTAAGGTATCCAGAAATCTCTGAATTACTTTTGCAATACTGTATAGTCTCAAATGATATCAAAAATTTTTCAAGATATGTTATGAAAAAATCAGCAGGAATTTTATTACCTCTTGGTCAGTAATTTTTAACCTCTATTTCGCTAATCCGTGTTTCATAAAGGAATTTAGGGAGGATCGCCCCTCCTACCACTTCACTTTCTGTGTGTTGTGATCTCCATTAGAGCTGCAATCTCCTTCCATTTGACACATTTGGCGGCAGAAACGAAATACAAATGTCAGCCCTTCTTCTCTTTTTCCCTTGGGCCCCGCTCCTCCTTGGTAAGCACCGATTCTCGGGATGTAAGATTTATGTGGGCTGCCCCGGCTGGAAGGGCCTGAGGAGATCTAGTGTTGCGTGTGGCCGAATGAGCAAGCTTGTGCATTGTGAGGTTCCAGCTGTCCTAGTGAGGAAAGCCCACTTCTGTGGCGCAGAGGAGTCAGTTTCTCCTCTGACAACCATCCCCACAATAAACATAAGCATTTGCTCTCTATTGCTATTCCTTTAACTCCCTCACCTGGTTGCAAATGCAGGCTAGGGAAAAATAGATCAGTCTCAGTTAACATCCAAAATAGTGTGAGAGTGAAGAGTGGACACCTGTGATGCATTTCCCAGCTCCTAATCCGGGCTCTGCCTCTTACTGGGTAAGAGGCAAGTCACTTGATTTTATATTTGCAAAGTGTGATAACTTTTTTATAGAATTTTATTAGGATAAAATCTATCAGCTATCTATCAGCTATCTATCTAATCTATCTTATCTATTTATCTATCATCTATATCTATCTAATATATCATCTATCATCTACCTGTCATCCATCTATCTATCTATCTATCTATCTATCTATCTATCTATCTATCTATCTATCTATCTATCATCTATCTATCTATCATCATCTATCATCTATCTATCTCTATCATCTATCTGTATAATCTATCTTATCTATTTATCTGTCATCTATATTTATCTAATCTATCATCTATCATCTACCTATCTGTCTATCTATCATCTATCATCTATATCTATCATCTATCTATCTGTCTAATCTATCATCTACCTATCATCTGTCTATCATCTATATATCTAGCCATCCATCTATATACATGGAAAACACTATATAAATATTTGTTATTAGTGTTTATTGGGTCCCCCTAAGATCCTATATAGTGCCAGGGTGCTAAAGAAAGGCAAATTCGGTAGTACTCCATGTTTCCTACCGAAATAAACCACACACACACACACACACACACATATTACATATATAAAAATTTTACATTTCTCTATTTTCTCTGTTGAGATTCTATATATGTTTTACATGGAAAATAAAGGAATGTATTATTTGAATAGACAAATGAATAGATAAATAATTATTAATGTTTCTTTTGTACAACAATTTAAATGCTTTCTTTGAGGAAATTGAGCCACGAAGAAAACATATATGGGTTTGATGTAATATAGTTCCTAGAACAGCTTGAACAACTACTGGATTTAGGTTTCCTGATTCTAAGGACAGGAAGACAGCATTATATGTTTGGATAAATAAAATATTAGCATAGTGGGTAAAGAGCTCAGGACTCAGACATATTAGGCTGAAACCTGGTTCTGATTGACATTTGTATAAGATCTTTGGCTTCCTGTGCCTCTGTTTTCTCATTTGTAGGGAATATAATCATACCTACTCATATCTAAAGTGTGTGTGTGTGTGTGTGTGTAAAATACAGTGAGAGAGTGAATGCACGTGTGTGTGTGTAAAATACAGTGAGTGAATGCATGTGTGTGTGTGTGTGTGTGTAAAATACAGTGAGAGAGTGAATGCATATGTGAGTGTGTGTGTGTGTTTCTCTCTCTCTCTCTCTCTATATATATATATGGATGTGGACATTTAAAAACATATATGCTTGTGTGTTTGTGTCTGTGTATGTATGTATATCATATTGCCTTGGAATAATAACTTTTATTTATGCTAGGATAGAAAAGTTAAGAATATAAACAAATATGTTTTTGAAACAGGCATAATAAAAAAGACATGTTTATTCTGATTTTTTTATAAGTGCAATATCCTTGATGTTCCAAATGATATGAAAGTATTTACAAAAGTTAAGCAGAACTGAGTAACTTATATAAATAATGCCTCCCCTGACTAATCATTGTAAATGCATCCAATTATTGCTATGGGACATGTTGCAATTAAATCTGACTTAAAAGTTTATATTTAACATCTACTTACATAGGTCCAGTGAGGAATATGTATCTCAATCCCCATAATACGATTTGAGAGTGGCCTAATGAAGTCTTTATGAAGTTCCCATAATTATTAGTTGGAAGCGCAATATGAATTTTCTAATGACTTTTCAGACATAACTTGAAGTGATAGAAATGTGACGCTGAAATGGATGTGCTGTCACGGTGTTCTCATGATGCTGTCAATTCCAGGAGATCATGACACCGAAGGTTTTTAATCATTGGCTTAAAAGGGAAAAGAAAAACCTCGTCTTTCACCTTGACAATAAAATTGTAATTAAAAACTGATTATCTGACTATGACCACAGAATCAATCATTTCCTAACACATGCTCTCAGCAAAAATTAAATTAACATTGAAAAAGAGAAATATGAGAATAGCTTGATGGTTACTGTTGGACAGAAAAGATCTCGAGGCCTTGCCATGTTTTTTGTAATTTACTCTCATGTATGCTAGGACACGTGATGTAATCGTTATTGCTAAGTAGTGAGGGTAAGGCTTGTCTGTTAGAGTAACACTCATCTCCTTCTTAAATCATCTAAAATCTCAGGGGCACAAACAACGGGGCAGTCAAATCATTTCAGATCTCTCTCCTGGAGAGGTCTCGCCAGAGGTAACTCAGGGATTCTGCTGTTTTCATTGTGTGGCTGTGCCATTCTCTAGTTCTTTTAAGCCCCTGGAGACTGGGGAGAAAGAAAGCCCATTGTCTCTGAACTTCTATCCAAATCAGTGTCTGGAACTAATCTGTCTCCCATTTCACTGCAGGGGAGTTTGGGAAATGTGGCCTTTCTACAGTTCCTGTGAGAGCTTCCTGTAAGACCGAGAAAGGGGATTATTGGGGGTCTGACCACATTTGCTTCATTGTACAATGAGAATTAAGTGCCTGAAATATTCTTATCATTTATTATGCTGACTACTAAGTGATATTTGAAGATATTACTGTCTATCAAAATTATATATTCTCATGCCAGCAGGTTTTCTTTTTCCTGTTTCAAATGCTTAAAAAGTATTGAAATTTACAATTTCAGAATAACCGATTTTTCCCGCCTCAAGGCCTTGTATTTGTCTGTGTTTCCAAGTGTCACCTCATCTCAGCCCTCAGTACTAAGTTCTTATTTTTTCCCCTAGGAATCTTAATAATCTTTTGAACCTGTTACCTTCAGTAACATTTTTTAAGTAATTATTTTTTCCGGCATCACTTCTTTAATCACACTTAAGAAGGAATATTCTGTTTCTTAAAAAAATAAGTTTGTATGCTCCTGCTCTTTAGTGTTCCCATTAAAATCTCCTTTAATAATTAGAAATATACCAAATATTTAAAGTATGTCAATTTTTTTCTTTCCCCACAACTTAATATGCCCTTAAAGTAATTAATTCTGTCATTAAATATTCTTAATTATAGAAGGTTCTCTTATCATTCGTACAGACAGACAGTAATATTCTTAAGGTTTAAAAAATAGATCATAAAAATTGCCATGTTTTTCATTTCTCTGTAAGAAAATTTCCACCTGTTTTTGATAGGAGGTTATTAGATAACAACTACTTTTCAAACGATTTCACACTGATTCTTTGTACTGCAAATAAAGCATTTGCTGAGAATACTGTTCTTGTGAAAGAGGCTTAACATTATATTGCATCATTCATAAAGCAGCCTGGTATGAGCATTTGGAAGCTGTATGCATTTGCTTATTTCTATCCAATGAATCCCAAAAGAACTCTTTAAGATTTTTATCAAATTTAATATTAACAGTAGCCAGGAGGCAAGTTTTATAAGTTCAATAGAAATATGTTCAGTGATTCTTGGTAAACTGCTTCCCCCCTCCCCCATATAAATAAAGTGTCTTTCTGTATTTCTCTTCTGACAACAAAATAATTTGTTTGCTTTTTTAGCAAGGAAGACAAGTTTTTATCGGCTTTATTTGTGTGCGTTGCCTTTTTTGTTGCATTTGTGTTAATCTTTTACGTAGCAATCAATATGCAATTCAGTTCTTAGCACTCTTTTCTGAAGTATTGAATATTTCAGTCAGTATTTTCCTTAATTCATTATAACTTCAGTTTTTCTCTTACTGTATTTGATTGTTTCAAGTGATATATTAATGTAGAGGTGATTGATTCAAAATGATTCTCATATAAAAATCTAAATGATGGAAACATTCTATAAAGAAACACAATAACTGACCCAAGACCCACAGGTCCCAACCATGGATCTGTTATGCCTCATTCTCAGGAACTCTGGAGCAGGTTCCTATTTAATCTGAAGTAGGATTGGGTACTTGGGGTGAAGATCTATAAATTATATGGAGTACCAGCCTCTCATTCACTCAGCCAACATCTAGCATCTATGCAACACGGCACACAGTACAGTGCAACATTCTGGGAATTTTATTGTTGAGAAGCAGACACAAAAACGTCACCCCCTTGCATTTTGATCTGGAAGACTAAAGTTCAAGTTAGAATTTAAAAAGAGAGGAATTTGAAAAAGCGGAAACTGTTGTAAGAAAGGAAAAAGATGATGGCACCCAGAATGAGGAATCCCAATGGGAAAGTCTCCAACCAGAAAGAAAGTGATTTTCAAAAATGTCTATCTAGTGATTGAATCAAGTGAAACTTTTAAAAATAACATTTTAATGTATTCAATGACTTTATATTTCACCCTGAAAAAATAGGTATGTAGAAACAAAATTAATATTTGGTAACAAAGTAAAGCCAGTCACTTTAGGGTAGATGCAAATGCGCATATTAAAAACATTTCACTTTTATGCTCATACTTGTTGCTTTGTGAGAACTGTTAACATATAGATTTAAATTAAATTTTAAATTCTATTTGTTCCTCAAAAAAACCTTTCTTCTAACTTAAAGAACCCTAGATATCTTGTGAGTGTTCATTAAATGTGGCAAGAAAGGAAATATTCAAATAGTCCCAATCCTGAACAACTGAAACGCCATAAGGGGTTTGACTTGTCTTACTCAGCTCCCAAAAATAATAAGCACATTTTCAAGTTGAATCTTCTACTGTTACATTGTAGGCTAATATTGTAAGACTAAATTAAGGTAGGGGGGTTGTGACAATGTCTCTAATTTTTCACCACTCTCTATACTGATGACTTTTGAAATAAGACTTCGAAGCAGCTCTTATTAAAAGGTGGATTTTTCCCCACCTCTTAAATCTACATTGGTCCTGTCACTCAATTTAACCAACAGAAACTGATGGAAGTGGCCGTGTGCCAGGTCAAAGCCAGGGCAGCAAAGGGCCTTGTGCGCTTGAGCTCAATCCTTGGGAATGTGCCCCGGCACCTTGAGACCAAGGTCAGTGTTGCCTACTTGAAAGAGTTTGAGAACCACTTGGGTAGGGACAGATTGTCCTAGGTGAGCACTACGGATCAGCTGTCATTAGCTATCATTTTACAACACGAAATTTAGCCTCTTTTGGGTACCGCCGTGTTGTAGATTGTTGACATCAACTCTATGACTTTTAAAAGTTCAAAGCTGTTTGAGGTTACTTGAAACTTCCCATTTTGCAAAGACATGACAATCAAATAATTTAGGAGAGAAGGGGAAAATATGGTAATCAAGGTTTACAGCAAAATGTTTTTTCCCACAGATTTCTCAGTCAGGAGCAGATGCTTGCTTTTGCTTGCTAATGATATTTTCCCGTCAGTGAGCACTGATATCTCCACGTTTTGGGTTCTACTGCCCAGAGCCAATTGAATAATCCTAATTGTTTTGTTATATCTGGGTATTTTGCCAGTAGTCGAACTGTGTCAACAACCCATTTTATGTTGTTATACCTAAAGGGAAGGATGAGATAAACAAGTCGTTTTCTTTAAGTGTCCTTGCATGTTCTATTAATCAACAAGAGTTTATAGAGTATCTAGCCCCTTGTGTACACTATATGTACTATGCCGTGCACTGGAGATATATATATATATATATACACACACACACACACACACACATATATATATAATTTATACTATATTTGTACTATATGTATAATTTTTATATATAACATATATATAAATTATATATATATTATTTATTAGGGGCTTAGATTATTCAAGATACCGTTCTAAAGTTCTTTATAGACGCTAAATTATGACCTTCACGATACCCCTGTGAAGTGTGTGTCCCTATGGTACATATGAGGAAACGAAGGCACAGAGACATTAAGTAACTTGTCCAGTGTCAATATGCAGGTGCTAAGTGTCACAGTGACTATCTGAACACACACATTCTGGTTCTCAAGCTGACGACTTCCACATTTGCATGTGCTCATCCTAAACTTAAACAAGCAAACTGACAGCATGCCCTTTCCCTAAATGTGCCAGCGACAGCAAAGCCGTTAGCGATCCCGACACCCGTGAACGTGGCACATAATCAAGGGCGGACCCCAGCTCGGGCTTGGGAGGAGGGGAATCGAGGCCGGCCCGCCTTTGTCCCGCGGGCCCTGATTTTGCACTGGAAATAAAGTATGCGGGTAAATACAAAATAGAATCCCTCACTATTTAAATCCCTCTAGAAGATAATTAAGAGTTTAAAGCCAAAATAACAACAATGAATTGTGAGCTTTATGAACAGAAGGAAAGCGCGGAGCAGCAACAGCCTTCGGGCCCGGGAGGGAGAAGCAGAAGGACGCTGTTGGAAGGTTTCGCTGTTAGACGTAAAGGGGCAGGCAGGTCACTCAAAAGAAGAACATGATAAATTAAAGGTATTTACTTTAAGTACTAAAGCAACCATCAAGTTCAAAAGGGTTATAGTGAAAAAGCCAACAAAGGACATAAAGTGAAATCATATAAAATATTCAGTTAACCCGAAAGGAAGCAAGAAAATTTGAAAAGGGAACAAAGAGCTGGGACAAATAGACAGATGTCAAGGTGGTCAGTTTAAGCTCAACAATGTTAGCAATCACATTAAAAGTAATTGGCCTAAACTGTGTTAGTTGTCTTTCCAAGTGGCCTTACAGACTTAGCCACTCTCTCCTCTCTGTCCCCCAGCTTGTAGCCGTGTCTGCTTTCTGATATGTGGCGCTTGTTTCTTTCACTTCTTTGCTTATACTCCTGAGAAAGGGGCCCAAAATTCTATTTGATCCAACTCTATCCTTTTTGTGTTTTACATATCAAGTTAAAACTGAACACCCCGTAAATACATATGTCTAAAACTATTTGAAGGCCTGTGCAGCACCGAGGAAAGACGGAGCAGTCACGCGGGTCTCTGTCAAGTTCGCGGCTGGGGCGAGGGGTCAGGCTGATGTCAAAACAGGTTCTAAAACTCTGGGAACTATGAGCGCTTGACCTGAAAAGAGAAGCGAATACAGTTTGGAAAGTGACGAATACGTGAAACGTTAGCTTAAATAAAGGAGATTTTTCATCGAGGCGTGCGATCAATAAGTTAGAGGAAAACGGGAGGCAGGAGAACAAATCCTATGAGAGAGAAAGTTTCGGCAATAAAGGAGCCTCCGATGAAGAATAGCATAAAAATTGATGGAGTCAGAGGACCAAAATGAAAATAAAATATATACAGACCGTCTATCAAATTGGAGCATTTAATTCCTTTCCAATCTGTCAGTCCCTCCAAATGAAGATTTATCTCCCAGTTCGCTGGAGATGAACGCGGGAAGCCGTCGAAGCAGGGGGAGGTCAATGGAGCATTATTGTCGCCTGTCGGAAGGACAGGAAGCTTATTTAGATCTTCCTCTTGCATGTCAAGAAGTTCCCTGGTACCTTGTCTCCAGTACAAAATGGTCGTCTCCATTAGGATTGTGGCAGGTTTTTTGTTTCATTGTTTTCAGGGTCGTCCAGGTGACACTCTCATCTAGAATGCAGAGCTCGAATATTTCTCGGCTGGAACAAGTGACTTACACAGTCAGAAATGCCACTTAGAAAGTATTACGTACACACACTGCGTGGCCACATTATGTTTTACAGCTTACAAGATCATATTATTCTTTAAAAGATAACCATAATCCAAAAAAATCTTTTTACACCAAGGACGCAGCCAAGGCAATGCAAATTGCTTTGAACAAATGGTAGCATAAAACTGCATGTGCAGTAATATTGGTTATTGCAAAATACACAAAATGGGCCACAAATGAGGTTGCCTTTTGACACCTTTTAATATTGCAGAGTTAATGCGTACAAGCAGACTTTACAGCAAGCATGAAAGTTTACGTCTAGATTTAATATAATTTTGAGAAATCAAGGATATATATTACTTTACATAGATTATAACAAAAATAAAAAAACTAGTTCAATAAAATAGAAAAAAGCATACATTAGTTAAATAAGATGAGAAAGAGCACAGCAATTTTTACTTAGTTATTAACCAATGTTTTAATTCCATCCTACTTTTTAAAATTCTACATATTAAGAAAATAATAGTGTGAAATGAATATAATAGTTTGAAATGGGACAGCCTGTCTCTAGAAATAAATTTATGGCAGAGAATTAGATGTTTGTATTTTAGTTTATAACATTAAATATACATGTTCACATATTTTTTTATTAGTGAGTCTTTTAATAATTTAATAAACAATCTTCATGCAATTCTTTTTAGTCCATTTACTCTGAGAGAAATAAAATTAACTTGATAATTTCCAATTTATTTATGTTTTTTTTAAGGTTAAGTGTATTAGTATTTACAGAGGTTGTGTGCTGTCTGTGGAGCTATTTAATTTAAGCCCATAAATTAATGCCTTAATAATCAGTATCTTCCTAATGCACTTCTTAAATTGTACATATTTCATTAATTTTGCATTAGTTCAGCTCTCTTAGTGATCCTGACCAGTACTGAAAGTAAAATTATCCTGACCAATGGTTGATTTATTGCAAAGACAGCTTATGAAGAAAATACCCAATTGCCTATTTGCCAGGTTGTAAAAAAGATGAAACAACATTGGTGTCACTTATTTAGAAATTCATATAAATCCTCAATTCTCCTATAATATATTTATAAAGGTACCAACCTCCTACTCAGATTTTGTTTCCCTTATTTTCTCTAAAGTTAACTACCCCACTGCCCTTTTGATCCACTAGTTCTCTGTGTATTCAGGAAACATCTCCAAAATTTTTCTGTTTTATTTTCTATAAATTCTGTCTCTACTGTTTTTCCTACCCACCTTAGCCAACAAATACTTTCAAATATGTGAGAGCCCTGACCACGTTCTGAACTTTTCCTAGCATCTTTCACTCCCAAAGCTGTTAGTGCTTAGGGTTATGAGTGGGAGCCCAGCAGAAGAGAATTCTTGAGTTTGAATCCTGGTTCCAACACTTTCTAGCTGTGTGATCTTGGGAAGATTACTTAACTTCTCTGTTTGTTGTTGTTGTTGTTGTTTTAATATATCTTTATCCATTTCAGAGAGAGAAGGGAAGAGAGATAGAAACATCAATGATGAGAGAGTCGTCATTGATCGACTGCCTCCTGCACGCCCCCGACTGGGGATCAAGCCCAAAACCTGGGCATGTGCCCTGACCAGGAATCAAACCATGATCTCCTGGATCCTAGATCAATGCTCAACTGCTGAGCCATGCCTGGCTGGGCCTTTGTTTTTTTTAGATGGTGAAAATAACAATGTCTAATTTATAGGGTTTGTAGATGGTGTGAAAATAAAAACCAAAACTAATTTGTTTGAAAATCATGACTAGTTTCAATAAACTTGACCTGACTATTTTCACTCCAACTTCCATTTACACTTCAACCTGTTTCGATCTGACTTCTGCACCCTTGTGTTAATGAGACTGATTTTATGAAATCCTTCATTCTGTATAAAGAACTGGAAAATTTGAATAATCTTCCTTTATTATAACTTAACATTACATAGAAAAGATTTATTAAAAGTTTATGAACCTTTGCAATTGCAGTGTTATCCTCTGGAATATATTTTATGGAAATGGTCTAATAAGTGAGAAAATTTAAAGGGTATGTTTATCAGAGATATATTTATGGCCAAAAAATTTTCAACCAAACCTTGTAATATTTTTAAAAATAGTAAAAACATAAAGTCCAAGAATAATATAGTGATTAAATAAATTATCATATAAGCATGTAATGAGAGAGATAAAGAATAACCTTTTAGATGCATACCTGTCAATACAGAAATACATTTATGGGTTTTTTCCTACAAAAATAACCTAAGCTTTAGGGCCAGATGGTTTGTGTTCAAATCCTGACTCATTTAATCAATACTTCTATCTCTCACGTCTTTCTAATAGGCTCACCTAGACTTGGTTTCAGTAGATCACGAAGACGTGAGGGAAGCATCAGTGCAAAAGGCCTCCTGGACCTCACTGTCCAGCTACTGACACACTGAGTTGGAGAGAGCAAGTTACGGGCCAGCCTCTACTTTATTTCTGATCATAAAGCAGGTGAGTTTTGGTGGTTAGAACTTTTATGTCTTCATTCAGCTTTCAAAAATGCTCCAAAAGGTGTGAAAAAGTGACAGGTGGAGGGTGAATCTTACCTTCTTGGAGAAGAAACCCAGAGCTTGGTAATTTTCGGCATGCTTATCCTATCCCTCCTACTACATTGGGTAACTTTTTCTCAGATAATTGAATTTCTAGAAGGCTGGCTTTTTTTTGCTAGTTGATTAGCATGTAGACATTGTAAATTACATGCTTACATGCAGTTATTTGTCCAGCAGAAAACATATCACCAAAGCTTATAGTTTTATTGCCCTTGAAGATATGAACCTATACCTAATCTAATGATTTTATTCTAATATTCCACTTAAATGTCTTTCCAAATAGACAATGCAAACACTTATTCCTCAAATGTTCTTGGAATCAGCCTTCCCATCTTACTGGTCACCTCAGTAGTTAATGAGCTGAATAAAATTCATGATATGTATTCATTCTATATTTATATGAGGATCATGCTTTTAAATTTTGAGAAGGATCCTTCAAGAGAAGTTTAAGAGTGAATGCCCAAATCAAAATACTTTAAAATGATTAAAATTTAATAATTTCAGCAATTTTTATTAAATAGATCATTAAAATTTAAAAATTAGATTATTTCATGCTTTTAAAGTTTAAAGCGCTGGTGTAAAGGAAAAACCAGCCTTGCTGTTTTTAGTTTCTTTTATTTACACTTATATTGTCTTTAAGACCAGCTAAAGTATCATTTTTAATTACTATTACTTTCTATATGCAACATTTCCTAATGCCACTAGTAATCTATTTCTTACTCTACGTGTCTCTTTACAGAATATCCATTTTACTGTGTTTTTACAGTTCAGAACAAAAGAGACCCAAGGAAGAGAAGATATCTGATTGAAGGAATCTGGCTGCCTCTGGGAAGAGAAGTGGAAGTGTGGCCCTGAATGTCAAGTGCTACTGGCTACAGCTCTTCAGAGCTGGAGCCATATTTCTTGTCCTGTCAGGCGAGTTCAACAAGGCAGAAAAGTTATGTTCTACCTTGAGGTTCCACTTGTAAGGCCATTTGACTTCACTTAGTGCACTGAAGAGCCATTCTTTGACCTCATGACAAGAGGAACAGAATGAAATGTTGCATTCAGAGGGCACAGCACTCTGTCGGAGACATGGGCCAGCTCTTCTTTAGTTACTCAGAGAAAGCCCACCATTAAAGTCTATATATTTATTGAATCCAGAAAGAAAACAGTGATCTAGAAAATGAAAAACAGATTGTTATGAATTAACATTTAATTGAAAATAATGGATAGGGTTAACTTACAATGGGTAGGGTTAACTTACAAGTTTACAAATTGTACATTTGCTAATATTTTTTGATACTGTGATATAGTATTTTAGCTGTGTAGAATAGTCATTAATAATTATTATAGAGTGCCGTTGATAAATACGTCTATTAAAAATAAGTATTCAACCATTTTAAAAATATGTTCATTCTAAGCTAAATTATTACATGTAATCGATTCTAAGATACACATTTGATGATTATTCAGTGTCTCTAAAATTGAGTTTCATAATAAAACTCATGAAGTATCAGAACCTGAATGTCGAGATTTTGCCATTCTAAGTGATATGTCATACAGTGGGCTTAGTGCCCTTATAAAAGAAACCCCAGAGAGCCCCTTTGGCCCTTCTCCCATATGAGGACATAGGGAGAAGACGGCCATATACGTCCGGTGGGTTCTTACTAGACACCAAGTCTGCTGATGTCTTTATCTTAAACTTTTCAGTCTCCAAAACTATAAGAAATAATTTTCTGTTGTTTATAAGTAATCCAGACTATGATAATTTGTTACAGCAGCCCGAAAGGACTAAGACAACTAGCTATAAATTTGTTTATATTACTTGCTGCCATGGAAGGCTCCCTGTATTTAAATAAACTACTTATCTATTCATTAATTCATTCACTCATTCAAACACATGTTCATTTGTTTTACAAAGTATTGAGTAGACACTAATTAAACATTTATTGAAAGAATAAACAAATTTGGGTTCATTGAACCATCTCATTTTTTAATGAGCATAGGAAACAGACCTGAAGGAAAGCCACCTTTGCTTTAATTACCAAATGATCGCCTTAGGGTCAGGATGAAAGATTTGGAAGCTAAATTTGCAAAGAAGCAATAAAGAAAATCAAATAGTGTTTACTAGCTTATAAATACAACGAATACTAGGTAGAGTTACTGACATTTCCCCTCTTACCAAAATGTGTAGAACATAAACTTCTGCAAGAGCCTCTTGGCATACTAGATATGTTGAATTTTTTATTATTTAGTACTATATATGTATGCAGAAAAATGAGATAGAAAAATGCATATATAGAAAATATAGAGAAATAGAGAAATATACATAGAAAAATGAGATCTTATATGAATGCTTAAAAATTGAGTCCAATAAATGCTAAATTGTATTTTTCCAGTCTAGAAATAGAATAAACTAAATAAATTTCAGCATACTTGCTACAATTAGATGGCACATCTATCTTTTTAAAAATATGGTGAGGATGGTGATATTGGAATATATTGAGGTTATTTTTGTGTGTGGTATTATTTTCTTGGTAAAAAAGTAGTAGCCTATGTGAATGTTTGACTCACATGTCATTCCTGAATATTTAAGTATGGTTACAGTAAGCACTGAAAACATAGCATTATTCAGTGTTTTGAAATGTTGTTTATGAAATTCGAACACATTTCAGAAGATCATAGTTTGTCTGGCTCTCTACAACTTGCGAAATTTGCACCTGTGGTAGAAGCAGTAGTAAAAATAATCACAAATTTTCTGTTTTGTAAGTTTTATAGTTTGGGTGAGTTCTTAGGTTTGCTTTCAAAATTCCTTACATTTCTTGGTGGTTTTTGTCAGGCCATTTCTTGTATCATCAAATGACTGTGCTCAGAATATAAATAGCTTTCTATTGGTGATGAAATATTGTGAAAAAAAGAAACACTGACTAGGAACTCTGTAGATCAGCATTCAAGCCCTAGCTCTGTGCATTCTGTGGGCCAGGGACTGAACATTTTGTTCGTTAGTATCATAATCTAAAGAGAGCCTTGAGGCTAAAATCCCTTTGGAGGAAAATTGTAAAAATAAATATCAATCATGTGCTTCTCCGGGCCCATAGGAGTTGTAGATAACAGAAATGCAGCGCCTAACCTATGGGCAAGTCTTTTCATTCTTTACAACCTTGACATTGAAGCAGATAGTCAGTTTAAATGCAGTTTTGCAATTACTAAGTAACGTAGTAACTATAGGAAGGGAATACAATCTCATCGTTCACTAGCATGGAGGCAATTGTAATAAATAGTTCCCAGTAAACTACATTTAAAAATAACAGTTTCCTTAGAATCATTTTATAAGAAAGAGATCAGAACCTGGAGGGTGCACTTAAATTCATCAATGATGATTAATGGAAAGGAGGGTCTTGTAGAGCAGTGGTTCATTGGATATTTAGGTTTATATTTATATAGCAGCTAATTCCAGAAACAAGAAAAATTTCAAATGGATGGACTTTGAAAATAGGTTTTATGTAAATGAGGACACTGGAGCTTTAGAAAAATATAAACAGAGAGAGAAAAAGAATAAAAAGTAGTGGGAGAACTTTAGTACTCATGCTATCAGCTGGCCAGTTTGTCTCTATATTTTGTAACCTCTAACATAAAATGGAAACTATCATGAATTATATGGTGCAGAAATGTCCTCAAAGCAAAGCGAATCGGCTGCTGAAGAGCAACAGTTATTTCTAGAACTGAAATTCTAGGGAAATCTTTTCAACTCATCTGCTCTTAGAGGTCCATAGAGAGGGAGCAATGCAGTTAAAAACAGCCTGAACAGAATTCATTCAGTAAAAATAAATTTTCTACCTTGTAGCCCATTTGACCTCAAAATGGGACTCAATGTCCTATCTCCTGCCTTTTCTCTAGCTCTAAGCTCAGTTTCTTTACCTGCAAATGGTCGTAATAATAGTAACTACCTTGAAGTGCTTTTATTGAGAGTCTCAAAGGAGGTAGCATATGTAAAACTCTTGGTACCAGAATTGACAAATATTAAGCACTTGAAGGTATTACATATTATGCTATTAGAAAATATAACAGGTTGATAATAAAGAGAGTTTTTCTTATTTATGTATTCCCTCAACCTTTTTTGCTTTCATTTTTAGAAATCTAACTCATTTTTTGTGACAAATATTCTACACCTGTTCTTTGCAGCATTTTACAACAGCAATATTAAGCAAAACATAATTTGAGCATAAATTTCACTGGATCTTTAACAATAATCATTACTTTCCCAAACACCTGTCATAATCGCAACTGTTGTATAGCAATAATGAAAATAGTGAAGAAAATACTAACAATTAAATAATGGTTACTTTTCAATTTTTTTTTTTTTTAATTCTTAACATTTAATATCATTAAGTGAGAATGGGGAATGGTAAAAATGATGTTGGATGCATCAATTATTTGAGATGATCTATTTTTTTAAAAAAAATACCCCCAAACCTATTATATACCACATTTAAACAGTAAAGTTATATGAATCTTCTCTCTCTGGTACAAAAATTTTACACTGATGAAATATAATTGGTTTTCTGCAATGGATGACATATTTCATTGAATTTTTGTAGATTCCAACAAAGGGGATGGACATAAGGAGAGAGATTAAGTAGCCTGAGATAACAAATTGGATGTTTTCACTGTCATGATGAAAGAAAAAAAAGAACATATATGTATATTGATAAATTGAATGTATAAGGTCAAATGATGTATAATATACATACATACACACATATAATATTTCCAAGAGATAAGATAAAATATGTATGAAATTTGTTGAAACTAATTTAAGCATATAATACTTTTTTTTCTAATATAAACTAAATCTTATGAACATTTTTTAAAATGTGCTTTGTGTGGAAAAATGATAGTTAAAGGAAGACTGAAGTAAATGTTATTTGGACATAAAGAGAATGTATATCCTTGCAATTAGAAAGACCTAAAGATTTTTTATAGGACTATTAAATCAAATTTATTGATTGCAGTATTCAATGAGTATTTGTCATTATATATTATTTTAAACTCTTCCACTAATTCTACTAGTTGTTTTCAATGCATTTAGATGCTATTGTGGTTGAAACAAATAGATTTATAATGATAAAACCTATGTCCCAACAGCATTTTGTTAATGCATGATGTCTCTGTCCATTTTATTGATTTATAATCTTGGTTACTTTGTCTTAGTATTTCTATTCTACATGTCATTGTTTTGAATATACTCGTTGTTTCTTTGTTGATTGAAGAGAGTCAAGAGTGCAACAGTCCAGCTCGGCCAGTGTTGCTCAGTGGTTGAGCATCAGCCCGTGAACCGGGAGGTGACGGTTCGATTCCCGGTCTGGGCACATGCCCAGGTTGCAGACTAGATCCCCAGTAGGGGGCGTGCAGGAGGCAGCCGATCAAGGACTCTCATCATTGGTGTTTCTATCTCTCTCTCCCTCTCCCTTCCTCTCTCTGGAATCAATAAGCACACACACACACAAACTAAACATTTAAAAAAAGAAAAGAGTGCAACAGTCAAATATTTTTATAGGTGTTAATTGACCAGCTATGGGTAGTTGCAAACAATTTTTATAATTTTTTTAAAAGCCTGGATGATTAAGACAAATCATCTTTTACCACTACTATACTAACATAAAGTTCTAACAGGAGAATTGGGACCATCAGGTTGATCCAGGATATACTTTATTGTTGATAGTGGTTTCCTTATTTATCCCATTAGCTTCATGAATTTGAAATTGAACATACATTACACCAGAAGTTAAAAAATGGACTGACATTGCTTAGAGTTGCTTATTAAACTTGAACACAGCTTAAAGAAATTTACCTAACACATCAGGAAATTCAATTTTATGATTAGAATAAATGACAGCATGTGGTTTAGAAATATGATTATTTATATACTTATATTTACATTATAAATATTATTTATATTACATTTATATGCATTTTCCAAAAGTCACTATTAAAGAATGCATTCTAAAGACCAAACATCACTTTGGGGCTTATCTTTGATTTTGATTTCATTTTTTCTTGAGGAAGATATATTTTCTCTTGCTTCTGGTAGCCTATAATTGACTGTGCCAACCTTAGAGTCTTTAATAACACTTGTCATATCTGGTTGGTTGCATAAGGCTCGCAGTGCAAAAAAATCATTTAACTTTAGCTTTCTATTAATTATCAGACAGTTAAAAGGTTTTAGATCACTATGAAAAATGCCATGTTGATAAGTTGTGTGAAGTGTCATATATATAAATTTAACTCTATGTTAAATGATTGCTGGAGGTTTGTTTTTTTGTTTTTTTATTTTAACTGTTAAAATCAATATTTCCACAATCCAGTACCATAGAGATGTACTGTGGTTTCTGATTTTATAATCCTAAAGTCAGGTGACCTTATCACTATGTTGTGATTTATTCCAATAAGCTATTGCACTCTCGTAAGTCCCAATTTTTTGCTCCTCTGCTTCTTTTAGGTCCACATATTTTATAGCATGTGTCTGTTTCTTTTTCCTCAACACTTAAAATTCTTTACTTGAATCTTTATGTCCTATATGCTTCAATGTGGAATTATTTTTCTCCGAACTGAAATATTTTCATTTATTGAAGAGGCTGCTGAAAGCATCACAAATAAAGCTTGTCAATCTGTTAATTCAGCTCTTTTATTATTCATTGAGGCATTAATGTACCTGATTTCCTTCAAGTTTATTATTTACAGGCACACCTCAGAGATATTGTATGTTTGGCTCCAGGCCACAGCAATAAAGAGAATATCAACATAAACCGAGTTACACAAACTTTGGTTTCCCAGCGCATACAAAAGTTATTTTTACACTGCACTGCAGTCTAGTAAGTGTGCAATAGCATTATGCCTAAGAAAACAATGTACATACCTTAATTCAAAAATACTTTATTGTTAAACTAAAGCTAATCATCAGCTGAGCCTTCAGCGAGGTGTAATCTTTGTGTTGACAGCTGCTAACTAGCCAGAGTGGTGGCTGCTGAAGGTTGGGTTGGTTGTGACAATTTCTTAAAATATAGCAAGGATAAAATTTGCCACAATTGACTCTTCCTTTCATAGTGATTTCTCTGTAGTTTGTGCTGCTGCTTCAATCACAGTATGGAGTCAGGACTCTCAGACCCTGCTGCCGCTTTTTCAACTAAATTTCTGTAATATTCTAAGTCCTTTGTCATCTTTTCCGCAATCTTCACAGCATCATCACCAGGACTAATTACATCCCAAAAAACCACCTTCTTTGCTCATCAGAACCAATTCCTCATCTGTCAAAAAAAAGACAAAAAAATGGTTTTATCATGAGATTGCGGCAAATTGAGCCACATCTAGCTCCACTTGTAATTCTAGTTCTCTTGCTACTTCTCCCACACCTGCAGTTCTTTCTCCACTAAAGTCTTAAACCCCTCAATGAAGGTCAGAATCAACTTCTTCAAGCTTCTGTTAATGTTGATATTTTTATGTCTTCCCATGAATTAAAAATGTTCTTAATGGCATATACAATGGTGAATCCTTTCCAGGTTTTCAATTTACTTTGTAAGTGAGGAGCACTCAGATCAAGACACAGAATAAGGCTCGGGGTTTTATTGTTGTAAAACAGGTTATGTAGTGAGAAAGCAGTGACTGTTAATTCTTCACAGTGATTGTTGTGTTAGAATTTTCTTAAATGCTAGGGCATTGGTCACTGGTCACCTCATATTAACCGTTGAAACTGTTGACGTTTTGTTAATGATTTTCAAAGGCATAAGCAAGAAATGAACTTGGTCAACTTAGGCTCACTAAATAACCTAAAGTAAGCTTTGCTGTGTGACTAACCTGGTTTTGTCTACTCAGGGAACTTTCAAGGTTGGTCTCTATTTGTTTTTTATTTTCACAACAATATATATAAATCTCTGATAAATATAATATATAACATATATTACATACATTTATTTATTTAAATAAACACATGATATACGTGCCTCCATCTGTCTATCAATGTATTTTTATCAAGGTTCATACTTATTAATATTCTATTATGCCATTTTCTCACATTTTGAGGTCTCAACTTTGGTTAATTTATTGTTTAGTGGTAGTCTTTTTATTTCCAAATATTTTCCTTAAGTATGATACTTGAGGAATGCACTTTTGAATTCTTGCATATGCTCAAATATCTTTCTATATCTGAGATGCAGATGACATCATGAGTAGAAGGGATGAGTAAATGACATCTTGAAAACAGGGACGATGTTTCGATGAATACCGAATAAATAAAATTCATTGGAATACCTCGGCAAGAATCCTTTTCTTTCTGTATTACAAGTGGTAGTCTGTGCTTTACTGCTGGTAATGCAAAGATGTGAGATTTTTTCCCCCTGTTATAACTTATCCTTACATATGGAGAATTGTAGCATTATTATTTTTGTCATTAGAAATCATGCATTTAATCAAGATAGGTGTTCTTTCTTCTCAGTACAGCACGGACCTCAGGGATCACTCTCACTATAAAGTCAGTTCTTCATTGGGCTCAGGGGATTTTCTTCAATCAATTGTTTTGTTATTTCTGATCCCCCATCTGTCCCTTTTTCTCTGCTTGAAATGCTTATTTGTTTTCTGCTAATTTTCCTGAACCTGTTAAGTCACTAATTTCAGCCTCAAGTTCCTCTCATTTAATCCAGTGTCTAAATGCATTTTACTAAGTGCTTAAAACAAATCAAGTGTCTATCTGTCTCTTCCACCAGTTCTTTTTCTCTTGCTACGTGTTTCGAATTTTCTCTCATATTTTCCTTCGCCTTCTGAGGCCTATCAGATAAGCTGCAGTTTTACTGTGACAATGAATTCAGACTTAGATTTCAATGTCTGAACATCTTTCATAACCAGAATTCTCAGGGTCGCAGAAGCAAATGAGACTCCTTCTCTGGGGAGCTGTGGATTAAGGACAGATTGTCACCACTCTACTGACATAAACAGAAGCATTCTTTCTGCTCTCTCAGTTTTGTTTACTCCCTGCATTCCCAGTATTAAAAAGGCAGCTCACCTATTGGTTCCAATCCAGGCTCACTTAGGCCAGGGCTGTTTAGCCCACACCCTTGGGGAAAATTCAACCTTCAACCTTTACTTCTAACACTCTCCCGCCTGGGTTGTAGAGGTCTCTGGACACCAAGAGCACTGAAGGGTGAGTTAGTATCAGATTTTCACGTGGAGAGATAATAGAAAAAATATGGATGATGAATTTGAGTGGATAAATTTGAAAACAGGGATGATGTTTGATGAATACGGAATAAATAAAATCCGAGAATTGACCTATATATAATTAGGAGCTATGAAACATTTGCAGATACTTTTTCATGAGCAGATTTCTTTTTTCTCTCAGGTCACTCTCTAAGCTATGGTGGAAATGGATCTCAGGGGGGTAAGACTAAAAATAACAGAGATTTGGGGTCTATTGCATTTTCTTTGAAAAGATTGTAATATTGAAATTATGTCCTTTGAATAAGAATAAGAATAAAAACAGATAACTTGATTTTACGTGAAGGCTAATTTGGGAATGCGATGAAGATTTCTAGTTGACAGGTAGATAAGCACAGGTAAGACTGGAACGAGATAGCTGGGTTGGAAATACAGATTTTGAGTTAGCAGGTCATAGGTGTTAGATGAAGCTATGAGAATGAAGAATTTTTCAGGGAAAGTATACACAGTGAAGTGTTAGTAATCTGCACTAGGCATCACGACAAGCAAACCTAAGGATGGATGAAGCAAATGATTATCATAAAAAAATAGTTTTTGAAGAGATAAAGAAGTTATTGTTTACTAATATCCAGTTTTCTCTTCCCCAGGGCACAAGAGAGCATCACTCCCTGTTTCCTAGGAGTCTGGTGTGCTCAGCAGACTTGCCTTGATTAGCAAAATGTGCTCAATAGAAACATGTGGGACTTCCAAGTGAAAGCAAGTAAGTGCCCAACCCCCCTCACACCAACTTTGATATGCTAATTACAGAAATATTGGTTGAGATAAAGCCTAGGTTGCTGTCTACATGTATAGCTGAATAAATGCTGTTGTTTCAATGGAATTTTTTAAAAATATGTTTCTGTTGATGTTTTAGAGAGAGGAAGAAGGGAGAGAGAGAAACATCAATGAGAGAGAAACATCAATCGGCTGCCTCCTGCATCCCTCCTGGGGATCGAGCCCACAACCCTGGCATGCGCCCTGACCGGGAATTGAACGGTGACCTCCTGGTTCACAGGTCAGCGCTCAGCCACTGAGCCACACCAGCTGGGCTGACACTGACATTTTTAAAGAACGCACTCCTTCCTCCCCTTTTAACAGAATTTTTCTCATTTTCAGTGGTTTCCCTTCTCCCTTGATCTTCCTTCGTTTTCTCTGATACCTGGGACACTTGCAGTGTGTAGGTGCTCAACTTCACGACAGAAGGCTGTGGTTTCTGTGGATGCCCTGGTCACCAACACCAGGGGCGACAAGCAATGGCGTGGGCTCGGCCTGCTGTTCAGTGGCTCTCCCTTGCTGTCCTCTGCCTGCCGCGCACTTTAGCCTCCAGCATTAGAAGCAGGAACACCCATGCAAAGACTATTACTCTGTTCCTGGACTTGTATAAGCCATTTTCTAGAATAAATATCCCTCTAATTCTGCTCCTCTAACTTAAACCTGACTGAAATAAAGGAAATCCAGTAATCTTTTCTTGATACGTATAATAGAAAAATTACAAACAAATCTAAGTGGGGTGAAGAAACTTGAGGTGAGTCATCAAGTTAGGGAATCAAGGGCTGGTAACCTGATTGCCAGATTTGAACCAATACCTAGACTCTAGGGCTCCTGGAATAAAGGAGAAACTGGGTTCCCCTGAATTAGATTCTAGTAACAAAACTGCAAATATGTAATGGAAACAGTCTTCCCAGTTTTTTCCTAACGGGACCTGTGAACATTATCAAGGTAACTTGTTTTGGAGAAAGAGAAATGTCCAGACTTTTTAAGTCTTACTAAATGCACAGCTCTGAAGTGACATGAATTTTTGACCTTCCCAAAGGCTGCTGCACTCTTCTGCTCAGAATGGGGGATTTCAGACATCAGTGCAAAAGTAAAACATTGGCCTGAATCCATCTCTTAGTGGACATGGAAAATCTGCAAAAACACTCTGTAGTTATCTCCCCAAACTCCAAATGCATAGTTGAAATATGCATCATCCATAGTTGGCAAAATCCCATTAGTTTTCCAGCACATGGGGTAAAGACTGTTATGGTATAAAGGAAAATGTAGGTCTCTGATCCCATTATATCCAGAAAGGAAAAAATAAAAATGAAAAATACTGTCTGTGATGCAATCTTAAAGAATTATGCCACCATCAAAGACTTGAGAGATACAAGAATAAAGAGTTCTTCTAACTTATCCCCACTTACCATGCCACTTTGACTATGAAGAAACAACAGTGCTGGAAAATGAAAAAGAATTATTGTAAACGTAATTAGAAATTGCCTCTGAACATAGTATTAACTAATAAAATTGGATTGCCTACTAAAGACACAGAGTGCTGGCTGGGTGGAAATAGCTTGTCATGCTAAAATGACTATAGCTGGAAGAGTACATAAAAATATTGGACTAAATGTAAAAGTTTTTGGTTCTATTTTTGGTTTCATTTTTAATTATTTCGATGGAGCCAAGCAAATCAGTATAATTTCCTATATTTTTAAAAAGAAGAGGTAAAGATAGTGTGTTTAGGTACAACAGAAGTATCCCAGGTATTCCAGAAAGACCCAGTGATTAAAAGTTTACAATAAATGTTTTAAATTGATTTAATTTTAAATAGAGTGCTCCTTAAAAATCATCTGAGAGCCTCATTGTGGATATTAAGTGACTGTGTGTTTATTAAACTTTTGATCATTACATTATTTTCATTTTTATTTATATATATTTAATTGTCATTTATAATGGTCATAGTTAATAGAATTTCTTAGTGGTTTTGGACAAATTTCATGCGTTGCAAAAATGTCTTAAATAGTATTTTAAATTTACTATAATTTAAAAGAACTAGGTGATTAAAAAAAATAATTCACATACAATAAGGTCCATGGTTCTAGTAAATAATGAGAAATTAACTCTTCTGTCGTTTATGGTTGATTAAAATCTCACAGTAATCCTTTATTTTTGGCCTGCAGATGAAAATATGAGTTGAATAATTATGATGGCAAAAGGAACAGCTGCTAAACATTCCAAAGTAAGCATTATAAACCTAATAAAATATCACGTTTTAAAAGTTAATAATGGTATGGGATTTTTACGTGCTTAGGAAAAACTGCTAAACAAAATTACAAAAAAATTAGAAATCTATTCATAATAAAGCTGAAATAAGGATAACTACGACAGTCAAAAGCAACTGCTATAAAAAATTATAAATCATACATTGTTGAATTTTAATTATGACTGCCTTTGAAAAGTAAATGCTAGTTAAACTCTCAAAAACAAATCAGCCTTAGCAGTGTGGGTGACACAATCATGCCCGTAGATTAACTCAATGAAATTGATATTTTTTGAAAATTTTTTCTCTGTCAAAATGTTCTTCGTTCTAAAAGCATGTGGACTTTATATCCCAAAAGCATCAACTAGAAAATGGTAATAATAAAAGCTGCATGCTGTCAGAGAAACAAAAGTTGTTGCAACCATGTCCACTCTATTTTAAAAGTCAGTAGGGCAGCAAGGCATTTTAAAGAAATTTAGTTATTGGCAGATGACTTCAACTTTTGCTTGCCCTCGCTCTGTTAGCCAACCTCAACATCCTGGTCAAACAACCATTATTTTCCCAGTTGACTCTCTGGTCTTATGATTGAGTCAATTGTAAGTGATTGAATAAATAGTAATGTTGATATTAAATTACAGTACAATCTGTATGATGATAAAAAGGAATCTGAGAGATGCATTTTCTTTGCTTAACAGAAATAGGTCATTATAAAAGATTTATCCATTAAAAAACAAAATATTTCAGCTTCTGATCTCATTAATAATAGAGCATATGTGCCATTTATTAATTAATGAATCAAATCTTATTTTCAGCCAAATATCTACTTTCACTCCTGGAATAATCTCATTTATTCCAAAACATCAAGTATAGTGAAAATTAGTAATTTGATTGGTATCATTGTTTCTCTGTTGCCATTTTTGGTATTTATGAAAGCTCTTAAAACTATAATAAATACTGGTTAATATTTTTGCTAATACCACTAGTAAGATATAATTATTCTCTAAATCTGATCTTTGGTTTATTGCAGTCTAAAATATAGTTCTCAATGAAATTAAAAGTAAAAGAAATCTATAATATACTTTTTAATTCAATACCACATAATCATTAGATCCTATCAAATAGGAAACTGAATTCAAATAATTCATTTTACAGTATTTTATTATAACATTATAGATATCTAATGAAGCTATTATATTAAAACAAAACCGAGCTTAGCTTTTCATATGTACCTTTATTGTCCATAAAATTTTCAATTAATTTTATTGCAACTCTGTTATATAGTTCAAATTATTTTCTGGCTATAAGTGTTCAAATAATTTTGACTGAAAAAATCAACTTATTTAAGATCTGTCAAAACTTGAAATAATCAAATCTCACAAACCCACAAAAAATAAAGTAAAAAATTATTCAGGAACTTTAAATGTTCATATCCAGAAGTATTATGAACCAGAACTCATAGATATTAGTATTTTTATGTGAGAAACATTGTGTCTTTGTACTTAAGAATGCACATTTACCATATAATTTTTACTTCTCTTTTGACCTTCAAGTATAGCAAAAATTGAACATATATATGTTATAAACATTGCTGACCATTTTTGGAAAAGATTGTTGACTTCATTTCTTATTCTGGGGTTAGTACTCCTTGAGAATCAGCACACTTTTAAATTTGGCACATGTCACATATAAAGGAATGATAGTTCTAACCCACTAGAGCTAAATATTTGAGACAATTATATACTTGACTATTTAATTAGTGCACCCGTAGCTTCTTATTATAGGGGAATGATCAGTGAACAAAGAGTAAAAAGACCTGAACTCTCATCTGGATTCTGTTATTTACTGACTTATGTAATTGTGAGATGCGTGCTTAACAGGACCTGGTCAAAACTAAGAGCTCACCAAATACCTAGTGAATCAAAATATGAATGTAACGAATGGAGGCAAATATTGCAGAACGATTATTGATAGTCATTTGTTTTCTGTGCAGCATAACATGTTGCTGCAAACTGAGCACCTTAAAACATTTAGCACACGTTTATTTTCTCGCGGCTTCCGCAAGGCAGACGTCGGGGCCAGCCTCGCCAGCTTCCCTGCTCCAGGGTCTCACAGGTTGCAGCCCGCGGCCCGCGAGCACTGGGGCCTCCCCAGAGGCTAGCCTGGCGCAGGCCCACGCGCAAGGTCACTTACATTATTGGCACAACGCATTCACCCCAGCGGACACCGAAGGCCGTTTTACCTACGAGGGTAAAATCATGCAGGCCTTAGATTCGCCACAAAAACACTTCACCGGAAATAAGTACAGCGGCAATTGGCGAGCCCTGAAGGTCCCCAGGCGTCGTCTAAGACTGTGAGGCCCACCTGCATAGTCAGAAGAGAACTGAAGCAACCGGCTGACACTCTGTGATGCAAAAGACAGAGGAAGCAGAAAATGGGCACTTCCGAGAAGCATCCTTGGCAATGAAATTCATCAATCTAAAGCATAACATAAAGAACCCAAGGATGATTTGAGTGATTGATTAGTAATACACATTTAATTCATTTAATTCTAGAAACAAGAATAAAGCCCTGAAGGATGTGAGTGGTTAATATAGTGTTACGCTTACTGACAAAATAAAAACAGTATAGGCAACCAAATTTCCAGGCCAGTACAATGCTGAAGTGTTAAGCTCTTGACACCTTTTATCCCAGGGAGTTAAATTATTTCACATTTGAATGTGTGTGTGTGTGTGTGTGTGTGTGTGTGTGTGTGTACATATATATATGCAGTTTTGGTATCTTTTAAAATTTAATTTATATCTATTTTAATAATGACAATATAAAAACATTATTCAAAAAACAAAATGAAAAAACATATAATAAAAAATTTGTTGAAGAAAAATTAGAAAAAAATATTATGATAAAATCTGTACTTATAAAAATGTGTAAGAACACATATAGGTCTATTTAAAGAGTTATACATTTAAATGTTATTTCTAAATCCTGAAATCATCAACTATTGAAAAAAAAACTTTGTTTCAGTCTTTCTAAAATCATGAAATAATGCTTTAAGGTAAAACAGGATAACTGAAATATAAAAAGTTACAATAGAAGGTTAAATAAAAAATCATAAAAAAATTAATCATTTTTCCTGACTTAAAAGGCCAAAGAGATGTTATATGGTTGCATATTTTATAATATGCCTTATGCATATTTAAGACTAATAAAAACACTTTTGCCATGGTGCTAATCCTTACCTAGTGAAAGTCAAGGGCATTGTATAGCGCTGGGCCCAGCGAGGCGGTTTTCTCATTAATGTGTATCAGTGTGCCACACAACGCCTCTTGGGGCTGCTGGAAGCCTCGGTGGATATGCGCTACGTTTGTTATTCAACAGGCGTTCTATAACATTTCAGTAAGATTTGCTCTCTTAGTATCTTTGTTGCCTTTGATAAGCAAAAATAAACAGGACATTGTTCACTTTGGGGAAAGGATTAGCTGATTCAAGCCACAGAATTCAAGTTAGTAAGGCAAAGGTCATTTGTAAGCCATATTTTGACTATCTGATTGAAAAACTTAAGTCAGGTACCAACTAATCAAGAGTAATCAGGATAGAGGTTTTATAATTTTTTTCTTTAGATTAAGTCATTTTGATGAGCTGTGCCGTACCTTATTTTCTTTTCTCATTTTACTACAGATTTTCAAAGGTGCTTACCTAAACTTTTATTTATTCACTACACTATTGATGTGACACTAAATCTCTCTTGGATCTTTATACTTCATTCTGACTTTTTAAACCAAGCCAAAAACCAGGTACAAATAAAGCAAAAGATGTTCCATAATTGTTACCACCTAAAAATGTCTTGTAAGTTCATATATACCAAGAATAATTTAATTCCCTTTAATTTTCTAAATCTCTCCCTCCTGCTAATATCACAATATTCAAGGCATTTGTGTGCCAGCTTTTCCCTAGAACACCTGGTCGATCCTTTACTGCCAGATGGACCTGCTGATGCAGAACAAAACAGGGAATAGTTGTAATAAATATGTCCGTGGGGGATATTGTTGGTAATGTTATTGGTTGAGTCTGCCTTGACTGAAAATTGTAGCAATCCAGAGCCTCCATTTATCTGTCTGCAACTAGCAAATTATTCAGAGGTGTCAGAAGGCAGGGTTATTCAATGAAAGATCACTGATCTGTAAGTTGGAATCTGTGCTACTTACTTACTTCTTTGGGGACTCGCTTTTCTATCTCTAAACTGAGTGATTCAGAAACTGAGAGAAATAACTTGTTTCTTGTACTCTATTAGGTTTTATACTTCAAAGTCACAGTGTGAACACCACATTTTAGGTATCAGACAAATAACAGACTTTTAACGGCATATCTTTTTAAGTAAAAGTGTACTTTTATACATTACCTGGATTTTCAAAAATTTTGAAAAGCACCTTCATTTTAACAGTTATATTACTTTAGTAAAATGTGTCAGATAGCTACTGATGGGTTTTTTTAAATTACTTTTCAACATCAACCATGGATGAGCTGAGACCTGTTAAGCCCAGCTAGCTGGGACTGGTGAATGCAGGGTGAAGGAGATAGCGGAAGAGCACCTGTGGAACCGATGGGGAAGGAGAAGCACAGATGGTTGGATATTCAAGTGAGTGGAAGCCTCCTGACAAACGTGAGCTTCGCAGGCTTTCCCTGGCCTAGGGGGAGAGGGGTAGCCTGAGAGTCTAATGGAAGGAGGTTCCAAATGATAACAGGCAGATGGAGACTAATTAAATTACAAGAGCTTCTGTCAAATAACCAAAAGTTAATAGCAAAAAGAGGAAATGTCACATAAGAGACAAAAAAATTAAGTGTAAGGAAGAGCAAGCAAATTCCAAGAGCAACGCTAACACCTTATCAGCGGGTATTAGTGGACTTTCAATTTCAACTCCAATATCTCAAGAGCTCAGAAGTCATTACTCCCATCCTAAAACAAGAAATGGTTATACACATTGAAAATCAGTGGTGACTCTTGGACCTGTCAGAGAGCCAGTGTCGCAAGGCAGACTGCTACCTCAAAATCTGGAGAGACAAGCACAGCCAGAGAATTAGGGCTGGTACCTGCTCACCAGGAGAGCCTTAAACTGAAGGGAACATCTACACAGTGATGTTAACAAATTGCTGGAGGCTGAGTGTGGACTAGCTTGAGAATGTTAAACCACTGGGGACCTCAGTCTTAATGAGAGGGGGAATACTTTTATGGGTGTTCTCTCTAGGCACCTGCAGTAAAGAAATGAGAAAGATCTAGTGGTTCTGGCATGGAAAGGGGAAGAGAAATGGTTTTGAATTACACCCAGTCTTCTTCATGATGAAGGCCTACTCTCTAAGGAAAACACTTAAAACTGGAGCCCAGCCAACCCTCACTCTAGGACTCTCTAGACTTTCTGTCTCACTTACAGGGAAAAGAGATGCTAAGAAACATTGCAAAAGTCACAACACAGAGAAATAGACCCTTTAAAATAATGAGATGCACTCATATATTATAGAATGCTTCCTCTGCTCCACACTTACCTCCACACCAGCAGGAATCCCTATGATTAGAAATGAAACAGTTGAAAGACACAGACTCTCTGCAGGTAGTTCTTAGAAAAGCCTCAATCAATAAGAGACACAAAAATAAGAGGAATGTAGCACCTAGAGCTACATTAAATAGAGAACAGCACCTAGCCAGACTAACATGAAACTTCACATTAATGCCTATTTACCACATTTCCTATTGCCCAATATATTGTGTCCAGCTTTAAACCAAATATTAAACATACAAAATAAAAGGGGGAAAAACAGCCTGAAAAGAAAGAGCAAGCTGCAGACCTATAATCAGGTGTGATACACACTTTAGAATTAGCAGGCAGGGAATTTAAAATAACTATTATTAATATGTGAAAGGCTCTGATGGAACAGTAGACAACATGCAAGAACAGAAAGGTAATATAGGCAGAGAGATGCAAGTTCTAAGAAACAATTCAAAAAACAAGTGGTAAAAATCAAAATAAAGTGTAGCAGAAATAAAGAATGCCCTTGGTAACCTTACCTTTTTATGGGACATGGTCAGTAAAGAATCAGTGATCTTGAAAATAGGTCAACAGAAATTTCCCAAACTGAAATGTAAAGAGAAAAAAGACAGGAAGTACCAGAATGGAACATCCAATAACTGCTGGAGATTTTTTTTTAAAGTGTAACATAGACCTATTTGGAATACTGCAAGGAAAAAACAGAGTGGAAGGGAAATATTTGAAATTTATAATGACCAAAAAATTTTCAAAATGTTTGACAGACACCAAACCACAGATCTATAAAGCTCAAGGAACACCAGTCAGGATAAATAACAAAAACAATTATACCTAGTAATTAAGCTTCAGTAAATGAAAGACAGAGAAAATCTTGAGAAAAGCCAGAGAGGGGAAAGTCTTACATATAGAGTAATAAGAGTAAGAATTAGAGTGAATCTCTCAACAAAAACAATGCAAGAAGAGAGTGAAAGGAAATCTAGAAATCTTTCAAATGTGAAGGAGAAAAAAAGACTTTTACAAATAAAAGCTCAGGGAATTCTCTGGGCAGCAGATCCTCCCTGCAAGACATGCTTAAATAAGTTTTTCAAGTGAAAGGAAAATGACATAGGTCAGAAAACTGTATCTACATAAAAAAAGAGCACGTGGGAAGAAATAAGTAAATAAAAAATTAAAATATTTTATTTTTCTTATTCTTGTGTTTAAAGTGCTAATAGTAACGATGTGTTTGATGATTAGAGTGTATGGATAGGTGAATCAGTTACAACCCTAGCAAGGGGCAGGAGGGGGGAACTGGGGATACTTTGCTATGAATTACCTACACTACATATGAAGCACTACAGTGTCATTTGAAGATGAATTTAGATTATTTAAAATGTATATTGTAAAGTCTAGGATCACCACTTTTTTTTTTTTTTTAAATAAGTATAATTGATATACTATGTGTGGAAAGAATATGGAAGCATAAAATATTTAGTTAAAATCAGAGGAGGCATAAAATGGAAGGGGAAAAGGAAAGACCCAATGCAATAAATAGAATTATTATGCATTTGATACCTAAATACAACAATTTAGGATATATTCCTAAAACACTAATCAGAAAGAATCTATGCACCCCTATGTTCATAGCAGCACAGTTTACAATAGCTAAGATCTGGAAACAGCCCAAGTGCCCATCAGACGAGTGGATAAAAAAGCTGTGGGACATTCACACCATGGATCTTGTACCCTTTGGCACAGTATGGATGGACCTGAAGAATATTATGCTAAGCGAAATAAGCCAGGCAGAGAAAGACAAACATCACATGGTCTCACTTACATGTGGAATCTAAAGAACTTAATAAAGTGATAAACAGAAGTGATTCAGTGACATGGAAACAGGGATCAGACTGACGAATGTCAGAGGGATGGAGGAGGGCGGGTGGGTGGAGGGGGAGAGATTGGCCAGGGAATTTATACGCATGTATGCAGGGCCCGGGGACGCGGACAGTGGTGGGGAGAGGGACTGGGGAGGGTGGCGGGATGGGGTGGAACGGGTCATTAGGGAGAAAGAGGGACATCTGTAATATTTTAAACAAAAATAAAACAACAACAAAAAATAAATAAATACAACACTTTAGAAACAAAGTGGATAAAAACTATGTATAGTAGAGAAATAAATGGGCTAAAAGTAAATGGACTGAGAAAGGTTTCCCTGATAACACTAATGGAAAGAGAGCTAGAGTATCTACATTGATCTTACACAAAGAAACTTCAGAACAATGAAAGTTATCAGGGATACAGGGTGGCGTTACATAAGGATAAATTGGTTAACTTTCCAAGAATATCAAGCAGCCATTAGCATGTATCCACCCAACAACAGCATGCAAATAGGGGAGGCAAATACTGATGAAAACACAAGGACAAATAGACCAATCCACTATTTTTTTTAGGGGCATCAATTAGCCCATCAAATTATCTTGATATTCCTATGAAAAATCAATTTATCATAGTGTCGAGGTTTATTTGATTCTGGATTATGCTTTATTGATCTTTATGTGTTTAGCTATGTTTATGTCAACATGTCAGTGTCTTGATTAGTGTGACTTTATAGTAATATTTGAAATAAAGAAGTTTGTGTCCTCCAAATTTCTTCTTTCTGAAAACTGTTTTTTCTATTCTGGGTCTCTTGCGTTTCCATATGAAATGTAGGATCAGCTTGTCGATTTTTGCCTAAAGGCAGCAAGGATTTTGACAAAGATTGCTTAAATCTGTAGATCAATTTCAGTAGTGTCATCATCCTAACAATAGTCAATTTTCCAAGTCATTAATATAAGATGCCTTTCCTTTTATTTAGGTCTTCTGTAAATTCTTCCAACAATATTATAAAATTTTCAATGTACAATCCTGCATTTCCTCTGATAAATTTATTTCAAAATATTTTATTCTTTTGATGCTATTATAAATATTATTATTTTTTAAAATTTCATTAGGAATTTTAGTATTTGCTTGCAAAAATGCAACTGATTTTCGTATATGGATCTTTTATTTCAAAACCTTGCTGAAATCCTACTATTAGTTCTAGTAGATTTTTGTGGGTTTCTTACAATTTTTTATATAGAGGATCATGTCACCTGCAAATAGAGTTTTGTTTTCCACTCTGGATGTTGCTTTCTTTTTTCATGTCTAATTGGATACTATCTCAGGAACAATGTTAAAGAGAAGTTGTGAGAGCAGATATATTTGTCTAGTTCCTCATCTTGGGGAAAATTATTCAGTCTTTCACTGTTAACTGTGTTATTAGTTGTGAGTGTTTCATAGATGCCCTTTACTAGGTTTAAGGAGTTCCATGTTATTCCCATTCTGTTGCATGTTTTATGTTTAAAAGGGTGTTGAATTAACCCAAAACATTTAGCAAAATTTGGGAGAATACTAAAAATATGTAATATGTATCATTATAAGTGCAGTATATGCAATCTTAGATGTCAAATAATATAAGGAAACATGATTTTTGTTGGCTCACATAGCCTCCACCTCCTTAACATTGCATGCAATCAATAAGCCATTTACTTTTTAAAATTTTTACAGATATTCAAATACAATCTTAATTAATTTGATAAATACTTTATTATTTTTTGCATGTCTTGAACATTATGACAGAAGTTCAGTATTAAGGAGTTTCTCTTTTATAACTGGTCTAAATGTTAAGAATTAGAACATTACTTGCTTGAAGCTTATTTTAGAGACAGTATATAAAGAGTTTCACAAATCATTTTCTTAGTTTCAACAAAACCTTGAAGGCTTGAATTTAATTGAAAATCTTAAAGTTTCATTTCAGGCTTCAGAGATCAAATCTTCGGAGAAAAGAAGGGTAATTTAAAGACAATTACCTTCTTTAGAGTGTAATATAAAATCATCCTTATTTTCAAATTAAGGATTTCCATATTAAGACCACCTCTAGATTAGTGGCCGGTAAATAGTACATTGCTGACATGAATACCTGTGGGCCCCTTTAAAGCAGCTTTCAGTTAATTAGTTCCCTACCACATGCTGGCTCTCTAATGAAGAATGATATTTTGCCTAAATTTAAAGACTATCAGTGGTCTGATTCTTTATATTGATTCTAACTGTAGATAACGTTTCTCTCTATGTCACCGCTATGGTGGCTCAACAAGTCTTACACTTGTCAGAAGGTTGACATTCAAGTCTTGGTTCTTTTACTTCGCTGGCGATTTTTACTTGTGGTTTGTCCCTTTAACCACGTGGTCTCATCGTCTCTAAATCTTGGAAGGCTAATACTTGTACTAGTTGTTCCTACAAAATTTCAGTTCTCTTTCTCTTCAGATTGTAGTTTAAGAATAAACTAGAATTATCTATATCATCAACAGTTGCTAAATATACAGTGCAGTGTTTAAACATTGGAATTTTCTGATCTATGCACAATCTTTCATGTGATGGGCCTCTTCCAATCAGTTAAAACCTCTCAATCTCTCCTCTCTCCCATACACACACACACACACACACACACACACACACACACCATACACATATATACGCTGCCCTATTTGTTCTGTTTCTCTGGAGAGTCTGACTAAATAAACTGCAAAATCATATTTTAAAATTTATAAAAATTGCATTCATAATATTGAAGTTTTATCATTCAAAAATAATCTTACCTTTTACAATGTAGGTTTTGTTTTGCCTTAATCTCTGTTTCTTTACTTATGATATACGGTAGATGATACTCACTTTCTCAAGTTTACGCCATCCTTAGGTCCGTAACCTTCATCCTAGGAAACAGCTCCACCTCTTCTCTCAAGTTTTAACAGGGTCAGTCACTCAAAGCAGCACTCTTTCTATTCTTCTGAAAACTTTGAAATATCTCTGTACAGAAAATGAGTCTTTCTACTCCTTTACCAAGTTTCTTCCATGACATGGGACATCAATCGTTAAAAACATGGCTATTGTCACCCATTTGTATCAATTCAGCAGGTCAAGTATTGAGACCAACTCTCAGTCAGTCTGTCCCCAAAATGACTTCTGCCAGAATTATAATATTTCAATCTAGTCACTTTTAAACATGTCTCTCCTCCTTTTAGTCTTTGGGGAGCAATTTCTTCCATTTTCAACTAATTTTCATATTCTCTTATTCTCTTGCGTCCTTACAGCGCTAAATTGTTCATCTCCTGGAGGCTTCCAGTACTGAGTCCCCTCCAACCCTTTTCCTCTGCTGCTTGAAACCCTGGGTTCATTATAACTGAACTTTCCCCATCACTCTTCATCTTTTCCACAAAGCTTTACCTCCTGCTTGCTTTGACTAAGACGTGTTTCTCCCCTAAGAGCACATTCTCCTGTGGTCATCCACTGCAAAATCACTCCCATCAAACACGATCTCCAGAGCCAGGAGAGGATTTTGATGTCCCCTCCATCATCATTTCTTGTTCTGCATCTCTTGTTATATGCCCATGCTTGTGTGAGTTTCAGGCACTTTGGCTGTAAGCCCTGTGTTTCCTCTAATCCAGTTAGCACTCTTTGTTCCATGACATCTTTCAGATAGAAATCAGAAACATTTCCCTGTCATCACTCCAAATGCCTTGATAATTTAAGGACAGTTTAACATCCCATTTTGGTAGCTCTATCACAAAAACTATTTTTAAAACTCATAGAATACTTAAACTGCAATGCCAGTCATACCTTGTGTCTCAAAGAGTTAAATTTAGGAAATATAATAAACTCATATCCCATAAATTCCCATCCTTCTATTTTTTAAACAACTTCACTCCTGTTGTACTCATTCATATCACAACGACTCGACCCTGTATCCCCTCCATGATCAATTGGGCCTGGACTTCTCCGGATCAATGCTACAATCCATTTTCTCTGCTACAAGCCCTGGTTGGCTAAGTGCTATTGGAAAAAAGTATACAGTTATGTTTGTGAGGAAACAGATATCTGGACTCAGACTATAGCTGAAATCTTAGGACCACCAAGATTTTTTAAATTCATCTTTTAAATATCTCAGCCTCTTACTCCCATCAAGACTGTTTTCAAATATCTACCATTCTTCACAATCCTTTGATTACCTTGCCTCACATCATATAGAGGAAGGGAAACACCTAGGTACAATCTACCGCAACAAAAAACCCACCTTAATTTCACTCAGATGTGTGTTTCTTTTCCTTACCCTTAGAAGATAAAGTGTACTTCATGTTCAAGGCGAATTTATATCTTTAACACACCCACTGGCCTCACTCCTTTTTGTCCGCATTAAAGAACGTGCAAACCTGTATCCTTAAGAAGAAAACAAAAGCCAAACAAGCAAAATTAAATCTCCCCTTTACCCCCAACTTTCGTCCCTTACATTTTTATTATTCTTATCTATCGAAATACTTCTCTACATTTCTCGACCTCAGTCCTTCACTTTCCATTAATGCTCCGACCTCTGCACTCCAGGGCCCAGCACCGTCGCTCCCCTAAAAATCTCGTTAAAGGGCCGTGTTCACCCCCCAGAAGTCTAGGCTGCGTTTCCAGCTTACCAGTCCCCACTTTTTATGCACTTGCACCCGCTCGCTCGCTCGGGGCTCCCTGCAGCCGCCCAGACGGGTCCGCTAGCCAGGCGACAGTGCAGGCCCAGGAGTCGCCGCCCTCAGGGGAAAGTGCCTGGCAGGGAATGCAGACCCTGTGCAATCATCACAGGAAAACTGCCATGTGAAAATCGTTGGAAATGGAATTATGGAAGAACAGAATTTACTCGGGGTCAGTGGGGAGATTCGGGTTTATCCCTGAAGGATGAGAGAGCAGGGCTCGAGCTGTCTGTCATTTATCTGAGTCCACACCTCCCCCGGTCAGATTCTCTAACTCTCTCCCTCCCTCTGCTCCCCTTCTGGTCCGCTAACGGCTGGTCTCCCTAAGGTCCGGGTCACCCCCTTGTCCTGACTCATCCTCTTAGGGTTTCACCCGCCAGCAGTGATAGTAGCCCTTTGGCCCTGGCCTGCCTAGTCTCCTCCCGACTCACTGGCTTTTCAGTGCAAGGCCAAGATCCTCTTAGCTCCTCTATCCACAGCAGTTACAACTACGCAGTGTTCCCATCTGTCTATTTCTATTTCTTCATGATTATCTATTCATTAAACTCTACATTTAAAAAAAATCTGTAACATTAAATTAAAGTTTAAAGTCAAAATAAGGCATTTCTTTTTAGAAAGCGCTGCATCAAAAATTAAAAATATTAAGTTACTACACTGGGTGAAATTATGGCAAGTTGAATTCAGTAATATATCTATATATTTTTTGGTAGTATAGATTACCCTATCTGTTGTTTCCATTTATTTTAACAGTCTGTTATCAGCAACGAAATATTTTAGAGACTTTGGATATTTGTAGACACACTAAATAACATAAAAATTATAAAGGTTTATTTGTGCTTACCAGTTAAAGCTGATCATGTGTAAATTTAATTAAAAATGGGAAAACGTGTTTTCTTAATGCTGCAGGATAATTGGAAAAGATAAAAAGAAAATATGATAATGAAATGTGTCCCTTTTTCTTACTCAGAGACAGATGCAAAATATTGTAAATCATATTTTAATAAGTTTTATTCATTTTAATAGAAAATACGGCCTCAGTGCTTCTTTATTTCCAAAAATACCGTTGGGACTCTACATTGTATTGAATATATTACATTCTGATATCAGTAATCATTTCCATTACTAGTATAATAGCTGCTCTAATTAATGATTAGTTTATTGCCAAACTCAATTTATGCTTTTTAAAAAATACAGCTTAAATTTCCCATGATCATTACCCCATTTGACATCTGTGCTTCCAGCAAAGTGCTAATATTTCAGTTTTATTTATACAAACATATTTAGATTTTAGAGATTTAATTAAAGAAACATTTTTAAAGATTGATTATAGGTAAAAAGAAGTTTAGAGAAAAATACTATTTAAAGACACTATATTGAAATATTTCTATTCAGAATAAACTGATCTTTCATTAAAATGCAATAAACTGACATGGTTATTTACCACTCTTTTATTATTTAAAACATTATATTTTTTCAGTGAGTGTGCAAATACTAAGAATATTAGTTTTGTGTGTGTGTGTGTAATCTATTCTTCAGGAGGCACACAACTTAGCACGTCTAAGATACTTATTTTTACTTTCTTTTATCTGAGAAAGTATCAGATAATAAATGTATTGCTTGTGGTCTTAAACTAAATTTTATTACATAATCTATTAGCTTCCTAGAGCTGTTGTAACAAAATACCACCAAATAGGGAGCTTGAAACAACAGAAATCTACTCTGTCATAGTTCAGGAGGCCAGAAGTTAAAATCAAAGTGTCCATAGTGATGGTTAATTCTGGAGGCTCGGGGGAGAATCTTCCTTTCCTCTCTTTTAACTTCTGTTGGTTTCCAACAATCCTTGGGCATTTTGTGGCATATAGATTACTCTGGTCTCTGCCTTTATCCTCACATGGCCTCCTTTTCTGTGTGTCCGTGTGTTTCCAAAGCTTTCTTTCCCTATAAGGTCACCAATCAGTTGGATTTAGGGTCCATTTTAATCCAGTATGACCTCATCTTAAGTAATTACAACTGCAAAGCCTCTGTTTCAAAAAAGGTCACATTCCGTGGTTCCTTGTGGACATGAATGTTTGGAGACTTTATTAAATATGTTCAGACACTATGTAACCGAGTATAGTTCACCCTGTGCACCCTCCCCAAATTCACATCTGTCCCACATGCAAAATGTATGCACCCCATCACCCAAAGCTTACCCCATTCTAGCGTTAATTCTAAAGCTTAAATCTCATCTGCCCTTGGAGTCCTCCATCCCTTCCCTTGAGAATAGCGCACGTTCACAGCCAGGTGGCTCTATCATCTCGTTTCCTGCCTGTAGAGCCGCAAAAGTCCAAGAGCCTTCTTTCATTTTATTCTATTTCTGTTGTTTTCAATCCAAATTAGTGTTTTTTGTTTTGTATTTTGATATACAGTTTAAGTTGAAAATTTCCAAATCACCAAGTTCTAGTCTTTTTTTGCTTGACAGCTGCTTCTTCAATTGATTTCATTCCTCTAGCATTTTACCATAAGCAGCAAGGAGAAAGCAGCTCCCATCTTCCATACTTTGGAAATCTCTTCTACTAACCATCCAAACCCAATACTTACAAGTTCTCCTTTCCACCAAATACTAGAAAACGTTTTAGCAATTTTTTCTGCTACTTATTAACAAGGATCACTTTCCTTCAATGTCTACTGACATGCTTCTCATTTCCACATGAAATCTCAACAGAAGCATCTTTAACATTTATATTTCTACCAACATTCTGTCCTTGATGATATATGTATTTTTGAAGACTTGAAGCTCTCTTTACAATTCTCCTCACTTTTTCCTGGTGACCAGCCCCCATCCAGGAGCCATTTAGCAGCCCACCCAGAGTCACCTCATTAAAACAAAAGACACTTATATCACCCAAGAAATTGTAAGTTTTTCAGGACCCCTGTGTCAGGAACTGGGGTCAAAGACCAAATATCAAAACATAAGATGCTCCTAGTGCTCTTATCACTTAGCAGATTACAACGGTTTGGGGAACTTTGTGGTAGGAACTGGGAGCAGAGACCAATAAATGTTTTCTGTTATCTCACATCACATCTACAAAATACCTTCACGTCTACACCTAGATTAGTGTTTGATTACATAGCTGAGTACTATATTCTAGCAAGTTGACACACAGATATGCATTTTTGTTTTTTTAATGTATACAATAAAGTTTTATTATAAAATTATTTATTATTCAAATATGTTTTTGAGACAAACACATTTCACATGTTACTCATATTGAGGTAAATAAAACAAGTTGTAAAATTAAAGCTAACTACACAGGATATATTTACTCACTGTTGTGCCTAAAATTAAAGTTGTTTAAAATACCACATTCTTTTTTCACCTAAACTAAAATTTTGCATATTTATTTTTAAATTAGTTTATTTAATAGTTAAACTAATAATAGTATAAGAATTTTATAGAGTGCATTTGTCCTTAACTTTCATGTTGTTAATGGTCTTAATTTCTGTTTTGCTAAAATAGCATTTCCTTTGTTTTACAAGTCTAGCTAGCCCTGAAGTATCTCAATTCTTATGGCTACAAAATAGATTTTTGAGAGGCTGAAGTTCCATGACAAACATTAAAAGATAGAAAACTGTTTTAATTACTTACTCTACATACATATCCTAACTATTCTCTATAAATGTTCTGGGGGGGGGGGGATAGAGTATTATTATTAATTTCTGGATCTATCTAAAATTCTGGAAGGTTTAGATTAAAATTGAATTAGTCAACCAGAAAAACATTTAGTAATAGAAAGTTACTCTCTAGCTATAACATCTCATTTCACGGATTTAAGTAAACTCATTTTATTTAAGATATATTCATTTGCAGATATGTTACAAAAGTAAATAGTTTAGTGCGACTAAGTTTAGGTATGTATTCAAAGGATATATATTGTTTGAATCATTTTACAAAGTGCAAATAAATCCACAACAAATGGATTTTCTTTTGACCTTGTTACTTTTCTAATTAGGAGTACCTGAATTGGTCATCCAGAAAGTAAATGAAAATCATTTCGTAGGGCAGGTGCCTCCATGCATTATACAAACTGCTTACTGCTTGGCTAGTAAAATAGATGTGGTTGCATTTCAAACCATATAATTGGAAAATAAACACAAACATAATAAATAAACATAAGGAATCATAGACTTCTGGATAAATACCAAAGAAGTCTCATTATTATTTTTGTTCTTCATGAGTGGCTCTGATAGTATTATAATGTTTATATCGATATTTTGCTGTTAGTAACTTCCATATATTTACGCTGTCTCCTCATCAGAGCAGCTAAAATATTCATGAACAACAAGCATTTATTAAATCCCGTCCAACGTTCTCCAGATGGGGTTAACTCTATTATAGATATAGAAAGAGGCTTTGGGGCTCAGTGGGGAGGCATTGTCATGGTGGTTGTCTGGGTCGTCACTAAAGAAAACAGAAACCGTTAGATATCTGATTCCACTGATAAATTCACTCCACTTACAGCCTTTTTTACTTTTTTGGGTGGGAGGTCAAATTATCTCACTCCTCTACCTCAGGTTTCTTATTACATTATGGGAATAAGGTAGCCTGCCGTAAAATATTCATTAGATATTAGCTCCTAAATTTAAACATTTAGCCCTAGCCAGTTTGGCTCATCGACCTGCAGACTGAGGGTACTGATGTCCTTGTTTTGCATCACCTTGAATACTTCATGCCATTCCCTCTGGCCTGTAGAGTTTCTGATGAGAAGTCAGCCGACAGCCTTATGGGGGCTCCTCTGTAGGTAAGATTGCTTTTCTCTTGCTGCCTTTAAGATTCTCTCTTTGTCTTGAATTCTTGGCATTTTAATTATGATGTGTCTGGGCTTGGGCCTCTTTGGGTTCTTTTTGCTTGGGACGCTCTGTGCCTCCAGAACTTGTGTGACTTTTTCCTTCATCAGGTTAGGGAAGTTTTCTGCCATTATTTCTTCAAACCCCTGCTTACTTTCTATATCTCTAGTACTCCTAAAATACATTTTATATTGTCCCACAGCTCCCTTAGAATGTCCACCTGTTTTTTAATTGTTTTTTTCGTTTTGGTTCTCTGATTGAGTGATTTTTTCCTACTCTGTCTTCTAATCCACTGATCCAGTCTTCAGCTTCCCCTAATCTGCTGTTTATTTCTTCCAATGTTTCTTAATTTCTATGTCATTCTTGATTTCCTTCATAGTTCCCATATCTTTTCTCATGCTGTTGAGCAACCTTATGATCAGTATTCTGAACTTTATCTGAGAGATTACTTTTCTCTGTTTCATTTAGCTCTTCTTCTGCGGAATTCTTTTGTTCTTTCATTTGGGGTTTGTTTTTATGTCTCCCCATTTTGGCTGCCTGTTTGGATTTGTTTCTATGTATTAGGTAGATCTGCTAGGATTCTCAGTCTTTTGGATGGTCTCTGGTGCAGGCCAATGTCAGACACTTTTTGTGACTGCCCTTGAATACCCTGTTTGAAGCTTTCAGCACTCTGCACAGCTTGTGGTTATCTCTGCTGGGGCTGGGTGCATTTGGAAAGGCCCAAGATGTGTACCAAGGTCTACTTCTCTAAGCCCTGGGTCCAGAAGCAGATCTGGCAAAAATTCGAAGCACCCAGGGGCTGAATGTTATTTAGTCTCTTAATGAGCCTCAGGCTGTAGAAACTCCACAGGGTGGGGCAGCTGATTGTTATTCAATCTCTTAATGAGCCTCAGGCTGTAGAAACTCCACAGGGTGGGGCGAGAGGTTTTCCAGTAGGGTGAAGCAGTTGCTTCCCCTTCAGGCCGAGCTGCTTGGATGATAAAGGTCTGCTCGAGAAACACGTCCTCTGACGTTTGGGGACCGGAATCCAGATGGCTGCCCTCTGAACTCCATCCCCTGAGCCAGCTCAGCTCTATCGTACTCTGCTCTCCCTCCACTGGAGCCCAAGGTGAGTGGCTGCACATGAAGCTTCGTGGGTTGGTCCTGTCAGAGGGGCCTGCAGCTCCAGCCGCCTCTCCCTGGCAGGCAGAAACCCAGCTGCTTTTCACAGCCAGATGCTATGTGGGCACCTTTCTCAGTCCTGGTGCTCTGCGCTGGGGAGTCCAGCCTGGGGTTCAGGCCCCAGAGTCCTCAGTGGGACCCCCCCAGCTGAGATCCCCCTCTGGACCCTCAGCTGCTGCCTGTGGGAGCCCCGCCAGCCCTCTGGCGTCTGCACTTCCTTCCCGTCTCTGTGCCGTCTCCTCTTTAGATCCTTGGTTATGAGGGCACTCTCCACCTCATCTTCAGTTGGTTGTTCAGGATGGTTTTCTATATTTTAGTTGTAATTCCAGTTTGGTCCTGGGAGAGTGTCAGTGTAGCTTCCACTCAGTCCACCACCATCTTGGAGTCTCCCTTTCCTAATAATTTTAAGAAACAATTTAGCTAAGCTTTCTACCACTCACAATCTTTAACTTGATCCTATCTGCTGAGTTCCTTTTGCTACATAAGACAATATTTATAGATTCCTAGTTGTTACTAGAATCTTTATACATTCTTCACACCCAGTGAAAGCTGAATCTGTGGTGGATCTAGCTAACAGCCACATGAGAAGAAATGTCAACGGAGAAACACACTTTGATCAGGAGGGAGAAAAAATTAATCTGGCTTCTCACTTCCTCAGCCTCCAAAATCTGATTGGTCCCTCTCATGGAACAACCCCAAATAAGGCAAACTTGCCTGGAAATCTGAGAAACAGAGACTTCAGAGATCAGATCACCCGAGATAAACTACAGGACAAAAGACGACCAAAGGAATTGGTTTGAGGGTAAATGGTTCCAGGACTGAGTTAGGGCATACAGTGAACCAGGTGCGTGTTGTCATTTTATTTAGAGAGGTCAGGAAAAGGCATCTGTGAAAGGTGACTCTTGAGCAAAGGCATGAAGGAGGCAAAGGGGAAACTCTTGTAGTTACCTTGGGAAACAGCCTTCTAGGCAGAAGGGACAAAGTATAAAACACCATGTGATAAAGTTCAGATACTTTAAAAAAGAAAAACAAAAACAAGGGGTCATGCATGACTTTGTGTAGCATGTGGAGGAAAAGGGTAGAGAATTGCCGTGAATGATGATGATTGTATCTGGTATCTCTTGTATTGCGCAGTGTATACAATTTACACACCGTACGTGGTAGCCTTAAAGCCAGAGCTTAAAGTGTTTGTTTCTGAAAATTATATAAAATAGATTTTTATAAAAAAATACATGGACTTTCCTTTTAATGAATGAGAAATCATTGTTAGGTATTGATCAGAGAAGTGCCATAGCATGACATTTATGATAAAATAATTACTCAGTAACCTCTTTTGAGAATAAACTGTAGGGTGGAAGCTGAAACAACCAGCAGGGACACTAATGCAATAATTTAAGAATGAGATCATGGTGATTTCAACTAGCAGGAGAAGGAATGAGTACTGACTGTATTATCGATATATGTGTGTTTCTTATAACTGAATTTATCCGGGTGACATTGGTTCACAAAGTCATAAATGCTTCAAGTGTGCAGCTCAACAAAACATCATGTGCACACTGCATTGTGCACCCAGTGCCCCGAGCAAAGACTCTTTCTGTCCCCAGTTTTCCCCCTTTGCCCACCTCCACCTAGTCCCCAGCCCCCTTCCCCTCTGACTTTCACCACACCTTTCTACTTGATATATATTGAAGGCAGAGCCAGGAGAATTTGCTGATGAATTGTATGTATAGAGTCTAAGATGATCTCAAGGTTTCTAGCTGGTATTTGGGGAAAAATAAATTTTCATTTATTGAGAAGGAGAAACCATAAAAGCAGAAGAGTTTGGAAGACATAGCAGGAGCTGAAATAATAGATTTCTGAAGTAGAAGAGGCCAGTGAGTGATATTCGAGGAACTGGGAGGGTGTTTACATGGGATGCCGAAATTACTTAGAGTTATGGCGTGAGTAGTATCAGGCGTTGTAAGTTATGAGACAAAATAATCAATAATTGAGAGGGTTTGCTGAGCAGGTAGATAAAGAGAAAATTGAGGCGAGGGCAAATTGAGAGGAAACCGAAAGCATGAATCTTGAAGGACATACTATTTTAAAATTGTGTAAGTAGGTGGGGTATCTTAAAACAGGGAAACTGAAATGCCTGCCCACCTTGATCTCCATAGGATATAAAAATCAAAACAATTTTTAGTAAAAAGGCAACAGGGAAAATTATATTACTAGGTGATGATCAGGTTTCAATGAAGATGGAAAAAGATGAGCTTCAGCCCACTGAGGACTTTTCTATTTGGGGGGAAGAGCAGAGGAATGGGAAGGTGTGTTCGGGATGATGGTTAACAAATTGGCAAGAGAATGATAGTACAGAAAGCCTGCATCAGGGGAGCAGGTGACTTTGTGTTGAGACAGAATAAAACTGGGATGTAAGTTGTGTTAAATTTAATTCTGAACTCTCCTTGAGCAGGGCAGTTTTTCTAAATCAAACCAATTTAGTGTGGCTCGGTAGAATGGACTGGTGGATTAGTATAGGCATTCCGGTTCCCTAAATTTCATATTCCCCCAGTTCTTGGAACTGCCTTATTTGTAGCAGAGACCAACTACCATGAGAATTAGAGAATGGACCCTTAGCTCCTTATATCTAAATATTTATCTGAGCTCTTATTACCAGTGACAACGAGGTATAATTTGGAGCTGGTGAACACAGATAGCTGGGTAATACTTTATATTTTCTCTCCATCAGAACGCTTTCCACATTTCTGGGCTTTGTTTGAGTAAATATGCTTAGTACCCTGTCCATAGAAAGGGAAGTGTCCAAGGTTGAAGCTGAAAATGGGACTCCAGTTTCAGAGTTTCGTTATGCTTATTTTGATACATTTTCATACTCTCTTGGTGGAAACACTTCAGACCAGTTTTGTTTATGAATTAATCTTATTCTAATACCACTGATATCCCTCTCTTGATTTCGTACCAGGAAAGTATACCAATAATGACAATGCTAATGTTTATCCTGATTAAGCCGGATGTATCTATTGGCTTTCTTAGCCTATTTGATGGCTCCTACAACAAAGGAGATTTTAGAAAATGACTATTAAACTCCTGATGTGGTTTTTTCCCACCCTACCTCACCCTCACTATGTATTCATTATATCTTAATGGTGCAAAGAAGGCTCAGGCAGATACGTACTGATACTGTCTACTTTCCTGTGTAGTTCACTGCAGAGAAAAGGGAAATAAATAGGGAGGATAGCGCTTACAGAAGTGAATGCAAAAATCCCTCTCCTTATATCAATGCTGTTGGACCCTGTCCCCACCCAGGGTGCGCTGAGGCATGGTCACAGGACTTAGGACACTAGCGCATGCCACGCCAGCAGAGGCTGGAAAAGAGCTTGCCCACGGGGCTCTGTCCTTACTTGCTTCTCTGTGGAACCCTTAGGCCGTGATGTGAAGACAGCAAAGATATGCTGCTGGACAGCATGCAAGTGGTGCCAAAGGGAGCCGGCCACGCTGAGGCCCTTTAACCAGCCAGGCTGCCAGCCGCTGCGCTTGTGAAGGCGGTGCTTCCGATCGGCAGCTCCCGGCTGACCTGCCACCTGACCGCAGGAAATGAGGGAGCTCAGCAGAGGCGTGACCCCACCATGCCCACTCAGCCCGCAGAGTCATAAACTAAATAAGACGCTTGCTCTTTTAAGCCACGAAATGTTGGGTAATGGATTGTACCGTGAAATGCCCCTGATAAATAATATAGTATAAAGCATTATTTAGATGGATATATTGTGTAGATATAATTAACTGCTATTTATCTTTCTACATCTTCTATATCTTAGAAGAAAATGTAGTTTAAAATGTCATTTAATTTATAATGAGACCTTTGTAAAGGCACTTTAGTACACAGATTTAATGTTACTTCCAATAAATGAAACAAGCCTTTCAATACTATTATTTCTTTAATGGATGAGAACATATGCCTTTTTGTAGTAGCAAAAAATATATATTTATAACAGCAGGACAAAACCTTATGCTATTTTTGTCTTATTGCATTTGTTATGCTGACATGTTGAAGTAAAAGTAAAACAATGATTGGGATACTGTTCAACTTTTTCATTTCAATCATGTGTAAAATATTTTTAACATTATTAGACACAATGCAGGCATACCTGAAAGTAATAAATCATACAATTTTTAAAACTTTTTTAAAAGAGTGATGATTTCCTCCATTTTTGACCCTAAAATAAACAAAACAAAAAAATTAAAACAGGGACAACTTTCAGTCAAATAAAAGCAGTAAACTATTTTTTATTTCTATTGGTTTTTATATTTTTTCATCATGTTTCATCCCGCATTCTTAGAACTCATATCATATATATAATCCATAACCTAATGAATTTGAGACATGACTCTTTATGTTATTCTGTGATTTGGAGCTCTAGCAAAGCAGTGGTTTTACAACCATTTTATATAATGTTTGACACTATCTCAAAGCAAACTGAATGCATCCTGATATACTACTATGCTTCTCTTTAAACCACAACTTTTTGCTCAATAAGTGATTATAAAAGTCTAAATAAGCTTGTGAGTGAATGCAAAGAGCATGTGAACCTGTGCATAGAGCAATCTGAAAGTCTGCATTGCGGAGACGAAGTTTGGGGATGAATTGTCAGTCGCTGGGAAAATAATTGTTCTTTGTATTTTGTTGATCCTGAGAATTTGCCCTGAGTATTGTCTTGTGGAGCTAGTTGATCACTGGCCAAAACTTCATCTTCTTACTACTTTTTAAAAAATTAATTATTAGGATTAATCACATTGCAGTCAATATTCTCTTTAAAAATAAAATCTGATTGTGCCTGTGCCTGCAATTTTCGTACGGCTTCCTATCGCTTTTAGGGTCAGGATAAAGAACTATGACACAGTCTGATCTGTTCCTTGCGTATTTCACAAGTCCTTTTGGACCCCTTTTCCCTCCCTGTAGAGACAGATTTTAAGTGTTTCTTTTTGTCGCGTTGTCACTTTCTTTCTTGCTCTCGGAACGATAGCTTCAATGAAGTCTCATAACATAACACACAAAATGAAAAGATTTTAATTGGCATCACGGATTATATCAAGAACTAGGATGATCTCAAAATAAAATGACAATCAATAGATGTCTATATCAAAATGATAGAGATGCTAGAATTTTCTGACAAAGAATTATAAAGCAGCCATAATACAAATGCTTCAGCAAAACATTACAAACATGCTTGAATCAAATAAAAATGAGAGGGTTTTAGCAAAGAAATAGAATATTTAAGGAAGATTTAATGGAAATACTAGAACTAAAAATAAACTGTGACTAAAATGGAACTCAAATAAAACTAAAAATAGAATAGCCAAAATACAAAATTCAGTGACAGTTGAATTCAGTGTAATTATTGAAATGATAAGTATATATTAAAGATACATCATTAATGTGACCACTAATGTAATTATTTCCACATTTATAATATAAATACATGAATATTTAAATTAATTTGCAAATAATCTGTATTATTAAATTAAGTGATAAGTATTAAAAATGCTGTTTCCATTCATGTAGGCATTCTTAGCTTTGTTTTGGTGCCAGGAACATTTCTTCAAATTAACAAAACAGTGGACCTAAGAGTGGTGTGAGGTAGAGAAGAGGGAAAGGAATTCGTGAACCTTTGAACTGCTCCTCGCGTGAGCATCAGGTTAGCTTCAAAGAAGCTTCATGCTCAGACTTGCTCTGCAGGGTGTCCAACGAGAGAATAAAAGCTGGTCACCCACAAAGGCTGAAATTCATAACCACCTGAGTAACACACAGCTCTGGTAAAAACACAGGTAAAATACAAAGGAAATCCTGATTGAAGTTTACTTTATAGTTTCAGGATGATTGCAAATGACATTTTCATAGTATTTTCGTCCATGGGAATGAAGAAACATTCCAATTTTCTCAACTATACTTTGAAAACAATTTCATAATTATATCATGACTTACTGTACAAATAGTAGAAAAGTATCACAGATAAGACATCAGAATATTTATTACCAAAAAATGCATAAAAATAAAAAACAAACTAGACACATTTTTGTCAAAGTCTAAAGAGAAATTTCACCTTTTTATCTTTTATGAAGCTCTGGGGTTCTGGATGTTTATCAAAAGTTTGAACTCTAGCCTTAAGGAACATTAAAACTTTCATACTTACCACTCAATAGATAACTAGCTGTCTTTTTCTCTTACTCAGATTGTCTGGGTGGGCCATATGACAATACAACTTGTTGACTGTTTTCTATTCAATCAGTGGTGTTGGTGCCGTTGAGACTTGAGCTGGCAAAGTGTATGGGGGAGCACAGTGACCCCTTTGCACCTCCAGTCTCTAACCAAGGACCTTGTGTAAAACTCAATACCTGTTGATTATTGCTAGTGTGGTTGATCAGATCTGCATTTCCATACCGTCAATACAGCTTTATGCAAGGTATGAAATTTGATTAATCTCATATAAATTATATTTTTCCCATATAGGTACCTATCATTTTAAGATTGAACATGTACAGTGAAACTTGACTTTGTGTTTTATAACCACCAAAAACTTTCAAGCTCCCTCTTTACGTTTGTCGAATGAATCACTTGGATCTATGCCTTCCTAAGTAGAGGGCAAATAAATTACTTTCTGGCCTCCCCTTGAGAGTAGTTCACAGGCATGTGACCTTGCTCCTCTTATCAAATCAATGAGTGGGTTTTGAGACAGAAGTTAAGAGTGGAGTTTTTCTGATAAAGACGGGGTCAGAGATACCAGTCTTTCCAGGCCGCAGTGGCAGAGGCAGAATGGTTTCATTTGATCTCAGCCATGAGTGTTGCTTTTCAGTAGCTGCAGCAAACATGTCTTTGTGGTTGCAGTGGAGTATTATTCCCAGCTGAGTACACTTTAGGCCTAATGGAAATAAGGTGTGCTACATAAAGGCCTTCAATATGTTTCTTCTTACGTTAACACACTAGATCAGGTCTTGTTTCTTGCAACCGAGAACCCGATAGAGTAGAGAGTTGGAGTCAACAAATAAATGCCTTTCACTGTGCCTGGCAAAATGTGATGTTCAGAGACTTATTTTATTTTAGAAGTTTCATAGCCAGGTAGGAGTAAAATCAGAATTAGAGCCCATGTCTTTCAGATGTTAATCCCGTGTTATGAAAACAAACAAAAAAAAAACCCCACATATTTTAAAAATCCAGATACTTTTAAATACCTAAATATCTGTATATCTTATTTAATGCTCCAAATAAGAATTTACAACTATGTGACTTTGCTTATTTTATCTTATCAACGTAGTTAAAATTGATCAAGAAATGGAATTCCTTTGTGATATTAAGGCAACAGAGAAAGAAACCCACATCTTAGTCATTATGCCAGTGAAAGCTCCTTACATTCCTAATCATTAGCTACAGGAAGAACCGAGCTAGGTTTGCCTAACTCTCAATTCAAAAGACAGATATAGGGTGGGAAAGTGGGGAGGGGTACTACCTACTTTCCATTACTCTCTGGGCCTTTTAAAAACTGTTACAGTAAAACAAGCCAAAAAAATGTTTCCTTTGGGTCTGCAGTTACTACGCTTTTAAGCTGTTATTTCTTTAAAGAGAGATGATAAACTACAGCAAATTATTTATAGGCTTGGCTGTTTCTTTCCTATAATATGTGACTTGTTTCTCTGACCCGAAGGTCGGCTGTCTTGGGTCTTTTTAAAGCGATGGATGAATGAGTTTTTGAGCTAAGAATCATATTAGGGTAAGCATCTTTCTCTCTGAATGCTTTTCATTCAGCTCTCAGCTCTCTAATTCAGGAAATATTAGATTAGAAACACTTTAGAAATTCTCAAAGGTTAGAGCTGAATATGCGAAGAAAAACGATCTTAAAGATCGCTAAGGACTAAGCCACATATCAAAACTAACATTTGCACGGCTCTGAAAAGCTAAACGGCTGCTCACACACTCTAGGCCAAGGAATATAACTCGCAGAAGAGACGTGGTTAAGGAAATCACATATATCATAGACATAACATCTAAAATGCCCTTTAGTATTGCCCCAGAAGTATGTATTGCAGGGATTTACTCTTGAGAGTTAAGTCACAGAAAATGTAGATGTTGCCTCTTAAATTTAAAAAGCATAATTCATAATATATGCACATTTATAATATTCATGTCTATTTAATTTTTTGTTATATTTTTACAAATATTTATCACTGCTTTAATGTTCAAATTGCTGTGAACAACTAATGCATCTAAGTGAAATTATATAGACAAAGATCCACCAATTATGGATCTTAAATTCCAGTTAAGAAAAAAAATTTTGAAAATGATTGTAATTACTATGATAAATGCTTAGAGAAAGGTAACAGAAACAGATAGATGGGTATCTAATATAGGCTATTGTATTCAAGAAAATCTTCAAATTAGATGGAATGTTTGAACAAGGATCTGAATCATGAGTCCCATTTAGCTAAATGAAGAAATGAAAGAAAAAGAAAAAAAAGCTCCAGGAAAAGGGCACATTCTAACTGGGATCTGACCTGAGGCATGACTTTGAAAATTGGTAACTGATTTTGTAACATGTCAAGTCATGTGATTTTTCTCAGGCCTGGTTTATTTCCTATTATTTATTTTCCTGTAGCAACCTCATTTTCCGCTCCTCCTTTCCAGGGTTTTGGAAGCCCTGTCACCTTCCCCTCCCGGTGCTACTGCTTCACTGGAGGCCACATGCTTTCTTGCCGAGGTTACTACGTCACCCTTTGAGTTGCTCTCTTGGTCCTGCGCTCATAGTTCCCAGTTCCCCCGTCCTGTTCATCCTGGACTCGATTTTTGCACTGCAGCTGGTGAAAATATTTTAAAGATGTATTTATGTGACCTACGTTCTTCATTATTTAAAATGCCTCAGTGACAGCCAAGGAAAGTATGTGGTTAAAATTTAAAGACCTTATCGCCAAGCTCTTGGCCATGTTCTGTGACCAGCAAAAACTCTGAGCACCTTTGCTATGTTTGGGGAATTAATAAGGCTCTTTGTGATGTGGCCTTTTCCTGCCTTCTTGCCTAGTACTATGCTCTAAACTCCTTCTTTGTTTCAGCCACAAAGAACCAATTGTATGAACCCCTAGACATGGTATGACTTCCATGGAGGGTTTGCTATGGACTGTCTTTCCTTGTATCCACCCCTCTTCCATGACTTCCTGAAAAAAGCTCCTGCTCTTACTTTCTTTGTTGTTGTGTTCTGCTCTGCTAAGTAGAGATACATCTATTTGCCTGCCTCTCTTCTACACCCATATTCTCTTCATCACGTTTTTATAGTTTTTTATGTCTCTGCCAGTTCCAACTATGTTCACCAAGCACAGGACCACCATCTTCTTCATATTTGTATCCCAGCACAGAGAAGTCTGTAGAGTTGCAGGCAGTCAATAAGTGATTATAACATGAATGAATGCCTTTAATATTTCACACTGTCCCAATTGTTTTCTAAATAAAGGTATAAATTCTGAAACAATACAAATTTTTAATGATAATTATTGTATTGATTACCATGATTATTTATCATTAAAACCTTAAATACTATAAAATATACATTTTATTCTTAAAACTTATAATAGGGATTTTTAATGATGTCATCAAATATTTGCTTACTTTCCCAATGAGTGTAAGAGTTTATTTTTAATGTCTCTATTGGAAGTTTGAAATATCATTTTGAAACAAATTGAAATGCATGAAATACTCTTCACAAATATGATTCAGAAGCACCAGTTTATAAGCCATGCTCAGAGTGCACACAACTGAATTGTTAAATAATTTATACCAACAGCGCGACGGTGAAAATAACTAGGAAATGAAAACTGTTTTCCTACTTAGAGTCCATCTACTGAGGGAGAGGAAAGAACTGTTGAGGCAAGAGTCTAGTAACATTTCCACTTGCAATTCTTTTTTATTCACATTTTTCTACTCCTTTCTTAAATGCAACACAAATTCAGTTTCAGAACAGCATATGAAGCTTTTATAATCTTGGAAATGTTTTGTAATAAATAAAATCTACCTGTCTAGTTTAAATATCTATATCTATATATCTATAGCTGTATCTGTATCTATTGATGTATTTAATGAAACCAGAAGGTATTTCACTATTAATTTGCCCATCCTCTTTAGTTAAAATTATTTTAGCACAAGCATATAGTCAGTATTTGTTGATTGGGAATTTGTTAGGCTTATAGACACTGTTTACACTAAATTAAAGTTATTTTTAATTTCTGTTTGAGGGCTGCTGATCTGACTTAGCTCTTTCCCAAGCTCCTTTCAAAAAATGCTTATCCACATGCTACTTGGAAGATATTTTCTAAAGAAGTGTGTCTGTCTCCAGTTAGTAAGTCAGTACATAGGGTACTGCAGGAAGTACTGTAGGAAATATTTTTTAAATGACAACTTATACTAACACCATAGAACAACAGGGTCTAGACTTAAACTCATTTTACTGAAAAGTACAAACAAAAGTACCAGAATGAAATATGTAAAACAATAGTTTCAGATCATGGATAACAGGTCGTACAGGTCTGTGATCCCCAAGAGAAAAAAAATGAGTCAGAGAAGCCCTGCAATCTCTTTGGATGTCTGCCTGCAGATATATTTTGGATCTGAGGGCATGAACGGTGTCTCCAAACAAAGCCTAGCAGTCTCTTTAGTTGAAAAGACTGGAAAGAGAGTTCAGGGAGGCAGAGGTGTCTGAATGTTGTGGAAGAAGTTGTGAGAGGAGAAAGCCACACTGAAAATGAGCTTCAGGAATCTCTTTGTTTCTTTGTTTAACACTAAATTGTGTGTGTGTGTTTGTGTGTGTGTGTGTGTGTGATGAAACTCCATGAAGCCAGGAAAATAACAGAAGAGCTTTAACGTAAACAATTCCCAGAGGTCACAGAGGGCGTAAAGAGGTTTGACCTTCAACCTCGTTGGTTATCTAAGGCACTCAGGAGAAATACTGGAACAGTCACACCTTGATAGAAATGAAAACCTATATTCAGAGCAAAGTCTACTTGAGACAATCACAAACAAAGCATGAAGCAAAACTGCCAAAGTAGTAAGCTGGTAAGCAAATAACCTTTAAAGGAATAAAATAATCCAGGCATTTCATGATGTGTCTTGTGAGCACATATGCAGAGCCAACTTCTTTCAACCAAAATTGGTTCAGGTATCAAGTGTCACATATGCTTCAAGAGAGTATGTGGATTATTTAGTAACATCATGATAATGGGGAATTTATCCCAAGAATGCAAAGTTGGTTTAACATTTAAAATTCAATCACTTTTTTTTTTTTTTAATAAATCTTTATTGATTTCAGAGAGAGGAAGGGAGAGGGAAAAAGAAAGAGAGAGTTAGAAACATCCATGATGAGAGTCATTGATCGGCTGCCTCCTGCACGCCCCCCACTGGGGATCAAGCCTGCAACACGGACATGTGCCCTGACCGGGAATTGAACCACGATCTCCAGGATCCTAGGTCGATGCTCAACCACTGAGCCACGCTGACCAGACTTCAGTCACTTTTTTGATTCATCTTTTGAACAAATAAAAATTTAAAAAATAAGATTATTTTAATAGATTCACTCATTATAAAAGTTCTTAGCAAACTAGAAATAGAAGGGAATATCCTTAACCTGCTAAAAAGCTTACATGAAAAATCTACAGCTGAGACCACATTTAATTCTAAAAGACTGAATGCTTTTCTCCTCAGTTTGGGAGCAAATCAAGGATGTCTGCTCTTATCATTTTTATTTAACATTATAGTGGAATATTCACCCAGTCCCATAAGGCAAGAAATAAAAAGAAAAGTTTACAGGAAGAAGTGTAAATACCTTAATTCAGAGATAACCTGATCGTGTTCATAGAAAATCCATGGGGATCTACCAAAAAAGGCATAATAACCAAGATACGAGTTTACCAAGGTTGCACAGTCACAGGACACTAGGTTAATTATAAAATATTAATTTTATTTCTAATATAACTGCTTGAAACCTAGAGTATTCTGAGGATTACAGATATTAGATAAACAAATACAGGAAAAACTTGTTAAAGCAGTTATGCAGAAAAATGCAAAGGATCTTATGTAGATATATCAGTGAAATAAGTGCAGAATGTGAGACATTCTCAGGAGTATGACAGTCACAAATAAGTGTGTCGAAATCACACACTTGAACTGTATAACTTAGTACATGACAAAGCTAGAAAGGTTAAAACTGTGCTTCCAAAATAAAATAATTTCTTTGCAAGTTGTGAGCAAGAAATCCATCAATGGATCAACCAAAATGGCAGTACTGTCAAATTATGTAACATAGCTGTAACTGAAATTTATTTTTGTAAGTACAGAAAACACACTAGTCGATTATGTTAACACATTTTGTTTTCCTACTACAAAATGTATAATGAAAGTATTTTGAAAGTTCAGTATCAAGCAGATAGTTTGTCAGGTGTTTTTATACCACACAGAATAAATCTTATTGCCAGACAAAAATAAATGTGCTAGTTCTTTTGTATTTTGACTTTTAAGTTTGTTCCAGAAGTAGCACTAAAATCAACTTCTGACTAGAGGAAATAAACTCTCTAAAGAGCTGAGCCTGTCGAAGTAGATGAAAAAACATCTCTCTCGGATGCTCAAATAATGGATGCTGCATACATAAGTAGAATTCAAGAGAAACTTCAGTTCTTCTCACATTTAAATTAAGTTTTCTCATTCGAGCCTATGCTGGATTTCAGCATCTTTACTTAGTCACCCCAGACAAAAAATGCATTTGGATCTATAAATATTAGAGTTTTTGTGTATGTGACACTGAATTTCTTTTCACCGTAATGAGATGCATTCTGGTAGAAAATAAATGAATGAAGAATACTTAGGACTTAGTTGCTATGGAAACTAGCAATATCTTTTCCTCATGATTAGACATTGAAGTAACTGGTTTTCTTTCTTTTTTTAGGACAGAAGAATTTGTGCTGATTTTTTTTTAACTTCTAAACTAATAGTCTATAGTCTTTTCCTTTTGCATTAAATTCCATTTACTTTATCCCAGGAGTCTCTGAGTTACTTCAGTTACATATTCAATAAACTCAAAACTTTTTTGAGAAGTCAGTTGTATGAAGAATCAAAAAAAAACTCTGGGTTATCGTTTAACCCCAAAGTCAATCTGAAAACTGCTGTTTTAAGAAAGAGGTGACACGAGAAATTTTGCCTCCAAGGAAGTAGTTTCTGCTTATTGTATATACTCAGTGTGTGTCTGTGTGAACTTGCACATTGATGGCGGTGTGTACACGCACAGTGTATATGACAGACAAGGTGCATTAGTGGAAATATGCCTTTTTACAAAGAAGCCTGCTGAGACGTCAGTGCAGCCGTGCACCACCTAACTATAGTGATGCATTCTGAGAAATGTGTCATTAGGGCTTATGCCGTTGTGCGAGCGTCGCAGAGTGCACTTAAACCTCGATGGCGTGGCCTGCTGCACACCTAGGCCTTGGGATACAGTATATTACTATTAGGCTACAAACCCCTACAACGTGCTTCTGTACTGTGCACTGGAGGCAGATGTAATGTGCTGTGCTGTGACATTAGGACAGCTATGATGGCACTAGGCAGTATAATTTTTTCAGCTCCCTTATAATCTTCTGGGACCACCATGATATACGCAGTCCCTTGTTGAATAAATGTCATTATGCAGTGAATGACTGTTATTTCAAGATCTCTGAACATTAATATAAAAAATCCCCCAGACTCTATCAAGGCATTGTTACCTAACAGCAGACAGAGGAGACCTCCCTACACATGGGGTAATCTGTACTGCCTCTTTGCATAGATATTAATGTTAAATAACTTACATCAATTAAATTTTTCATACATTAAAAACATTTGGCATTTAATCTTTGAGTTGTGGAACATCAATGATGTAGACTCTTGCCACCAAGACACATACACACCCACACACCCATGCACACACATTCACCAAAAACAAAACCAAAAAGAGAAAAGAAAAACACCACTTGTAATTTTTCTTATAGCAAGGGGCAAAGTGATGGCTGTCATCTATAGAATGGCTGTGCCCAGAATCATGCAGTGATCATTTCTGAACCTTAAAGGCGACTGCCCCGTTATTTGCCAGCAATCATGTCTCCTTTCAGTTTTCCCTTCCTGCCATTTTTACTAGAGCCGCTTTATAATTTCATTGGGATTTCCAAGCCTTCTATCTCTCCCTTAACTTTGGATCTATTTACTGCTTCTTGATATCAATTTTTTTTTCTACCTAGACTGACATGTGGTCCATCATTTCAGACATTGCTCCGAGTTGGAAGGTGCTAAAGTGATAGGCACTGGATGCCTCAGAAGCCTTTGCTTACCTCTGCTACAGGAAAGGTACCTTACATGTTTGTCACCCCACGATCCAGAAAGACTCATTTGGAAACTGCGTAACAGGCAGGGGCAAGTGCTTCAGCCACGCGAGCAGAGCGAGGCTGCCCTCTGCTTTCATGGGTAAACCAGACAGGCTCTCAATGATTGTGATTTAATAGGGCGACGGGAAAGAACAGAACATGCAAGCTTCGTGCTACAGAAATCTGGGCTCCGTCTCTAGCTTGGCACCTAACACAGAGCTGTATCTTCTGAGCTGACATTTAGCCTCCTTTCTAAAATTAAATGAATAAATTTCTTCTTTGGTGATATCACAGGTATCTATGAGAACATAGCCCAAATATATATAAATGTTTTGTAAATAAACTAAAAACTTAACTACAGCTTTATCAATATAGAAATTCATTATATTGCTATGTCAAAATGTAGATATTTAGTTTACAATTAGTTATTTATTTTCTTCCACCTGTCATTTTTTAGGATGCATGGTGGTCATTGTCCTCACTTTTTAGTTTCTCCAGACATTCTTCCTGCCCTTTCCAGATCATTCGATATATAAAGACAATTGGAGATGGAAAATTTAATGACTTTTCCTAGATCATATAGTCAATTAGCATAGAGTCGTATTATAGCTGGAGAGATCATGTGTTTCTTCAAACATCCAAATATATTTAAAAAATAAAAATAAACATTAAGTAGGATAGCAGCAATCTGCACTAACTTAGATGTCTAAAAACTGGGAGTGGATAAAGTAAGAGCTTCAAAGTCTTAACCTGTTTATTGTTTTTGAAGCATACTAATTATTTTATCATCACTTAATACATTATAGAGTAAGATCTAAACATTTGCTCGCATCACATTCAATAATTTCTTAACTCTTAGGCAGGGATGTGCCTTCACAGTGTATCATTTTTTATTTTTTTCTCAACTTTTTGAATGCATCTGTGCATTTAAGTATTCAACTATACAGTGGAATTATCACTCAGGGCAATAAAACAATAATTATAAATTATTTTGTTTAGTATTAAGGAAATACATTTTAAGGTAACTAGAACTTCTAAAATTGTTAGCATTTATTTTATTTGGAATAACTGAAAACTCTGTTACAAAGTGAGATCTAAAAACATTTTAAAAGTAGTGCGTGAGCGCTCTCGCACTAAAATGGCAGTTTCCATAACTGGAATATACATTACTCCGGGGGTTATATTACCATTTGCTTTAACTTGATCCACTTAATTAAATCAAATAATGTTATAATTCTCAGGAGGGAAACTACTCTACTTATGATAACTCCATTAGAAATACTTGAAATATGAATATTTTTATAGTGTGTGTTAAGAGCCTGATTAAAAGTGCAGTGTACAAAAGAAGTGAACATCAAGGATTACTAGAAATGCTATATCTTGTGATTTTGTTAACCAGGAAAGTGACAAGAAAGTAAGCCAAGTAAGTAACCATATGAAAAGATAATAAATGCTTTATTAGAAAGCCACATAAAGTGTTACAGAGTGATTTTATATAGATCAAAATCAAAATGTGCCTACAAGGAACACATTTGCTATTGAAAGCTACTATATGTCTTGAGACACAGTGGCATCCCTATTATTTAGGAAAATACTCCCTCAGTTTCTTCATTCATTCTATGAGCATTTATTGATCACCTGCTATTTGCACATCACTGTGTTAAAGCATCACCTTTCTTACTTGGCATCTTTATTTATCTAAACATGTCTGTCTGTATCAAGGAGATCACTCCCCTGATTTGGTGGTAGGTTCTGTGAGAGGGTCTTGAGGTAAAGATTGGGCCCAGTAAGAAGGGGTTAATGGGAGCTATGGTTTATTTAGCTTAAGGAAGTGGCATCTTAGTGAGAGATCAAGTTTACAAGCAGCTGTTTATTTTAGTTCAAATTACAAGAGTTAAGACCAGACAAACCACCAGTATGGTTTAATTCAAAGTACAAATCTGACATTTTAAAATATTTGGATTTTAACCCACTGATAGAAAGAGCTAACTACAAAAAAGCTCCAAGCCTGGCAACCAAAACTGAAAAAGGGAATTAAACATAAAACACAATAAAACCAACATTCGTAACAGTATTCTGCTATCTAAAATAGGTTACCTTACTATTATCTCAATCAGGAGTGACATAATGAAGGATTTTTGTTTACATTTACTATCAACTTAATTAGGGAAAAAAAGATAATTTACCACATTTATATAAAAAACACACACATAATCTTTTAAACTGTTGTCAATGATGGTCTCTGTTTCAGTTGGTAGAATATCACAGTTTGCTTGGGTGCAATGATGAATTATGTGTATGTCATACCAAATTCAAATTTATTTTTTCTTTTTTGATATTTTGAGATAACAAGGATATTCTTCCATAACTGTTAACCTGTACCCTGGGGGAAACATTACCCATTAGAGAACCATGCTTAGGTGCATTTCCTTTTGCCTTTAGTTTTAAAAACTCTGCTCATTTCCAAAGTTACCTTTTTGTTCACCCTCTCCGAGGAAATTAGTTTATATATTCATAATATGGTAAGAATCATTTGTTGTATTGGTATACTTTAGAGACAATGTGGCAGTTTCTTACAAGGCTAAAATCTTACCATACTCAGCAATTATGCTCTTGGTCTTTGCCCAACTCATTCAATTTGTATGTACACATGGACACAAATGTCTGCATGGATGTATTTATAGCAGCTTTATTCATAATCACCACAAAACTGGAAGCAACCAACTTCTGTCTAGAGTACTTTGACTTGACAGTGTGCACTTGAAAATGTTTACATTTAGTTCTATAATTGAAATTATCTTCTGATTTTTGTCCATATGTTGATTTTATGTAATGAAAATCAAGAAACTGTGTTTACCATACAAAATGCTACTGAACAATGAAATACATTAAATATGGATTTAACATCAAATAATGACAAACAGCAACTTAGCATTGCTACCTACTGTAGCAAGCACTTTCCGACACTCGACACTCGCTCTGCAGCAGGTCTGCTCAGCCTCTGCTCTTTGGGTGTATTTTTTTTAAACATACCTCATCAATAATTTTTCTTTTTTCCCACTGACTCCAAGACTGGTGGCCTGATGGCTCTGCTTCTCTGTATCCTGCTGACCACAGCGTAGACAAGAGCACCATGGCTGGTGCATCAAGTGGCTGATGGAGACAGAGTAGCTTTATTTCCCCCACATTTAAAGAGGATGCTTACTGTTTGATTCATGGTAAAACTGAGTAATTGGAAATAATAATGTACCTTAAAAAAAACCCAAAACCCTTGCTTACTTACCCATTAGGCATTGCATTGGGCTTTTTGTTTTTATATTATATTCTCAGCATTTATTACAATGCATAAAGTACCTAAAGTAATGTAGAGTGAATCACTATACCTAAGAATTACAGACTTAGGAGTAAATTTAAGGAGATCAGTAAGGTTGATAGCTATGCCTAACCTCAAAACCTCTAAAATATTGGTTAATTGTTGTCACAATTATTATGAATGATACCATCAGTATAAGGAAAGCAGTGAGAAGAGAGGGGCAGATAAAATCAACCTTACGTGTATAGAATTACCCAACTAGAGCTATGAACTTAAACCAAGCAAGGTTTAATCAACTGGCAATTAAAATTATGACTAGGAGTTCTTGAATTCTTTATATCATTAGAACTAACTCTTGTTAGTTAACATAAATTTTAAAACAACATAAAATGGAACCCAAATTATATTTAATATTATCTGCCATAGCCAGTTGTTTAGGAACAATGTAAGACATTAAATGAGAAGAAAAAGTATGAATTCATGAAGTTCTGTGAAGTTACTAGTATTCCATTGTTTTTTTCTGGTGAATGAGTTATATTGCATCATACCGAGCATAGAGCATGGAACTTTTGGTATAGTGTATTATATATTCATGTCTTTGGTAATAAAAGTCAACTGTCCTTTTACTTACAATTTGCATTAACAGCTCATCAATATAAACGAAAATGATTTATTAAAATATTACTGAGTAGAGACTGAATGGCTCAGGGGATTGATTGGTAATGGAATATGTAGTCTTTTATTTCTAGGTCACTGATTTGAATTACATCTTGGCAGAGAGTGGAGGCTATTTGGTGCCATATGGTGTGTGGAATGGGGTGGTGATGTCAGTCTTGTTTTCAGTAAGTGCCGTCCATTTAGGTTTCAATATTTCAAGGAAGCAGCACTTGACTAAAGTCTCCATGGGTCCAAAACATTATTATATATACATATGTAACAAATGTTCTTGAGAGAGATTAATGTTACCAAGAATAGAAAAAAGTATTATCCATTACATTTTCAATATGAAAATATTTTGTATGACTTACATGGGTAGTTTTGACAAGCTTAAAAATAAATCTTTTAAGATAATTTAAGTTAACCTGCTTTTTTTTAGTTTTTTAAATTCCTAATGACTTCAGGAAATACAACTATTTTAAAGTTAGAATTTATTTTATTTTACTATTAAAGTAACACTGAGATATTTCATGCAAGTAAAATTTAAAATCCTATGAGAATGAATGAATCATAGAGTAAAATAGAGTGTTATAACTGAGAAACACTGAGAAATCTCTTTAACTAACATTATTTTATGGATTGATGAAAGTGAGAAATAGAAAGTTAAAATGACTTCTTCAAAATCATCCAGCCCTGATCTTTAGCTGAACTGTAAGTTCCAGATCAAGGCTCTTTCACTGCTTGTGCTATCTCTTGTTTGAAACGGAGTCCTAACACATAAAAGAAGTACTTTTTCCCATTCTTTTCAGTCCAAGATAAAGCAAGAAAAAAAAAACAGGTATAAAGATCTAAAAGGAATATTTGGAGATCATCTGATTATATGCTTATATGTAAAGCAAACCTAAAATTTGCAGTCATACTGTTAGAATTAATAAGTGAATTCAGCAACATTGTTCAATACAAGCTCAATCAACAAAAATCAATTTTATTTATATGTACTACCAACAGAAATTTAGAAAATGCTATTTTTTAAAACAACAGGTCAATAACCACAAAAATAAACACTGGAAATAAATCAACTAAATGATTTTTAACACCTCTACACAAAAGTGTATAAATCTTTCAGATACGTTGGAAAATACCTAGAGTCCAGTCGGTGTGACTCAGTGGTTGAGTGTCAACCTATGAACCAGGAGGTCACGGTTCGATTCCCGGTCAGGGCACAGGCCCGGGTTGGGGGCTCGATCCCCAGTGGGGGCGTGCAGGAGGCAGCCGATCAATGACTCTCTCATCATTGATGTTTCTCTCTCTCTCCCTTTGTCTTCCTCCCTCTGAAATATATATATATATATATATATATATTTTTTTTTTTTTTTTAAAGAAAATACTTAGAGAAATGAAGAATATGTCATGTACCTGGATTGAATGTCTAAGTTCTGTACAATTGTTATTTGTCCTCAAATAATTCTTTTGATTCAATGCAATGTTAATCAAATTCCTATATATTTTACGAGGAAATTTACACATTTCTTTTAAGATTTTATGGAAATGCAGTAATCCAAGAACAGGGGACATGGACAGTCAGACTGTTTAGGACATGGTCTGGCAATGACTAAAAGCACTTGCTTAAGTTGAGTCCTGGACAGGGAATTGTCTTTGACCAATGAAATGTGAGCAGAGTAGATGCTTTGTTTGCCAAGAGAGAGAGGCGGAAAATAGTGACGTCTGCCACCCACAATTCCAGGTTTCAGTTTGGATGACCGAGAGGGGTGAAAGCGTATTCACATCCTGACTATTCTTAGGTGGACACAGTATAAGCGATTTTTCTCTTCTCATACCAGAGCAGATATATTGACACCCATTGTGGTTAGCAACTGGGTGAAGGCAAAGTATCCATGCCAAGTTAATATGGCTACAAAATAACCCTTAGATATGAAGCATAGATATTTATGAATAAGAATGACTTGGATTCAAAAAAGACTAATTATGAATTATTGTATTACCCTGAGTTGGGTAGTATTTGGTAAAGAAATCCCTTAAAATTTAGTTGCTATATATTTTTAAGAATGTAATAACTTCAAAACTGTGTGTTTTCGTTAATTCTAAGTACTAGTATTTCTGTTCAGAAAGTTATGTTAAACTTAGTTTTCCATTAATATCTCTGCGAGCAAGAATAACCCTTATTATTATGGTACAGAAATGCCTAATAAATACAGCCTTCTGTCTTTAGGTTAATTACACGCTCTATGTGCGCTACGCTGTCCAAGTTACAGAAAGCAATTTTTTCCTTTGTTTAGATTTCTGAAGAGTGTACATATTAGGATAATGGGTAACATACTGAGATGCTAATGACTACATGAGGGTTTTCCCCCTGCCCCCCTTTATGGCTCAACTATTTTTTAGACATAATTTAAATCATACTGATTCTGTTAAAGTCATTTTTTTCCTTTGAAGAGAATATTCACATTGGATGAAAACCTTTAAAATATATTCTAATTAAAAATAAATTCAAATATATTTCACATATATCGATGTCTATATCTTTAACTAGATTTTGTATTAGTTACCAATGGAAAGAACTTAAATAACATATCATCTTCCAAGGCCATAGTCATTGACGGTATATTAATGCCATTTTACCTATAATTACATAGATCTATTTTTGTCTATCCATTCATACATAAAGTATAGGATGTCAACTTGGAGATAATATTTTGTACAAAATAACCAAATTTGTATTATTAAAAATTTTAGTAAATAAAAAGAATCCTTAATACTCAGTTTATAAGTATTCCACTTATAGTATTTCATCCACTATTTCAGTTCTCCAATCTCTATGATATTCTCACAATTGCCCTTGGCACTAAGTCCCATGCTATCACTTTTAAGAAACAAAAGATTGTTTCCATGAAGTGTCTGCCTTCTATACTTCTATAGTTTACCTTCAGATCAAATAAGGCAGTACAAAATGCACTTTTAGTTAGGCGTTGTAGAATTGAAATTGAAATTTAATTTATTTTTATTTTTGACCTTAATAGTTTATGCACAATCAATGGCTATCAAGTGTAGAGTCAATAAATAAAAAAACAACAGCCAGTCAGAGAGAGACGAATATCATATGATCTCACTCATATGTGGAATCTAATAAATAAAATAAACTGATGAACAAAATAGAACCAGAGGCAGGGATACATGGAACAGACTGACAGATGTCAGAAAGTAAGGGGGCAGAGGTGATGGGATAAAAGAAGGTGAAGAGATTAGCCAGAGAACCTACATGCATAGCCTGTGGACACAGGTAACAGTGTGGTGAGGGCCAGGGGAGGGGGAGATGGGGGCCGGGGTGAGGTGGGCAAAGGGGAGAATGGGGGACAGCCCTAAATAGTGTCAACGATGAAAAATAAAAATAAAAACAATAAAAATTCCTCAACTATACTTCTGGCGTATAAGACTGAATATTGTAAATACCCTGAAAGCAGGCTTTTGTTGAAAAGGCTTTTATCATTTGGTTGCTGTTTTAGGAAGATTACCAAAGAGTGAGTGAAATTTTGACAAAGCATCTTCTCTTTTGTCAGTCGTTTTATGTCACGTATGCCAACATTTAGACAATCTTTAAAAGCTTAGAACAACTAATTCACTTACTTTCGGGGGGTGAGAAATAGTTGGAAGTGTCAAGGAGGGTAGGAGCAGCACCTTTACGTGCCTTTGAAAACAATCTGCGCAAACCCATTTCCAGGCTCCTTCTCTGGTTCCTCCGAGGTAGAGAAGCTCAACAAAAGCCCCTGATGTTTTTTAAAAGATATGCTAATAAATGGGAAGGGGCATGGACTAAAGATTATTTTATTTAAGAGGGTAAATGAAAAAACAAACTAAAGATGTGTATCTCCAAATGCCCACAACATGCATATAAATATAGAGAAATATATATAAACACACCAAATATATATAAACACACCAGAAGCAAAGGGTTAGAATGGAGGGAATCACAACCTTAGGCGGGACTTTGTAAAAATCAGGATGTCTGTAAGACTGCAAAAGATACGCATCAATGGCTAATGAAAGCTGCCTCCTATAAGCCGCCAGAATTCTTTAGGTCTAAGAGGCTCACAACTACCAAATGCCACATTGTTTTATGACCAACAAAAATATATAAAAAAATCCTTGCTGTTAAAATCAATACAATCAATGCTGCTTTTGATTGTAAAACCCAACCCACTCTCAAACACGGTAATAGGTGAAAATATATATGACAAAACTAATGAATATAGTACATCAAAATATGAGGAACCTAAAACAAATAGATTTTATTTTCATCTGATAGCTAGAAGATGGGAAGGCTGCGCTAGTATGCAAAGGGAACTAGAGGAGACAAGTGGAAATCCTTCCCCAAATACACAGTATCTACAAATGTTACTTAGCGTCAGATCCCAGGTGATGATTTAGATAAACCTCTGACCTCAGCCTTAATTTAGAAATCCATCAACCAAGCATGGAAAATGTAAAATGAAATATTTTGTCGGCGTATCAATCCCATCGACATGGTCCATTACAGAAAAAGCGCAAAGAACTGACCAAGAAGCCCTTTCCTGAACTCTTCCAGCTCCTCAGGTTTCCATTTGTCTCTGTGCACCAGTGGAATTAGGATTCTTCCAGTAACTTACACTCATGTCAAAGCTTTTGCTGACAGATGTGTCCTTGGGCCATTGGTCTAAGCAACAGGCAGCACAATATTTGCAAGACTGGAATGGGCTTCACACCTTGCAGAGAAATAATGTTTGTTGAGTTCTTTCAAAGACTGAGCATCAAAGACCATATTTGTCAAGATGGGGATCTCTGATTATTTACTTAAATAAAACTCTGCTAGCACCCTCACCCTTGTAGGGAATTTTGAAAGCTGCCAGCCTCTCTGTTAGTAGTCACAGCTGCCCTCAAAAGGCCCAAAGAGAAGATATCTTTGCTGTCATTTTATTTTATTTTTCTTCCATGAAATAAAATAATGAAATTTTAGGTGGGCATGAAATTCCTAGTTATATTAGTTTTTATTGTAGTGTAAAAAATTACCATCAATTTAGTGGCTTAAAACTACATGCATTTATTAGCTCCTAGTTCTGTAAGTCAGAAGTACGGGACAAAGCACAGATGAGTTCTCTGCTGGGGTTCTTACAAGGTTTAAATTAAGTTCTTGATTAGGCTTCATTTCTTCCTGGAGACACACGGGAATCAAGCTCCTCTAAATTCCTTCGGATTATTGGCCAAATTCAGTTCCTTGCAGTGGTAGGACTGAGATATCCATCCACTTGCTGACAGGCATCTGGGGGCTCACATCCCCAGCTACAGGCCACCCCTCTCCTTACCACGTGGCCCCCACATCATCAGGGCCGACAAAAAAAATCTACTGCATGTGGAGTCTCTCTCAGGCTTTAAGTCTGTTCTTCAGGAAGAGTCCCTTTTAAAGGCTCGCCTGGTAGGTCAGGTACACCCAGGATAATTTCCCTTTCTTAAAGTCACTGTACCGTATAGGCTAGTCCCTGGGGTTACTCCCCCGTCACATTAGAATGTTCCAGGGAGGACACGGGTCCTGTACACTGCAGGGTGGGAGCCTCTAGGGCAGTTTTAGAATTCTGCCAGCCACACTGATTAACAGCAAATAGAAGGGGAAAAGCTTAAAATAAAACAATAAACTAAAAATCATATCATGAACACACACCTACACGCATCACTGAAAGTAATTATATCAAAAAGTTGTTTTCTTCTGTAAATGAGATTTTTTTCTGCTTTCCTATTTCATCACAATAATTTTTAAACTTTAACAAGCATAAATTCAATAAAAATTTTATCAAACCTTTCTTCCAGTATTATTGTGGACATTTTCAGTTTTATTATATCAATGCACTTACAAATTTTGACTAATAACCTTTATATAACAAAAGTAAAATAATTCTAATCATGTTAGTAAAGAAGAACCCATTTGAGTAATTTAATCTATGAGTGCAAATTACATGTTTTTTAGCATAGAAACATTTTGACATAAAAAAGGGGGAGGAGTGGATACAAAACTATAGTGATAAAATCATAATAAAAAGAAAATATTATTTTACCTATTTGATTTTTAGTAAATCTAGATTTTCATCTTCGATTTTAGTTCAAATGAAAGCATTGCTGTCTATTTACCTCTCTGTTACTTGTGCCATTTATTCTGATTTCCATTAAACCCAAGACTAGCTTCACTCCGCCACCCACACTGCTTCTAGTGGCCCCTCCACCCAACAGTCAGACTTCATATGTTCATCTTCCTTCTAACTAAAGGGAAACAGTTGGAAAGGCAGAAGTGTGTCAAAATCCTGCTGCAATATGAAGTCAAATATATGACTTCCCTTTATACGTTACAATCAATCACGTGCACTAGTGTTCTCTTCCATGAAACAGAATTTTAAAATGCGCCTCTCTATGGTTATGCCACAATGCTCTTATTACCATGTACAGATTTCTACTTTTTCCATTGATTTTCATCATTTTTTTAATTCCCTGCTATTACAAATGGAAAAAACAGTGAGGAATGAGCTAGAAATGCAAACAAGTCTTAATCGCCATTTAAAGAACAAAGTCATTGGAATGGTTTTGAGGAAGGAGTGTTTTACTAAGAGCTTAAGTACATGGAACGATATCAAAGTATGCTTATAATAATTACATATACAGAAGAAACTTTGAGCAGAGCTTATGTACAACTTAATTATTTTACAAGCGATAAGAAGAGACTCAATATTCTAAGGAAAGGGATAATCAATTTTCCCCCTTAGGGAGATAATTAGTTGTTCTTCCTTTTTAAAGTAGAAAAGTGTTGCAGAAACACAATTAATTGTTTTCGTTACCTGAAATTGCTTCGTAATCACCTAGTTATGCCCAGTTGAGGAGAAGCCAAACAGGAGAGAAAATGGAAATTATAACACCCACACGCATTAACAAGCATAACACAGCAGAGCTTTTATTAGGATGTGTATTTCTTGTTTTCGTTTTTAATTAACTTTTATTTTAAACGCTGGGGTCTTTATTTCAAAATAACATCATTCATTAGACAAAGAGGAATGGAAAAATAAGAAAGGAGCCAATACAATTCAAATAAAGGCAACCAGAGAGGGAAAAATTGTGTTATTTGAGTATTTGTTCTTGACAGTAAACTTGACTTTTTAATGTGGAAGTATTTTATGTAAATAAGTAAACTGTGTTACTGTTTCGGATTTTGCTAAATGTGAGATTATGGTTTTATTTCCCAGAAAATAATGATTATAACATATTATATCTTATTTATATTATATCTTCAGGTTAATTACAGTAGGTCTTAGTAATGCCATCTGAGTGGAAATGTCAATTGTGAAATGTGTTCCTAGAAAGTTTTCAAATAGTTATAGATAAATAACTGAATAATTTGCTTGATAAAAACTATAGACATATAAAGTATTATCTAGTAATAAATACATGTTTAATATTCAGACTTTATGCATTCGCTTAGTAATAAAATCTTCGTTTGTTTAATTTGATGTTACTTTTTGGCACATCTGACGTAGCAATTTGATATTACTTTGTAGCAAAAATTTTAACTAACTTATATTTTAAAATCTGTCTTAAATTTAGATCTGTAAAGAAAGTTTTAGCTAATGCTCTCCACTTAATTTTGTCAAATGAATGTCAACCCTCTGGTTGCTCTAAAGAGTCAAGGAACTTAGTGGAAGTGATAAGTTTAATTTCCAAGTTCCCACACAAGTGTTTCAGAAATTTGATTTGTGTGTTTAAAACATGATTTTTCAGATTCTCTTTTTAAAATCAAATATTAAGAGTTTTAAATTCTGCTCTTATAAATTAACCATTAATTTAATTTAAAACCATTAATTTAATTTACTTGTCCACTGTCTCTCCTCCACCTCTGCTGTGTTAGTGAATAAAATGGTTCTGTCAGTTTAGTGCCCCCAAATCCTCCTTTCAGTTCCCCTTCCTCTCCTCCCACCCAGAAACAAACGCGTGAGGCCCACTGCAGCAGGTTCAGCTCTGCTCCCTGCATCAGATGTCTCTCCTTTGGTCTGTATCAGAGATGACAGATTTTAACAGACAGCTTCAGCTCTGCTCTTCGGGCCAGCAGCAGGATGGCCCGAAAGGTTATTAAATATTTTGAATGATCATCATATCTGGTGCCACCCAAGATAGTGAATCTTAGGCTAACATTGTTCATGGACATCCTGTTAGGAATCACCATTAACATATTCATCTTCATTATGTTAAGTTGTTAATTAAGGAATTATAAGACCAAATCACTTATCGTTTGGGAAATTGAATGTCATATTCTTTAATATATATGTGGCTGTTTTACATAGTTTCATGAGGGAGTGAGGTTTTTATTTATATAAATAATCATATTGATCAATGTAGTATTAGAAGCACTTGGTTTGTGGGGAAACCACTCTTCCGAGTGTTCAATACTCTTTGCTTGGTTTTATTAAGCTCACAATAAATTTCAAATGTCATATGAGGTTCTGATCATGAAAAAAATTACTTTAGGCAGGTAAAGGAAAAATAGCAGTCTAACTGAATACATGTAGCAACAGAGAAGAATTTTATTTTTTGAAAATCTTTAGAATCAAAGACCTTAGAATGAAAAATACCACTGAGTTGTGAGTCAGCAGAGGCCATTCCTGATCTTCGTTATTTTACTAATTAGCTCTGGTACTCAGTAATCCCCGTAATCTATTTAAATATTGTCTTCTTCCAACATATAAGAGGGGAAGTTAGACTAGATAATCTCCATTTCAGCTCTCTCTCAAACACACACACACACACACACACACACACACACACACACACACAACACACACTGCCTGTTAGTAAGACCTAACTGGTAAGAACAGAACATCCCGATTTCTAACATGTATGTTCCATATTGCCTTTCTTAAGGAGATGAGATATGGCCATAGAGTAAATCAAAATACCTGATACCATGATGGGATTTGAATTTGAGGCTTTGATTTTACCTCTTGACTCAGTCATGGTAAGAAATAGGATCATGTGGGGGAAAACATATTTATGAAGTTGTAATTATGGGGGTAGATGTTTCATTAGAGATCATAGAGACCTACGTAGCCAGTTATCTTTGTTCCTGGGTTAGACTGACAGGCAGGGACCTTCCCTATGTCACCCTGATCACTGTGCATGTGCCCATATTCCCCTTTGTTGGGCCTCTTCCCCCAGTGGTCTGTAGGACATGGACTGATCGTTCCCTGGGGAGTGTTAAGTTGCAGCTTCCTGGAGAAGCTGCCCAGATGACCATGCCTATAATGTCCTCCCCTTTGTTCCTTTCCTGTTATTAATATTAATAACTAGCTAATTACAATGGCAACATTCTAAGTTATTTTGAAAACATGGTTAAAATGATACCATTTTATAGAAATATCAGTACTCTGACAACAGATGTTTTTCTTTAATTATAATTTAATTTATTCCAGCCTTAGTCACACTGCTACTTATTCAGGAATTTTAAAAAAATCTGTTAGTAAAGTTCAGGGACAAGATGAGACAGTCATGTGCACATTCAATAAATAAGACAGTTATGTTTGATCTTAAAGAACTAACTTTGGACAAAATAACTTTTCAGTGAAAAAATAATAATTTCCATAAGAATTTTTTTCATGATGATTACTCTCCTGTAAAATGTATCACCAAATGTAAAAGTTATGTTTTATTTAGAATCCTCTACCCGACATAATCAAATATAGATATGCTTTTCAGTAAATACACTGATGGTTCTCTGGCTTATGGAGCCTAATGGCAAAGCTAGTTGATGGCCGAAGAAAAAAAAGGGGGAGGAAGCAGAAGAAAAAGATTAGAAATCTATGAAAGTTAAGTTTTTTTAAATAAATAAATAAATAAAAATATGTATACTGTCTTACTTTATCTGTTTCTAATATAAACTCAAGACAATATAATGAATAAAAGTATTCTAGACATTAACATTCTGGAAAAAGAACCCCAAATAGCAAATTAATCATTGTTCCAAAAGATAGTGAATTCAATCAAAGAAAAAATTATCTTCCCATAACTCTGATGAAATCATGGCTCGATCCATTCCTTCAGACATTTTTATCTATCTATATTTAAAAGTTTTGATGCTCTAACAAAAAAGGTAGGACTCAAGATCATTAAAAAGAAGATTTAATGGAAGTTGAAGTGTCTTCTATAAATCAAGTGAGGCTCTTGCAGGAATATGTCACATTAGTAGAGACAGCTACAACATCAATATTTTGATTGTCAACTGAAAAATATTGGACACTTTGGTTAGCATTACTGTTAGGAAACACCATTAAGAAACTGTTGGAACAAAATTCTCTCTTCTAAAGGAATGGGTAGAAGAAAGATGAGTTATAACTGGGAGTTGAGAAATGAAATTTTAGTTAAACTAAAAAAATATATTTGTTACACAAGGAACTTAAAAAAGTTAAGATTGCTTAAATAATAATTTTGTAGGAAAATCAGTTTGCCTATGGAATATTTTCTAGAACATATGACAGTCAATAAATAGGCATTATAAGAGAAAATTTTATTGTCCAAAATTGAATTCTCCAAAGTAATTAAATAAATAACATGAAAGGATCTTTCAGAATGAATCTGGGGCATTTTTACCTGTGTAAGGAAAATGATGAAAAACAAAACAGATAACGTTGAGAACATAATGCTTTTCAAAGTATGAGATCCTTGGGCAAAAGCTGCATTTTCACAAATTTGTGACAATTTATGGTTATAATGTTTGTTCTGAGGTCTTGAAAGGGTAAGGATTTATACATAAACCCCTTATTAAAGGAACAATGTAAATGTATTTATCAGCCAGGAGAATACCATACTTTTCTTCACTTAATCTATTACATTGCTACACACACACACGGATCCATATATGTATATTTGTGTGTATATAGAAATGTAATTTGCTTACAAATATGGAATTCAACTTTTTTTTTTATATGTCTCTATTGATAACAGAGAAAGGAAGGGAGAGGGAGAGAGAGAGACAGAAACATCATTGATGAGAGTCATTGATTGGCTGCCTCCTGCAGGCCTCCTGCTGGGGACCCACCCTGCAACCTGGGCATGTGCCCCAACCGGGAATCGAACCTTGATATCCTAGATCCTAGGTCGATGCTCAACCACTGAGCCACACCAGGCCAGGCGAATTCAACATTTTTTAACTATGTAAACTAGCTAGGAATTGCAAAGGACATTTTGTGATACTTAGCTTGCATTTAGCTTATTTAATAGATTTAAAATTCATTTCAATTTTTGGCCGTTCTAATAGGTTTGTAGAGGTATCACTCTCTTTTGTAATCAGAGTAACATATTTGTTATCTTCCTATGGAGTTCAGCATTGTAGACATAAGAATTTTTTTATTCAACTAATTATTATACTCAGCTTCATTCAGTTTCTTCCTTGCTACACTGACTGTTTTTCCTAAATATTTAATTGTCCATCTTCTACTACTTTTATAGAAGTAACAGATTTAAAGTATTATTAAACCAGACATATTTCCCTCCTCCAAATTAATCACCCTTTTTGTCAATACTAATTAACATGTTTTTTCACATATATTTTTCTAAATTTCTTCACTTACCATTTTAAATAAAAAGTTTTGTGTTTTCCACCTCTCCTCTCATGATCAGTAGCCCTCTACATTGTTTATTGCTAGATAGACAGGTAACACTTTAAGTTAATTGTGCTCTGTACCTATTTTCACAAAATATTTGGATTTTGTTCAGCATAGTTATTTATTGAAAAACCTCCAAGATTGCTATCAAATAAGGAATTTTTATAAATATCTAGCAGTTTTTATAGATACTAGATATTGATGCATGCATAGTAATTGTGTTTTTAGCAGATTTTATCACCTTTCCATTTTTACTGCTGTAACGGACTCTTGGCTCTTCTAACGGATTCCATTGTTCATAATTGGCTCATTAAAAACCTGATTTATTTTAATTCCTTAAATTTCCACAACTTAGCCAGTGGGAGTCTCTTTTAGTTAGCATATCATACATTTTTGAGAGAGCCCTTTGCTTTTTCATCAAAAACAGAAGTGTTTTGATTCATGGTAGTTTTCTCTGTTCCAAAGGCATGACGTGCTCCCCAATTATTCTTTTTCTCCCCTTTTATTTCCTAGCCACACTTGAAGGTAGGTGAAGACCATGTGATTCATTCTTGCCAATAGATTTTGAGTGGAAGTGATGTGGATGCTCACGTGGTCACGTTCTAGAAGCCATGTGCAGTTACACAACAAGCCAAGTCATCACACAACAGAAGGCCATGTCCTGGATTCCTAAGCCACCAGGTCAAGGAGACCCCAAACCAATCTTACAGGAAAGAAAAATGGTGTATTAACACCTGAGATTTCAGGGTTCATAGTCAACAAAATTGCATTTTTAAAGAACATGGGTTGAAATCATCAGTGAATGCAGAAGACGCTGAAGCTCTTAAAGGGCCAAAGCGAGCGCAAGGTCATTATTACAGACGCCGGGCGCCCAGACTAGCAGCAGAGGCTGCCAGTGCTGCCGGGCACAGGACACAACGAACAAAGCAGAAACCATTCGAGGCAGTGGCACAGACCATTTCCCCGGAAGGAAAGGGGCAGATCTGCAAAACGAACCGCCTTCCATGACAAACGAACCAGCAAAACCAAGACAGATCATTGCTGACTGTTAATATGTAGAATTTCAAAGACACAGAATTCTTCAAGCATACAGGCAGCCCAAGCAAACCGCGTTTCAGTCCAGATGACTTGTAAATTTGCATTTTACAACATTTCCCCTCTCCGAACCATCTGAAAAATCATAATTGTCCTCAGGAACAACATCAAGATCTCTTGGGCCCTGAAACGGAGCATAATCACACAGTAGTCAGCAGAGGCCGAAGCCGCGGGCCCGATGCTCTGGCTCGGGCAGCACGCGGGGGATCCCTGCAGTGTCCTGGGGTCTAGATGTACCCCAGATTTGGCAGGGCACAGGGCCAGGTGCATGTCATTATAATTGGATTGGGGATTGTATTCCCTTGCCTTAGGAAGCCATAGATTTCTCTGATCAGTGTCCAAGATTAGGATTGTATAATTTGGGTATTTACTTTTGTGGGAGAGAAGTAGAAAATGTCATGAAGAGAGCACCTGGACCATGTAGCAATATCACACCTGACAAGAGACTTAAGCTGCATGCAAGATGGTTCTCCTCTGGGGCCCTGAAATGTAAGTAAATGCAACAACAGAAGAGAATAGTAGAGTTAGGTACGCATAGGGAGAGGAAATTAATAAATGATAAAATAAGTGTACTACATTAGAATAGACACTTTAAGAAAGACAACCAAAAAATTAATAAGTGAACAAACAAAACAAAAACCGACTCAGAGATACCAAGAGCAAACTGACAGTGGCCAGATGGGAGGAGGGTTGGGAGACTGGGTGAAAAAGGTAAAGGGATTAAGAAGTACAAATTGACCGTTACAAACTAGCCATGGGAAGTAAAGTACAGCATAGGGAATATAGTCAACAAAGTTGTAATAACTACGCATGGGGTCGGGTGGGTACTAGACTTACTGGGAGGATCACTTTGTAAGTTATATAAATGTCTAACCACTGTGCTTATACCGAAAGCTAATATAATATGTTCCTTTTTATTGAATTTATTCGGGTGACACTGGTTAACAAAATTATACAGGTTTCAGGTGCACAATTCCAGAACACATCTTCTGTAGAACTGTAGTGTGTGTTCACTACCCCAAGTCAAGTATCCATCATCCATCACCATTTATCCCATTCACATATATTTTTTGGTAAAATGTCTGTTCAAATTATTTTTTCTTTTGCTAATTGGATTCTTTGTTATCTGATCATAGACAAAAGGAACATAGTTTATCATCAGGAATATTGTCTCTGTTTCAAGAAAATAGATATTCTGGAGTATTATAATGAGGATTGTATTACGTTTGGTAAAATATTGCTGTATGAGAGAAACCTCAAATTTTGTTGGCTTCATATATTGGGATTTATTTCTCATTTTTATAAACTGTTTCTGATCAATGTATAGCTTTCCTCTAAACTATGATATAAAAAACTAGGCTTTGGGGTTATGCATATACACATGTAAATTCTTTGGTTAATCTCTCCCTACCCACCCCCACCTTCCCTCTGAGACTCATCAGTCTGACCCATGCTTTCATGTCACTGAATCTATTTTGTTCATCAGTTTATTAGGTTCTTTAGATTCCACATATAAGTGAGATCATGTGATGTTTGTCTTTCGCTGCCTGCCTTGTTTCGCTTAGCCTAATACTCTCCAGGTCCTTCCCTACTATCCCAAAGGGTACAAGATCCTTCCTCTTTACAGCTGCGTAGTATTCTGTGGTGTAAATGTCCCACAGCTTTTTTATCCAGTCATCAGACAGTGGTGAGGGACTGGGGAGGGGAGTGGGTACAGGGTGGAAGGGGTCAATGGGGAGAAAAGGGGACATCTGTAATATTTTGAACAATAAAAAAATAATAAAAATAAATAAATAAACTAGGCTCATTGATCTTATGATTTTACCAATTTCTATTAGCTTCCAAGGTTGCCAGTGCTTTTCTGAATTCATCATATAGAATGGGAAAGGACGTGGAGAATGATCCATGGAACTTTTTATGGTCGAGACCTGGATTTGGCACACACCTGTCTGCATGTATCCTACTGGTCGAAACTCAGTCACATGGCCACAACCAACTACAAAGGAGCTGAAAGGTATAGTGTATCTATGTGCCCAAGAAGATATTTTGTGAACACAAAGAAATCTCTGCCACATCTCTCACTTTGCCAAACATCAGTGTCAAACTTCTTCTCATGCGTAGAACAATTCAACACCTTTCTATCGCAGATAACCCAACATTCAGTCAAACTGAAAGTTCATCATCCTAGGTATTGCCCAGTCCTCTCCATTAAACTGTGATATTAATGGACTATTGTCCTGGGAACCCAAAGTCAAATTTTCTCTTCTCTCAACCAAAACACAAGGTTAATTCAAGAACAGGATACCCACATTCCAAGTAAGGGAAGAGAGGGAGGCCTATAGTAATCACTGATTCATAGCAGTCATGAAATCTTGGCAAGCCGATGTGGACAGGTTTATCAGCCATGCAGATGGGGAAAGGCCTGTGCTTAACCCCATGGGTGCTCTGGGAAACAATCTCTGGTCCCTTATTCTCAGGTGCTCTTGAGCAGTTTCCCTTTGGCTTGTAATCTCATCATCAATAACATAAATTATTTCATGACATCCCTTTGACTTGACAATTCCAAAATTTATTTATTTGCCTCAACTACTTCCTTAGTGTCATATAGTTGCCCCTTAGTGAACAGTTCATCATAATCGGTCTTTAAGTAACCTCCCATTTTTATTCTCTTATCTCGGTAAAAAGACATTCACACACACACACACACACACACACACACACACACACATACACTTGAACACACCTATTGTTGAACATTTTAAATTTGTCATTAATTTTTCCAGATGCAAACACCTGAATAATATTCTAGACCTCTTTATAGAATATTATAAAATATTCTAAGTAACATTTGTTTTGTATATCAAACCAAGGATCAGGCAAATACCATGTAAATATCTTTAAACTCTGAATTGTTTCAAGGTACTAGAATCCTGATACTAACAATAATGCTATCAACTATAGTGTACATGAAGGCCAAATATTTTTTAAATCCCTGTTGCTCAAATGAAATCTTTTCACATGAGCAGTCTTAGTAAATGTTGATAAATGTCAGAAAAAATGAGTCAACAATCTGCCAGATATCATGCAGAGAATTTTAAAAATAAATATTGCTAAAATATAAGCAACATATCCACCAAAGCTTATTGTTTGATTAAAAGATTAATATTGAAAAATAGGGGATTGTGGAATGACAAAGTATTAGGGTTACAAAATTATTTACTAATTGACTCAAGTCTGAATTATGCTTTGTTGCATCTCACTTCTAAGAGGAACAAATGTTCGATGCTTCAATCCCAATGTGAAACTTTCTATTTGATAGACTTGCTTTTTATTCATTTTCATTACCTTCTGATATTTTTAGTCATAGCTGGTAAGCAACATATTGAACACGTGCTTGGATATGTTGTCAGAAAAGCTGATTTAATCTAGTTTACAAGGTGATTTTCATGTTAATTTACATTCTGAAACTAAGGAATTAATTTATTTGAATATGTTTTGATTACTTTTTGACAACTGGAAATGCTTATTTTCAGTTCTTTGGGGATAGTCATCTGGATGTTTGGTTGTATAATAAAATAATTAAACCCTTTTTTATAAAACCGTCAATCAGCATTAGCTTTTATATGTTTATGTAATGTCCATGGTTTCAGAATAGTGCAGTGGAAATATATGCCTGTATCACTCACTCTTCAATGCTTTTCCTTCTATTTCCCCTACCACATTTACAAACTTATTACTAATTACAGTCTAAATCCATTTTAATAGAACATATTCTCCAGGAAACGGGAAACCACCGAGTGTCTGAGGGTGAATGTTGGGGGAAGTGGGGATGGTGTTTCAGAAAGATTACTTCAAAAAGAAGGGTGACAGATGAAAACCAGCATAAGCAATTAGGAGACAATGATGGCATTAGCTTTTTGTTGTTTTAAAGAAAGAATATCCCATGATATCAGCATAGAGTAATGCTTGATGGTGGAGGAAAGGTGAGGAGTTAAGAGTCCTGGCGGATGGAAAAGCAAATGAAAAGGAAACATGGTGCAGGAGACTTTTCAGAGACTTTCTATTATGGTGTGTAAATGCCTTTAGGAGAGTAATAGGGAGACTGAGAAGGAAATTTAAGATTTCCCTCCAATATCCTTGGTAGAATTACTGCTACCATTACTGTAAAAGAGAAATCTAAACACAAGCTTGTTTAGGGCATAACGTGATGAGCACTGTTCCCAATTTTATAAAATTAATGTGAAATAAAATGGTTTAAAATGATATAATCTAAATAAGAACAGAAACAATATTAAAATAAACAGCAACTAAATAAAGACATGGTATGGACAGAGAGGAGTAATAGAGATTCAGAAAGAAAAAATGTGTGTAAGCTGCAATCAAAGTATGGTATTTTACTGAATATTAAAATAAGCAAATTTGAGATATGAAGGTATTAAAACCTCATGTAATACACAAAAGCAGAAAATAATTGCCTCCATATAAACATTTATTTCAAAAACAGTAATATCCCTTTTTCATATATTATGTGGACTGTTATTGGGTAGGTGATGCATAACTAGAAGTTATACGAACTATTTATGCTGTTCATTACCTCATTGTGTAGAAGCAGTGAGCTTTTATTTCCCTATTGGATATAAATGAAGAGATGCATCCATCCAAATACAGCAGAACTCGAATGCAATGAATCCCTGGTGAACCAAGTTTTGTAATAACATATTCAGCCTGAGAGCATTCATACATTTTTCTATGCTCACAAATGTGTGCATTTTTTAGCTTACCAGACTCTGCCACAACAGAGCTATATAAAACAACTTACAAGTATGGTCTTTAGAAGACTTTATTCATTAAATATTATGGAGATATACTATTGAATATGGGCTTTTGGATCCCTAATAATTTATATCATGAAATGTATCTTCTTTACATAACTGCAACAATTGTGTATGAAAGCAGTTTTGAGGACCCTAGTAAAATGTGCATTTGTCAAGAGGAAATTGCTATAAATAGTGCTGTTGTAAAATACAACTCATCCTATAGTTCTACAGTTGAAATGATGCCCATTGAAATAATAATTACATAGTTTTATTTACTGGTCAGTGACATTTTGTATAGGCCAGTAATTTGTGGTGTCATAAAACCGTGGCCCTTATTTCTTCCAATCATTCTGTTTAATATCATCTATACAAACAACGATTCTACTGTTTGCCAATACTGATTCAGTTAATATCCATTTAGTTCGTGACAAACCTGTTAGAAAACATTTTAGGTAATCACAGCAGGAAAAAAACCCACAATATCAGTGTGAAAAGTGAAAGAAATATGATGCAAAGTATTGGTTAAGCCATAAGGAAAATGGTGAGATCCACACAAGGGAAGGCCATGCCACCCAGAAATGAGCAACCTCAGGAGGCTTCCAGGACCAGGGACGGCAGGGACATGGAGAGGGAGCCGGAGGCAGTTGAGTGTCCGGCTGGAGCAGATTTGAAGGAGACACGGCCTCCGCCAGAAATGCCTCCTGAGCAAGAGGGAGAGACGTAGCCGGCTGCTGTTTCTCCAGCTCTCCAGTCCCTGGCCAGTGCGTGTCATGTGCAGAACCCAGGAAAAGGCAAGGTGACCTGGGGGACCGGGAAAGAAAACCTGCAAGCTCAAGCTCCAGACGCCGAGGGGAGAGTAGGAAGGGAAGGCATGATGGACGCAGACAGGCCCCCGGGTAAGTGAAATTACAGGGAAATACGCTCCTGTGAATTCTGAGAAATAGCCTATGTACATTAATTAAACACTGTAAAAATAAAAATACCTGAAATTTTGACCAAAATTTCCAAGTCCTAGACTAATTTAAGGAGTTAGACTGCAGAAAAATGACACGAATACATGTTATAATAACATATGACTTCAACTCTTGGGATGGTTCATAATCACTAAAGTATTCAGTTTATAGAAAAAAAATGTGCTACGTTAAAGATAATAAATTATCACTTATTCTTTTTATATATACAGAATATTTATTTCCTCTATTCGATCTCAGTTTAACTTTAACTTTTCAAGGATCCTGAAATAAGGAAAAGATGATTTGTATTAGACTAGAGCCTTCAGAGGAGGACTTGTTTGCTGGTTATGCCATTTGCTAGCTGGGTGGCATTTAGCAAATAAGATACGTCTCTGGGCTTTATTTCCTACAATAATAATTACTGCTCAGTACATCTGACAGAGTGTTTAGAGTTCAACAGGACATGGTACTCACTTTAGGAACTACAGTATGTTAAATTATAAAACACAATTTTTACTATGTTAATCTTCATCAAAATATGGGTACAAAATCTGAAATTTTTAAGATGTTTATTAAAATTTCAACAAAACTTTTTTATTGTTATTTTGAGACATCTTATTAAAATGTGAAACTAAATATTGGTGTCAAGTTACAACTGCCTAAAGTAAAAAAAAAAAAAAAAATTAAACTGGGAAGAAGTTGGGGTGGTTTAATAATCAGGCCTTTGAATAATTCCATAACAACTAAATATGTTATAAAATTATATTTTTCCTTCTCATTATAAAATATATTATGCTATATATTATATATTATATGTAGTCATCTATATAAAGTTTTTTACAACAAGTTTTTGAGCTGACATTGAAATTTTGTGAGGATATGTATGTGTATGGGTGTGTGTTTAGGTGTGTATGTGTGTATCTATTTCTGTGTGAGACAAATTTGGTTTAGCCTTGAACAGAGATATAGAACACTTTGAATTCATCTAGTGCTATTAAAGAAGTATACTTCAAATCAGTTTGATTTTATCAAGGCAATTTATTTTGCCCTCATACAAATGCAGGAATGATTTACAATGAGTGTCTTTATCTCATAAAATAACTAAATGAGTTTTCTGCTTCAAAAGTGCTTAAATCATACCAGTTCCTCCATTTATGCAGCAATTTATGCTTTCAGCAGTACAAGCATAATATCAAAATCTGTTATTTTTTGGTATCTTTTTTACACGCTCATTGTTTAGAACTCAGTTTAATCTAATTACTCTTTGTTGTATTTTCTAAACCCAGCTGTGTATTTATCACCAAAGGTCTTCTCTATATCACCATTATCATTAATCAAGTGAATTATTTGGCATTTTTATAGCTTCCATTTTATTTGCTCTCTGGTCTTCCTTCAGAAGTAGCAAAATCAAGTATTTTCAATTTAGTGTAGCTTTTTCAGTAAAAGATTTCAAAACTCTACCAGCCTTTTCTATATGTGAGCACCTACTTTTTGTTACCGTTATAATAAAAAAACAATTTTGTTGGCTAAATAGGGATAGATTAAATTCAGTACAAAATATCACACAAATGCTAATAAAGCAGTTAAACTTGGATATGTTTTTTCAATAATTGGAAATATCTCTTGATTATAATTATTTGTGTATTTTCGTCAGGGTGACACCAGGGATGTCACATATTCCTTTTAGTTTTTACCTTCTGACAGTGACAAGTCTTACAACATACAAATAGATGCCACGTGGCAGAACAGAGTTACATCAGTGAGCTAGGAGCAGTTGTTGACAGGTGTTAGGGGAAAACAGTGGCTTTCCCTTGAGTTTTCATAGAATAATTTTGGCCCAGCCCGTGTAGCTCTGTGACTGAGCGTCAACCTAGGGACCAGCAAATTGTGGTTCAATTCCCAGTCAGGGCACATGCCCGGGTTGCAGGCTGGATCCCCAGTCGGGGGCGTGCAGGAGGCAGCCGATCCATGACTCATCATTGGTGTTTCTATCTCTCTCTCCCTCTCCCTTCCTCTCTCTGAAATCAATAAAAACAACAACAAAAACCAAACATATAAATTGAATAATTTTGGAGAATGACGTTACAAGAATATAAAGGGCAAACTGAGGCACGCTTTGTAAATTTTGATCTGTCATGTCAATAAGGTTTGAAATTTTGCAAAGTCATAGATACCTGGAGCTATGAAGCAGCTATTTAGAGAAGATCTTGCTCAATTTCTTTACTATAGTGTGGAAAATATAGAGAAACTTGTCCTTAAGCTAATGAGCTACAGGTGTGAAGTTTACTTGCCTAAGCTTTGAGCAGGCGCCAGGGCATTGGCATAGTCGTAGGGATTCCCAGAAGCTTCTCCTGTTGTCCTGAGAATCATCCCCTTTGCAGACATGCAGCTGGTCTTCAGGGGTAGTCAGAGCACTTTTCTTCCAAGTTTCCTGAGAGCCAGCAGAGGCCTCTGTAACCCCACTTCCACAGCTCTTCCATTGATTGTATATCATTAAGTCCCTGTAATAAGTTCATTCTCTTTGAAATAACTAGTTTTTTTTATTTGCGGAAATAAATGTATCTTATATATCTTAACCCTATTTGAATATGTTTCACAATTTATTGAAAGCAAGAACTGATTTAAATGTATTGGATTTTTAGTTAGAATATTTTAAATGGAAAATATGTATTGAAACAGTTTGAAGCAAAAATGTTGAGTTTACATTAACATATATAAAGCCTTAAAAGAACTCCTTATACAAAAAACATATATGGATTTTCTATATGTTTAGAAGTATAAAATGTATTTTAATATTTTACATTTCCAAATTTCCTGGCTTAATCAAAATTTTGTAGTATGCCATTGAACTTATTTATGTGTATATATACATACTGACAAACACACTAATATATATTTAGTATATATATGTATCTGCATAGATACATATATATTATATATACATGTACATATATATACTGAAGAGTTACTATTGACCAAGATTCTGTCATGAATTCTTTTCACTTATTTAGTCATTAAATTATCAAAAGTTCTATTTATATATTATTATTTGTTAGTTTTCATCTAAAGAAACTGATGAATAAACAGGTTAATTGGCATTTCTAAATTAACATTTCAAAAACAGAAATTAAAGCTACTCAATCTATCTCCTAAAAAAATGTCCTTCCCCACCAGGCATACGACCCCCATGAAGACTTTACTGGGGAGTAGTTTGTTCCCAAATCTAATCATTTAAAATTAGAGTCTACGTCTGATACCAGTTTTATCATGTTTTCTGCAGACACTAGTGTTAGTTAGAAAATATTTGCAGGAGATTTAGTTTATGTCTGTCAGAAATTGACAAATCTGTTTTTATACATTGATAAAGAAAAGAGGAAAGGGAGGCAATAAAGCAAGAAAATGCCTCCCAGCAAGAAAGTAACAACAGAATTCTGATTGGAATCGTAGAATATGAAAAACTGAATTAAAACTTTATTTTGAAAAAGAGATAGATATTAAATACATTATTCTTTGAAAGTTTGTATTATAACATTTTCTAATATATATTTTGAAAACAAGAGCATTGATCCTAAACAAGAAGTAGGGGGTTAGGATGCATGGATCTGTAGACAAATAGAGTTAGAAAGTTCATAGCAAATGTTGCAATTTCCATCCCCTCCCCTCTGAGGCATTTATAGGAGTAAAACGATGGGAGCCGGGAAGCGCTGAGGACAGGAGGCCGTGGAAGCATCTCTGGAGGAAAGGCACAGTCACAGACGAGACTTTTTCAAAGGACCTCATGTCCTGTTCGGTGGCGCCATTGCTTGATGGCCTAGCTCAACCATACTACACGTCTCCAGTCTTAGTGGAAATGGAGAGAACAGGAGTTACAAGCATCAGCTGCTGGCTGCTTATGAGATTTCTTTTTTTAGTATTACCTAGTGCTCTCTCCTTAACCTTCCGTTAATGCTTTGAATAATGCTGTCATTCTAGACACCTGCTCCTTGTAACAACAAATTCAGGTCTCACAGTATATGTGGGACAATATATGGGCAGAAATTTATTGATGAACTCAGCTGCTGTGTCATTTTTCATTAGGAATAGCATCATAATACTTTATTCAAAAGTCACATAACACAAAGATCACAGCAATTTTTCCTCTACTTTGTTTTTCTCACCATCTTTGGGGACAGGAAGAATGACCTTCCCCTGCAGCAGTCCCCTGGCTTTCCTTGTGATCAGGTGTCCTCTCATTCTAACCTGTTCCAGAAATCACTGCCAATAAGAAGTGAAAACAACGGTATTATTAGGCTAGAATTGACATGACTGTTTTATTATGTATATGTATACATACATATGTAAATATCAGTAAAATTATTTGTTACATAATTGAATGTGGCAAGTTTTCCCACTGCCAGGACTGAGAACCTCTGAATTAAAGAATTAACAATTAGTAAATCCTATGTTTTGAGAGCTGAAATCCAAAAAAGGCAAGAAAATGCTGCTTTTAGTAGCCATAAACATTGTAATTGACTTAGGCCGTCTATTTTCCTGGTTCAATGAAAGTTGTGCCAAAAAAAGATGTAAAAATATATAGACATTTTCTCATTTAGAAAAACTAAGCCAGGACATGATGCTATATAATATTTGGAAGAATAGCTATATATACTACAGGAGTATAGGTAAGCAAATTTATGCTTCCTTAATCTGAATTTCCAAACCTAGGTTTTGTTTTTTTTGTGTGTGTTTTTATTTTAAATCTATCTTTATTGATTTCAGAGAGAGGAAAGGAGAGGGAGAGAGAGAGATAGAAACATCAATGATGAGAGTCATTGATCGAGCCCGCACCCCGGGCATGTGCCCTGACCGGGAATCGAACCCCTATCTCCTGGATCCCAGGTCGACGCTCAACCGCTGAGCCACGCCCGGCTGGGCGAAACCCAGGTTTGATTTGCTTTTGCAACAGCCTGTTTTCTGATTGCAAAAGAACAAAAGTTGTGTGAAAAATGTGAAAAATAAGTGACCCACTGATTTTCGATAAAGTTAAACATTAATTATGTGCAGTTTACATGAATGAGGGAAACCCTTTAATGTGTAGTTTATGTGCACACATATGCTTAAATGTGTGTACATATTTATATTTCTACAGCTACACCTGCAAAATTTTATGTGATAAACTCATAAGTATCAGTGCTTCTGCTATGAAGATCAAAGGCAAAAAAAAGCTCCTAATAAAAATCTAGAAAAGGTGTCCTCAAACTTTTTCTACAAGTCCAGCTTTTTAGTCTCCTAGGTTTGTTTCTGTTCACCTCGCATGTATCTTAGTGGAACTCCATAGGTGATGATTTTATTGTAGAGAGATAAAAACCCATTCTTTACAAATTTTGAAACAAAATTAAATTTCTTAGGTTTAAGAAGAGATCATAGATAATAAGGAGGAAGGCCATAGTATAGTTTGGGTTTTGTTTTGTTTTGTTTTGTTTTGTTTTGCGTAGGCTGCTTTAGTCTTATTAAAACTCGTATCAATACATGTTCATCAAATAAACTTGTCTAAGCATAATAAATGTACAAAAATTTAAGAAAGAGCAATTCAATGACAGAGAATATATATGCAAATAGATAACTGCTGGAGCTGATGATTTTGCTTTCCTGGGTAGTGCTATGATCATAGTATAGCTATGCAAGTTCTATTATCAAGGAAATTAATTTTGTAACATTCCATTTAAATTAACATTGGCACTCTATCAATTATAAAGCAACTTCTTGACTTGGGATCAAATTGTCATCCTACATACATGCAGAAATTTGTTTCTGGAGTCCTAGGTAATTGCCACTAATTGAGTGTATTATTGTGTAAAACTAAGCTATGTAAATGGACTACTTAATGTTTAATTATAAGCTAATGTGGCACATAACTTCAATTTAATTTAAAAAATACAAGATCTTTCAAAATCAAAATCTATTATTTTATTCCCATTTTTAGGCTTATATTTCATGAATGGATCACTAAGAGTGCTGAATTCTGAATCAACAAATTAAAGGCAACATTTTATTATATTTTATAACAATCAGGAGTTTTAAAGATACTAAAACTATAGTTTAGACAGGACTTCCAGAATGGTTGACTAAGGGGTACAACAGGTGCTCTCCTCAGCAAAATAACCATTTAAATGGTAAAAAATAAGGAACAAAATAATTTAAAATCTCTGGAAAATGCCCAAAGTGCATACAGCAAATGAAGAAACATTCCATCAAGAAAACCTACTAAGCCTGGGAAGGAACCGCAGGTCATCCGTGCTATTTGTGTCACGCCCACTGCAGGACTTTCTGTTTTGGAAGCTCCGTCCCAGGACTCCACCCTTTGCAGCCACGGAGATGGGGGCTCCCAGCCTGGGCTGTAATTTCACCCCTGGAGGGGCAGTGGCCGAGTTTTCTCGTTCCCCCAGCCTTCTATTGCAGAAACTGTACTGCATGCTGGTGCGGTAGAGAGGAGCAGTTATTCTTTTTTCATCCAGCCTCCACCCTCAGATCTAGATCTGAAGCTCTACCCCGAGTGTGGCAGGGCTCTGGTCACCCCACCCTTCTTACTCAAAGGATACAGATTCCACCTCAGGGGGGCCAGTAGGAAAGACCAGAGGATGCCCCTTCTCCTGCGACTCACAGCCACAGGAACACCACCCACTAGCAGAACAGAGGCCTTACTTGGGAAAGGAGGGCCCCCACCCCCAGCCCTGGTGCACTGAAGTTCTGGCCAGATGGAGAGACAGAGCTAAAGGGTAAGGAGCCCCTCAGCTCTGCCTGAAGGGCCGACTTTATTTGGAACAGAGAGCAGAACTTCATACCTAAGGGCATTGTCGAAAGTAATGAAGATCTTGATGGGAAACAATTAAGAAAGAGATGGTAGTTCATTGATGGGAGCCAAACACCAGAGCAGCCAGAAATTTAACAGGAAAACCTTAAAGAAAAACCACTGAGAAGAGCTGTCCTGGGACCTTTGCCAACCTGGGGACTGGGAAGGCTGACACATGAGCTACACTGCCCCCGCTCTGGAGTGACCGAGCAGGACGCTGGGCAGAATGTAAAGCATTCTTTAGGCTGCTCACTGACTCGTCAGCACGGGGGAGAAAGCTCAGGAGCACAAGCGGCTTAAACACAACTTCCGACCAAACTGAACAACTAGCTACTCAGAGCCAGGGGCGACTCCAAGAGCCTAAAAAGAAAACTACCCACATCCATGGCAGCCTGAAAGGCATGTGCCTACCCCTGGTGGCACCCTCTCAGGAGCAATCATAGAGGAAACCTCCGAGCCTTGGCTGAACTAGGACATCAGGAAAAAATCAATAAAGTTAGGTATGTAAAAATCAGGGGGAAAAATGATGCTAAGATTATAGTCTTATAGACTAACAGGTTTTAGGAGTGTAAAGAGAACACACAGCTACTGAAACACAAGTTCATTTATCAGAATATTCCATTACATGGAGAAACCCATTTCTTCATCTGTCCTCTTAGCTGAAAGTGCTTCTCCACAATCCTAACAACCACCCACCAGCTTTCACTGTTCACCTAATGCAGAAAAATTACTTCAATGAACTAAGTTTTTCACTGATTGCTATTGGATGTTTGGTCTGTTATGAGGCCTGTATCAGTTAGATTTAGATTGATTGCGTACAACATATATATTCAAACTAACAGTTGTTGAAAAGATAAAAGTTGATTTTTTTCTCATAATGTGGCAATACAAAAGGAGGCATTTTGGAAGTAAAACTGGCTCAGGGTTTTTTCTCATAGCTCTATATTTTTAGATAATCCCTCATGATCCAAGATAGCACCTCTGAAGTCCTGTCATCATAACACACAATTCTAGCAACAGCAAGGAGAGCAAGTGCCTTCCTGTTCCTACAGAGAACTCCACAGCCACTCGATAGACTGCTTTGCACCTATTACATCCAGCCCTTAGTATAATCATACCTGCCTCAGACTGAAGATGGGAAAGGAAAGCTTTATTCACATTGGAAACATTACTGAATCAGAATCCGTTTTGTCACCAATGAAGATGAGGATTGTGGCTATTAGGGGAAAACTGATTGTCTCTGACCAGGTCTCTATACTATGTATCTGAAAACACATAGCAAAGAATAAAATAAATCCTAAATTTACTTTTGTAGGTGCCTGATCAAAGAATCCAAAGACAGCCACGATCATGTACTTAAGTACAGAACTTAACCATTTGATATTTTTTAAGTAGTCTCGGATTGAATAAATTGAAAATTCTCTAACCCACACATGTTTTATATGTTTATTTTTTAAGTTGCTCCAACAAATCTCAGTGTTTTTCTTTACATTGGAGTAATGATGCCCATTTACATTGGATGAATGTTTGGATTTTTCCTTTTCATCTGTATATCACAGGTGTGATCAGCTGAATAATGTCCTCGCCCTCACCCTTGCAAAGATGTCCACATTTTAATCCCCCAAACCTATGAATATGTTCATTTATGGGACAAAAAAGGATTTTTCAGAGCTGATTAAATTAAGGATTTTTGAGATGGAAAGTTTATTCTGTATTATCACAGTGGGGCCAGGGTAATCAGAAGAGCTTTCATGAGAAGGATGCAGGAGGTCAGAGCCAGAGAGAGAGAGATTTGAAGATACTTTGCTACTGGTTTTGAAGACGGGACAAGGGGTCAAGAGCCAAGGAATGTAGGCAGACTCTGAAGTTGGGAAAGGTACAAAGCAGATCCTCCCCTAGAATTTCCAGAAGGAATGAGTGAGTCCCTGCTATCCCCTTGATTTTAGCCCAGTGAGATTTCTGACATATGTAACTGTTAAATAAGAGTCTGTGTTGTTTTAGGTCACTTAGTCTGCAGTAATTAGTTACGTTAGCAATAGGAAACAAATGCACTATGTAACAAATAAAGTCACCACAAGTACGGAAAGAAAATTTAGTTTCTTTATTTTCTGAAACATACTTAGTTTTACTCCAGGATAACCATCCTACTAGAATGAAGAGGAGAATTGAATTTTCCAATTAATTACATTTTAGTGTGTTGTTTTTTTCCAAGTAAATGGTCTCTTTCTAATTATTGTTCATGCTTTCACATCACCGTTCCTCTTACCCCTTCAAATTACCTCGAAGATGGGTGTCTGGGTATATTTGGGGCTTACAAGATCTGGTGGCAGTGAGGCAGAGGAGTTACAGGTTCACTGCTGGCTCGTGGGTTGTCTAGTCTTTTTATTAAACTTGTATCTGTGAGGTGGGACTGTTTTTAACTAGCCCTTTAGTCATGATGCTTGAAATCTGTTTGACTCTGATCATGAATGTTGTGAACTCTACTTGAATGTGTTGTCTGGGGACCCTCTCAGCTCATAGATGACCCTTCCCCATGAACTTCTGAGCGTCATGAACTTCTGAGTCTCTCGGAAGTCACGAGTCTCCCACAGGCTCCTTCAACTAGACACCTTCCTTGGCGATGTTTCTCTTGCACTGCACACTAGGTACTGCCCCAGGCAGGGTGCAAGGACGTGAGCTTCATTCAGAAGCGCACAGGCCTCCAGAAAGCAAGCTATCAACTCCGCTGTCCTTGGTTTGTTAAATGTACATCTGGAGATGTGTTCCGTACTGCTGTTAAGAAGCTAAGGAAAACAAACAGAGAAGTAGAGGAAAACTGACCTCCCTGAGCAAAAGTTTTATCATTTTCTCTCTTCTCCTTTCCTCTATCTCCTGGGCAGGAACGAGTGGGTTTTCCCGCTGCCTGTCTGTCCAGATGGAAATCTTTTCTTATGGGACCCCGATTCTCCTTTTCCTGTGTGAGGTTTTCTAATCTATGCTTCTGACGTGGAAAAGTCCCTTGGTGAGCTCGCATCTAACTCTGCTGCCTGGGAAATACCTATCAAGACGGCGTGAAAAATAAAAGCAGCCTCAAGAGTCAAGCTACAAAGACCTTTTTATTTTTGATGGTTTTTTTATATTGAAGGGGTGGATGCCATTAATTTAATAGTTTGGATCTGCAAATTTACTAAATATGAAAAAACATCTCCAAATATATCACAGCATACTGTTTTTATACCCATACTTTTGGAATAGATGACCACTTATTCCCTTTTTAAGGTGCCTCTGCTCATATGTTCTCAGTATTGGACTTTCCAATAAGCTGCTGAAGTAATTTATTAATACCTTCCAGGCTATTCTTTTCTATCTTAAAAAAAAAAAAAGTCAGGGTATAAATGTTCAAAGCATATCCACAAAGTAAATCTGTTTTAAGATAATTTTATTTTGGATTTTGTCTTATAGGAAACTGAGAGTGATTGCAGATTATTGAAATGGGAGATGACATTTTGAAAACAATACTTTAGATAGATTAAATCACTGGTCATAAGCAACAAAATTTGAGGGTGATTCAAAACATCTTTAGTTTCCATCACTAAATAAATGTTTTGGGAAACATTAGATGAAAAATTCAGATATGGCTGAAAAAGCTTTTGAATTGGAAATAGTATATATAACCAACCTTTTAAATATATTTTAAGATTAATAATGTATTTTAGTTATAATTTATTAAATTTACAATTAAAAAAATGTATATTTAAGTTGTATTTCTTGGAATTATAATAAAATGAAATAAACTATTCTTGTTTGAATGGTATGCAATAAGATTTAAAAGCAAATTTCAATATTCTTGCACACCCTCTAATGAATAAATGATTTAATTCTATAGTTGCTACTAGGAGTAAGTTTTAAATAATTTACAGTTAAAACTGTCTAAACTGCAGACTTAATAGAAACACTTATATGTGTGTATGTATTTGTTTTTGTGTGTGTTTATGTTTAATCAGTGAAACAAAATAACATTTGACGAGGACTTTTTAAGCCTTTAACAGATAAAATGAATGAATTCGCCAGCTCTCACCTGACCAATTATTACACAGAAAGATGGATAAGGGATAGAAATTGTGTTTATGGAATTGTACGGCTATTAACAAAAAATAATTTTCCCATTTTACTTTTACTCTCTTCATGCCCAAAGTATAAAGAAAGTTCACTTGTGTGGTTTTTTTTTTAAATTCACTTTAAAATAGATGCCAACGCAACAATATTAGCTGGCTCTGAAGATAAGTATGAAGAAAATATAATATCCAGAGGAGGAATTACATGTGAAAGCAAATTTTTTCAATATTCATTTCATTTTCAATATAATTACGAATGTCATGAACTCTTTTACACTTTTCCACTTTCACACAATCTAATTCTCGGTGTAATTATTGGTATCCTAAATGGACTCCTTGGCAACAAAACTCTGAGACTTTCTGCCTCGCTTCTACAGTGCTCATAAATCAATCATGATTTCAAATCATCAACTCTGTCTGAAACAAGATGCATAGCAGTGATAAAGCAACGTAAATTTGCTTTAAAACGCCAATTTTTCATGGACATTTTCTACTAATAGGTTAGGCTTGTACATTGAAAGCAAAGTTTATACCCTGTAGTAATTTTAAAACATCCATTTATATTTGTCCCCTTTGGAAAGTTCAATTCTGTTAGATGGAGCATGGAGGTTACATAAATTTTGTATTTTGTATCACGCTTGACTTTTCTTTTGGAGCAAGAAATTTAACTTCTGTTCTATTGTATTTGCACAAACTTCCTTTTACGTAAATATACTTAGACCAAAATAAACTAAAGTTTAGGGGTTTATCTATGTCATGTGAAAAAATCAAATTCACATTTGTTTTCAGGGCATAATTATTTAAAAAGAAAATTTACACTAATAATATAAAATCAAACATATTACAGTGAGTTCACCTTGAAAGAATTGTAACTTACTTTCATAGAAACAAATAGGTATAGATATAATATTCATATACATCTCTCTATATATATACCACATGCCCATATACATATATTTATGTACATACAAATAACATAATACATGAATAGAATGATGTAGGTAGACAGGAAATGTATATATACATACACATATATGTGCATATACATGCCTATTTTTTCCTTAAGAACTGACATTACTAATTTTTACAGTTGTCGCTATGGTTAATAAGGTTATCATTAGGAGTTATATATAAAATTGAGAAACAATTTAAACCTAAACTGAAAAAAATAATTAAAATTATTGTTTTACTGAGATTATCATTTCAAAATCTATATACTTCTGCATATTTAAAAGAGATAGATAGAAATATTATCTATCATTGTTTACCACCTTTTAAAACCTTTTTGGTTCTGAAGGTAATGGCATCAAGTAAACATTTAAAGTTTTGAAAATCACTAAATACTATTGAATTTTCAAAATACAAATTCTTTCTTACACATAAGCCAGCTGCCTTAGATATTAAAGCCATTGATCCAGAAAAATTTTTTCTCAGTGATAAAGGGCAAATGAAGTCCAAAAACAAAGGAAAAACAAAAAATAGGCAACTTCAGGGATCATAGATTTGGAGAAATTTTACTAGAAGGATATGCATGAGAGGATATGATAAACTGTGCGAGCTATGGTAGAAAGAGGTTGTTATCTGTCTTACTACTTAAAAATTAAAACAACAAGAATGAAAATAAAAGTATTTCAATAGGAAGAGGTTTTGTAGGCATGTGGATCGGAGGCATGAACAAGGTTTACTGGTGAATTATTTCCACTGTTAAAGTATCCGTTTATCTACAAACAAGTTTTTCTACCAGTTCAGCTAGAAACTCAACTTTTCTATCAATAGCAGGAACAAAATCAGATTGTTCTCAAGATCTGCTTCCCCTTCTAAAGAAACATTAATCTTTGAAACCTGATTATAAATTTCCTTTTGTTTAGACTTGATTCCATTCTCAGATATGGAGATGAGTCCTAGTCCTGCGCCCTGGAAGTCAATTATGGTGACTGCATTTCAAATGCAACAGAATGATTTTCCAGGAGATTAAGATGCATGTGCTTGCGAGGAAAATAAATTTTGAGTTTTCATGGCTATAGAAAATGTGAAATGGTTAAGCTTTCAGTGCTATCATAGTGAGGTTTTTCAAAAAGACCTGATGTTTTGTCAATATTGATTCAAGCTTGTCAGTGTCACTGGAGGAAAAATAATAAAGTTCCTTTGCTGCATGGACATGAAGAAGAAAAAAGTGATTCATTCTTCCATTATCCAATGACAGCTGTTACAAAGCAGAGAATAAAAATGGCAATTAGATGCTTGGTTTAAAGGAGAAATACATGAGACCGTGTAAGAATTTAGTGAATGGAGACAGAGGTCTAAAAACAGGAAAATAAAATGAAACACTCAAATCTAAATATGTCTCACTTCAAAGATTAGAATAATGTACCCTCCTTCTTAAATTGTAACAGATCTTTACGTTTTATTTGTAGTTATGTTTCCAAGCCCCATGTGAGTTTAATGTAAGATAAAGGTACAGAACAATTTAATAGAAAAAGAATGAATGGTAAGGTACAATTTAAAGTTTACGGAGAAATCTTATAAACATTATATCATCAATTCATTAGAAATATGTTAGAATCCAACCATAACTATTCCATTTTATAGGGGTAGAAATCCAAGGGCAAGAAGGCTCTATGAATTTTCAATGATGTTTTCCTGGAGACAATGCTAGAATCCAGCCTTTCTGACAATGCCTTTATATTTCATCTCTCTCTCTTTCTCTGTCTCTTTCTCTCTCTTCCCCTCCCTCCCTCCCTTCCTCCCTCCCTCCCTCTTTCTCTCTCTTGCTCTGGTAATAATAATTTACTTTTGACAAACTTTATGGAATAAGTGTGCCAGTTAGAGTAAAAATAAAGATGCATGTACTTAATAAAATTGTTTCAGAATATTTTAAAGCTTGATGTTCTTACTAATTCTGCAATTTTTTTCATTTAATTGTTTAATTACTACTCATCCTCCAGATCCCATCTCAAATAACACTTCTTCAGTATAGCATATCTTCTTCTTGCGTATGCTCATGGTACTATAACGCTTTCTGTTCTAATAGTTGTGGTTTGATGTTATACTCTTATAAGTATTAGGTTATCATACATCTGCTCTACTTGAAGTCTAGCTCTAGGTCTGGTTATATTTACCTAATATCATCACAACTAATAATTGTTTAAAAATATTAGAAACTCCATAAATTGTTTCTGATGAATGCACTTTAGGGTATAGTATAGCTATATACATGTATTCCAATTAGAATTGGCTGTGTATGCTTTATATAGGTGAAAAGTTTATTTTTAAATGGAATCGTTTTTATAAAAATGTAAAATATATTGAAAATGTTTGCTTTCTCAGACTGAAATGAAAAGTAAGATAAAATATAAATGATGGGCATTGCCCACTTTTGTTCTCTACCCCCTTTATTTTGAAGTGTGTTTTCTCCTCTAAATTTTCTTTATCAGTGAATCTCTTCTGTGTTTTTCATGATTAAGAAAGGAGCTTTGTGTCAAATCCTATTTTCTCTTCTTTAATTTGCAACAACCACTGAGGCAGGCATGGCTGAAATGCTGCTTCACAAAGGAACATGAAATCCTGATGTGAAGGAGAGAAAAGGGAGGCGTTTAATGCCAAGGTTCGGAGGCAAATTCTGACTGAGGTATTAAGCTATACCATCTCTTTGGGGGGAATACACCCCATTTTTGAGCTCCCATTTTTCTGAACCTTAATAAAATAGGAAGACTGACATCCAACAGTCTCTGAAGCCCGGTGTCCTATAAATTTGTATTTGACTGAGAATTGGAGTTATTTCAGATGTACAGCAATATCTCTCTAAATGGTCAACTGCAAGTCCTGAATACCAAAAAGGCAGAAACACAACAATCCTTGTTATAATCGTCATACACGATGGAAATGCAAGCTTGAAAAAGGTCAGCCTTGTAGAGCAGGACCTTGCTATTCTTCAGGGCATATAATGCACTTCGACTTAATACCTCATTTAACAAAGATCGTACATGAACTCTAAATGACTGGGTGGGAATTTCCTATTAAGACCATGCTCCAATTAATTAACCCATTTTCATTGTAATTTTAAACCTCTTGTTATTGAAGTGGGAGTGGGATTCTTGGGGTACCACTGGACAAGCATTTCTGGAGGCCCCCACGGGAAAATGAGTGATTTTGATTGGTGTGGAATTACACCCCTGGGGTTCCAAAGTTCCATTCCCCTTAATCTAGTCCTGGAAGAAGTGCAGCTGGGGTCCCGTAGAGCTAAAAGCAGAGCCAGCGTCCAAAGCTTCTGCTCCATATAGCACTGGGGTCTGCTTCAGCACGAGGCTCGTTGCAGTCCATCGGTCCATTGTGTAGGGTCCGCATGGCCATGAGCCATGTGGGCAAATGCCCGCGCGTGAGAGTCCCACAGGCCAAGGCTCAACCAAGAGCAAGCAAAAGAGAGCAAACTGTTTTGTTCAAGAGGTTAAATATCTCAAACCCTCCCGTGCTTGCAGTGGCATGTCTGCTAGGCCAATGACCTGTTCCCAGGTGTGAGTGACAGCAAGCACCGCCTTACGCCACCCAGCCTTTACTGGGCATGCACCCGCTCTTTCCCCAGCAATCTGCAGGGAATAGACCTGGAGTGTCACGCTGCAGCTTCCTGGCAAAGCTGCACAAATGGCATGCCTACGCTCTTCGGCCTTCCCTTTGCACCTTTCCAGTTGTTAATAAGTTGGTTAGCTCTCGCCAGCTTGGTTCAGTGGTTAGAGCATTGGTCCACTCACTGAAGGGTCTTGTTTTCGATTCTGGTCAAGGGCAGGTGCCTCTGTTGCAGGCTCCATCCTGGGCCCGGTCAGGGTACCTGTGGGAGGCAACCAATTGATGTATCTCTCTCACATTGAAGTTTCTCTCTCTCCCTCTCTTTCTCCCTTCCTCTCTCTCTCTGAAAAGCAATAGAAAAAATACCCTTGGGTGAGGCTTAAAAAAAAAAATTAAATAACTAGGTAAAATTACAACTGCATCACTATCATCTGTGGGTTTTGTGGTTTTTTTTATCTCCTTCATAGGTTTATGTAGGAAGGAAAGAAATGTCAACCTATATTTATGTTCTTCTAACAAAGGTGATGGAAAAAAGTTATGACACAATCAGTACTTTTATTAGTGTGTTTTTTTCTGTTAGCAAAATTTTTCAAAGATGTGTGGATTAATGTTTATAGAAACCAAAAATATTAACCACATGAACTAGACAGCTTTATGACATTGCCTACCTGCTCATGCATCAAACCAACAAAAAGCTATTTATGATTTTCTAGCTATATTATATCACAGCAACCAAATGTTTGAACTACATTGAAAGTGGCTACTGGAGCCATAATTTTGGGCACAGCCTATGCCACGATGATTGATAGGTAAAATTGGATTTTTACTGTGAAAGTCTCAATCTGTTTAGGTCCAGTGAGTGAAATTGATGTATCGACCAATTGGGGTTTGAGTAACCACAGCTCTATCCTGATTTCTCAACCTGTAGTGATAGTCTAGAATCAAAAGGTAATTTTTATTTGACATAATTCTATTTTCTATGCTTGTTTGAATATAGAATATCCTGGTAGAATCTACAGGGAAAAGAAGTGTGCCAGGAAATACCAAGGGATACATTTTGCAGGTGATATTGTGTTAGGCTAGTAAAAGGTACATTTCCCCGAACAATGACAGAAAGCACTTTATGGTCTCAAACATTTTGTTAAACTTAATTTAAATTACACTAGATGTTTCCCAAAGTCTTCACACATTTGATTGCTGTACTTTGAAACATTAGCATAGTTTCTGCATCTTTTTGTTTGCTGTCCAATTTGTTTCACATAAAAATTTTAGCTACTCATAGGAATGTAATACACTCCATTGCTTTCACTTTCACATCTGCTTTTGTTTTCTTGGGATTATGTGTTGGAGTGGGGAAGGAATTATGAATATATTCATGTGTGAAAATGGTGGTGGTTGCTTTCTGAGACTGCCAAAAATTACAGAATTTTTTTAAAATACAGAAAAATCTTTTTTATAAGTTGTTTTTTGTTTTTTACTGAGGTGACATTAACTTAATAACGTTATATGTTTCAAAGTGTACAATTCTATAGTACATTATCTGTGTATTGTGTTGTGTGCTCAACCCCCAAAGTAGCTTCCCTCTGTCAGAGAAAATTTTAAATATAAAAATAAAAGAAATGACAGAAAGTGTATGTTTTATGTGGAATGTGGATGAGACAATGTAAATCTATTAAGCAAACAGCATTTGAAAGATCTGAATAATTTCCAAACCATATAAATATATCTCTGTGTGTGCATGTGTGTGTGTGTACATTCAAATCATCTAATTTTTTGGTAACTTCATTGTGTATATTTATTTATGCATTTAATGGATCTTGAGGAACTTAATTGTATTAGATATTATAAAATAAAATGAGTTGTTAATGTAAAATATAGTTATTAATACCAAGTCAGCTTCATTTTGTTCATGTTAAGGATGTTAACACATTTTGCATATTGCTTAATTGATCATATTTTCAATTCAGGCTGAGAGACTACTCAACAACATTACAGAATCTCTTTGGAAGGCCCCCAAATTGTGTCTCTTAACAAATCTAAGAGGAAAGCAGTGATCTAAATTTTTTTTCCTTGAATCTTATTTATATGATTTAAAAAAACAATATTTTACATGTTTAACTATGAGACCAATACACTTCTTGACTTGGGCATATATACTGAAGTGAGGCTATGTTGGAAATAACAGACAATATATTGGACTAGTCTAAGCAATCACAATGAGAACAGCCCAAGCAGAGGTCACAATATGAGGCATATAATTTGAATTATTATTATTTTTTAATGTAGTAGGCCTCTGTTCAAATAATACCTCTGGCCTGTTACTATATACAACAGAAGTGCTTGTTATCTACTGTCAAAATCAAAAGAGGCATTTTTATATGGCAAAAAGTGCCACTTTTTTTTCCTTCGCTATTAAAAGCCATCTACTGTAACATGAAGCAAAATCTTTAAGCTTTCTAACACTCCTCTGGGCTCCCTCCAAAAAGCAATTTATATCAGCTGGCAAGGTCATTAAGGAAACTGGTCAAAATACAGGTGGGAAATGCAACCCTGTTGGGTAGAGTCTTAATGCCTCCATTTATCAGGAACACAAGGTCATAGCAATGGTGTTGAGTATTAAACTTTGATTTTCCATGAGTCCCATGGCAATTGAAAACTTGAGATGTTCTAAAATATGTTAGAAATATAATATAAATCTGCAGGTATGTTCCTTAAAAGTGTGTATATATGTGTAAATATTTTATGGATAATATATGAGTTTATTTCAGAAACAATATGAAGCCAAATAATTTTTTCTTCAAAACAATATTTCAGCATGTTGTATACTCGTGGCAATTTTAATAAAACTTGACTCTACACATTGATTTATAATATTCTTGGTTTCTCTTGGAAAATTACTAAAACACCGTGACCTTGCATCCATGTGCCCTTCTAGTGAGTTCCCAGTAGAGTAGAAACTACACACACATATGCACACATGCAGAGTTACATATACTGAATATTTTTAAAATTTGAATATTAAACTAGCAATATTGTCCCTTTTTTCTGTTTTCTCAAAAATCCCTTGCTGGAATGCCTGCAGGAATGCTTCAGGGTCTTTCTAGGCAATGCGCCTCAAAACATTAAGGGCTCGGTATAGACATTAGTCCCTCCCGTTGAATGGACAACCCTGACCAAACCAAGTTTCTACAGTTAGTACCAGATCTCTAGAAAATAAAAAACTAAAGTGGACTTCTATAAAATTCTGTTTTCCTTTTGCCATTTTATTTCTCTCATGAATATTTGCTGACGTGAATCTTCTTGGTGCACCCTGTTTGCCACAGGCCTCGCTAATCATAGTCCACTCCAGCCAGCCTCTCACTTTGGCATTTTACTTTCCTTTTACTGATCTTCCTGCTCTCTACAATTTCTCCCACCTCCACATCACTGCCTTTAAAAAAAAAAAAGTAAAAGAAGCACCCATTCAAAGATATACATTTTTAGTCCATGCCCTTTCTCCTGCTAGTTATTAGCTACTTATAGCAATAACTCTCCCTCCAAAAAAATCATGTATACTACTTCAGGTAAAAATGTTCAGCCCAAAGCAATATACCTTTAAATATATTTGTATTTCTGAGTGCAAACCACTAGGGAAAATAGAATTTTATACTTAAATTGTTCAGTTCTGGATATTTTGATAATATTTGAGGAAGAGTATTTTATTGAGTTACAATATCACAAAAGTCATAACTAAAATAAACATTCTGGTTACCTAAAACTAAAAACCTATGAAATGGAATTCCAGACAAAAAATAAAGGTGTATGGGATGACTGGAAAAAGGTTAGTGGTCGAGGGCAGCTGGAAGGGAAGATAGTGACACAGTATGGCAGTTTGGTTCCTCTGTGAAACAGTCACCGGGTTGGACTTAAACACATATGAGATTGACCAGAACAAGTCCCAGGAGAGAAGAATGACTTAGGAAGCAGAAATGGGTGGAGGGAGCTATTTACCCATAAAATAGAGACGGAGAGAAGGAGGGGTGGGTAGAGAGAGCCTCAGGTTGTGGCACAGTCCTGGGAAAGACTCAGCGGGACTGAAGGAGGGTCCGCAGCAGACAATCACCTGTTTGAGGAGACCCGCGTCAGGCAGAAGTGGCCTGGATCTCACGTTCCCTGTTGTGCTGTGGGCAGGCTGGGAGGAGCATGGCTGAGGCCTGGAAGCTGAGGCTGAACCCAGGTTGAGGCAGCTGATGCCTTCGAGCTGACTACACTCATCACAGGATGAATCTCTTGAGGGGAGAGCTGAGCAGGATATTCACGGGAACCACCCAGGGCTGGGAGCACCCATAAACATTTAGCTGTAGGTAAGATTTCAAAATTGGATATTAAACTGTTGTGTTGAAGCCGGTGAAGTGTTTAATAATACTTTGCTAGTAATTTAATAGGTAGCCCTGTTTTATTTATTTGTGCGTTTATTATTGCATTTATTGGGGTGACATTGGTTAGTAAGATTATATAGGTTTCAGGTGTACAGTTCTATGATACATCATCTGTATATTGTATTGTGTGTTCACCACCCCAAGTCAAGTCTTTTTCCATCGCCATTTATCCCTCCTTTAGTCTTTTGTACCTCCCCCAGCCCTCACCCCTTCCCTCTGGCAATCACTGGACTGTTGTCGATGTATAGGACTCTTTCTTTCTTTTTTCTTTGCTTAATCCCTTCACCCTCCTGTTGTTTTTTTAATAAAGTGATAGAGACTTTATACGAACTTTCCATTTTTTTTTACAAGTGTAAACATGATGGTTTTTACTCAGGGAGTTATGCTGTTTCACAAAGAGTGACAAAGATGAGAAATATAGAAATCTTTCAACACTTGTTTTCAATGAAGGGCTTTTAAATGCCCTACAGACTAAACTCTGTTTATTTCCTATCTCAAATCCTAACACCACTACAAAGGAAAGGAAACATGTGCTTTCATTTTAAATTGTATTCATCGTTCTCTGAATATTTTTGCCTTTACGTTTTTGTTCATGATAGATCTTACAATTGGAATGTTTCTTTATTTGAAGAAATCAGAAAGTTCTGCATCTTTTGTTCTGGATATTCTCACAACATCAGAATTTGGCACAGCTTCTTTTGTATCCAGGTACTATTTTACTTATGTTCTTTATATGGCATATTTATACATGTAGGTCTTTTTTTTTTTTTTTTTTTTTTTTTTAGTTAGAAATTTGACCTTCTTTCTTGAAATTATTCCAGACACTGAAAAAATAGTATGGGTATGTCCTATATGTTAGGCTATTTGGCATAAACTAGAAAATATTGACCATTCAATAAAAATTCATGGACCAATAAATATTGATCAAGAGCCCATATTAACTCAAAAACCCTATTATTTTAAAATATCTCCAAGACTTTACTCTTCTGGCTGAATCCTGTGCTGCAGCACTAGCCAAAAGGTAGTAATTGACAACCCATAGATTATCACCAAGAGCCACTTATGAGAATTGATTTTTTGACCCTTATCTTGCATGAGATTTTTTCTGTGAAAAAGAAATTTAGAGTGACCAATTGGTTTGGCACTGTTGAGGTATTCTGTGACTTTTCTAAGAGCAGTCTCAGAAGAGAGGTAAGAACTGAAGCCTGACCAAAGTGTAGGAAACTGGAAGCTGTCAATCATACCAATGAACCTGAACTAGAATAGCTCCAGAAAGAGATAACCTGCTATTTGCTAGACAGTTACTAATCTACTTTTTGCCTTTGCATTTTGTCTATACTGGACATTTCATTTGGTTTAAATGAAATGAAATTTATGGGAATGGTTACTCTTGGTTTAAATTGCTAATACTTGACATTTTTGCCACTTTGGTAGTTGCTTATATTTCACATATGTGATATTTTTTTGTCTCTTTAAAAAAAATTATTGCTCATACTCTCTTCTATAATACATATTATTTAAATTAGTTATACTTAATGTCGGTAGTTTTCCAGAATGAGGCTTTGGGGTTAAACCACTCCAACAAATATCTCTGAGAAATAAGGAAAAAAGACATATTTCCAAGTTATTTGCATTAAAAAATTCCTCATTGACCCTAACCAGTTTTGCTCAGTGGTTAGAACACCACCCCACCCCCCGGGACTGAAGGGTCCTGGGTTCAATTCCAGCCAAGGGCACGTACCTCTGTTGCAGGCTCCATCCCTGGCCCAGTCAGGGCACGTGCCAGAGGCAGCCAATCCATGTGTCTCTCTCACAATGATGTTTCTCTCTCTCTCTCACTTCCACTCTCTGAAAAGCAATGGAAAAAATACCCTCAGGTGAGGATTTAAAAAATTCCTCATTATTTACTATTAATTAAAGAATAAAAACCCCAAAAATATTTACAACCTAGGCCCAACCTGTTTTCCTAGGTGGTGTTTTTTAGGTAAGGACAGGCATAGGCAATGACTTGGTTATATAGCTAGGCACCTGGAAAGGGTAAATTGGAAAGATTACAAACAGTAAAGCCTGGCAAAGTAGATTGAGAATTGACTGGGGAGGGGGGCCCAAAGTGGATTCTGGTGTATCGTATCATTGCCTACCAGAGAGCATCTACTACGTGGGAAACACAGAAAAACTAAATGGAGCTGATTCATTCAAAGGAGAAAAAAATCAGAATTTCTCCTCAATTATCTCATGTTCCCACCATAGGCCAGTGATGACTGGGTTGGAAACTAAGAATGGGTTTATTAGTATGTGCTTTTCCCATCAAAGCCAATGTAATTACTGCTGAATGTCTGACCTGTGAATACCAGATATTTACACTGAACATTCAATATGGTACCATTCCTTGAAGAGACCACTTGATTTATAGTTGATTACATAGAATTATAAACCTTGTATTCATTAACAGTAATGAAGAAGGCATTAATTCCCTCCCATCCTGGAGAAGGCAGCTATTCATCTTTCTGAGATTCATACATAGACTGGATCTGTTTTTGTCTCCGCTTGCAATGCCTCTACCAGGGCTTTCTGAGTGCCTAAGAGTCTGCAAAACTTTACATTGAACCAGAGGACCCATTTATAGCTAAGGATTTTGACAATGGGTATGATAAAGAAGGAATCCATTCGCTATACTCTATGTATGACCCAGGAGTTATTGGCCTGATGGAATGTGGAATAACCTTTCCTCTAGAATGTCAGCCTGGGGACAGTACTCTGCAGGGTTGTCCATTTGTCCTCTGGAATGTAGTGTAAATGGTGAACCAATTGAAGTGATAGGATGTTGTATCCCCAACAGCTAAAATGAAGAGGGAAAAAAGAGTCCAAGTAGGATTGACCCCACTGATTATCACACTCAGTGACCGATATGAGAAGTTTAGGTTTCCTAACTCTGCAACTTTATACTTTGAAGAGTTACAGGTTATGGTTCCCGAGTGGTGTAGGGCATGTGTAGGCAAGGTTTATACCCATGGATGCAATCAGAATCTGTCTTATCCTAATACTATAACTACCATCTAGTAATTTTGGGCCTCATGCTGATCAAACACCAAGCAAATAAAGGAGTTTCTAGGCCATGGTTCTCAGCAGTGATTATCACATAGAGCTAAAGTGGCTCAGCATATGAGGACAGGAAGCAATTTGTCTGAACTTGAGGCATTTATTGCAGTGTTTCATGGTGTGCCCCCGCCTCGTGATAGCAGTAAACAGCAAGTACAGTCACATGCATGGTAAACAAAGCTCACACACAGGCAAAACACCTAAACATGCAGAACAAAGGCCCAAAATGCAAGAAACACAGAATGGATGGTAGAGAAGAAAAATTATGAATGTTAATTATGGCTTCAAAACATAGAACACATACTGTAGCTTGTTTCACTAATCCTTTCCTTTTATGGCTTTTTAAGAGTTTGTAGCAATCATGTTGTCATAATTCAGGCTGCTATAACAAAAATGCCATACACTGAGTGGCTTAAATAAGCAACATCTTTTTCTCCCAGTTCTGGAGGCTGGAAGTCTGAGATCAGGGTACCAGCATAGTTGAGTTCTTGATAAGGACATTCTTCTGGGTTTGTGGATGGAGACGAATTTACTAAATCTCTACATGACACACACAGAGCGAGATCTCTCTTGTGTTTCTTCTTATAATGGCACTAATCCCATTCATTAGGGCTCCACCCTCATGACCTAATTACCCCACAAAGACTCCACCTCTAAATACCATCACTCTGGGGATTAGGTCTTCAACATGTGAATTTCCAGGGGGGATTCAGGCATTCAGACCACAACATCCCCTGAAATAACAGAGTGCACTTTGTATAAGATGTGTGTAAATCAAAAAGAGCAAGAAGTTAGTTGTAGTGTTTTTCACCCCATATCTGCTCACATCACTTCAGAATTTATGTATAACTTCTGTAGACAGTTTTCTGCATGCTGAAAGCTTCCTACCTCAAGCACCTGTATATCTCTCTGTTCCTCTGCCCGGGGGAATTTCTTTGGCAACACAAGACCATACTCCGCTATAGTGAAATCAAACTGGAATTATGCATTTATTCTCTCTTTGAGCTAAACATTAAACAATAACAAATAGGAGTCAATAGAAAACACCCAGTCTCCCTAGTTTCTTAATGGAAAGTTCTAATGTGTGTTACCCAGTTTTTCAGAAAATGCACCGTGAGATTGATCCTAAATTACTGTTAACATTATTGCTATTTAATGGATTCTTTATTAACTTTCTTCCCTTTCACACAACACAATCCCCACTGCCTCACTTACCCTTCATAGGATCACCTAACAAATAAACTGCCTGAACTCAAGTCTTGCTTCACTGTCTATTTTGTGGAAGGAATCCAAACACAAGTAGTATGACTGAGTGGAATTACAAAATTTGATTCATCTTTGATGAGAGTAACTTTAAGTATAATCTTATTTTGAGAATAAATTGATGTGAAGCTTGTGTCATTAAAGTTTGAATTCAAATTACCAAAGCAGTAATATTGTTTCAGATATTGGAGTCATGGATAGCTTTAAAATTCAACATAGAAGATTGATTTTTAATATTTCAATTAGTAGGTATGATAGTCAGAATAATCATTCTTGCTCCCCCAAAGATGTCCATGGCCTAATACCAAAAATCTGTTATATTACATGATAAAGGGGAATGAAGGTAGCAGGTAGAGTTAAGTTTGATAATCAGCTGATGTTAAGCTAGGAGAGACCCATTGAGACCCATTGTGACTTTTGATGAATCTTATAATATAAAAAAAAAAGTGGTTTTAAAACCACTAAGTTTATTCTAACGTGTTACAGAAGCAATAGAAAACTCATAAAGTAAATTTAAGTCTATACTTAATAAAAACATTGATGCAAAAACATATTATGGCTTTGGGGGCAGTTGGTATCAAGATAGACTAAGACTTTTTTGTCCATGTTATAGCTATGTGAGTGAAAATAAGTATCAACTGGGGCAGGTGTGAAAGTCCAAGAGAGGATGTTAATTTGTCAGGCAGCCAGTAAGACTAACACTGTGATGGGAAAGAGGTTGAATGTGTCTACTCTAGATAGTATGCAATTCCTCATAATGCGTAACTTTTTTGACCTCTCTTATGGTTGAATTGTATTCCCTGTAATTCATATATCAAATCTTAACACCCACTATCAGAATGTGACTGCATTTGGACATAGGCTCTCTAAAGATATAATTAAGTTAATATGAGGTCATTAGAGTGAGCCCTAATACAACATGGCTTGCGTTATTATAGAAATTAAAGCACAGACACATGTATGCACAGGGAGAACCACGTGAATATGAGATGGCCATCTACAGTCAAGAAGATAGGACTCAGAAGAAAACAACCCTGTTGATACCTTGATCTCAGACTTCTAACCTCCAGAAATAGCTCTCCAGCACTGTGAGAAAATAAATGATCATTTCTGTTGTTTAAGCTACCTACTCTGGTGTTACTTTGCTGTGGCAGTCTTAGCAAACTAATATATTCTGCTATATTCAAGCAATAGTGATATGTTGTTTTTCTTTTGCAAATGTATATTTAACTTGTCACAACATAATTACTTTTTAAATATACCTTTGAGAAGCTGGAAATAAAGGTTTATTTTTTAGTACAATGGATAGAGTTATAGATAGTTACACTTTTATTTTTAAAAATTTCTTTGAACAATGGTATAAAACTGGGTACTATTTAGGATTCAATTAATGCAGTCCAAGTTTGAAAGTCATGGATTTACTAAAGACATTTATTCTTTCTTTATCACTCTTGCTTCCTGGAAGGCAAGAAAGTGTTGACATAACATTCCTTTCCCATACCAAAGCAGCATAATTGGACAAGATCCTTTTAAGATGGATCCCTGAAACAGCAGCTTCACTAAAAAGCCAGAGCGAGACAGGCAGACATATGGATGCAGTGGGCATACACGTAGACACAGCAGATTCCCTTATTTTGGAAATCCTTTCAAAATGGAATATTTTATACATTGGTAGGGGAAATGAAATGTGTGGTGAAGAGAATAAACTTAAAGATTGTTCTTGGGTCATGGGGGAAAACCGGAGAAATACAGTTGATAAAAAAGATGACAAGAGGAGGAATAGAGCTCTAAATTTAAGCTGTGCACTGTTCCTCATTGCATTGTTGTTAGAGCTCAAGTATCCTCTTATTCAACAAAAATGCCTTAAAATATTAAAATAAAAAAGAGAAAAAAAAAACAAATGTTATTTTCCAGATTGGTTATTATTTCCAGCTAGATAGAGTGAAGGAAATTAAGACGATGCAGACATATGCATAAAAGACACTGCCTAATGGATGCTTGGTAGTTGCCAAATTTTATATATTACCTTTATTTGCAATGGTATCTCAACTGTTATTAATGCATGCTTTCGTTAATGTATTCTAGTGCCTTCATTAAGCAATTCTCATCCTGTGAATGCCATGAATTCTATCTGCCCCTTCTTAACCATCGCAGATAAATAATCTAAGTAAAAGCGGAGTGCTTGCTAAGTAACCGCTGCTTCCAAAGCTTCTGCTCCACACCCACCCTTTTCCAGACCTATTCGATTCTTCAAGCCCCTCTGATGCGGAAATTTTAGTGCTAACTCAATATGAAAAATAATGGTCAAAAGTAACTTGTGTGGCCTCATTTTTTTCATCTGTAAATCCAGGTAAATTTTCTTCTGGAATATTGGTTATTTATGGTGGAATATAGCATCCAGAAAACTCATAAACAATTAGCTAAATCCAGAATAAAGACCATCTATGAAAGCTTTCTCTGTATTTGCTAAGAGCAGGAAAGAAAGCTGTCATTGAGGTGCAGAATGGATATTTTTGTTTGTTGTTTAGATGATAGCAGGACTAGTTAGACTTTTAAAGACAGCTTCCTCAAACCTCACCCTACTGTGGAAGTTCAGATTTATTTCTTTATTGTGTTAGCGACGTGTCTTTAAAGAACATAAATAAACAACCTTTATATGATTTCTCTTTCCAGCCAAGAAATGCCTCGCTATATTATTTCATTGTTTTTGTGTGGCTGTTTTTGGCACTTTAATAATGAGGCAGATTAAGTACACAACACTGCACACTATGAATTTAGCAGCGGAGATCAGTAAATGCTCAGCTTTTAACTCACAATCTGTTATTCCTGTGCTAATGGATTTTTCTCTTATTAATAGCTACATGTAAATTTTTTTGTGAAAAGGTCCAAGAAACACATTATATTCAAAAGATTTAAAATGTAATGTAGAGGCAGAAATCTTAATTACATTTTAGCTGCTTTTAAATTAATTTTACTATTAATATATACAACTGGTTGAATAATGAAAATTAAAACAAAGTAGAAAGTCAGCCTCTGGTCCCTACATACAGCAGCCCAATTTTCTAACATCAGTAACTTTCCCACTGTAACACACAGGTGATCACTGATTTTACATTTGTGTTTTCATCCAGGGATTACTTTTAAGGCATATGCAATAAAACACAAGCATATATTCTTAGTGTTCCTCCTTTACACAAGAGAATATACATTCTCACACACCATTCTGTTTATTTTATTTAATAAAGTTCTTTGGAGACCTCTCCATATCAGAACAGAAATATTCTTCTACTGTATTTGACAGGTGTAGAGCATTTTATTCTATGAATGTGAATAAATTTATTTAAATAGCATTCAAGCACTGATTACATAGTTGTCTCCCACATTTTGTTAATACAAGCAATGCTACTGAGTAAACTTATACAATGCCTTTTCATATATGTTGTTACATCTTTCAAGTGAATCCTCAGGTATGCAATGGTATTTCCATTAGTAAATGTTACAGATATTTTCAAATATCTATAGATATTTTCAGTCCTATGAATTGTAGCAATTTTCACACCCACCTGCAATAAATTAAAGCACTTGTTTCCCTAGAGCCTTGCAAAGTAAGTGTATTATTAAACATTTATTTTTGTCAATTTGATATCAGTCATTCTCAATCCTTTTAGATGCGATGCTTCTTTTTTATTATAAAAGAAATCATAATGCTCTCCTGTACCATGCTACAGTGGAATTCACTCTAAGTTTATATGTACATAATTTCAAAAATAAATCAATAAAATTCTATAACTTCAATATAAGGGGGAGATAGCAGAAAGAAACTTTTAAGAAAACATGTTTCAATATGTAAGTACACAGATATGCTTGTATTCAAAGTCATAATTAAGTTGTCATAATTGTATACCAAGTAGAATTAGTGTATTGACAAAAATGTGTTGCATCAGTGGCTCAGACACCTTTTGTGGAGTTGGTATGGTTGATGTGATATTAAAAAATTGTGGACAGCTTTTGATAAAGTTGCAAAAACAAATTAAACATTTCAATCATAAGATCGTTCTAGAACTCAGATGTACAATGTAATATGAACCTTCTTTTCTAAACGTTTAGCGAAAATATGATAACCTGCTAGAGGTTCTAGGCTCAGAAATTATAAGAAACCTTATTTAATATCTGAATGCCTGGCAAGAGATTTTAAAATACGTGTGACACCAGCTTTTTTTATGCATTTATACCACTAATTACAGGAGATCAGCATCAGTGTCCCCTATCACCTAAATAGCCGTAGTCTCTGAAATCACTTTGCCAATCAAAAATACTCCCCCAAACTTCCAACATTCTCCATTGGTAACTAAAACTGAGGAGATAGATAAAAATGGCTTTTATTTCCCTTGTATTAAAAATCATATCAGCCTGGCTGGGCGTGGCTCAGCAGTTGAGCACCAACCTTGGATCCAGGAGATCCCGGTCAGGACACATGCTGGGGTTGCAGCCGATCATTGAGGACTCTCTCATCGTTGATATTTCTCTCTCTCTCTCCCTCTCCCTTCCTCTCTCTGAAATCAATAAAGATAGATATATATTTAAAAAATCATAACAAATTGGAGTTTCCAGGCTTGAAGAAGTTCCCTGGGGTGGATTGGGAAAATGTCCAGATGGCTCTCCCCTGTGTTTCTGTCTTGGAGACCATGTGGATGATTCTCTCCATAGCCATGTTGTTCGTGTTCCTCTTCATCCAACTGGAGCAGGGTAAGAGCGAGTGATTGGGTTTCCACCTCAAGATAAGATGCTCATCTGCAGGACCTGAATTTTGTTGGGGATTTCCGACATGTTCTGCAGCTAGGCCCTTCCATGTCCTCCTACAAACCCTGGGTGCAAATCAACTGTGAAGAGGCCTGCATGCATTTTGGAGTGTGTGGGTCATATCTCTTCCAATTTCACTAAAAAGAATGTTGACCATGTTTCTTTGTTTCTTTATATTTTTGTTGTTGGTTTCATTTATTCTTCAGGACAGAAAGGGGAAAATGTTAACTTACTTACAGAGTCATGTTTACACTGACATGTTTATACTATGTTATATTCATCTAGTGCATTGTTTTGTTTTCCTCTCAAAGTGAAATTATTATGTTAATTCCCTTTTGAAAAAAAATTATACCATTTCAGTCATCTTACAATCTGAACCACCTCAAAAGAAAACTACCTGTTTTATAAAGAAAGATTTATGTCACAGTTTGAAATAGAGTATTTGACTTAATAGGGCATTTTCTTTCTATCAGATATACATAGATTCTATCAAAAATAATAGGTAAATATTTGTGATGGATTAAACTCTTTTGATTTTTTTTTTCCAGTTCGAGGTGAGAGCCAGTAATAGTTTGAACTGTCCACATTGTAGCAGAAAAGTGTTTTTGAGTGATTAACAATGGCAAAGGTTATTTATTTATTTTTTACTTAACATGCTAAACTTCTCCTAATAGACTAAGGGTCAAAATAACTCCTAATTATGAATCAGTAACCTAAAGATGACATTTTATTCATTATACTCAACTTTAAAAATAAATAAACTTTATTTTACAGAGAGAGTGGAGGTGCATTTCTGTAATACGCTCATGATATTCCAAGAATATATAGCTTGTGCACATTTACAGCTGTCTCTTTGCAGAAGAAAGATCAATAATCATCTGACGGAGGTTTTAAAGGGGAAAGAGAAAGAGCAAAACCCGGGGAAACCTCACACTAACGCGTAATTGGAAATAGAATTGAATGTTTTCCAAAGGGACAATTGTAGCTTTTCCTACATGCAGCATTTTCATTAACTAGGTTCTTTGGTAATAAATTGTATATTTACAAGGGCTTTGTTTGCGGCATCTCTATGAGATGATACATCAAGTTCAGAAGCATCAATAAAAGTGACTTTAATATCCCGGAAAATACTGATGCAGCTGTTTGTTTTCCAGCAGGGCCAGTGACTCATAAATAACGAAGTAACGTAGGCATACCTTTGGCAAAGTGGCTGTATTATCGTTTCTATGACTCTAATACCAGTAAATCAGTTACTGACTTCAGATTTCTTAGAAAACCTCCCTGCTTGTTCCAGACAATGTGGAAGTCGAAAGCAATACCACCAGAAACAAAATCATTTACCACATAAGTGACATATCTAACTTGAATGAAGTTTAACTACTTTTGAAGAATCGTTGTGGAATTTTGGGGTAATTAAAGAGTTTTAAGATCTCATTATTTGGAGAAAAATGTTTAATCAGTTTCACCTGGAAGGAGCCAACCAAAATGAAAATTAAACCAAGGGAACCATGCTTTAAAACACACGGAAAAAAAATACATAAAAGAATATCTTGAATGTAATCAGTCGCTTTTGAGAGAGGATAATGTTTTTATATATTTGTCTTTACAAAATTCCTATTGTGTTTGTAGAGGTAGACATTATTGCCCCAGGGGAAATGGTTACTGAATTAAAATATGCCTCAGCTCCAAGGCTAGCACTATATTAAGAAAGACCATACTGTGCTATATTTTTAAAAAGGGGAAATTTGTATTACCACTGTCCACCACACCCCAGAGCTCCTTTGCCCATGTAGAAAAGTTTGCTCAAAGCTCCTTGATTAGTTTTGCGTAAATAACCTCTCATCTCCTTTATCCAGTCCCACCATATGTCCTCTATCCAACAGGTATATTTGTCAGCTATATTCTTTAGTTTGTATGGTTTTTGTAACTTTCTACTTTTTCACCGTGACTTCATTTTCTCCTTTGTGTTTCAAAAAAATAGATGGAAAAACCTTACATTAGTCACAAATTTACTGCTAATTTTGCAGAAAATAAAAGCAAAAATACCTAAATATATGTGTACTTAAGTAATACAATCAGTAACATTCAAGGACTGGCTTTGGTTATTGAACATAACATAACATAGCATAACATATATGTAAAAAAATTGTTTTCCAAACTCCCAACTTTGCTTTCTGTGCCCTTTTGTCTCTTTTTTCTGTTTATAGTGATATATACTTCTTTCTTATGGTTCATAGTATTTTCTTTTCTATGGAAAAAAATGTTGAATATTAATTTATACTTTAATTTGAAACGATTTCAACATTTCTCATCTTGTAAGATTTAACTCCTGCTAAAGGAGTGGCATTGATCTTACCAGTACTTGGGAGAAAGGATTTGAGAATCAAGATGCTTCCCCAGGAATCCCGAAATCAAAGCCCACGGAAATCATCTTCCCGTATAGTTGAAATCTTTTCCTATTAGCTGTACTAGCAGTAATGCATTACTCCCTACACTGTTCTTTAAAATTATCATGAATGAAATCATTAAAATGGTGAATATTAGTCTCACTGAAAGAGAAATTACATTGGTATCAAATATTTAACTTTAAATTAATCTAAATATTTTTTATAAGACAGCATCTGATGCTTAATGCTACCATTTGTTTCATTCATAACAACGCTTGGTATGGTATGAGGAGAAATATTTCTGTTTCTATAAGAAGAGTTGGAACTGATGAGATTATTGAGTTAGGGAGGGGAAGCTAGTTATTAAATTATAAATTCCATAATTGGATCTGTCTGGTTCTCTATTCTCTGAGTGCAATGCGGGGACATTAAACATTTCCGTTCACCCTCTGGATCTGAGTGTTTCATATCAGTCACATTATCGGCAGGCTTTTTACTGTTCTAAGGCACTGAATCTCTGGGGACAGCTTATTATAGAGAAAAATCAAGAAATGCTGAATCTTCACTATTTCAGCTAAAAATATTGTTATCACTAAAGCTCTTTTTCTGGTAAGTTTAATATAAAGACATCAATACACACAGCTGTCACCTTGTAACTTTCTTATTTTTATCTACAAAATCAAAGCGATTTATCTGTGAGATTATTTCATAAAGTAGCTATAGAAGAGAAATCTACCAAATAAATATTTTTAAAAATACAAACTTTCTATTGTTAGGTTTTCAATAAAGAGACAGATTATAAGTCTACCATTAAAGTTATACTTTTTAATATTCAGATACCAGATTTAAAATCATATGATGTCCTGCAGTGATAAGTGTTTAGGGTATTTCTCATAGAGATATAACAGATATTTTTGAACCACTCCATTTTTAATATTTTATTGAATTGAGTACTCTGGGAATGTATCGCCACCCATATCTATTATTGATACCAGTGTCTAGTGTAAAAGTCTTAAAAATGATGATACCAAGCATCTCATTTGCCCCTACTATGCGCCACATGTATGTTGTATTTGCTCTTTTATCCCATGCAATCTAAATGTAGATACTATTCTTCCCATTTCACAGACATGGAAACTGAGACTCAGGAAAGCAATGCAAATTGCCAATATCACACAAGAAAACATTTGGTTTTGTTGAGTTTCTTTATTTCCTGTTAATAATTATATTGATTTCTGCTCTACTTAATATTTCTTTTCTTCTGTTTGCTTTGGGCTTGCACTGTCTTTTTTCTCTCACTTCCTGGGTTGGAAGCTTAGATTATTGGTTGTAGATGTCTCTTCTTTTCTAATATATGCATTCAATGCTATAGGTTTCCTTGTAAGTTTTCACAGCAGCCCATAAAACGTGATAAATCGTTGTGTTTTGTTTTTTAAAGGCACCAAAGGTCTTTAATTTGTTAGAAGAAAGAAACAGAGGGAGGGAGGGGAAAATAAAAACACCAGTAAGCCCTTAAATTTCTGAGTGCTGAAAGAATTACTTTCGTTTCCTTTCAAGCTATGTGGTTACAGATCAATTATTATAGTGGAAATACATTGGTGTTGACACCTTCCCTTTCACCTTCAGTCTGGCTGCCAAGCCCTACACATCGCCACTGACTACCCTGCTGGCTTCCTAACTCGTCTGCTCTCACCCTGCTCTGCCTTCTCTCCTCCCACCCAACCCACTCCACATTCCTCTACCGATTAATCTTCCTGAAGTGCGGCTTTCATGTGATCATTCTTCTAAGCAGAAAGCTATTAGGACTCTGCTCCCATCATATAAGCTCCGCTTTCCTTTACCAGCACATGAAGCCTTTGAACTCTCCCCCCTGCCTCGTCCCCCACTCTCCTCTCCCCCACACCGCAGCACTGCCTAGAACAGCTCTCAGCCCAGGCTGCCCACGACAAGCACCGGGGTTGCCCAAGCCGCACTTCTCAGAGATTCTTGTTTCACTGGCCTGGGGTGTGGCCCAGACCTGTGCAATCTTTTTTTTCTTTTTTAAGTTTCTTATTCTTCTTTGTTGAAAATACTACAGATGTCCCCCTTTTTATCTCCTTTGAATTGATCCTCTCGACCCCACATCCATCCCATTCCCAGGCTTTCCCCAGACCAATGCCTATGTCCATGGGTTATGCTTATAAACATATAAATTCTTTGATTAATCTCTCCCCACCCATTCTCCCCTCCCCACCGTCCCTCTGAGATCCCTCAGTCTGTTCCACGCTTCTATGTTTCTGGATCCATTTTGTTCATCAGTTTATTTTATTTATTATATTCCACATATAAGTGAGATCATGTGGTACTTGTCTTTCTCTGACTGGCTTCTTTCACTTAGCATAATACTGTCTGGTTCTCTCCATGCTGTGCCAAAGGATAAAAGATCCTTCTTTTTTACAGCTGCATAGTATTCCACGGTGTAAATGTGCCACAGCTTTTTTATCCGTTCATCTGCTGATGGGCACTTGGGCTGTTTCTAGATCTTAGCTATTGTAAATTGTGCTGCTATGAACATAGGGGTGCATAAGTTCTTTCTGATTGGTGTTTTGGGTTCCTTAGGATATATTCCTAGAAGTGGGATCACTGGGTCAAACGGCAGGTCAATTTTTAATCTTTTGAGGAAACTCCATACTGCTTTCCATAGTGGCTGCCCCAGTCTGCATTCCCACCGGCAGTGTACTAGGTGCCTTTTTCTCCACACCCTGGCCAACACTTGTAGTTCCTTGATTTGTTGATGGTAGCCATTCTGAGAGGTGTGAAGTGATACCTCATTGTGGTTTTAATTTGCATTTTCTGTGATGACTAGCAACGTTGAACATTTTTTCATATGTCTCTTAGCCATCTGTATGTCCTCTTTGCAGAAGTGTCTATTTAGGTCCTTTGCCTATTTTTTAATTGGATTGTCTGTATTCTTTTTGTTAAGTTCCTTATGTATGAGTTCCTTATATATTTTGGATATTAACCCTTTATCCGATGTGTCATTGGCAAATATATCCTCCCATATAGTGGGCTCCCTTTTCATTTTGTTGATGGTTTCTTTTGCTGTGCAGAAGTTTTTTATTTTGATGCAGTCCCATTTGTTTATTTTCTCCTTAGTTTCTCTCGCCCTAAGAGATGTATCAGCAAACACATTGCTATGAGAGATGTCTGGGATTTTGCTGCTATGTTTTCCTCTAGAATTTTTATGGTTTCATGCCTTACATTTAAGCCTTTCATCCATTTTGAATTTACTTTTGTGTATGGTTTAAGTTAGTAGTCTAGTTTCATTTTTTTGCATGTACCTGTCCCATTTTCCCAACACCATTTATTGAAGAGACTGTCTTTACTCTATTGTAGACAGCATATATTTGGATCATGTTTTCTTACCCATTCAGCCACCCTATATCTTTTTATTGGGGCATTTAATCCATTTACATTTAAGGTTATTACAGAAAGATACTTATCTATTGCCATTTTGTTTTTTTATACCTGTGTTTCTCATTCTCTTTATTTTTACTTTTAATTATAGCAGTTCCTTTAACATTTCCTGTAATGCTGGTTTTGTAGTGAAAAAGTCTTTCAGCCTTTTTTTTTTTTGGTCTGGGAAGCTATTTCACCATCTATCTTGATTGATAATCTTGCTGGATAGAGTAGTCTTGGTTTTAGATCCTTGTTTTGCATTACCTTGAATACTTCATGCCATTCCCTTCTGGCCTGTAGAGTTTCTGATGAGAAGTCAAATGACAGCCTTATGGGGGCTCCTCTGTAGGTAAGATTGCTTTTCTCTAGCTTCCTTTAAGACTCTCTCTTCGTCTTGAATTCTTGGCATTTTAATTATGATGTGTCTGGGCATGGGCCTCTTTGGATTCTTCTTGCTTGGGACTCTGTACCTCCTGAACTTGTATGACTTTTTCCTTGACCAAGTTAGGGAAGTTTTCTGCCATTAATTCATTAAATAGGTTCTCTAACCCCTGCTTACTTTCAACCTCCTCTGGTACTCCTTTAATACAAATATTGTTGTTTCATGGTGTTCCATAGCTTCCTTAGACTGTCCACCTGTTTTCTAATTGTCTTTTGTTTTGGGGTCTCTGATTGAGTGATGTTTTTCTATCCTGTCCTCTAATTCACTGATCTGATCCTCAGCTTCCTTTAATCTGCTGTGTATTACTACTTCCAGTGTATTCTTTATTTCTGCTATGTCATTCTTCATTTCTGACTGGTCATTTTTCATAGTTTCCATATCTTTTTTATGCTGTGAAGCATCCTTACAATCAGTATTCTGAACTCTGTATCTGAGAGATTGCTTATATCCATTTCATTTAGCTCTTTTTCTGGAGACTTTTCTTGTTCTTTCATTTGGGGCTTGTTTTTTGGTCTTGCCATTTTGGCTACTTTTTGGGGTTTGTTTTTAAGTGTTAGGTAGATCTGCTAGGACAGTCAGTATTTTTAGAGGGTGTCTAGTACAGGCCAATGTCAGACACAGTTTGTGACTGGCGCTGAGTACCCTGTTTGGAGCTATCAACAGCCCTAGGCTTGAGGTCTCCTCTGCTGTGGCTGGGTGGGTTTGGACAGGACCAAGATGCATACCAAAGTCTGCTTTTCAAGGCCTGGGTCCTGAATCAGATCAGGCAAAGACTCAAAGCACCCTGAGGTCTGCCTCTGCCTGCAAACTGATTAATCTGATTCTCTTAAGGAGCCTCAGGCTGTAGAAGCTCCACAGGGTGGGGCAGCTGATTGTTATCAGTCTCTTAACAAGCCTCAGGCTGTAGAAACTCCTCTGGGCCTGGCGAGAGGCTTTCCAGCAGGGTGGGGCAATTCCTTGCCCCCTCAGGCAAAAGCCGAAAATTCACCTCCCGAGAAAGAAGGCCCCTAGTCTTGGGGAATGACTCTCCCCAGACTCTCCCCACACAGCTCCAGTCCACCCCACTCCCCCTCCGCAGGAGCCCAAGGTGAGTGGCTGCACACAGAACGTTGTGCGTTTTCTCTCTAAGAGGGGCCTGCATTTCCAGCCGCCTCTCCCTGGCCAGTAGAAACCCGGCTGCTTTTCACAGCCAGGTGTTATGTGGGCACCTTTCTCAGGTCTGGGGCTCTTGGCTGGGAAGCCCAGTGTGTGGTGTAGGCCCCAGAGTCCTCAGTGGGACCCCCACAGCTGAGATGTCCCTCCGGACCTTCAGCTGCTGCCTGTGGGAGCCCAGCCAGGCCTCTCGCGTCTCCGCTTTTCCTCCTTGGTTGTGAGGGTGCTCTCCAGCTTGTCTGCAGTTGCTTTTCAGGATGGTTTTTCTGTGTGTTAGTTGTAAATCCAGATTGGTCCTGAGAGACTGTCAGTGTAGCTTCCAGTCAGTCTGCCACCATCTTGGACCTGGATAAGTGGTATTTTTATTTTCACTTAGTGCAAAGTGTTTATTTTGTTACTTCTTCTTTGACCTTTGTGTTGTCTTGAAGTGTGTGTTGATTCTCTCAGTATTTTTGAATTTTCCAGACATTTTTCTAATTTAATTCCACTGTGGTTTGAGAAGCAATGTAGGTAGGTCTTCACTGTTAGACTTTACATTTATATATCTGCTAGGAGTTGGGCTGTGTTTAGTGTTTTACGTAGTTGTAGGTGCTAGAGGCTTCCATTACCTCAGCTTTCCTAGTGTTTTTCCACTTCTGCTGTCCCTGAGTTTTGGATTTTCCTAATAACTCCTTAGATTAAGTCTTTGCTCTCAGCTGTAATCTGCTCTGTTGTTATACTGGAACTTATTTAGCATGGTGGAGGCTTTGGGCAGAGAAAGCATTCTCTAATATTGTTGTTAAATCCTGTGTTTTTCCAGGACCTGGGTGCTGGTCTTGCAGAACTGTTTCTTTTTCTTTTTTCCTCTCCTGGGTAAGACAGAGCCTAGAGGCAACTGTGCTTATCTCGTAATACTCTCCCAGGTCAGATAAAGATCTGCTTAAGTAATTTTGTTTAGACTGCCGTCTTTTGTTATGGAGATTGCTCTGGGCATATTTCTAACTTTTTACATTTCCCCTGGGCATTTTTCAGAACATTAAATTTTCCCTTCATCCTGCCCACAGCATGAGCTGATTTTCTCTGATTTTTATTATGAAAACCTGGTGAAGATCCTAGAGGTAATACTTACAAATGTGAAGCGCCACCCTCTAAAGCTGGGCACACAAATTTCTCAGTGAAGCTGGTCCTTCCTTCAACAATTTGTCAAAGTTATCATTAGGTGCCTCTCTACCAGTTGCTGTCTTCAGCGGAATCTGTTCCCGGCAAACCTTTATGTGTTTAAGCTCATTTTTATCAGTCTCTCTAGCATTGGAAGTAGACAGTAGTAACTAGTGTTGCCTGTTCACCATCTCATTGTTTTTTATTTTATATTTCTGTTTGTGTTTTGTTATGGACATGTTCTAATATCAACTGTTAAGGAGCAAGATGACATTGACATGGGTTGACCATCCTCTGGCCAGAAAAGACTAAGCCCTTCTGATTCTCCACAGGCCAGTCTCTGCCTCAACGTTGATTTAGGATTTCCCTCTTCCCGTTCCTCCAAAGAGAACACTTAAGTGACTATTTTAAAAGTATTGTTTCTGCAGATATTACAAGTTTTAGCTGGCTATTACGTAATGTTTGCTAATTATCAATTATGTCAGAATCTCTGCTGAATCATTGTATTATAATTCTCAAAACAGTGTCTTGAGACAATGATGCTTTTAGTGCCTAAGGAAGTGGAAACTAAGTCTCAGAGATACCAAGTGTCTGTCTTAACATCATACCACTAACACAGAATCAGAGATTTAAAAATAGTATTTTTACAAGTGTATTTGCCAAACCACCAACATCATTTTGCCTCAAAACTTTTTAGTAATGCAAATTCGTGGACTCCACCCCAAACTTACTAAATCAAAATCTCTGTGATTGAGGCCTAGCCATCTGTTTAAACAACTGAATTGATAATTTTATGCATGCTAAAGTTCAAGAATCACAGTTTTTAGCAACATATCTTAATATTTACATATTAAGCATAACTGGAAAATTTAGACCATAAAGCCACAATCACTTTTTAATATATTTATAAATGTTGTCCTATACTGTGGTTCCCCAAAGAGGGGTACGTACACTATGACAATACTATGGCTTCAGGTATTGGGTTGATGGGCTATGGTTTTCAAATTGGGCAAATATAAATTCAATGAATATGAAGAACTACTTAAAATCTTATATATTCAAGACTTGTAAGAAGTGAAAGGGCCAAGAGCTAAAAGAATTATGCTACTGGAACTAATTTACTAGTGAGATGCAGCATTAAAAGCCAGCAGGGATTGTGGAGAAGCTTGTTGTATTTAAGGACTTTCACATTAGACCTACTGAGAAAATACTGGTCTTTAGCTTAAAGCTTGGTTGCATGCTGAAAAGCAACAGCTTAATTGGACTTTAAAGCCCAGGAACAGGTACTATGTTAATTTGAGATTGTCAAACAAAGCACCGTTTAGGCTATATCACTCACTTTCTACCGTAAACAAGAAAACACTGGGCCTGTTCAGTGGACATGAGATTGTAATTCCAAGTTTTTAAGAAAGTAAAGCTTTATGTTTAGACCTATGAAAATATTTCTTTTTCTTTGCAAGAGTAATTTGATAATTTTGTATTTACTTCCCTGATTTAAAAACCTTTGTTTTGGCCCTGGCCAGGTGGCTCAGTTGGTAAGAGTGTTGTCCTGTGTAGGAAAAGGCTGTGAGTCCCTAGGGGCACATATGGGAGGCAACCAATTAATGTTTCTCTCTCCCTTCCTCTCTCTCTAAAATCAGTAAAAACTTATCCTTGGGTGAGAATTAAAAAAAAAAAAAAAATACACCACTTTCTAGCTGCTCTTAATATCTCCAATCTCTACCAGAGTCCAAGAAATACTTATGACATATGATATGTGGGTCTCTTAGCTAGACTTCTTCTCAAGTCATCAGGCCCAAGTGAGCTCACATCTATTCTGTTCTGTGGGTGGGTTCAAGAGACACAGAGAATTGGAGAGAATGTTCATTGACCACACTTAAAAGGAGTTTTGCTGCAAAGGGGAGCAATTAAAGGATACATGGTGAGACAAGCAGGGTCAAAAATTGATTTTTCTATAATAATAATTACCATGGAAAAATAATTACCATGTTGCATGATATTAGGAATGATTAATTGGAGAGTGAAATAAGTTGTGCTAGAATAGAAGGTAGGAAAAATTTATGGAACAGCAAAAATATTATTACTGGAACTTCAACCATTTTGCAGATACTATGTGTGTGTTTTTTTCCTTTCCTTCTTTTCAAGTCTCTTAACATGGACTTTAAAAATTCTAAAAGACCATTATTTTCTCCCAAGTGGATAATACACTTCAAGTTGTTCCAGCTATGTCCTTTACAAGCTATTGTCACCTTTTTATTTATTTATTTTGTTTGTTTCCTTATAAGTAAAGCTATTTAGAGCATTTTCAGTCCTTTTATTTTCCTTATCAAAGTGTCTCTTTTGACCCTCTTACACAAAGATTCTGCAACCGTGCTATTACTGTGATAGAAACTTTAATTATCTCTATTGACATATTTGAGTTCATTAACAAAATGAAAGAATAGATAAAATAAACTGTGAAAATACGCTTTCCATTGGAATAAAGAGTGCATTGATGTATTTCCCCCAGCCCCCACATCTGTGTTTGTAATTATTTTTAGATACTATATTTAAATTGTGGCTTGGATTAGAATGTTCTTACTAATTTTTAAGTAACTTGAAGCTAAGGAAATTTTCTGTTTATTTTAATTTCCTTCAAAGAAAATAGCACCTCATATTTGAAATGGATTCTAATGCTTTACAGTTTTCTCTCTGACATAATTGCCAATTTCTTTAATATAGGTGAAATATGATCGACTGCCTCTGAAAAGGAAAGCTGAGTTGTTTATGCATATTTTATCTGTGAACCCATATATTTAATTTGTACAGAAAATATTTCTTTGGGTCCTTTTATTATTTTATTTTAATTTTTAAAATATTTTTTAAATTGATTTTTAGAGAGGTGGAGGGGGAGAGAGAGAAATATCGATGTGAGAACAAAACATTCCATCTGCTGCCTCTTGCACACCTCCTACTGGGGATCGAACCCACAACCTTGGTGTATCAGGATGACACTCTAACCAACTGAGCTACCCAGCCAGGGCTTTTGATTGCTACTGAAGTGAAAAACACTAGGTAATGAAGAGACAGTCAAAAGTGTAAGCAAATTTTAAAAACATTGTATTAACCAGGGTCCTTCAGAGAAACAGAACACACACACACACACACACACACACACAGAGAGAGAGAGAGAGAGAGAGAGAGAGAGAGAGAGAGAGAGAGGAGAGAGAGAGAGATACTGAGATTTTAAGGAAACGGCTCTCACACAATTGTGGAGGCTGCCAAATCTAAAATCTGCAGGGTAGGCTGGCAGACTGGAAACCCTGGAAAGAACCATTGTTGCACCTCAATTCTGGAAGCTTTTTCCTTCCTTCTTGCTTCCAGGAGATATGTTGTTGTTTTCTCTTCAGGCATTCTGCTTTACTCAACATGCACCAATTTAACCAATTTAAATGCATCAAAAATACTTTGCAGAAACATTCAGAATAATAGTTGATCAATATCAGGGCACCATGGCCCATCCAAGTTGACACATAAAATTAACCATCACATATCTTCACATCTATTTAGACACCAAATCCCATTGGTGTGTAATATGAAAATTATCCTAAAAATTAGATTTTACCAGAATTATGTTGAGATCAGCTTCACGTATGATCATTAGCCATTATTGTAAGGTAGGGTTCACAGTAGTACTTCACAGGGAAGATCCTAACTAATTCATAGGTTAAATGAAAAACCCATTTTTCAATTCTACTGAAAAAGAATTTATCTGTTGTAAAGATTTACAAATTATGGAGAAAATCTAACAAAAGATCTTCATGGAAACTCAAATCTCATTAATTCTGGGCCCTCGGGTTTGCCCAAGTCCTCTTAATTAATTTGGTATCCTTTCTCTTCATCAACATTTCCAAAGTAATCCCTCCTCAGTACCTCCATCCTACTAGCATGTTCTCACCTTCCTCCTCTAAACAGAAAATGTGTGCTCTCAGATTAAAGCCCCTTCATCTCCCTTAAGCTGGATTTAGGACTGAATGTAATGCACGCCCACCTGATGTTTCCCCCTTTTTCTAACAATGATGAGAGAAATCTGCTCCTCCTATTGAAAGCTGGGTTTCACATGTACACCCTGAACTGCCTTATCTCCTGCCTCCTCAAAGACCTTATTCTACCCAGTTTCTTTTCCTGAATCTTCAATTGCCTCCTTTATGCTATTTTCTCCCCATCTATACTTAAACATGTTTATGGCTCTTATATAATTACAAATATAACCCTCCCTTGAACACACACCTTGCAGCTATGGTCTTATCACTTTTTGCCAAATTTCATCTTAAAACTTCTTGGAAAACATGTACAATTAGTTTTCCACTTTTCCCCCTCCATCTCATTTCTGTATAGTCAGCTGCTCTGCTTCCCATAGGATGTCTCCACCTGTATGTCCTACAGATAAATAAAAACCAACTGCACTAAACTGAACAAATAAAGTCACTTTCCTACATAATCCGTTCATTTTTATCTGGTGTTCCCTAACTCAGAGAAAGACATTACCATTTACAGAGCTAATACTCGTGTCAACATGAACTCTTTCTCTTATCTTCACATCTATTTAGACACAAAATCCCATTGATTCTGCCCATTGGATATGTCTGTCTCAGTCCTCACTGTCACTATCCTAATGCATCAACTTTTGTCTAAAAAAGGACATTATTGCCTTCTAATTCTTTCTTCAGAACACTTTTCTACAAGAGACTCTTGATACAGAAGAAAGTTGATGCAATGAAATGAACTATTCTCAGACCTTCAGACCAACTACCCTTTGTCTTCGCTTATCAAAGAGCAATACCGGTCTCTTCTACGGTCACTTGAAAGAGAAGTGACATCTACCAGTCTTTCTGAACATGATGCCACTATTGAAGAAAGCTCAAATCTTTGCCAAGGTCGGTACTAGGCTAAGCATTTCTGAAACTAACAAGTAGTTCCAGACTAAGCAGATGGTGAAATTTCTGTTTCTCTAATTATTCAACTCTTTTTTTTTCTTCCATATTGACTCATAAAATCATTTGTCCTTAATATTTATCAGTGGGAAATCTGAGTGCCTCATGATGATTTTTTACAGAACACTTACAATATTTGGAACTTGGTATTACAGAATACTAAAAAATGGCAAAGTTTGTGCCTCTATCCTACATATTTGGAACAAGGGGTCAGAATTTACAATATTTACTTAACGAGGCAGGTAAATGGCGAGGTAACCAGGAGAAAATGAACCACCTTGTCTGTCAATGCACATATTTTCTTTCATTTATCTTATAGATACTGTATCTTGTATTGTATTTTATACTTACACAATAAATCTGGTGCACTAATATATTTCCATTATTGTTGATACTTTCATTTTCCCTGCTGTCAATGATCCAGTAAGGTCAGTTCATTTAAAATTTAATTCATGAGGTGTCTAATCTCCATATGTTCAAGAATTCAGTGAAATATGGTTGGTTTGTTTTGCAGAGATACCCTGATAGTTTTATCTTCTTAAAAACAACACATTTTTATTTTTAGTAGTGGTATAGGTTAGATAATGCAATTTAAAATGTAAAGATGCATTTAGTATGTATTCTGTGCACTTAAATATAAATGCTCTCCAGCAAATATATATACAGGGTGGGGCAAAAGTAAGTTTATAGTTGTTTGTATGGAAAATAATACAATAATTAATAATAATACAAGAATAAATTGTGTTTTGCTTATTTATGGCAGTAAACCTACTTTTGTACCACCCTGTATATTCTCCTCCCCCAAATCTTCATTCAAAAAATGGCCTAGGGTTTCTGAAACAAAATATTTATGAAATAAAAACAGTGAAAAGGACTTTTGCTCTTAATACTAACATGCAAGTCAAACTTTAACTCTCTAAGAACAGTAGTCAGATGACACCTTGTAGAGTACATCAAAAAGGACCCCTTGACCTTTTAGTAAATTATGAAATGGGAATGAAAATTTGTCCTCAATGGAAACTTAGTGAAAGATCATTCAATTCACCAATGTTTACTGAACATCTTCCTTTATAATGTGCTAAACTCAAGCTTGAAAAACAGGGTTTAGGAAAGACCCAACTACGGAGTTAACTATTCGTATATATGAAATATTGGTCATTGGCTTCCTAACAATTGCACAGATTGCATATGCCCCCATTAGCACACAAGTGATACTTAAAACAAACAAAAAACACTGATAAATGGGTAGATTTAAAACTAAGTATGTGCATTAACACTTTTATCCCACTATCATTCCATAATTTTATTATACATAATTTTACCCAATGCCATCTTAATGGTCAGCTGAACAGTTTTATAAACTCCATCTAGAATAGTTTTATTTGATGCAAACTTTAGCAAACAATTCTCTAATGAAGGGCACACCTGCAATGTTGCTTCACTTGACAACCGCATTCCATCTGTTTTTCAAAGTAGGAGTTGTGGAAAAATGCCAGTGTGCACTGAATCTGTCCAAGCAATTCACTGATTCCTTTCATCTTCGGCTAGTTTTGGTAGCTTGGTGTGGCCCTCATAGCAAAAGGTGTTCCTTTCATTTCCCAAGTGATTTCAGTAAAAAGGAAAACCTTTCCTCCCATATGGCAGCCCTAATAAATTAATAAAGGCAATAAGTGTCACGCCATCTGCACCTTATGTGTGAAGGACATTAATCAGGCCAGGCCTCTCAGGTGGGTGCATGTTTAGTGTGTAGCCACCTGGAACATAAACAATGCCATGGATCAATGAAGACTATTAGCACAGTCAGGACAAGATATAAGTGAGCTATCCATCTTGCATTAGGCTGGTCTGCAGGAATTCCTGTTCACCAATGGGTTGCTTTCTCCTATATTAAATACTTGTTCACACACAGAGAAAATTATATACTTGAATAGGCAGCAGGTGAGTTTTAAGAAGTTTCAATTACACATCAAAGATTTTTTAAATTAATAATAATGGAAATGTAGGAAACAAAGGTAAATTAATACTAGGGGAAAAGAAAAGTGTAGCACCCAAGTAGATGTATGAAAAACTAATGGTGAAGACTGGTGTCAGGAGGCTGACAAGATATTCTCTGCAGATGAGGACGGCTAAGGTTCTAATGTGAGCATTTAGTGCTATCAGTTTCCATTTGAGTACTGCTTTAGCTGCATCCCACACATTTCTTATGTTGTATTTTCATTTTTATTCAGTTCAATGTATTTAAAAAAAAAAAAATTGAGGCATCCCTTTCTGACTCATGGATTAGTTGAAAGTGTATTATTTAGTTTCCAAGTGTTTGGAGATTTTCTTGTTGTCTTTCTTGTAGTGGATGCAAAACAGAAACAAGCAACTAAAAAATCTTTTAAACCCTCAATAAATTAAAACGAACAATGAAAAAGCTTTCAAATGTAATGCTATTTAATATTGAATACTAGACCACGTTCTGAGTGTAAATTCCATGTTGTTTTTAATAAGAATATAGTGTCATTTTGTTTTAAATTAAGTTCCTTGTTATGAATTAAAATAATTTCTGGTTCTTTTGTTTACTATAGTGAAACTTTTTGACTCCTCAGTAATTTTTAAAACAAATTTGAGTTGGTGAGAGAAATAGCAGATATTTCAGCTGCTATCTAAACCATGTAATTAATCATTCTAATATTTTCACTTACCCAAATAATATTGGTGTCTCTAAAATTTACAAAATCATAAAATTAAGGACATTTAGAAATTCACTGTCCTGAAAGTTTCTTTGAAATACAGACAGTTTTTAGAAGCCATTGATTAAAATATGTAGTCATAGATTTATTTCTGTTAATTGATCACCTCATTTGATGCTCCAAGATAAAAGGTGGAGAATTTGAATAACTTAAGCCTGATAACCTTATATGTACATAAAAGAGGAATCAATTCTTAGCTATTTCTATTTCAACTAAAGTCTGTGGACATTTTTATTTGTTTGTATCCGTGTCTTTGTTTTTGGTGAAGAGAATATTTAAGTGTAGACACTCAGTGGGGTTCTATTCTTGACCTTATTTTCTGTCCTTCTATATGGTCTCCATGGACCATAATGGATAGTCATGGCTTCAGTTATCATTAATATCTTGATCGCTCTCAGCTCTTCAGTGCCTCCTCAGATTTCTCAAAGGCTGATGTCAGCCGTCTGCAAAAAATTCCACATAGACTCATAAGTACATCAAACTCAGATATCCAAATATGATAATCACATTATAAATTCCTATTGATTTCTCATTAGTTTATCCTACACATAACTCTTTTGCTGTCACTACTGTCTTAGTTCAAACCATCACTAGATATGTATCAGGACTATATAGTCAGGAAAAGAAAAACCTCTGAAGTCACACCATTGGTCAAGTCCTGGCTCCACCACTTTCTGGTCACATGACCTTGGACAATTAACCTTTCTGTGATTCAGTTTTCTCATTTGTTATATAGGGTAATAGAGATACATGTATTAACTACATCATTAGTATTTTCTGAATAATAATAGCATATTATCTGTAAAGTGCTTGGAATAATGCCATATATGTGTTAGCTATCAGCTATTATTACTATTTTCTTCTGAATGACTAAAGTAACCTCAAATTTTTACCTGTTGATACTCTTTCATTTCAAATCCATTTTAGCAGGCTAGTACTAGAATAATTTCTTATAATGAAAATCTGAATGTTACCTTGCTAAAATACTTTTATGAACCCTGTTTATGATAAAATTCTTTGAGAAATCTACAATTCCCTTAGTGAGCTGTCTCACAAATGTTTATTAGGTTCAGCTCTCGTCAGTCCTTGGGAATCCTGGGATTCAGACTCTGAGGTGGAGATCAGTGTGTAAGAGGTTGATGAGGAATTGTTCTTGGGATCAACACCAGTTAGTAAAGGGGTAGAAATGGGATTGAACAGAAAAAAGTTGAGCTGTGATAGAGTCAGAAAGGAGGCCTCAGATGAATTTACCAGAATCTCTGTAACTGAAATGATCTCCAGCATTTTCGGTACCAATTGGAGATAAAAGGATGGGTATTTATACTCTTGTGCTTAAGAATTAAAGAATGTGGGGTATGACTACTGTTCCTATCACTAGATATTGTGGTTATTGCTTCTTCACATGCAGGGTTATGATTTTTGTCTACTGATGCAGACAAGTTCCTTCTGAGTAAACAGCTTTCTGGGTATAACACAAAAAAGAGGAACTTTTTTCATCATCGCCCCCTACCTCACATTTAGGAGGATGATATTCACCTTTGGACAAATTCTTGTGCAAATCTGGCAAAAATTTCTCTCTTTTTGGGTGGCGTGCATCTATCATTAGTGCACAAGATAATTCCAGATAAGATGTTAATTAAATATTTTATAAATGTGGGGAATCAAGAGTACGGATTCTTTATCTTTGTCATAGATATTATGAATTATGCAAACATTTTTATAATGTTGTGCAAGATTTAAAGAAAAGTCATGTGTTTTGCCTTTTCTTGTTTATACCATATAAATAATCATTTGTGAATAAAAGTTTTAAACTTTGCCATTGGTACTGGCTAAAGCTATATGTATATATCATAGATTTTTTAAAAAGCAATATTTCTTGTAACTAACCAAGGAAGCCCCCTTATCTGATGGATACAAGTCACCCAATGCTCTTTGTTACACAGGGAAGCAAAAGGAGAAAACATCAATTACCCACTCAGAATGGTATTCTGCCGCACAGAAATTGGTTCCTCCTTTGCTTAATATATCCACTTAGAAACAGAAGCAGCTATGAAACTTGCCTGATTTCAGTAGCGGTTTCTCTTACTAAGTAAAAAATTATTAACGTCCTCTTACTCAAGTCCTGCTTAACACATAGATTAGGATCAACTTTACAATCCTCTTTATTTAAAATCATACCTTCATGAAATGTTAGATCACAGGTAATTCCTCAGTAAGCCATTTCAGGAGGCATTTATACAAATTATAAAATTACCTTCTCTATGCTCTAGCTTATTATAGATATAAGAGGTAGTTCCACTAAAATAGTGACAGTAGTAACTTAGCTTATTTTTCGGAAGTTTTTACTACCCTTTTCCACCTGCATGGAGCAGTGCACAGTGCATAGCTTGCCTCCTTCATTTTTTGGCTTGGTCACATAACGTGCTTTGACATCAGATTGGGTGGGTCATCCTTGCCTCTTTCAAGCTGGGCTTAGCCTTTATTTTTTGGCCAATGGGATTTTTAGCAGATATAATTTCTTGCAATATGCTTTGAGTTTTACTTTCATTTTTGTTCCTTTGTCATCACAACAAAGAATATGCCTAGCTTAGCCTGCTGTCCCAAGAGAAGGATGGGGGACACTTGGAGCAGAACCACACCTAGGAGGTCCCAGTCTAGGTCACTCTCTAAGCATTCTGCATGCTTATGAGTGAGATAAATGCTTGTTGTAGTCCACTGAGAATTTGTGATTATTAATGTTATTATTTAATATTTTTGTGACAATAGCTAACTCATAAGATGATGTTAGATTTTTTTTTTTAGATCAACCTTCATGGTATACATTTCTCCCAACATTTAACAAAAAAAGTGTCATATTTGAAAGTTAACCTCACTATCTTTAGAGAATGAGTATATACTAAGAAGTTCAAGTTACTTATTCTAGAATTTTTTGGTAAATACATTACAAATCCATTAATAATTCACTGAGTTTCAAAGTTAATCATCAAAGTTTGAACAAATTAAACCAAAATAATTAAGCCTATTGTGTAAGGAGGGAGATTTAGGAAATATACTTCAAAATCCTTTGTCAAAACCGGTCAAATAATGAGTGAAGAGGAAGATGATGATGTCTTTTCTACCATTTCTCACTCTTGATTCCATCCCACCCTCCCTCCTCCACAAGAGGGTAGAAGAGAATGTTATAGTCAAGTAAATGTAGTAACTCATTCAGGCCCTACTGCCTTGACCCATGTGAAAATATCATTGCAATAAAACGTATTTATAACAATATGTAAATATAATTGGCCTGAGCCAACTTGAGTATTTCTTGAGTGTCTGGGACTTAGGGTATATCAGCATGCCCTGCTTTGGTTTTCATTCACATGTTGGCACCGCTGATGGATTATTAGGCAAAGGATGACTAATGATTGTGTCTTCATGGCTTATTGGAGTTTTCCCTTTGATAGTTCTGTATCCAATTCCAGTTCCAATTGGAAATAGAAATCCTTTAGGTCAAACCATGACACCTCTTTGATTGAACTCATCATTCTTTATCACAGTTGTCAGCATTCTGGTTTTTTTTGCCCAGTAGACCCCAACACCGCATAGACAGCAACCAAATCTTACTCATAATTATATGCCCGTTGCTGACACATTACCCAACAAATAATAAATACTTCATAAACTTTTGACATATGAATGGACCCCTTGACAAATTAAGGGAGCTTCTGGCAATTAGGAATTTAGAAATATTTTTTGTATTCTAAGCACATAAGATAAATTTGCTACTTATTTTCCCTGGAGATTATTTCAAGTTCAATTTTATTGCATCTTGTCTTAGTATTTAAATCTTGGAGTGGCTGGAAAACAAAAACAACTTTAAAAAAAATAAAACCCTTAAGAACCTTCAATAAATTAAAAGCAACAACTAAAAAGCTTTCGAATGTAACAGTAATTAATTCTGAATACTGGACAAAAATCTGAGCTTAAACTATCAGAACAGCTAACTAACCCCCATATGTATAGACTACACCTTCAAGGAGCTGTACTTAGTAAGGATCTTCCTTGTAGTGTGGGCACAGAGAATGTTGTAGAGGGGGTCAAAACTGGAGATAAGATTAGGGAAGGGTGTAGGTGCCCTATAAAGTGTGTTAGTATAAATATTTGAGAGCCATCTGGCTTTTGCAAAGTGAGTTTTAAATTTTATTTATTTATTTTTAGTCATTTTTTGTTTCATTTTTTAGAGAGAGTTGAAGGGAGAGAGAGATACAGAGAGAGAAACATCCATTGGCTGCCTCCCACATGCACTCCACCTGGGGCTCCAACCCTGCAACCTGGGCACGTGTGACCTTTCAGTATATGGGAGAACATTCTAACAAACTGAGCCACATCCGCCAGAGCTAAAATTTATATCTTTGAAAAATTATTTTGGTAGCAAATGCAAGACAAAAGCCAGAAAGAAAGTTGGAGACCAGTTAAAGTGTAACACAGCAATCCACGGAAAAGGCAACTAGACACTGAATTAAGGAGACAGGTGCAAATGAAGAGAAGTCGAAGGTAAGAGCTAGTTAGCAAATTAAATAGAATGTGAATTGTGAACATTTGGATGTGGGAGGTGAGTAATTAGGATGAATTTAAGATTCTGTATTTTTTTCTGAACAAAGTGGATTTATGTACCCAAGTTGTTCCAAACATGCATATCAGTTTTTCGATAACTGCATCAGTGTCTATTTCTAAATTTAAATTTAACTGTAACTAAAGTTAAATAATGTTTAAAATTAAAAAAAAAAGATTCTCTATTGACCAGATGGATAGTTAGTCTCATAAAGATAAGTAAGAGAAACAGATTTTATGACACATTATGATCTCAGTGTCACTTTTATTTAATCACAGTAATTTTTTTAGTATGATCAAACTGAAGAAAAAGATGAAAAGAGTAAATCTGACTAGGAGCGAGCCAGGTGGTTGAGTGTAATGCCAAGAAATAAAGACGAATCCCTAAAAATTAGGCATTTATAATGTGTAGACAACGTATCCTCCTCTCTACAGATTAAAATAAGATAATTAGAGCAATTTTTCATCTATTCTTCATGAATTGAAAAGGTTTTTGTTCTGATCTTTCAGAAGATAATACAGTCTAGCCTTTGGAGCTGTCTAAAATATAGTTGAGGATTATTTTTAGTCAACACATTAGACACATTGCAGTAGTTTGCATTTCTCATCAAAGAAAATGCATAGGCAGTAAATACAAATTACAAAAACTGACATGAAAAGTAAGATTAATAAGGAAAGATTGTCATTTACTTTCAACTCCGATGGCTCATTTTCAACAGCGCTCAAAAATGCTAGTAGCACAGTATTTGAATTCGGCAATAAAATACATGACTTTAATGGGTCATGCATTTTGTTGGGTCATACATTTCCTTTGTATTCCAATGTGTACTTAATAAATAAATAAATAGAAATTATAATAAACCTTTGCAACAAATTCTTATTCTGAAATTTCTGTGCTGTGAGGCACCTAAAATTATTATTAACAATATCCCCATATGACCAAATTAAGATAATATCACCTCAAGATGATCTTATTCTTTAAATTAGACTTTTTAAAGTGAGGACTTTATTTTTTAAATATTTTATCATTAAATATTTTTTTCATTTTATTGTGATGTAATTTATACAGAAAAATTGAACACATTTTGTGTGTACCTTAATGAGTTTGGACACATGCATATACCCAGAATATCATTGTACGAAATTTGGAAAATCCATCACCTCCAAAAATGTCCTTATGTTTTCTGAGGGGGTGTGTGTGTGTGTGTGTGTGTGTGTGTGTGTGTGTGTAGGAACATGAGATCTATCTTTTTTAAAATACTTTAAAGTGCACAATTATTAACTATAGATGCTATATTATTGTGTAGCAGATCTCCTGAACTTGTTCATCTTGCATAACTGAAACTGTAAGCCCATCGAGCAGTAATTCCCAATTTCCCCTTGCCCTGACAAGCACCATTCTATTCTTTGTTCCTACGAGTTCGACTATTTTAGACACCTCCTATGTATGGAATCCAGCGGTATCTGTTCTTGTGTGACTGGCTTATTTCACTTAGCCTAATACCCTCTACGTTCATGCAAGCTCTCCAAATGGCAGAAATTCCTTCTTCCTTAAACACCGAATAACAGTCCATCGTATGCATGTACCACTTTTGCTTTATCCATGAGTAAACGTGAAGGTTGCTTTCATGAGATGCCTGTTGTGAATGATGCTGCAATAAGCGTGGGTGCTCAGGTATCTCTTCAAGATCATGACTGCAGTTCTTTTGGGTATATACCCAGAAGTGGGATTGCTGGAGCATACGGTCTTTCTATTCTTAATTTTTTTTTTTTTTAAGAACCTCTGTTCTAAACCTCTGTGTATTGGTTTAATATAATTTTAAATCCACTTGTTTATGACAAAGACAAAAAAGAGTTGCTTTGATGTAAGAATGAAGCAAGTCTTGCCAGAATGTCATCATTCTACATCTGTTCTCATTGATAAGCAGTCAGCAAGCAGCCCAGCTGCTGAGGGGCCCTGCTGGGGACTTATCCGTAAGAACATGTAGAGGAGCAACTATGGCAAGGGGCCATTTAGGGTATAAATAGTGCGAGTTTGTGAGGACGATTTGAGAGTTTCCGTTTGGACAAGGCAACTCTTTGCTAATCTGAAAACTCTCTCAAGACATTTGCTCCTACTGTGGCCAAGGTTAAATGGGATATCCTGCAGGCTATAGGATTGTGGAAGTATTACCATTCCCATAGGGAACCTGTGACAAATAAATGCTGGCAAAGACAGAAGCAGCCTCTGAGTATAACTTTTGCTGCCTCTCACGACACAAAAACAAAACAACCTCCATAAGCTTTGTCATAGCAGCTGCACTGCTTTGCCTTCCTACACACAGTGTATGTGAGGATTCCAGGTTTCCCACATCCTTGCCAACATTTGTCTTTGTTTTTTTCTGATAAGAGTCATCATAGCAAGTTTGAGGTGATAACTCATTGTGTTTTCATTTGCTTTTCCCTGATGATTAGTAATGTTGAGAGCTTTTTCATGTACCTTTTAGCCATTTATATGTCTTTGGGGAAGTGTCTGTCAAGTGCTTTGCTCATTTTTTAATCAAGGTATTTGTTGTTTTTCGCTGTTGAGTTGTAGGAGCTCCTTATATAGTTCGGATATTAACTCTTTGTCAAACAGATGGTTTGAAATATTTTCTCCTATTCTATGGCCTGCTTTTTCACTCTGTTCATTGTTTTCTTTGCTGTGCAGAAGCTCTTTAATTTGGTATAGCCTCACTGATCTATTTTTGTTTGGAACTTCTTTTTTTTTTGGCCTGTGTTTTTGGTATCAAATAAATCACTGCCAAAGTCAATGTCAAGAATTTTCCCCTATGTTTTCCTCAAGGAGTTTTACAGTTTCAAATTTTATGATTAAGTCTAATCTATTCTGAATTGATTTTTGTGTATGTTGTAAGATAAGGATTCAATTTCATTCTTTTGCATGCAGATATCCACATTTCCCAATACTGTTTGTTGAAAATACTTTTTCTTTCCCCACTGTATATTCTTGGAACCCTGTTGAAAATCACTTGACCCCGTGTAAGTGAGTTTATTTCAGGACGCTCTATACTACTTCTCAACTTTATTTCTTTACCAGAGTGGTTGCAGGCAACAATGGCTTGGGAATTGGGAAGAAGTTTGGGATGTTCATATGGCCTGCTTATATATATGATTTTATGAATCAGGACATCAGGACTCTGGCATTTGAGAGAATGCAATAGTAATACTGTGTATACAATTATCACCTATAATCACCTGAAATGCAGTGTCCAATGAGGACAAGCCTTTGAGAGACTTATTTGCTCCTGCCTTTAAAACCCACAAAAAGTATCTCACACTCTGTTTTTGTACCACACTTCTGTTCCTTTGCCTTGCTTTCTGACCAGACCAATCTTAGCAAAGGCTTACATCATACCTATAATGGTAGAACCAGGTTATTATTTTTATCGCCACCACAGCTGTGTATCACACATCCCTGCCGATGGTGTTGACTGGCAAAGAGCCTGTAAGCTTATGCTCCTGCTGTTCTGGACTCCCAGTGACTCTGGAGAGGCAGGGGATGTGAACCAGACTCAGGGCTGGGCGATAACACTCCAAGTGAGGCTGGATTGAGCCATAGGATGAATTCTCCTTTATTCCCCTCAGGTGGATTGTTCTGAAATGCAAAAAGAAATTTTGCTTTAGGACCTGTTTTCTAGGGAACCTGGATAAGATCAAAGGGGATAAGAAATTCACATACCTCGGGGTGGGCCATTTGCTCTAATATTACAGGTGAATTTGGAGCTGTGTTCATCTTCTGAGTTGAAAACAGAAACAGTCTGGGTGTGCTCATATACTGTTCATTCTCCAGCAGCTGGAAGGCTTAGGAGGGCTGAGAGCCAAACACTCTATCTTTTCGAACGTCAGATTCCAACATTAGTTGAATTCATAGCTACAAGTCTCATGTAAAATTTAGGCTATTGATTCTGGAAAGAGGGAGAAATGAAATGTGTGTGTGAAGAAATAGCTGAAGGATTCAGTGAATGCTGACCAGCCTGCCTGCTGTGAGCTGAAGAGGCCCATCCACTCAATCATTAGTGACTTTCCAATTGAGGGTGGAGGACATTTCTTTCCAAGGTGAAGCCAGAATATCTGACCCATGTGAATGTTCATTAAAGTTCTCTCACAGTTCCATTCCAACTGAAATGACTACTGTACTCGCTCCACCACTGGGATAAAACCACACTCCAAATGAGGAGCCTCATGAAGAATATGGGAGTATGTATGGAGTCGTGGAAAGAGAAAGACAATTTAACATCCAAATTAAAATACTTTTAAGAGTGTAAGGAGACACCCCAAATAATTCAAATTACATAATTTCTGAAATACTCCTTTGTTAATTGAAAAAAAAAAAATTATATGTGTGGACCTAAAGAATACTGTTCAAAAATAATTTTAAATATAAAATTCTGTTTAAAAACAATATACACACACTAATACCATATATGTAAGTACATTAAAATGACTTTAAAAACTTCTTTATATAAAGTTTCTCAACATTAAAAAAATAACATTTGGTACCTGATTAAGGTATCTCTTTGTACTTTAATATATTTCTTAACAATATATATTTTTTACAATATATTACTGGTATGATTTTTAGAGATTATTCTTTTAATATATTATTATTTAATTTTTAAATAAAATAGCCAGTAATATTCTTTACAGTTGCATTATAGATGATAAATTTGAAACTTTAGTAACTTTCTTTATATATCATCCTACTTTTAACCAAGAAAAACTTGAAAAATGCTAAACTTTCATCTGCACCAACGATCACTCCAGCACTCTGGATTCTCTAGGGCGCCCGCCCAGCTCATTGCAGAGAGGAGCTGGAGTGTCTAACATTCTAACATTCGGTGTTAGCAGCAGGTTGTCCTGCATCTGTCAGTTCTGCAGGGCACTTTTGGTCATTGTTACCAACTGGATGTTCTCTATGTCTGATTCGCTGACCCACCTGGTTATAGGTGATATACTCAGTGTTTTTTTAATACATTACTTTCCATTCTGCGTAACACAGAAGTGATTCCAGATTACATCTAAGAATCCAAACACTGCATACTCCATTAATAATTCCTAGGGATAAGACTCAGGAAAACATAAAGACATTTGTCCATAATGCACAAATAATATTCCAAAACCATTTTCTCCTTAAAAAAACTATTTCATGACATTTTTATCTCATGACAGACTTAGAACAAAGAGTACTTACCTTTTGCTCTCTGTTGTCAGTTATCTTTTGAAATGCACTCTTATTCATTCTGGGGAGGTAGTCACAGGCCTTTGCTTCTATATTGAGTCACAAATAAGCAAAAAGAACAATGTTGATTATTACTGTAAGGCATCCTTCAAAGTCAAGGAGCAGGATTTTCACTCTTCAAATCACAAATAATTTTTCCCAGAAATTCTCCTTAAACACTGTTTCTTCTCCCTGAGTTTTCACACTGAGACCATCATGAAAAATTTCACATCTCTGTCACACTTGCAGTTGCCTCTCCCTGGGCCACCTGTCACCTACCCCAGGTGCTCTACAACAGCTGTAGGACTGGTACTTCAGATGACTTGGCAGATGAATTCCCCAGGAAGTGTTCATCTTCACTGTCATGTAGAAGTTTCTGGTGAACAAAACATTCCACACTGCATATGAAAAGATACTAGATCCCTCTGGGTAACATCAGCACTAGTGTTTTTCCCGATTCAGTTAAAAAATATATGTCTAGCCTGAGGAAAAAGTGACTAACAGAGAAAAATTGGTTTGTGACTCACAAATACCAGAGTCATTTTGATTGGCAAGTTACCATGAATTCAACTATCTGCTCTCCATGTCTAAAGCCACTGAACAGGGTTATCATAACCCTTGCCGAGGCAGAGAAGTCTGCAGCAAACAAATTTCTGTCAGTGAAATGACAATATTTATTGTTGTCGGGCTCTCCTTAGCTTTCCCTACTGCTCAGATCAGTTCATAAAATCATTATGTAATTTACCTTTTGTACTTCAAAATAATGCAAATATCTTGCAAAGAATCAGCTTCTATTAGAAGAGCTAATTGAATCTGCAAGACAAGAAATTCATGAATATTTGTTATTTCTTTGTTCCATGCATGAAACTGGTTTAAAATAAGTGGCAAGCATCATACAAGAAGATATATTTCCTTTTCCCTTGATCATTCTGATTCCAGCGATTAGAATATTTGCTAACCGAATTCTCTGTTCATTCCATACTGACTTTTCCACGCAGCAACAATGTTCACAAGTTTTAAGGATGAATGTTATTTTCAGATTGGAATTGATTAGAGTACTGTTACACTTATAAACAAATTACCATTGGACCATGGCCATTCTGATGGCATCAGTGTGTGTGACATTTTGCCAAGCAAATCTAGTCCAGCCTTGTGTGTTAGGCAACCTGGAATACTCTTTACGATCATGAATGTGGTAATGGATTTAACAAGAACCAGTAAAGCCATATCCAGAGAGGTGAATTGCACAGGAACAGAAAGGTCAGATTAAAATCAGGTGACATTTAATAAACAATAAATTCGGTGTTGTATATTCATAGCAACCATTTCATATTTAGTGTTCTTATAATAGTCACCCTTGTGTTACACGTTTCTGCAGGTTCAAGTCTATAAGGGAAAAGTAAAGTAGAAAAGAAAGCTTGAGGGATTTTACTTCCCAAATTAATGCTGTTAGTCTATAATAACCCAGAGAAATAACCCAAGGAGAAGCGCCATTCGTGGACTTAGCAGAAAAGGAGCTCACAAAGAGTAAGCAGCAGCAAGAAAATCAGGAGACGGGAAAAGTCTTTAAGAAAAACAGAGATGTCAGTACTGACAAATTGTACAGAAAAAAATCAAGTAAAATGAGGGGCTTGAAGGGGTAAACATCTACATTTAGTTATGTGAGAATAAATAAATGCATGTGCCTATTTTCAAAAACTAACCTCTTAGTGGATTAGAAGAGATTCCAATAGTTTAATTTGACAGAATCTTATTATTTTATAGCTATTATACAGAGACTGCAAGGAAACATGGCTCCTGTGATGCTGGAGGGACAAGTCCCTAGTGGGGACTTGAGCACCTAGCGAAGAGGATTCTTGGCTTCGCATAAAAAAGAATTTAGAGCCAGCCCCGATCAGTGTGGCTTGGTTGGTTGAGCATCGTACCATGTACCAAAAGGTTGCCCCTTGGTTCAATTCCTGGTCCGGAACATGCTTGGGTGGAGGGCTCAGTCCCACTAGGGGGGCAGCTACTCCATGTTTCATTCTCACACGGATGTTTCTCTGCCTCTCTCCCTCTCTTCCTCTCTCACTGAAAATCAATAAAAATATTTTTTAAATTAAAAAAAAGAAAAGAATTTAAGAGCGAGACTTGGAACAAAGTGGAAAAGCAGATTTCATTTAGCAGAGAGTACAAGCAAGAAGACAGACTCTGTCTCTCCTCACAAGAGAAGGGAGATCCCAACCATCTCTAGAGGTTGCTCTTATACCTGTTTGTAGTTTCTATGCACAGTGATTGGTGTGGGGAAATAGAGAGTGGGGAAAAAAATGTTGGGTTTAACTTTAACTTTTACCAGGTCTGTCTGGTAGTCTGTTTTTTTCTTTGTGGTATGAGTAAAGATATGTATCATGGGCAAGCTATTGAGAGTATTCTTTCCAAGAATTTTCTGTTTTGCAAGTTCCTCGTGTTGTGATCTCATGATTGATTAGCCAAGTTTCATATCTGGTGGCACGTTGCAGGCTCCGAGTCCAGCAAAGCTTCGTGTTGGCTTGTTTGTTTAATGCTCACGTTCCTTCCTCTGTTACCTGGGCACCAGGGATAAAACCTCATCTTTTTGTTGCTCCTCTTGGATAGTGACAGTGACTTCTTCTGTTCATCTCTGGTTTTGCCTTGCCAACCTCTCTTGTTTTCTTAGGTATTGCATCACTTGTTATAATCACTTCCTTGCATTGAATCTCCTTGGTGTCAAGTACATATGCTGGTTTCTGCTTTCCTGATTAGGTCAGCATGATATGTAACCACAGGACAGAGGGAAACATTTGAGCCAACCCAAAGATTGCTGAATAGGGCCAACTATTTATACCATAATAAAAACAAAACAAAATGAAACAACACAAAAGCAAAAAAAATACAACTTAAAATGATTTAGTTCTCTTATCCTGAAACTTCCAGAGTTGAATATGATAGAATATCAACAACCAAGGTCGCACGAGGCAGGGTCAGACGTCGTTACCCTGTTTCCTTTAATCTCAAAAATCTTCCAGTTTTTCTAACATAGTTTCTATTGATTTAATAGCATAAGAATAAAACAATACCTCCTTTTGTAATCTCTGCAATATTTGACACCATGAGGGCGTTTTTAAAGTATGGAGATTGGGAGTCAGTGAGTACTCACATAAGACTGAAATAATATCAGTACCAGAGTTGAAATAACTACTCACTTATTTTTTTCTTTAATTATTTGGAAAAATACTGGTAATAAAAGAAGACACCCTTTGTGCCCCTCTAAATAACATGAACCAATGGACTAACAAACTAACCAAACACCAACAGTGTTTTTAAACACCCAATTTGGATGAGCTTTTTGTCACCTGACTATTTAAACTGCATGTCAAAACTAGTAAGTTATAAATTCACTAGAAAACAAATTTCCCTAAGCCTAATAAAGGAACGTGTCCCACTGTATATTAAAATTCTTAAAAATTTAAGATGGAATTTATATATGTTGATGATACAATTAGAAAAAGCAAATTATCTTTCTCGAAACAAGGAGATGAGCTGGTGTCAGAAGTTAACATATGGGATTATGTAACGAACGCGTTTGGCTGGGGTGCTCGACGTGTAGTGTATGGGATCCCCGAAAGCTTGGCACCCTGACACACCCGCGGCCTTTCGCAGAGAGAGCGCTGCGAGAAACAGACACGCTGCCGTCCACGGGAAACACTGAGACCACGCAGGAGGCATCGGGTGCCTGGGCCACTGTACATGTCATTAGACTTGAGTAATATCTCCTTCTGCTTTCAGATTAGTCATTACTGTCTCATGATATGTCCTTGGCCTGGAAATGTTAACTTAAAAGCCTGGTGGGTTTTCACTACTTCCATGAAAACTGAACGTATATAGCATGTAATCAATTCATTATTGGAGATAAAATCTGGAATTGGAAAAAGGGTTATCAAGTTTTGGTTAAAGAGAAAGTATCCAAAAATAATTTAAAAGTCAGCCTGACTTTGCCTGTCAGAAGAAGACCAAAAGTAGTATGAAAATGGAGAAATCTAGTTTCAGTATAAGAGAATTTATCACTTTTTGAATTATGAGGAATAAAAGGGCTTTAAGTTTTATCCCTGCTCTCATCTCCTCTCTCCCTTTATTTCCACTTTTCCCTTTGTTCCTGGTATTGTACCCAGCCCAGAACTGAGGCTCTGTCAACAGTGTTGAATTAAGGATCTCAGAAGCAGGAGCATGATTCTGTGAAAACAGCCCTTTAGAAATGTCAGTTTTATTAGGGTAAGCCTATTTTCAAGTAATAGACCTGGCACCTAAAATTCAGGAGTGCCACATAGCAAATAGATGAGGGAAAATAAAATCGTAGGAGATTAAGATTTATAGGCGAATAATTTTCTACCTGATTTGTGTTGTATTGTCTTGAGCTGTAGTATTGTCTGTGTATTTGCAGGTAATTTCAGCAACAGATTTATGTCTTCATCTAATTTAAAACCTATGCCTTCATAAAATGTCCTCCTTCTTTATTTTCCTATAAATAGTGGCATTTTCTCCATGTCTCTATTAAGGAGTGGGTAAAAACATAGCTTCTTTCTCAAAATATATGTATATTTAAGATCACAGCAGTCCAGATAGGGGAGAAAAATTCATAACAAAATCACAGAGATAGCATCCAATCTATCAACAAACATGATTATATTTGGCCTTTTGGGTTGTTTGAAGCTGTAGGGAGCAGTTGAAATGGTTCTAGACCATCTTCAGATTTCAGTCTCTTCTTTGAAAAATGGCAAATACAATAGGTACCGATGAAAGCTCTACAGGCCTCCTCTCCCTCTGACACCCCCTGAGTGTACAACTCATACACACCTTACACACGTTGCCTCAACCTGACCCCTGTGTGCACACACATTCATAGACACGTTCACACAACTGCAGGCAGAAAAAATATATAAGTGATACACAAGGCACCTTAAACTATTAAGCTAATCATTTCTTAACATTTTTCAACCCACCATTTCAAACTTAAACTTACAGAGAATTTTAACTTGCATGGAATCATATATATATAAAATCTATGTATGTACTATCTCCCTATGGCATTTAAAGTTATGGATCTCAATGTGAGCACCTAGGGAGTGAGATAAAAAAAAAAAAAAAAGAAAGAAAAGTTTCAAAACTGATCTTGTGACACTCCAAATTTGAGTTGTTATGGGTGATGATAATCCAGCAAAGGAGATATAAAGGATTGCCATTGTATTAGTAGAACAACCAAGTAATAGTAATATTGGGGGACCAAGACAGACATCAACTGTGTCAAATGCTATGATAGATTAATTGAGATGAAAAAAGTTAACCAGGCTCTGTGAAAGACAGTTTTAATCTTGCTAACTTTTCTGGTGAGTGGTGAAGATTAAGACCTTATTCTGAGCGGGTTAGTGGCGAGAAGATAAGACAAAAGGAATGGAAACCATAGGTTTTTAAAAAGTTTTGCAACGGAAAGGAGTTGAAAAGGTGAGAGCTGGAAGAGGGTTTGAGTTTGAGGGATAATTTCTTTTTTGTTTTTAAATTTGGAGAGTATTAATAAATCTGTGTATCCGAGAGGAAATGTGGGATGGATGGGAGAAGGATGGGAGAAAAAAGATGAGACAATGTCAGGGTGAAAGTTTGATATGCAGGACAGGATAGCAAGAGTAGAACTGACATAGGCATATCGTGAATGTCTAATATTTTGGGTGAAAAAATGCAAGTGTGGGGGAGGGGTTCTCCCTAACATGGTAATTTCACAATCATAATTTCTGCTTAATAATCAATATTTTTTATTTTTATTTATAGAAGGTGTTATGCTGGAAATATTTATTGATAAACTGGCATAATATAAATGTAAAATTCATATTAAGCTGATAGGAAATAATGCACAAATGTGAAATCTGATGTGCCAGAACTTGTTAGGGAGGTCTGAAATCCACAGTGGAATATAAAAAATCAAGATAATTGAGATGGAAGGAAATTTTGGAACTATAGGAATTTTTTTTTGAATTTACCTTTATTGTTAAGGTTTTACAGATGTCCCTTCCCCTCCACGCCCCCATTGACCCCTCCCCCTCCTACCACCCCCTCCCCAGGCTTTCACCATATTCTTGTCTGTGTCCGTGGGTTATGCATGTAAGTTCTTTGGTTAATCTCTCCCTCTCCTTTCCCTCTGCTATACATCAGTCTGTTGCATGCTTCGATGTTTCTGGTTCTATGCAGTTGTAAAAGAGAAGAATCTCTTACCCTTTGAGACAGCATGGAGGGACCTGGAGAGTATTATGCTAAAATTTTTTTTTTAACCACAAACAGAACAGTCATAAAATGGCCTAACTTTTCACTTTGAAGGCAAGAACTTCTACCAACAAACAAATTTACAGAAATTATTATATATAAATTAAAAGAGAATACATAAAATAGAATGAAAGTTTAAATATCATTAGGTTTGCTTCTGTAATAAAACATAGCATTTTTACTACTGTAACAAATTGGTCACTGGCTTGGCAAGTCACTGTATCATGTCCTTGTGTGGCTTTTGTTTCTGGTGTTCATAACAGACCCAGTTTTTCATCGGCTTGGTTGTCTTTGTCTTTATGAGTAAGTCTTCCACACTCCATCACCTGCTCAATAAAGTTTTCCACAGGTCAGTTCTTTCAGACACACCGTGTTGAGCGCTCAATTCCCCAGCGCCGGAGTCATTGCTCCCTAGTCGTTGTCACCCTGGCATTCTGTGCATTCCTGCAGCCCTTTCCTGTGCCTACTATCTTGTTTACTCAGCTCAGGCTTCTTCTTTCTAAATGTAGTCCTTGTTTTGGTAAGACGCACTCTCAGATATATTTCTGAGTTTGAGTTCATCGTAGGCAAATTATTTGATATGTAATGCTTGAAAATGTCTTTGTGTTTCTTCCACAGGCCTCTGCATTTGGGCTAAATTATACTGCCAGCTTTGCTAGTTCTCCAGCTTGCAGATGCTAGGTTATGGGAATTTTGTCTCCATAACACCTTGTGAGCCTATCATCCATCTATCTATCTATCTATCTATCTATCTATCTATCTATCTATCTGTCTGTCTGTCTGTCTGTCTGTCTGTCTGTCTGTCTGTCTGTCTGTCTGTCTGTCTGTCTGTCTCTGTCTATATCTATCTATCTATCTATCTATCTATCTATCTATCTATCTATCTATCTATCTATCTATCTATCTATCTATCATCTATCATCTATCTATCTATCTATCATCTATCTATCTATCTATCTATCTATCTATCATCTATCTATCATCTATCTGTCTATTATCTATCATCATCTGTCTATCAATCAATCTTTCTTTCTTTCTTTCTTTCTTTCTTTCTTTCTTTCTTTCTTTCTTTCTTTCTTTCTTCCTTCCTTCCTTCCTTCCTTCCTTCCTTCCTTCCTTCCTTCCTTCCTTCCTTCCTTCCTTCCTTCCTTCCTTCCTTCCTTCCTTCCTTCCTTCCTTCCTTCCTTCCTTCCTTCCTTCCTTCCTTCCTTCCTTCCTTCCTTCCTTCCTTCCTTCCTTCCTTCCTTCCTTCCTTCCTTCCTTCCTTCCTTCCTTCCTTCCTTCCTTCCTTCCTTCCTTCCTTCCTTCCTTCCTTCCTTCCTTCCTTCCTTCCTTCCTTCCTTCCTTCCTTCCTTCCTTCCTTCCTTCCTTCCTTCCTTCCTTCCTTCCTTCCTTCCTTCCTTCCTTCCTCTCTCTCTCTCTCTCCCATCATCTATCATCTATCTGTGATCTATCGTCTATCACCATCTATCTATATCTATCATCTATCTATCATATATCTATCGTATTGATTATTTTCTCTGGAGAACTCTAATACATGGAAAAAAATTATATAACCTTTCTAGTTAAGACAAGTTAAATAAAAAGAATATACATCTTTATGGATTATGTTTCTTGAAAGTTTTCTCCACAATGACATGTTAATTCAGTGAGATTTCAATTGATTATTGACTCAGTGTGCTTATGTGTGTGTGTGTGTTTCTTTTTTTTAAATCCTCACCTGAGGATATTATTTTCACTGCTTCGGTGCATAGGATGATACCCAACCAACTGAGCCACACCAGCCAGGGATGGAAAGTTTTTTAAGAGGCAAATTGGAGAAGATATTTTAAATACCAATAACAGTTTACTTGTCTCTAGAATATGTAAAACACTCCTATAAAATAGATACACAACTAAGCTTTTCAAAAAATAAAAAAATATTGAACTTTTAGAGCCTACGCTTCAAAATAGTAAAAGAAATAAATGGCTGATCAAATAAAACCACTAGAAAGAAAGGAAATCAAAATTAAAGTTATGAAATACAATTTTATAGCCATGCAGGCACATTTAAGAAGTCTACAATATCAAATGATTACAAGTATGTGCAAAAAGGATAGCATTCATACACAGCAAGAAAAGAGGAAATTAAGAAATGTGCTTTGCATAATAGGCAACTTCTAGTGCAGGGGACAAATTCCCCTTATGGATATTCATTTAGTCTAGGTAAATTTATGCATGTATGATTGTTGGAAAAGCGATACAATGTTGTATGAGTCAAAACTGGGAATATCTCAATGTCCGTTCCATCAAGACTAGAGTTAGCCCAGCTCAGTTGGATGGAGCATCATCCTGTCTACTAAAAGGTTGCAGGTTCGATCCCCAGTCAGGGCGCATGCAGAAGAAACTGTTTGATATTTCTCTGTCACATTGATGTTTCTCTCTCTCTCTCTCTCTCTCTTTCTCTCCCCTCCCCTTCCCCTCTCTAAGCATGTTCTTGAGTCAAGATTAAAAGAAGAAGACTAGCATTAAAAAGTAATTCATGGTATATGTATACAGTAGAATAACCAGACTAAAAATAAATGAAAAACACTTATACAGAGCAACGAAAAGAAAGCTATAAATCACAGAATGATATATACAATATGATTCAATTTATATAAAATTTAAAACCAGACACTACCTACAAATGGGTACTTCAGAAAAGGTTTTTAAGTAATACATTATGAAAATAAAAACAATGGTTAAAAAGGAAATAAGAATAATGTTTAACTTTTGTGGAGAGAGAGGACTCAGATTAGGAGGGCTTCTAAGTTAAGAATAGTATTGTATCTGAATTTGGATGACATGTCCCTTGGAGCTCATTTTATTGTTATTAACTATATTCTAGGTTTTATATAGTTTTGTGTGTGTATTTCCTATCATTACAGAAATAGCCATGTGAATATGACCAGCTTCCAAAAGAGTTAGGATCAGTTAAAGCTCCACTTTAGTAGCACTCATAATTCCCATTTTCAGATATATGTTTCAGAATTAAATTATACTCCGTGTTCTCCTAATGAGGATCCAGCAAGAAGCTGAATTGTATATTGATTTTTATCTTTGTGTTTCATTGATCTCTCTGTTGTCAAGACTTGGAACTAATAGCTTTAGGGATAGAAGACCACAATTTGGCAAATGCAACACCTACTCAAATATCATAAATTTGGAGTTTGAAATTGAACTCAAACATTTCAAGTTTCAAATTCCATTTGTTTCCATAGAAAATTAATTTCTGGTTCAAAAGGTAAGACATATTTCTGCTAAGGCTCTATGAGCATTTAACACATTCTATTTTTAAAATATTTGACTAATTAAGTATGATGATTCTAAAACCCAAAATATTTTGTTTAAAGTTAAAATGATATCATTTGTTTTGAGAGAGTTTCATTATCATTTAAAATAAAATTATCCTTTAATTTTTAAAATATTTAAATAGTAGCATGTATCTCTCATACAACTAGATCATCTGTGATTTGATTGAGGCATGCAGTTGCCAATACCATACACATTGAGAGAGAAATATGGACATTTTAGATTACCATCTGCATTTTTAAGCTTTATCCCCTTAATCATCAAAGAACAAGAAAATACGACATGTGAAATACAAGGTGTCCCAAAAAAATGTATACACGCTTTAGGCTGGTAGCTCAATTGATGTTTCTTTTCAGATTTAATTCATTGGAATAAATAATTATTCAAAGTGTGTATACATTTTGGGGGATACCCTGCATATTATCACATCTTCCTAAAGAAAATTATTTTGTGATTTAATATTCAACAAAAATATTTAATTGCCAGAATACGCAATTGGACACAGAAAGTAATTGCAATTAGCAAATGATTTGAAAAAAATTAAGAAAATATCAAGTCATCATCATTCTGAGGATTGCATCAAAACTAAGAAATTCAAAGGTTCCTGCTCATTTCCTATGGAAAAACTATGAGTTCTAGTGATTAGAATGATCTTTCCAATATATTTATCCCTGCTTTACAAAAATTTCAGCACACTTTTAATATGCTCAAAAAAATGAGTTTTTAACAGTGACTTTCATGCTCATAAACCTGGGATATCAAGTTCTTATGAACAAATTCCACTAAGATAGACCTGTAAGGCACTCACTAGGGAAATACTTTCATGGTTATAACCTAAAGGCTGAATAAAAAAATTATAACCCAGAAGGGAAAAGGAAGGTTGGTAAAGATCAGTGAAGGAGGAGAATTGAGCAGCAGATCCAAAGTGAAAATTCAGTTTCTAAAAAATTAAGTTAGAAGACTAATCAAGGAAAATGTTTTAAGGCATACATTTATTTTAAAAATATATTTTATTGATTTCAGAGAGAGGAAGGGAGAGGGGGAGAGAGAGAGAAACATCAATGATGAGAGTCATTGATGAGCTGCCTCCTGCTGGGGGTCGAGCCCAAAACCTGGGCATGTGCCCCCACTGGGAATCCAACCGAGATCTCCTGGATCATAGGTCAATTAAGGCATACATTTTTAACAAGATAAGATTGTAGGGAAATTAATCTTGTTGGATTCTGGACACCTGAACTAAGAATGGAGCAGCTGGCTGCAACACACGGGGTCAGGATAGATATCAAATATTCTAGGGATGCATTCCTGGTGATAAAAATTAAAATTGCTCACATGTATCATGTGTGACACGTATTATTCTCAACTCTTTATCTATTAACATATTTAATTATACTACCTACTAGGTTAGCACTATTATTATCTCTACTTGACACATGAGACAACTAAAGTATAATGGAATTTAAAAACTCTCCCAAGAGCATGCCACTGCCACCAGGATTCAAACCCAACCAACCAGGCCTCAGGGTCCCCCCCTACTCTGCATACTTACTTAATCCCTTTGTTTCATTTGGGTATTTTGTTGGCAAAGAGAATTTTATTCAGTAAAAATTAGGAATTCACAGCTATAGTAGGAAACTTCATGTCTCCTGAGCTATCATCGTCAGCTTTAAATTAGTTTTTTATTTTCACTTTTGATGAAATTGTGGTTGCTCAGTAAATAAGTGCAGTTTAAGAATAACTGGGCATCTTGAAGCTCTACACATCATTCACAGTGAAAGTGGTGAGAAAAGGTGGCCTGTGTTCAAAGAAATACACTTGCACAAATTGGAAAAGTCAATAATTGCTAGATGTTGTAAAGCTATCCAAATGTAAGTGAAGTTCACACCATGGAAAGTAATTTTCCAGCAGGTGACAAAGTGGTTCTGCTATGCTGATATTTGTGTAGAATCAAAATTCAGTGGCAACTGACAACTGTAGGGAGAGTTGAGTATATATCTTTTTTGTTTTTGTAACAGGGACATCAAAAATTGTATGTACTTCACTTAAATTGAGGTGAATTTCTGCAGACTTGATGCAGCAATCTTAGAATGTTTACAGATTTATTCCAATTATATTTTATGTCCCGTAGTAGGAAGATGTTTCAGAAAAGAGAGACAATTACCATGTTGGGAAATGTGAAATTGGTTTAATGGGTCTTTACAAATTTGATTTTTTTTTTTGTTATCTTATATTTTGGGAATAGCCTTAGAAATGTTTTCTGGGTCTTGTGTCTGAATTTCCAATCTTCAGAAATCATTTATCATTCAGTTTTCTGTAGTGCTTTCACAGAAAGAAAGTGTAAATAAATCTCTAGAAACTGTTTTCAGACCAGTGCTGACAAATGCTTCCCCCTGACTTCTCAGTAAAAATGATGCAGACTTCCTAAGTGATCTCAATCCATTATTTGAAAAGAGATAAGTTTTAATCCACTTCTGGGAGGAATGGAAATATTGTCATGATGCAAAAGATAGAAATATAGTGAAGTGATACAGTCACTAAAAGAAAAAAAGCTGCCTACAGGGACATTTGTGCTTGCGGTGTACCCAGCACTCTGGAAGTCAGCTTCTTAATTAATTCAGCAGCATGTGGCAGTTCAGCCCCTAAGAAGGCTGATTGTGAATTTTTATCTGACAAAATAAACCCAGAGGTTGCTTCACTGTTCTTGAAGAAAAATAAGGTTTGAGGACTCATTGCATTCTTAAGGAGATCTGAAAAATTCCAGGTTGGAACTACCAAAGTGACAGCCAGTTTCACTCAGTGTGCTTCGTCGATGACTGGCATAATAAATTGAATCCCAATTCTATTTTTTATAAATTCTCACAAGTTATTTGTGATCTGTGACATCACAGCTCTATATAGATTTCCTTAATAAATAGCAAATGTTTTTAATAGAAAATGCTGCCATGTTTAGCTCTCTAGAGAGTATCAGAGCCACCAGCTGCAAAATATGATTAGCTTTTTTGCATTTCATAACAGATATGCATTTTTCTATATCAACAGTGACAACTGAAAATGGCTTATGCACGCTTTTCCTAGGACACAACTCTTTCTCCTAAATCACAGTAAGTACATTTGATTTATATTTCACTGGACCAAGGACCATTGTAGACCTTGCCTCCTCCAGCTCCCCAGTTGTAGGCCCATGCCTTGGTTCTCAAAAACCTTGTCCTTCAAAGAGTGGTGCTAATTTGGAACCAGACAGAGTACAGGAATCAATGTTAGAAGATGCTTCTAGGGTCACTGTCAGCAAAACTGCACTGTAGATATGACATTCCTGGTGAAATAATATCTTCTCAAAATCAAAGTCAATGGAACTACTTAGACATTCTCTTTGCAAGAAGGTCCCCTGTTCTCACATAAAATTATATAGTCTGTTTAATTAAAATAGTTACTTCATTCTTTCGAGGGACATTAAATAAGTACTTCTAATTATTTATTATGGAATAAAAATATAGTAAAACAAAAACCTTCCTGCAATGCTGATCAAGTAACAAATATTTTTAAATATGCAAAATAACACTTAAAATATAAAGTAGAATATAATAAGTTGCATTACAGAAGTATTAGAAGTTCCATGAATAGCTCAGGAAGAAAGAAGGAATCTTGGGGCCTTGCAAGAAGTAAGAAATTGCATTGAATCTGCCCTTGAAGATTCAGAAAAAGGCATTCCAGGCCCAGTTAATAAATTAAAATACAGGCTTCTATACCAGAAAAGGGAAAATACGGGGTGATTTAAACTATGCTTGTTTAGCACATAGGGTGTGTATCACGGAGGAATGTAAAGGGAAAGTTAATGTCAGACCGTCAGGAACAGTACGAGAACCTTGGGCTTGATAAGGAATGAAAATTCACTGTATATGTATATATGTATAGACATATGTCTTGTGTTTGATGAAGACATTTGATAAAGGTTACAACATAAAGAATATTAATTTGATAAATACTGAGAGTAAAATAAGTAAGAGGATACAGGTGGGAGCATATTGAGGAAGCTGTTAGATAACAGTGGTGATAATACTAACGATCTAACTAAAATACTAATTGAATTGGGAAGAAAAAGGGTAAAAGAGGCATAATTGACATAGAAAGACAGGAGATAAAGTATATGTTTGATGAAGAGGGAATACTGAAATATTATTCAAAGATTGATCATTTATCTGTTCTGCATTTAATCATCTATCACATTTTTAAAAATATAAAACTTTTCAATATAAGACTATGGGTCCCTAAAGAGAAATCCATATATGTAATGAGACTAGAAAGAATGTTGTCTAAATACTGTGTTACTAGATAGTATTCTTCCTCATTATTGACTAAATCATTAGAATTAGATTGTACATATGGATATCACCACCAGAGCAAAATACAAAAGTTTTCTTCTATGAATTAATCACATCCACTGCTTCCAATTTTAAAATCATCAGTAGTGAAATGATATGGGAATAGTCAACCTTCCCTAAGTCAGCAACAGTATTTGAATCAGAAAATTGACATCACCTGATTAATAGAGTCAAGGACTGCTATACTCGCACATTTAACACATATATTCAAGCGCTTGATGTCAATGGTGGAAAAAAAATATTGACCTAACTGCCCTCTTTTATTTTCTAATTACCATTCTCTGGTGACCTTGTTTAGCAAAATCAATGACCTAAGTTTTAACCTTTCAATTCGGATACACCGGGGAAAATGAAAGTAGGTGCCAAAGACATACAGAAGTTTCCAGAAATATAAAATTCATTTTCACCTTGAATTAACAGGAGATGGGGGGGGCATAACCGGTGTGTGACCCCGAGTTAGTGATTTGATATCACCTATCCTGTGCTTTATGAAAATATATTAAGGGATAGCTAGAATGCTTTACCAACTTCTGAGCAAATAAGAAGGTTCTTGGGAAAGAGTAAGTCAACCTAGTGTTGAAAGCGATTTGAGGTTAATTGCCCTATCTTGAGGCAGAGTTACTACTTCTCCAGCCTCCAGGGCAGAAGTTGAACCATTAATGGAGAAGGAATATTACTCCAGGAAGTCGTATAATGACTCTGCTTGGTAAGTCTGTGATTGTAGGAGCAATGATGTGTTAAATGACGCATAATCGTCCAGAGAGGAAACCCCTGATCCAGAACTCGGTAATGAGAGTTAGAGCAGGGACAGAGCCAACTAAGTGCCCTCTCCTGCCAACATTCCTAATGTTCAGGGAAACTGCAGAAGCAGGTGGTCTTCACCCTGAAAAACTTTCCATAATGAATGAACCACACTCGCCACCCAGGGCATGCAGTGGCTTAGTGGAAGAAATATGTATTGTATAGGGTTCTTTGGAAATTATACATATTAATTTTTGTATTAGTTTTATATGTATAAAGTTATATGTATGCACATATACATATATTACATGTATATGAATCATCATCCAGTGGGAGCAGAAGCCAGTGACATTTGGGATACATGCGAATTATTGTATAGTTTCATGTTACATACTATTTAATAAGTTTTAAGAGATTTTATTTTGATACACTGCTCTTACTATGTACATGTTGAGTATTATTTAAGTTATTTTGATATACCCAAGGAAGGATCTTCTCAGATTCTCCTGACCAAAGAAATGTGACATCTTATTAATGTTTCTTGAGCACAAGGTGATCACTGTTGCCAAATGATGAAATAAATGAAATTGATTCCTTATACAGCTACACCACTTACCATTCACAGATATCTCAATGATGACCTGAAATAATGAATTATGACGTTGCTGATATCTTTGATTCCACCATCAATTATTTAGGTCTGTTATAGCTAAATAATCAGAACTCACCATTTGGTGAAAAAATTCATATGTATCTGAAGAAATCTACCTTTAAACAGTAGTTTTTATCATACCAAGAAAAATTAATTATATTTTATTTTTCAAATGAACTATTTTGCCAATTAAAATCTTTACCATCCTTGATAAGTGATATCGTATAAACTATTTGCATTTATAAGATATATCAGTGAAATATATTTTATTTTTTAATATAACTTACTTTTGGTATTATTTTTAAAATAATCTATTTTATCATAATGCTATTTATGTGAGAGATTTGTATTTTTTATTACAAATTGCATATTTATTGCTCCTTTATTGCTTAAACATTCCTCCCCTTTTTCATATAGCTGTAATTTTTTCTATCTATTAACACTCACTTTTCTAAAAGCCTTTTTGATATTTCAAACTTCTTAGCTAACTACATTTATTGATATTTGTTATTTTATTGTTTTGTTTTTTGATCCAGTAACTTCTTTTTAAATGTACTCCTAAATATTGTTCATACACTTTACTTTTTATTCTAAATAAACAACAGTTATTAGAAATTTAACATCCTAAGCCATATTGATAGTTCCAGCACTTCTCAAATTTGTTTTGACTGACAAACATTAAAAGGATACAAAAAACTTCTACTTTCTATGTAAAGTGATTTAGTTGATCATGTAACATTATGACAGATTATTACAATTTAAATTAATTAAACTTAAAGTACAAAGATTTAATGTGTGTATACAGATACACACACACACACACACATATAGTATTTCTCTTTTTGAAATGTTATTTGTCATACCTGTAACCTATGGATAAAAATTTGAAGCCATTAAAATCCTACGCATACTGTAAAACACTAATATAGTGATAACATGTTTATTTTAGATGCATAGTTTGAGCCTTTTCAACTTTTTAAATGAATACTAGTGTAAAAAGCAAAACAAAACAAAAAAAGTCAAATGCCATGTAAAAATCAACATCTATCAAATTAGGGAGGTGGTGAATTTTCTCTTTCAAAGCAAACTTTTGACACTATAAAAATTACCAATGACTAAATCAATGTCAGAATCCCAGAATTAACCACTATTTAATAACTGAGGAAGTATTGAACATAAAACTATGTTTCTGACATAGTTTCATATATTTGTCTTTAATTCAAAATGAACCTGAGCTTCTATGGCAATACTTATCAACTTTATTCTGAGAAAATTAAATAATTGAGTCATTAGTGAGCATAAATGGACATTCAGTTTTTATAAATTGCTTAAGATTCATGGATACCAAGCAAAACAAATTCCTGGGTAAACAAAAATCCATTCAAGAAATGCCAACTACAAAGCAAACGGCTTTGGTCATGTTTGAACTATTGATATGCAGAGAAAGTAGAACGCATTCTACAAGCTCAGAAGGGAATTGTGTCTTCATAATCCTAATAAGTTCAATGATTTTTATTTTATTTTATGCTCAAACACTGTTCCACAAAGCACAAATTTTAAGGTTTAAAATTCACATGGAAAATAGATATCCATTACTTTAAAATGTAAAATAATGGGATGACTGATAAAAAATGGGTGACAGCTGGTTGGGAGGAGGACCTGGGTAAAGGGCAAAATGTGCTTATCTGACAAAATGGAAAGTTAAATGATATTATCTAGAAAACAAAAAACATCTTTATTTATAGTTTGGGGGTAAGGCATGTGGAGAAGGGGTGTAATGTAATTGGATTCAGTTTCTGATATTTTCCAGCAGGCAAGTAAAGGACATTTTGCAAAGTCAATACAAAAAGAATTATATCCCAAAATTATATCCCAAAGAGTAATATTAAAGATATTAAGGTAATAAAGCAAGTTGAACATGGTGGTTACTGGGAATGAGAGCAGCAGGATGATTGGGTATTTCTCTCTCTCTCTCTCTCTAAATCTGTGTGTGTGTAGATTTTTTTTCAACACCACATAATTACTTTAATCATACATATTTATATATTGTAAAACAAAAAAAAATTAAAGATTGACAGTGTATTTTACCATCAACATCCACCCCATTAACTCTCCAGGCGTGAACCAACTTGCCTGAGATTTAGATGAGCCAAATTCAGGTTCATTCAAGAGTCCCTGTTACATATATCTAGGAAAGGAGTAGTAAAATTTATTTACATGCCTCCCACTTTGTTTACATACCTTTAACATTGATATTCTAATGAAAATGTCACCTTGTTCAAATATGTTGTACCACTTATTATTTAAATTACGCCACCATATCCTCAGTGGTAATTTGTATCTTATTTCAACCTCAGAGCAAAACCGTACATGCCACTAGGGCGGCGATCAAGTCCTATATTTCTTCATTTCTCTAGCACATAGTATATTGTCTTGCAAATAAAAGATGTTCCGTGTCTATGCACTCTGATGGTGAAACCAATGGAACTAGAAAAAGACACACTTTTGAATAATTTACATTTTATTTCATGTTACTCTTGAAAGAATAAAATTTAGTTTCTATGTAGGAAAAGACAAAGAAGCTTCATTCTTGCAACCCATTTCTGCTTTGCGAGAGGTTTTTACAGAGAAAGAAGAAACAGAAATAGAGAATAAGAGAATGAGGGAGGGGAGAGAGGTGGAGGGGAGGACTGTGAGGGAGGTGAGAAGTATGGGAACAGTAGAGAAGGCAGAAAAATAATGAATAGTATCAAGGGATTAAAAGGAATAGGTTACTGGTTACTGGCCATTCATTATATCAATCCCAGCTCAGCACTGATCTCTCCCTCTGGAAACATTGTTATGGGATATTTAACCTGCTCAGAGGAGTTATATCATCCCCCAGGCTTGATTCTGCTCAATTCCTACATGCCTATTTAACTGAATTTTAACCTTTGTTTAAAGGGAGTCTTCCAAATTATAGGCCAGAAACATCCTGTAATATTTCCTGGGATGATACCACAAAAAGGCTGATTTAAACCTGTGTTCTAGAGACAGGGGTGGTTTAAAATATCACAGGGAAATCAACAGCAGTGAGCTTCAGAGTCAGCCCAGGAAAGTGCAGTCATGAATAAAAGCAAGTTTGGAGCCCTTTTCTCTCTTTCATCTTCTCTCCTCCAATTTCTGAAAACGGAAACATCTATATCTGGTCCTTTCCACTGCCTGTGGAGTGCTAATGACTGCTCTGCTAAGGAAACCCAGTGAGCTGGAGGTAGAAAATAATGACTATCGGGCAGAAGATGTCATCCAGAAGGTCAAAGAGCAAAACTTGTAAGGTTTGCGCATCTGAATGAAATGCCATCCCTGTGCAGCAGTTGAGGTGGATTCAGTCTGGCACCAGAGTAATTTGTCTGTAAGCAGCTTCTGCTGAAGTAGAGAAGCTCACATTACAGCACTGTGACTCAGGTGGGTTCAGAGGGTCAGTGATCAAAGGGCAGTTACACACTTCCCATGAATTCATAGGTTTTTTAAATAAAAGTGCTGGATCATGAAAGCCAGCTCCATTCTTCGTGTTTTGTTCCCACCAATGCATAAGCAAGCACGTAATATCTCAGTGTGTCATTTTCCAAGTTCATATACAACATTATTAAAAGAGCAAAGTTCCAACATTTAGAATCAGATGTCGTCAAATTTAAATCTAAGTGAAGGAGTACATAACAAAGGAATTAGAATGAGTGGGTTTTGGATCCAGAATGCCCTCTGGATTTTGGCTTTCATCAACTTCAGTTCATTGAGGATTGTTATGATATAAAACAGGTCTCTCAATCCAGTTGTTTTAGATGAGAATTCACAAGTCTGTTGTCATGCTAGATTGATCATTAGTTTATAAGCATTGCATACCACATATCAATTCCCCTTTGAGATGTCTGGACATTAATCTCTCAGGGGCAAAAAAGACTCATCAATGAACTGTCTCTTTAGGTCACAAAAGCAATGATTTTCTGCCTACTCATTGGCCTCAAGGTGCTGATGGTGGCAGTTTGCATATACAAAGAATTTTTATGTGTGTCTGTTATAGATATGGCAGTTAGTGGACAAGCTGAAAGTTGAAGAATAAAGGGTAAAAGAATTGTCTAAATATGGGACTATTCGAGAAAGAGAAATAGCCTTTAATAGCACCCTTTCTAAATAATGCTAGTAAAGTCAAAGAAAGAGAAAAACTGTGATTATCTAAGGAGTCGATACTTCTTTCAAAATAAATACATTTGTATTATGATTAAAAAGCACTACATGCTTCTTGTAAAATTTAAAATGAAGTTATTTGGAAATGTATAAAATAATAAAGTGCAATACATAATATTTATTAAGTGCACACAATATTGTGTTATATATGAATTAACATTTAATTCTATCACTAATTCACTAAGGTAAGTTTAATTATTAAACCCATTTATAAATGAGAAAATTGAGATTTATAAAATTTGCAATTAAATAATTTGCCAAAGACCTCTCAGCTGTGACTGATGAACCCGGGTATTTGACATCACAGCCCTTATCCTAAACATGACCCTCTGCTCTGTCCCGTAGTAGTGATTTTAAGTCCATTGAGATACTGGCCCCAGAGACAACAATTGCAACCCACTGTTAAGCTTATTATATTATTCCATATTTTGTAATTTAGGTATTTTTATAAATTGACATATCAATATAGACAAATAGGCATCTCTATTTTTATTCTGGACAAAATATACCATCAAGTAAAATATCAGAGACAGTGATAGATCTTTATTTCAAGATATGCAATCAATGCTCATCATTTCACTGGCTGCATATAAAAAATTTCAACATATGATTGCACAATACTTCACTTAAAGTCCTGTAGATGAGTATTGAGGCTGTTTTGGATTTTTTTTTTTTTTTTTGCTATTTACATATGATACTATTAATAAAAGTCTGCAATAAAAATCTATATGTATGCATGCCTAGATCCATTTACAAGTGAAATAACTTCTGCAGGTCAGAAATTAAATAACTTTTGCAGGGCTGAAATTATGCAGATATTTCAAAATGTAATTATTGTATTTTTCTGTAACTGATTTAATATTTCTCGTGAATGCTATTGTGTAATGATCTTAGGCTCTTTGGGTTCAAATCATCTCCTTTTCATGATGGTTACAGACTAAATTGTGTTCCCTCAAAAATTCCTAGGTTGAAACCCTCAGTGTAACTGTATTTGGAAATAAGGCATTTAAGGATATAATTAGGGTAAAATGAAATCTAATAGGACTGATGTCCTTATAGGAAAGGTAGAGGAACCAAGAGTGTGTACACACAGAGGAAATGCCACGTAGGACACAGCAGCGCAGCAAACCAAAGAGTTCTTAGCAGAAACCACCCTGCTAGTACCTTGATATTGGACTCCAGCTTTAAGAATTGAGTAAATTTGTTTTTTTAAGCTATCCAGTTTGTAGCATTTTGTTATTACAGCCCTAGCAGCTTAAGATGACTTAGGTTCCTTTTGATAAATGCTCCATCTTTACTATATCTGTCACTTCTCCCTTTCCTTTCCAAAAAGTGATTTGATGTATTGGGGAATGGAAATGGAAGTTTATATGATTTGGTCCCTGGAAGAAATAGTGGGGCCTCATGCTTGGTATCTATCTTTGATTTTGGGTAGTTGGTTTAATACAGTTCTTGCCCTGGTATCTGATGAGGTTCAGTGGTTGCATTTCCTCATTTGTAAGTGGATCTAACTGCCCAACTTGCCATTGTCTACAGTAGACAAGATACCTTCCAGTGTCATCTGGAAAACTGGAGGATGTGCTGCAAGAAGAAAAAGAGTTTTAAAAAGATAAGAGACACCTTGGGGCCTGGATGGGTCCATTGCTCAGAAAAGAAAATGCATTTTGAGAACAGAGAAAGGACAGGATATGCTTTGATTTGGTTGCTATGCCTGGAGCCTGACGCCCTTCAGGAGTTTGCCTCAGGAATGCTGACCATTCTCAGGCCCCAGGAACCAGCAGAGCTGGGTTTTAACACCATTGAAAATTAACCACCTTGGTATCAGACTTCAAAATCCTAGAAGGAGACAGGTGGACCACAGACCCTGCAGCCATCCTCCCACCATTCTTCCCCTTTGCTTGCAGCCTTTGTTCCATGTCCCTATATAATCAGCCAGCTAGTAAGGGGAGGGGAAGGAGATTTTATGTGGACAAACCCTGTTGCTCTCCCATATTGTTGGTATTATTGGAATAAACGCTCATATACGATTAAACCTTGTCTCTGCTTAATTGGCTCAAGTAGTGACAGGCAGCCCAGACCCATTGTATCTGGTTTCAAGACCTTAGTCATGTTTTGTAAATCTTTGTGCCTAAGTTTTTTAATATTTAAAGTGGAGAGAACTGTAGTCTCAGATTATTGTAAAGATTGATTGATTAACACTACAGGCCTCTTAGAACAACGCATAGTAGGCAGTGGCACTCTCTCATCAATATAAGTCCTCTTATTCTTCCAGCCCTAATTTTGATGCTATTTTTTATGTCAAGGTTTTACAGTGGTACCCGAACTCAAACAAGATGTGAGACTAAGTTCTGGTTAAGTGACACTACCTTTTTACAGGACCTTTTACTTTGCTTATTATATCACCCATCAAGTTGTTTTGCATTTATTTAACTCTCCGTCTCAACCATGAGGTCTGGGCCAAGAAAATGATTCTAGTATAGTCATCACCCAACAACAATCTGAAATGAGCAAATGACAGACTTTTAATCTATCCTACTGCCCTTCCATCAGTTCGCTCTTGAACAATTTTATCTATCAGGCTCCATACATGGCTTAAGTAAACACACAAGACCAATTAACAGTGGGTCTATCACATGGCACAAATTCCTTTAAATTTATTTTTCTCTCATTCTTAAAATGTAGAGGTGGTTTTTAAGCTTTTTGATGGGTCTTAGATTGTCTTGATAAACTGAATGGAGATGTTATGTTCAAAGGCCTGCTCCACCACAAAAGAAAATACACATATACATGTTTCACATAGAGCTGGGATAGCTGAAAAAATACCTAAAATACATTCACAGAATACAGTTTTCATTTATAGTCACATTGAACATGACATCTTTATTCAGAACTGCCTTCACCCCTTCCTCCACTCTACTGACACAAAAATTAAGATTTCCAGGAAGTGTGTCGATTATCTCTTTCATTTTATCAATTTTAACATATAATTCTTGAAATCTTTTCTTTGTTGTACCACATGAACTTAAAACAAATTAACTGCAATAGGTTACTCATTTCATGTCACGTGTTACTTTTAAAGAAAATTTTAAACACCAATTTTAATCAGAAATTACTCTGCTCAACACTGTTCTAAATAGAGCTGTCTCATATTTAGAGCAAAATAACCTGATGTCCACTAGTGATCAAAGACATTCCACCTGTATTCCTGACCTATGCTTTTTTAGTCATTCATTAGACAACAGGAATAAATAGATGCATTATCTATATTCTCAAATTTCCCAAAGCAAACAATATTTTATATTCTCTGCTTACATGAAGCTTGGCTTTCGCTGGTGTTATACTCCCTGTGAAAGCTTGCTTCACAGAGAATGTAAAAGTGCAGACCTGCTTCACGTTTTAATGTGAAGCTGCTTTTATTACTGACATTGAAAGAAGGAAAATATATGATCTGGTTTCCCAATTCCATTTCTAGCCCCCTTTATAATACCATCCACAATAGCTCATCTTTGACTCTAAATTCACTTATGTAAACCAAACTTTTATTATCTTACTTGATTTTATCTACTGTCCACTAGAATCCTTTTTTTTTCTTTACTGACATCAACACCAGACTTCGATATTTCTCTCTGCCAGCCAGTACCCGTTAAACCATTCAACAAATGCTTATTGTGTGCTATCTCTCTGGAACCCACAGTATGCTCAGGGTTGACAGGAAGTAAGTGAAAATGAAAATAGAGACTGATAAATATATTCTTAAAGTTATGCATGGAGTGAAAGGGTAATTACTAAAAAGAAAATAGCACCAGACTTAACTCTTTTTAAAAATTGGGACTTAAAATCTAGAGAGTAAATAGAGGGTTAATAAAAACAATAGAATGAGCAAAGGAGTGGTATGTACAGAATTCTTCTAGATCATTAGGTACATGTCAGGGAGTGGTCATGGTTGAGGCCAGACAGAGGAGAGCCATGGAAAACATTATAAATCACAACCAGAGGTTCTGGCTTGATGTATTATAGGCCACAGAGATTCAGTTGAAGGTTTTAGGCAATGAAGTAGTATGGGCAGAATGTATTTAGACAAATATTTCTATAGTATGAAATAAATTTAATTTGAGAGAACATTTAAACTAATGGCAAGGATATAAGGCAGAATAAAAGTGATATACTAGACAAAATGTTGGAGAGAGCTAAATAAGGCAGTGGTGAAAGGAAAGATAAGACAGATAAAGTATATAAAAATGTTTAGGAACTTATGTAAGAGGGATTTCTTAAGTGGTTTGGAGCAAATGGTTTGAAATAAGCAATAGTTTAAGTTAACTCAAATATTTTTGCCTGGGGTGACTGAGTGGATGATGTCATTATTAATTGAGAGCAGATATAGGAGAAGATGCATAGGTTTTACAAGAGAGGTAATGTTGAAGGGTTAGTGTTTGAGCATCCAGATAAATATATTTAGTACCTAGCTGGATATATGAGAATAAAGATGTAAAGAATACTGAGGAATACTGATGTAAAATTTGCACTGTTAATTAGAACCAAGAAGGGGAAATAACCAATGAAGAATAGAAGAATGGCACATTTGTCAGGGTTTCTGCCCGCACACACCAGAAAAGCATCCTGGTTGTCTTAAGCAAAATACGGCAGCAGACACAAAGGGACACAGGAGAAAAAGGACCAGTGATCATGGGGAGTTTGGAGTGAAACAGAAGCATGTGAATCTGCTCCTATAAATCCCCCACTTGCACCCCCCACCACCGTATATGTCTGCCTTGGGATCTCTGTTGCTGATAAGTGTTGTCAAAAGATAAGTCAAGGTGCATTAAAATTTTCAAGAGTTTATTTGAGCAAACATGGATTTCAATGGGCTGTGCCAGGCTCAAAGTAGTTAGGAATACTGTAGGCAGTTGCTAAGGTAAAGGCTTTTATAGGGCAAATGTGGAAATAAAGCTAGAAAACTATTTGATTGGCTATAGTTTAAGCAGCGACCTTTTTGGGGAAAGCCTAACAGGCTGTTTGTGATCAGTGCTTTTTAAATTTCACTTTCTTGGATGTGAGTATATTTACAGGCATTGAGTCTGGCTTAGGTTTTGACTTGCTCACTTAAGTTACTCAGACATTAGAGCCACCTCAGTCTAGTGACCTCCCTATATAATTATTTTAATAATGCTAATAATCCTCTGTTTGACTTGGGATCACTCAGTCTAGTATGAAAGCCTGAGCCTCCAAATCATCAGTCTAAGTCATTGGTCTACGCCCTCATGCCCTGGACCACTGAACAGGTGATGGACTTGACCATGCCGACCCTTACTTCTTCCATCAGTGCCACGGACGTATTTTACTTCAAGGAACCAAAATAATTGTGGGAAAAGAAAGGGGTAGCAGGGGCAGGGATTGGTGTTTTTTAAAGCATAGAAGTTATAATGGAAACAAGCAATGAATTTTATCATGCAAGTAAAAGAAAATTTTAAAAATTTCAAAGTCTGAATGGAAAGACACACACACACACACACACACACACACACACCCCCCACACACACCCATATATGCCCATGTTTCAGAAACATGAATGGCCAAAGTACATTTAAAGTTTCAACGGAATTGTCATATACCATTTGTAATTGGCCTTTTATATTTAATAGTACCGAGCCAAGTTTGCTATTTCAACAAGAGAGCCTCATTTTCAAAGTTCTGATATCTTTTAAACATGATACTTTAGGAATTTTTATCTGAAAGTATTAATGAATATATTTGTTATTCCCCTCCTAATATTATAACAGGCTTCACCTTTGATATGTAAAACCAACTTTTTCTTATTTTTTCTTTATAAAAACATGTATAATTAGTGAGTTAGTAAGGCTGATTAACATTTTTTAAAAATCTGCCCATTCAGCTGCTAAATCTGTGTCAGTTTCAACATAATGAGGTTCATAATAAGATGGTTTTCTGGGAGTTATAAAATTAAAGAAAGCTGAAATGTAGCAGTCTCAATTTAAAAAAGAAAAGATCTACACATGATTTCATTTAAGTTTGCATATCATATTTAATTATTCTAAGAATTTATCTTGGCTTATGTTTCTAAGAACCATAATCGTACACATTCTGTGGTCAATTATATATATATGTATATATATAATAAAATACAAAGAACTAGAGCTACATATTTTAAAATAGCAGATGTTCCATCTCTTAGCAGTGTGAAAAATGTGATAATATTTTGCTAGCCTGAAAATTACAAACTATATTCAAAGTAGGATGCAAGGATGCTAATATTAAGAATACCATGGTCTTTACTGTAACATTTTGCATTTTAACTTTATTTTCAAATCCTTTCTTATTGCATTTCTACCATAGCTAAAATTTAATTACCTCCTCATTTCTGTAGTTGTGTTTTCCCTACTTTATCTTATTTAGAATAATTAATGGAAAACCTTAAGCAAGAACAAAGTAATGTGTAAAATGGGCATTAAAAATAAATGATTACATTGTCTTTTAAAAGAGAAATATCATGGAAGGTGTAAAGAAGAAGACATCAAGAATGATTATATTATAAAACAGAACATTGTAATATAATTTCAACACAAAAAATGTAAAATACTTGATAACATTTTTTAAAGGAAATGTTAGATGTATGGCTGCCCTGGTAGAAAGGAAAAATCACCAGGCCAAAATGAGCAAGGGAGGGACTCCAGAGGTAGCGAGGCACTGGCGCCTGAGGCTGCCCTGAGGATGTGGGCATCAGCCAGTGATGGGTGGCTTTGTGTCAGTGGCCATGTGGGGGTGGCAGGAGACAGAGCCTCGGGCCTTTGCATCAAGCCAAAGCCCCTGAGTGCTATAACTTCAGGGTAGAATAAACCCTCTATACAAAGGGAGATGGAAATGAAATTTGCCTGTTTGGGCTCTTTCTGTGGATGGAAAGAAATAGAAAACAGTGTCCCCTTAGAATTTTCAGCAATAAACTCCCATGGTCCATACAGAACTCAGTTAAATCCACACTTGCTGTAGGATCCAAGAGGTAATTAAATTTAAGAAGGCAGCAATTCCAAGTGTCGTTATCCAAGCAAAAAATATCTTCAAAAATGGCTATCAATAAATAGTTAATGCTGATACATTGATGGCACTACCATTAAGACTGTAAATGAGTTCAGGTAGGATGCCCATCACCCTCTTTGCTTTAACATGGTACTGCAGGCCTTGGCCAGCATAGTGCAATTAAAGTAAATAAGTAAATACAGAAACAAAATAGAATAATGTGAAATAACAAACACTGGAAACCCTCAGGAGAGAATAAAGAAGGGTTTTATGACAATTACGTAGTGATCAAATAAGACATAGAAAGCAGTGGGTTAGCATGCTGTAGATGGAGCACAATCCCCCGTCTCTGAGTGTGCGCTGGACTTAGTGACTTGCTTCTAAATAACTGAGTGTTCATGAAGTGAAAATTAACTTTACGGTTCAGACACCTGACAAACACTATTTTCACCAGGTGACCAAAGTTAATATCATCCACGATAAATAATGTTGATATCATATACCAGCTGATGTGATGTTTTGAGAAGGACACTTGACCACTGTTAGTCTTCTTCAAAACCCATAACCCCAGACTGATCACGTGAAAACAATCCGACAATCCAAATAGGAAAACACCCTGCAAAATCCCTGACGCATACGCCTCGGAACAGTCAAGATCACCAGAAGCAAAAGACTAAGAAACTGTCACCGACCAGAGGTTAAGGGAGCATGATAGGAACATAAAGTATAGTGTCTGGGATTGGAGTCTGGAATAGAAAACAAAACATTTAGGGAAAAATGAGTAAAATCCTAATAAATATGGAAATTTAGTTAATGATAATGTACCAACATTTACGTCTTAGTTGAGGCAAATGTAGCATATTTAGATTTTAGCTAAAGGGAAAACTCTTGAGGGGTGTGCATATCTTTGCAAATGTGAATCTAAAAATTATTTATAAATAAAAAGTTTATTAAAAACAGAAGGCTTTGATTACATTCCCATTAAAACTTCTGTTTATCAAAGACACTATAAGGAAGTAAACTGCTGCAGAGCGGGAGGACAGCTTGTACATTGTTAACCCACAGTCATTAATAATGATAACAGATAATAAAGTGGAGTAAGCGCTGTAAAGAGAACCACTTAAAATGGAATCGAGAGAACTCGGAGAAAGTGGTGCCTGGGCACGTCGCAGGTCGCAGTTCTCGGAACTGCTGTTAAGCTGCTGACCTGTTGCTAAACTCAGCTCAAGGCCAAGCTGCAAACATCCTGGACGGACATCTGCTGCTTATCAGAATGGACGTGGATGGATTTTCTGCCTGGCGCCAGCCCTGGCAGCCGGGCGCGTATGGATTAGTGCGGCTGCAGCCGTCCCGGCACCGGTCACACATCAGGAAAGAGCAGCCTCTGGGCCCCACCGGAATGTCTTTCTCCTTCGCCTTGTGAGCCTCTGCCTCCTTTCTTTCCCGGGAACAGGTTTCAGGTTGCTATTTAAACCTGTGTGTCCCAGATTGCAATTCTGACCTCAAATAAACGTCTTTATTCTTTGTGATAGCCTAAACCTCTGCTTAGTTGATAGAAATTAGACAAAGAGAAAAGTGAGGAAAAGGTACTGATAAGTACTTTACAAATAAGTTTCTTATGTATATCGTAAAGATGTTCACACTTATTAGTTGACAGGAAAATAAAAATCATAATTATACACAATTTGGCCTTTAGCAGATTGGTAAACAATATTGAAATTGAATAATAACAAGGGTTGGTGATGACCTGGGGTCCCTAGAGTTTGTTTTCCTAATAAAAGAGTTCATTGACAGAAGTAATTTGGCAAATAGGTTGGCATTTTTTTGTAACATGAAATATGTGTATACTCTCTGACACAGCAATTTCTTTCCTAGGCACATAAATTCAGTATTCACCATGAGTCCTAATAAGATTTATTATAGAATCATTTGTAAATACAGGAATTTGTAAGTAGCAGAATTTTCAATCCGAAGTAGAATGGATAAATAAATTTGGTTTCTTATACAAGTAAATACTGTACAGTGACACACACTGTCCAGGTACGTAAATATAGGTGGCTCCTACAACATTATATTGAACAATAAAAAGCAAGTTTTGTAAGGATTTATATAGTGTAATTCTATTTATTTACTATGCAAAAATAAGCATATCAGTCTGCAGAACTACAGAGGAAAGCAAGATAATATTAAATAGAATATTCAGAAATATGTACAGCTCAGGGGGGTTAACCATGGGATGTGATCATGGAGAAGTTTCAAATTTATCATTAATACTTTATATCTAAAAACAGGTGGTGATATATACTCGTTTATATTTTATTCTAAAGTCCCCGATTCATTCTTCATGTTGTAAATGTGTAAAAGGAATCATAAAAACACAGTAAGGCAAAAGTGAAACCTAACAATTCAGAAAGAGAAAGCTTAAGGCAAAATGTAAACATAATAAAAGCATATTGCTTTACATTGAAGATCAAAAATAAGGATAATTAGGGACCAATTAATCAAGAGAACAACATTTATAGGCCAGTCTTTTCCTCAAATGTGAAAATGAATCATCCTATGGACATATTGGCAGTGTCAGTGAAACTTTTTATCCCTCATAGATGTAGTTAAATTGGAAATAGTCTCCTGTAAGATTCCTGCTTAAACAAAGAAAATCCTAAAAGCACTTTGTAAAAAGAGAACATATTAAGAAAGAAAAGATTTTAAAAATACAGAAACAACCAATTAAAGATTTATGCTTTGGGGCCCCCCAAATTTTATGTGGTTAACAAATGGTGACAGGAATAATAGTAATAATTAATAATAGTAATAATATCCTTAAGATGAATAGTGTGTCGTTTGGTTTTTGTTTGGGTAGGTGGCAAAGTTATACTCAAAGACTGTGTGTCTTTGCCATCAATTTTACTTAACATATGTTCACTGTGGGAATCATAACTTCACAAGCAAATAGCACACAATTTGGGTGCATGATAGTATCTCTTAATAAACTAGATAAAGAATAACAAATAACAGACTAATCACACTATTGCTGCGGGAAAGGGGAGATAAGAGGAATCAAGTCCGCATATTAACGGAGCTATACCTTCTTTTATGAGAAGGCGCTCAGAGGAGGTAGCTCCCAACCGAGAGCTGATTTCCAGCTGCCAGCACAAAAGGAAAGTCCCCTGTTGCCCGGGCATCTTGCTAGAGAATTAAGATGCTGTTGCTGGCAGGTGGGTTGACTTTCTTCATGGGGCCCCTGTCAACCAAAGAGTCGCCTAGGCCACTGCAGGAGCTAAATGCCCCAAAGGTCTGCAGAGAGTTTTGAGGACAGTGAAGAGTCCGTCTTCTTGCGGAAACCCAAACTCTCAAATAGTCCTCACAAACTCTCAGTGTGTCCCCTTCACATAGTTGCTTCTCTACATGTTCTTAGGGACAGACCTCCCAGCCCGACCCCTCAGCAGCCGGGCTGCTTGCTGACTGCTTATCAAGGACAGCAGATGAAGACTGATGACACAGGGACACAACTTCCTTCATTCTTACTTATTAAAGCAACCTTTTTTGTTTTGTCATAAACAAGTGGGTTAAAACAACTTCGCTTAAGTCATAACCAACTGGATTTGAAATCACATTAAACCTATAGACAAAAAGTAGTACTTAAAATATGTAAGAGAACTGAAACAAATGTGCCACCTTAGATTTAACAAATCACATTGATTTGTTGCAGGTCATATAATGTGAGGAGATTAGCATGGACCAGATCCTAAATAGCTTTTAAATAATGTCAAGTAGATTTTTTTTTTTTTTAAAAGCAATGAGAAGCTTCTTTAAAAGTATTGAGACATGGAATAGTTATATTTATTGTCACACTAAACCATGTAAGAGTATTGAAATGTGAATCTATGTAATAGCTATTAAAAATACTTGTGCATATGAATATTGTATTCGTTGAGAATTTTACAATTTAATAGAACTATTATAAAATAATTTTAGTTATATTTCAAACTTTATGTTTGCCTGGTATGCCCCTTAGTAATACATTTTTGGTAGTATAGTTTTTAATAAATTTATATCATAAAGTCTTTTTGGATGGATTTTTATGTTCTCACTTTGCCCCACAGTAGTTCAACTCAGGAAAAGTCACTTCACCTCAAATGGCATAGTATTTCATAGATTTAGAAAGTGCTCTATTAGACATGCTATGGAATTTCCTATGAATAAATAGGGAAATATTTGATTAGTGATGATGAAGTTCAGCATATTTTCCATGTTTTATGTCTTGAATAGTTGTTTGCACAGTGGGAATTTCTCTATGGAAAGATTAATTTCTCAGCACAGAGGCTTTAGGGCAGTGTTTTCTTGAACAAATCTACTCTCTTTTAAAAGTGAGAAGTTTATCCCCAGGTATGTTTTCATTCTGCGTGTGTGCAGATGCAAATGAATGGCTGAAATCACCAATAACTACAGAGAGGGACCCCTGGGGAAAATGCTAAACATTCACTTGGAGATATAAATAAAAAGGTGCAACTGACCAATTTTTCACTCAAGAAGTGACTTATATGTAACTTATTAGGAAAGAAATCATTGCCTTCTGTGATAGTTCATCATCCAACTGTTTTCACATTTTAGATTTTCTAAGCATATAGAGCTCAATAGAGCTTATATTTACTTTTGCCGTTGGCAAATTATGTGAGTAATAAATGGTAAAAAGGTCTTAAAGTATTTTAAAATTTGTTTTTCTTTTTATCTGATTCAAATATGTTCATTGAAGAATATTTAGAAAATGTTGCTCAATAAGGAAAAAAAATAAGTTATCTGTGTCCCATGCCCCCAACAGGAGGTAACTACCAAATCAATTGATGATATTTTACTGGGTGCATGTCTAATTATTTCAACATTTTTCTCTATTTCAATATCTTTTTTATGTTTATATGTGTGTGTGTGTGTGTGTGTTAGATAAATGGCAGTGTAAAAGCATGAATGCTGTTGTTTATCACTGAGATGACTTTGGCAAACCTAAATTATTTCATGGAATGTATATTGAATAATAAATGTCATTTTTCAAAGAGCTTTTCAATTTAAAAAGTTGTACCTACACAGAAATGTATTTTTGGGGGCAGATTCAGATTTTTCCCATGTAAATACTGACACATCATTCTCTGCCTAATATGTTATTAGCCAAATCCTATGTGAATCAGATTTTGACCTACATAGAAAGGCAGGATTATAAGTGACAACAGGGCACATGTGCACTCAGTTCACGCATTTGTTTATATTACATTTTTGGTAGTTTTTCTTTATCTGGAAAAGGCAAAATAATTTTTAATAGTTTAGTTGTTTGCATTTTGTATTCTCTTGAGCATATTAACAATGGAAAGGTTTAGATCATAAATGTTGACTTCCTCCCTGTGTCAATATTTTATCTAATAAAACAGCTTTGACCGGAAAAGGGAAAAAATCCTGCACTTGTTAAAACAAACCAGCAAAACATATTGTGTATTTTTATTTTGTTTTGTTTTGTTTTTATGGCAGAATACTCTACATCAGTGATTCTCAACCTTTTTCATCTCATGGCACATAAACTAATTACTAAAATTCTGTGACACCAAAAAATAGACTTTTTGCCAATCTGACCAAAAAAAAAAAAAAAAAAAAGGTATAATTTTGATTCCTTCACACCGGACAGCTATTGTTGTGTTTACTGTTGTCACTTTTTAAATTTGGCAATCTACAGGTTGCCCTTGACTAAATCGCCAGGTATTGCATGTCTTAAACATTCTTGAGGCACACCGGTTGAAAATCACTGCTCTACGTGGGCAAGAGAGTGCTACCCAATATGAGGAAAGCGAAGTAAATTAAGTGATCAACTCTATGGACTATCCCAATTTCTAGCAATGGGGTTTTATAAAATGAGCATTTCCTTTCTTAAGAATGTGTGATTAAGTTAGTCGAATTACATGACTCTCTTATTAGAATTTATGGAGGAAAAACATGATCAAAACTAGGTGGAACGTGTTTGAATTTTAGGAGTGATCATTGTTCAGACCTTAACATCTACTATAAGAAGCTCCAGACAAATTGATATACACAATTTGGGAATCAGATAGATGGAGATTCAATATCAGCTTCATTAGGATATAATATAGAGCCTAACTTAAATTGGAGGCCTTTTGGGCTTCAAAGTGACCTTCCTTGGCCCTATCCCCAAATTTTACTCATTTTCTGAGTAACAGGAAATCTGGACCCCTCAAGGGCCCCCACATTGCAGTAAAGGAAATGAGCACTTGAGCCTTGAGCACAGCCCTCTACAAATGGCAATGTGCAATGGCCTGTGCAACACAGGCTCGGTCCCGTCTCCCAAATAAAAGAAAACCTACCCTTAGGAAAGAGCATGTGACATGTGGACAGAAGACGCAAGGTTATTCCCATGTCTTTTCCTCCTGAGGGGTATACCCCAATGGCATGCTCAACCCGCCCACAAAAGAAAGAAGTTTGCTGTGAACACCTTTAATTTTAGGAGCACCTCGAAGGCTCTCCAGTCCTCTAAAACACAGGAGGGTTACCAGAAGTTTCATCATTACCCCACCGTCTATTTAACCTTTGCCTACGTGCTACTCTCTTCTGTCAGGAATGCAGAAGAGTTAAACCAGGTAGCCAGCAATGATATTTGTTAATCAAGGGATACAAGTTTTATTTTGTCATATTGAAATTGTTTGTTTTCAGCTATTCGGCTAATTTGAAGAACAACTCATTTTATTGATAAACAAAAACGCTCTGGTAGTCGTGTGGGCTTTATAGGTGCCATCCCTGTTCTCTTTCCATCCTTCCTACCTTCATTCATTGGCTATGTCCTTTCATTGAAACCCCAAAGACTAACTGGTGTGGAGGTCTCCTCAAAAGCATGTTGAATGCGCTTGGGGAATGGCAGGCTATGTATTTATAGCCCTGGATTTGAACTTGAACAAGAGCATGCTTCTCAGTTCTGGGAACTTGGATGGAAATACAGGGAGCCGAAGGTGTTGGGTAACAAAAGTCCAGGTGGTCTGGCCCATGAGACAGGGAGCAGAACAGTGAGTGATGTGGGAGATATTACTGCAAGATATTTGTTCCCTTTTAAGATCCCATTTTCCCAAGAGCTGCTTAGGGTTTCTGTCCCTTAAAGGCATAGAAAGTTTTTCATGGATTTAAACAAAACTACAACCCAGATTTCCATGCACTTTTCTACTGCACAAATTGCATTCCTCTAAGCAGCTTTCAGCCAAGAGGCAGGCATTCCATTCCTTAGTGATAAATTTCTATTCCACTGCCTTCAGCTAACATTATGAAGCTCTTTCTAAATTCAGTACAGCACTTAGCTATCAGAATCCCCAGATGTACCCGGCTCTTGAAAAATGATGAGAACTTGGGAGGAGGTGGCAGGAACAGACTTTCTCTCACTGGCTAATTATTCTGGCTTCTAAATTCCTGCGAATGCCAAGTTTATTATACACTGCGTATTTAACTTTACAGTCATCACACACCAAGAATTTGCCATGTTTGTACGTATATTTTTATGTCTTTGATGTGCAGGAGTTTTTAGTTTTATTTCTAATAGTCATACAAAGTCCATTTTATCTTGGACATTTCAGTTTATGAGAGTCAATGAGTACATCAAGGGGAAGAATTAAAAATAGCTATACAATTTATCACCTCCCATGCCTGTCGATAATCTATTAATGCTAAAGCATTTTTATAGCTTTGATGAAAGTGAAGTCTTTATAAGCTGGACAAAAGTATCTTTGTTTAGGGTAATATATTAATAAAAAAATTCTCTGTCCAATGCTTCTATTTTTCTAAATATGATTAAGTAGACAGAGTCAAATTCAAGTAAACTATAGCATTAATATATTGTGACTTCCCCAATCTCTCCTATCTATAATGTCTCCCCCAGTATACCTCACATGATGTCCCGTTTACCTGCCAAAATGAAAATAAGTTTATTAACTATTGTTTAAATTGAATAAAAGTATATACATTATTTTGCCTGATGTCTATTTTTGTGCCTACCTAACACAGAATTTCATAATTTGCACCCTTCTCATGATATTTACTATCTTTTCCTAATTTTGATGGATGTCTTTGGTGCATTCCTTCTACCACCACCCCCATACAGTGTGCAAACCTCATGAAAATTTTTCTTGCCTTTCATATACCACACTGTCTTGATTCTGCCCATACCCTGGCACTAATTAGCATCTTTGCAAAAGAAACAAACAAACCATGGTACATTCTAGGTGAATAACTGAGAAAATTTTAATGTAAAGGCTATTTAAAGAATGGGCAATAGAACAGGGAATGATAAAGAGCCATGATGTAGATGAAATGTAATTTGTTTAGCCATTTTTTGATATTTTATATTTGAATATACAGTTTGTATTTTTTACCTTTTTTTCCAGTAATTATGGGAAATGTAGCAATAAATATCCTTACACATAAAGTCTGAAATAAAAGTGAATTTAGTTCCAAGGGATAGAGTCATAGAATATATACGATAGGTTTTGTATGTGTCTGTGTGTGCATTTCTAATTTTAATATCTTTAGAAATACTTTTCAAAAGTTAGAACCATTCACATTATTCATCTTGTATAACTGAAACTCTGTACCCTTTGACCAACACCTCCACATTTCCCTCAACCCCCAGCCAGCCACCTAGCCCATGGCAACCACCATTCTACTCTGTTTTTATAAGTCTGACTTTTTTAGATTCCATATATAAGTGATACCATGCAGTATTTGTCTTTCTGTGTTCAGCTTATTTTACTTAGCATAATGTCTTCCAGGTTCATCCATGTATTCACAAAGGCAGGATTTTCTTCTTTTATAAAGCTAAATAATAGTATTCGATTTTATATAACTATATATATATATATATATATAGAAACATTTTCTTTATCCATTTAAGTGCTCACTGTGCTTTCACTTGCACACTCACTTTTAGTAATAAATACAAGATTGAACTTTTTCTAATAAATTTTTAGTATTCCAAGATAATTGATGTTTTATAGTATCTATCAGTTTTCAAAGACATTTCATGGTTATATTTTGTTTCATTTTTTCAAGAGCGAAAACATTTGGCAAATGCAACTATGCTTATTTTCCATGTAACAGAAAAGAGTTTCAAGAAATCTGTAGTATTTGTTCATGATCATTTCGTTAATGAATGTTAGAACTTGGTTTTCAGACCATCTCTGAATATAAATACAGTGAGGTTCCCGTGAAATCCTGTATTTCCAAGTTAATCTTTGCGATTACATTTTATATTTCCTGTCAACATATGTTATCTGGAAGCAGGAACTGTGCTTTGCATTTTTGTTCATAGTTAATAAAGTTTCATTTATTTCAGAAACAAAATAGTTTATAGAATTTGAAAATAAAACATCAGTAATTTTAAAAAATATTGATCTTTCATTAATATAAACAATTCTTGATAGCATTTTTTCTATCCTATACTTTTATTTTAATGATTTTTCTTTTTACTTTAAGAACATATTTTAAAAGGGAAAACGTGGCTATTGCAGAAAAAGAATCATAGTGCATCTTGGTCTGAATGATTCCATAGATCAAAAAACTGTTTTACTGTCAACTAATGAAAATAACTAGAAAAACTTGGAAAAGTATTTTCCATTTTCAAATAGCCCTCGGCATTTCCTAGCACAGTGAAAACATCTTAAGGACAAACTCATCATAAATGAGCGCTAAGGTCTGTTTGTTTTCATTCATTCTTCTATTTGAAAGCTTAGTCTATATTATTTTCTCTGAAGATTTATTGGATGGATTGTAAAATACTGAAGGTATAGAATGAATGCACTAAGGAAAAGCACTGAATTTCAGCTTTAAGAATTTGCAAAAGAAAGTGCAGCACCATGCAAAGTGTGTGAATTCAGAGTTAGATAAATTTAGACTTTAAACATAAACCTGCCAGTTACTAGTTTGGCCGTCTTAGGTATTTACTTAAACTTTCTATGCTGCCATGCCTCTGTTAGGAATATATTCAGCTGCATATTACAGAAACACCATCAAAACAAAATGAACAAAAGTGGCTTAAACAGAAAACAGTTTTATTTTGCTCACTATGTTTAGAGCAGTGTCCCAGCCTCCCCTTTTAGGTGTTGTGTCTAGGGCCAGTCAGGAAGAAGAGGGCCTGGCACAGGAACAGGAACAAGGAGAAGTAAAGACTCCTTCCCCGAGATGGGAGACCTGCAGAGATAACCAATCATATCTGCTGTGCACGAATCAGTCACGAGGCCACTGCACACTGCGAGGGAAGCTGAGGTATCATGCCCTTGAGTTGGCACCTTGCTGCCCCATCCAAGTGAAGGTTGTGGTTCTAAGGAAGGCCGAGAGAATGGCCGTAAGATGGGCAGCAGACAGAGCCAGCCTTACCTACTGTCTTCCGCTGTAATTGGGGATACAAATTTCTGGCTCATAAAAATAAAATGAGGATTGTTTAGACAAAAACTTTTAATTTCTTATGTAAATGATTTTCAAAGGCCAACTAGAAGTTTTAAACCTGTAATTATTTCACTCATTACAGAATATGTCTGTGAGATTGGAAAGAGGGAAACTGAGGTTTTAATATAAAACCTGAAAAAATTATATCACTAAATTGAATAGGTTTTTGGTTTTTATGTGGTTTTGATTCATTTATGCAACAATTATTTACCACACTAGGCATTGTAGGCCTCGAATGTACAGCATCGAACAAAACTCTTATTTTTTATATTAATTGTTCTCAAAGGGTGTGACTTTCCCTGGAGGGACATTTTTAATGTCTGCAGACAGCTTTGGTTGTCAAAAATGGTTGGGGGTGGGGGTGCTATGGTCATCCAGAAGACAGAGGCCATGGATGCCTCATAAATTGCCAGATTCATAGGGCAGCCGCCATAACAAAGAATCGTCTGTTCAAAAATGTCAGTGATGCTGAAGTTGAGAAGCTCTGTTCTAGATGAACATCACATATCAAGGTCTGTATTGCTCACAAGTACTGACACCTTATTTACAATCAGTAACTAACTGAAAGTAGAAAAATTTAAATCTCTTCACAATGTAAATATGCATATTCACTGAAACCAAGAAATTTTTGCAAGTAAAAGGTGCTGAAATTTTATGTAGATCATGCATGCTAACTTTCTTTCTTCACACTGTTAAATATATGTGAATATTAGCCCATTACCAATATAATTCAATCTGTACTCTTCTTCCTAAATGAAAAGTTATGAAAATGCCTATTTTCATACCAACATAGCATATTTTAAGACTAAAAAGTAAATTAAGAATTGAATTGAAACTATGATATAAAAATTATAAATTACTGTATTTATTCATACACATTATCATAACAATTTAATTTCTTTTCTATGCCATATTGATGTTGAGATGATGTGGAAATGGCCTTCTCAATTGTGATTAATTTTGAAAGAGCACTTTTTGGATGTCAGTAGATGACGTTGAATTTCTCCCAACTAGTCTTAAATTATTTCTAGTAAAGATCAATTTATCTACTTTTACACTGTTGCAAATTAAGCTACGTGAAGAAAAACATCCCAAATAGAAAACAAAGTTTGTCTCAGTAAATATTTAAAGTAGAAAAAAATATTCATGTTAAATAAAGAGTAAATTTGATTGAGTTAATACTTACATTATCATGAACCATCAGAATACCTTTCAGTAGACAAATTTTCTCCTATATCTATTCCTTCAAATCTTATTTAACAAATGAAGATTTGGGTTTAATAGTAGAACTTATAAACCACCTTTTTATTCAAGAGATCAAAAATGTACAGATGCAGTATAGTATAGCATAAGCAGGGATCATGAGCTATTCAAAGAATTTTACATAGTGTGTGTGTATGTGTGTGTTTGTGTTGCTTAATTAAAAGCAATCATGTAAATGAGTTATTATGCTATTATTCCCTAAAGACCAATCAAAATAAATCCCTGAGGTCAAAATGACTAGGAAATTACTGATATCTAAAGTCCAATTTGTCAGAGTCCACAGCATATCTGCATTTAAGGCTACTCACTGAACTTCATAGGCATTTGACAAGTAAATTATGTAATTATGAATCTGTGAACACAAGCCAATTCAGAATCGCCTTCTCAATTGTGATTAATTTTGAAATAGCACTTTTTGGATGTCAATAGATGATGTTGAGTTTCTCCCTTATTTCTGTTATTTTCTAGTTTGTCACCCCTCCCCTTTGGGTTTATTGATGCTGATGCACTAACCGGCACCATGTAAAAAATGAGAGCTCTGCAACCATGCACAGAGCTCTGCTGCCATTCTGAAAATTCAAGAGTGAATATCCAGAAATGTGGGAGTTAAACACTCAATTTGTGTAAAATATGTTTTTTATGTGTTCTGTCTTGTTGCATGGCATTGGAAGTAAGTATTAAATAATTCAAAAGGTCTGAACCTCTTTTCAATAGCTGGTCCTGCCCTGGGCTTTTATTTATACAGACTCAAGAGGCCCTTCATGCTGAGAGAGAATGGACTGATTCCTGCAGCTGCAAAGGAAAGACCCAGCATGCAAAGAAAAATGATATTACTCAGTGGAAAAGAAGTTTCACCATATTTCTGTCTTGCAGTGGAATTTCCACTTCTGTCCAATATTTATTTTTAGGAAGTATGACTCCCAGGCTTCAAAATCAAGTTTACAAGAAATATCACCTATCTTCATCTTCTAAAAATCAAATGAGTTTCAACTTGGCAGCCCTATCCTGATGAACTCACAGAAAATCTGTGGGACTCCTTCCCTTAGCCATCAGCATTGTATGCAACTGTGCAAATTACAAAGCTCTAAGGCATTTGCTATCTGTCATCTCATTTCACAGCGATAACTGATTTTCCTCCTTTACATGACATTTTCAATTTTGTCATCTCTATGGTGCTTCTGGTCCATATGCAAGAATCCGAAAATCTCTTGATTCCAGCTACGATTCTGTGTCCAAGAAGATCACATACCTCTCTTTGTCAGAGACCTTGTCAACGTGTTTGGGAGTGTCCAGGGAGCACTCATGTAAGACCATGACCAGCCTCTCCCTCCTTGTCCCAGCCTAAGGAAACATCAACATAATATATGTGAAGCTCCCCTGGCCAGTGTGGCTCAGTTTGTTGAGCATCCCCTGTGCACCAAAAGGTCACCAGTTTGTTTCCTGGTCAGGGCACATGCCCAGACTGTGGGCTTGATCCCTAGTAGGGGGCTGCAGGAGGCAGCTGATCGATGTTTTTCTCTCTCTCCCTTTTCCTTCCTCTCTCTACAATCAATAAACACTTTTTTTTTTTAAATTAAATTTAAATATATGTGAAGCTCCTATAAAGAGAAATGGGAAGATAAATAAAAGGCTATGTGTAGATATCCAAAACATTATCCAGCTACATTTATATGTAGTATATTCACTATAAAAATGTATTTTCCTTTCAAATGTACTTTTCAAGATGGTTGGATTGAGATTTCTTTGGTAAGCAAAGCTTTTCCTAAAATAAAAGCAGTTACCTAGGTTGCACACTTTTTAATTTCCATGCCTGGTTTTGTGACAGAGATTAAAACTTGCTGGTAAAAAGTAGAATCATAAAAACTGATGAAGGCGGTTGGTGTTGATAAAGACTATTGGAGGAGTGTTATGTTTATGTTACCCCTCAAATCCATATGCTAAAATCTAATCTCCAATATGAAGTTATTAGGAGATGGGGCCTTCAGGAGGTAATTATGAGGGTGGAGACCTCATGAAAAGTATTAGTGCCCTTATTAGAAGAAGCCAGAGAGCTCTCTCCCCCTCTTTCTGCCTTCTGAGGATACAATGAGAAGACAGCTGTCTACAAACTGAAGAGAGATCTCACCAGAACTCTACTATTCTGGCATCCTGATCTCAAACTTCTAGACTCCAGAACTGTGGAAGATTTCTATTGTGTTAAGCCACGCAGTCTATGATATTGTTATAGTATCTGAACTAAGACAGAGAGCATACATTTCATTTATTTAGATTATAAAAGAGGTAGGTAGAGAGGAAAAGTTTGCACACTTATCAACTTTCTTTAGACTACCAGCCATATATTAGGAGAACTACTAAAAATTAAAGATTAAGTAATTCAAAAACTTCATCACCAAAATCTTCAGACTTACATTGTTTACTTTTAAGTAGTTAAAACCTCAAACTTGGAAAAGCATTTAACCACAGTAGATTTTTGGGTATCCCTAGGGTAACAGTTTATATACTGCCAGCCAGAAGGGTAAAATCTTTCCAGACGAGCAATCAGATCACTGGAAAAAATTTGCTCATATGCACGTCTGTCCCCCTTTTTCATGAACCATCTGTGTTGTCTGGAATTAATTTATTTCACTCCTTTTTTAGGATTTGGGGCTTTGCTTTAATAAACTTGTAGGAACTTTCTGTGGGGAGCATCTACAACTAATGTCCACATGACCATTAGCATGTCCACAGACAAAAATAGCTGCTCCCTCGGCTATTTGAAATTTTGTCATATTAGGTTATAAAGAGTCAAAGTAGACAGCACAATTTTCAGAGGTGGTATTCTTAAAGGGAATGCTAGGATAAAATGGTATGAGCAAGATTTAAAAAATGGTTAAAAAACAATTTTCTAAAGGATTGCAATCTACGTTGTCAGAAGCCAGTTGAAATTTCAAAGGACTTTTTTTTACATTTGAATTTCTATTTCATTTTCTTATAAAAAATACATTTTTTTACTTGGGTTAAGAATTTCCTTAGGAAATTAAATGTGTTGAATAAACAGATATGATCTTAACGGTTAATTCTTGGATAAAGACCCTCCGTGACAAGATTTCTTCCACCTCTACACTTACTGCACACAAGAATTCCACATTTACTGTTACACACACACACACACACACACACACACACACATACACTCATATAACTTTATCACAGTAGTGCCATGCCTCCCACATGTATCTGTTCCATTTCTTCTTCCTAGAAGTTCTTCCATCTCCTAATTGGTAAAATGTAGGATCATAAAACGGTTGAAGTTGGTTGCTGTAGATAGAAACTATTGGTGGAGTGTTATGGACTGAATGCTAAGGTTGACCCAAATTCATATGTTTGAATGAACACTATTGACCACATTTCCTCCACCTGAAGTTTAAGAATATTATTCATCCTCCAAACCTCCAACAAGGGGTCGCTTCTCTGGAATCAGGAGAGAAATTCACTTTTCCTCTAGGTTACATATTTCTCTGTGGCAGAAACCTTGAGTTGCTCCCCCAAAATCTGCTGGATACCAAGTGTCGCATAATTAAGCAAGGGACATGGCTTAGTTACATGTGGGAAGCTAGAAAACTAATGTGCCTTATATATTCAAAAAATAATTGTTAAAAATGTCCCTTAAATATGTTATAATGTAGACCATGCATTGACCAAGGTCGCAGTGTTAGAATAAATGGCAGGGAAGGTCCAGAATATTGGTGCGTATTGGCTAATCTTGGCTACCGTGAGAAAAAGCCTCCAAGAGACATGATTTCAATCTATATGCAGAGATAGGATGAAAGAGGTACTAAAATGTAGTACCTGAGGCATCCAGAACTAATCAAGGGACTCATTTCATTTCCCGCCCATCAAAATTTGATATTTTATAGATCACAGTCTTTATGACTCCTATGCATTTCCCATCTCCACCTTCTCTGAATTTGAATTTTTAAATATTTTTGTTACTATTACTCTGTTCCTACTTCAATATTGTATATTGTGTATTATAATATTGCATATTTTGTGTGTATTTGGGAGTGGGACATACAAATGTGATTATTATTTACAGGCCAACAGACTATAAACAGCTGTGTTCAGACATGACAGAGAGGGTTGTGCATCGTTCTAGAATCCTGGGTAACGAACTGGATGCTGCAGCCAACAGTGGATTTGGGGAAAGGGGTAAGTATATGTGTGAAAGGTTGGTGTGCCTGAATATCTGAGTGGCCAGAGGGGTGAAGGGCAGCAGAGTCTGACTGTTGTCACAATCTAGTCTTCCTTTGCATAGTAATATGATATTAAACTGTTCCGATCGCTAGAACACAATCAAGGTGGTGTTTGCCATGAACCAACAGGCTAACTAACAACTTCCTCAACCCTATCTTGTGGCCAAGGTTGTATAATTCTGCAATCAGAATTGGCAAAGCATCTCTCTGATACCTTAGCTTCCTGATAGTGGCAGAGGTGAAAGTTCTCCTGGCTAACCGGTTCTGAGTTGTATTTCTGGGAGTAGTCCTTAAAGACTCAACACCATCCCCAGACTCACGCTATCTAGTTCAGTGGTCCAGAGCCACATGTAATTGTTGAGCACTTGAAATGTTGGAGTTCCAAATTGAGACACACTATAAATGTGAAAAAAAGAACAGGTTTCTAAAACTTAGTACAAAAAAGTAAAATATTTGTCATATTTATATATTGATTACATGTTGAAATAAAAAAGTATTTTATATGAGATTATATATTATAAAAATTATTTTTATCTTACTCTTTTATTTTTTAATGTGAACACTAGATAACTGAAAATTGTGTATGTGGCTTATATCATATTTCTATTGAACAGCAATGCTCAGGACCTTCTAAAGATTTTTTTCAACACAATCTAATAAGTTCCGTGGTTGCATTTCTTGCAAAAGATGGCCTTATACATGCTATCTTAGAAAATAGAAAAATAAATTCATTTCACTTAGAATCTTAAAAGTCTTTTTTTAAACTTCCTTAAAAAAACATAACTTGAAAATAAACTCATTTCCATTTTGAAAAAAAAAATTTCTTAAAATATGCCAGTCATATCACATTCCTAAAATGTAAATAAAATGCATCTATAGATGTAGAGTTAAAATATACAGATGTTCAACAGCATATGTGAGTTCTGAAACCTCCTGATGTGCTAAATAAATTACATAAATTAGTACTGTTAATTACTCTCCAAAGGGCAATGTCAGAATGATAGATGGATAATTTTGATTATTGAATGTTCTCTGTCAAGCATAGAAGAACAAATTAGATCGATTCAACAGGAGTGATTTTTTGATGTACCCAATATTTTCATCAATATTTTTCTTTGATCCTTTCTTTCTCTATTAGTTTCTTTATTGTGATAATCATTAAAATAAATAGCTCACCATATCTATTGGTTGTTAAGCTGGATTTTCGAATAATCATCTTAAAAAAGGAACGAAAAAAGTAATAAGCATTAATTAGCATCATATTTATTGTATTAACACAGCCTTTGTTTCTATTCATTCAATTTGCTGTCTTTTAAGCATAGGAAATCACAAGATATTTGAACATAGCAAATGTGTTTTAACCTTTGATTCTTACATACTTATCAGTGAACATTTTCAATCAGTATTTCCTGTATACATTGCTCACTCACCTTTCTCTGGAAGACAAATTGTGATCTTTTACTATTCAATAAAATAATGATACTAATTAACTTAATAACAAAAAAAATAAGGAGTTATCAGGTCTCTATCCGGCTAGGAGAGGATGGGGTGCCCTAATTGACTACAGGGAAAGCAAGAATTAAAACCCCTTGCTCCTGGCTGTCATCTAAACACAGATCTCTTAAACTGAGAAAGTACAGTCCAGAAGTTAAAACCAACATGTAACATATTTAAAAGACAGCAATTCCAGAAGCTACAATGGCAAATACGAGTGATCTATCTAGATGAGAAATCCACTCCAAATAATTCACCCATTAGAATCAGCAAGAAAGAATATTGGCAGCATTCCATGAGCTATTTTGATTGGATTACAGAATTCTCTTTGTATTAAATCTCTGAGGTTTTACCTGGGGGGGTTGGGGTGCCATGATATATTGTCCTGGATGGTTAAAGCAACTTCAGTAGAATAGACAGGCTGTTACTAAGAGATTTGAAAAGGAAAACTTCTGTTTTTCTTCTCTACTGTTCACTCTACTCACAGAATGCTTCACTTCTGACGCTTCTAGTCACAAAGTGAGTGCATTTTTTTGCTCATACCAAACAATTATTTGACTCCAGCTGGTTGTCATACAATTCAATTCAGTCCTGACACCACCTACCTGGAGTTGGCATCAGATTCCGTAGGTTAGTGGCCAAGCTTTACAAAACCACCGTCTCCCCCCCACACACAGACTTCAGATGCCAATCTTGTGATTGCAGTCGTCCAGGTTGTGGACCTGTGCTTCTGACAACTGGATATAAATTGGAGGTACCCACGACCTCATCGTTAGGTTCAATTAACTTGCTAGAGCTTCTCACGGAGCTCAGGAAAACAGTTTACCAGTTATCAGTTATTATCAGGTTATCAGTTATTATAAAAAGGTGTAACTCAGGAAGAGCTAGACAAGAGACCCATAGGGTAAGGCTTGTGGGAAGAGGCTCAGAACTCCCACGTCCTTTCCAGGCACTTCATTGTACCAACACCTCCCCTCGTTTACAAACCGGGAAGCTTTCTAAACCATCCTACAGTTCAGAGATTTTTATGAAAGCTTTATTATGTAGGCAGGTTTGATTAAACTTTTGGCTGTGAGTGTTTAATCCAATCTCTAGTCCCTCTTCCTTCCATGGAGGTCAGAGGGTGGGGGAGAAGCTGAAAGTTCTAACCCTATATAACCACAGGGTTGGTTCCCCTGACGAAGAGCCCCCATCCTTAGGGGTTTTCTAAAAGTCACTTTATTAACGTAAAGTCAGGAGCTAAAGCTTTATACTCCCCACAGACCCCTGGTGGAAGGGACTGGACAGGGTGCAGAATAGATGCCCAGTAAAATTGGGGTGACGTCAGGTAGGTACTTGTTTGTCAGTGACACCTGGAAACAGGTCATTGGCTAGAATGGTCATGGCCACTGCAAGGGTGTGAAATTTGTCCCTAAACAAAGAAATTCATTCTTGTTGCTCTTGTGCTCTGGGTTCCTCTGATGCTCTTGGGAGTCTTATTGCTCAGGGCATGCTCTCCTGCATTTGCCCACATGGTCCACGGCCATGTGGACCCCACAAGCCATGGACTAATGAACTGCTGCTAGGCTGATGCCGAACTGTACCGGCTCCAACCTGGAAAGGAAACTCTGGACACTGGCTTTGCGTCTAGGTCTGCTGAAACCCCAGCTACACTTCTATAACTAGATTAAGGGAAATGGGACTTTGGAAATGCAGAGTAATTCCACCCAAATAAAAGCCACTCAGTCTCCCATGAAATCCTCAGAAAATTCTTTTTCTCAAAATATCATAAGGACCCCACCCCCAGCACCCAGTGGAGAATAGAACAGCCCCATTTCTCTGATAACAAGTGCATTGAAGAAGAAAAAATAAACAATTAGGAATACTTTAAAAAGTAAGAGAAGGATTTCTTTATTGTTACTATAGTTGTCACAGAATTTTTAAAAATACATATATTTATTTATTCAAATTATGTTTATTGACCATCTATTATTGACCTCTCCACCCGACACTGATCTTAATATTCTGGAGAATAAAAATAATTTTGAGACAGTTTCTGCTCTCTAGGATCATATACTTTTATTGACTTACACTCAAAGAAATCAGCATATATGTTCAGTGTTAGTTACTCATTGCCAATTTTCTGTTTGGTTGGTTTCATGTCATGAAACATTTGCTTGCTTGTAACCATTTTAAAAATACAGAGTTGCACCAAATTAGACAATGACTCATGACACTGACATGAGAGTCTTTATACACCTCTGACTTGGGACTTAGGTGTTTAACAGTAAAAGTGATCACAGAAAAGGTTTAGGCTAATAAACAGGTGTAGTTCATTGATTAATACAGTTTATTTAGATAATGACAAATATGGTTCCAATTTTGAGTAGTTTTGGACATAAAGTGTTAAATTTGAAAGGACAGTATTATTAGAGATTTTCTAAAATTTTCTTTTGAAATCTGATGACAGTATTATATTAAACTTTAAATATGCTATACTCTGCTAAAAGCCTCCCTTCTCTCTCACACGTATACTCTCAAACACAGGTTGTGCGTGCACACACCTTCTACAGCCTTCAGGAAATTCTACTCCTTTCTCTGAGTACTAACACTGAAAAACGAAATGATTTATGAACTCACTTTTTGAGGAGCGCATTTTTTCCTTTGGGAACCTACTGTGACAAAAAACATTTCTGAGGTGATTTTTTCCTGGGATTAAAGTCTAAGATTGCTGACAAAATGTGAGAGATTTTACAGTATTTTTTTTTTTTTTTTAGGAACATTAGATTCAACTCTTTTTATATGAAATTACAGTGGAATGAATTCATTTGACTATTTGAAAGAATATTTCCACTAAATATTTTATGATTCTTTAGAGAAACAGAAACATTCTTTTGCCCTATTTGATCTTTTGGAGAATATTCTCTATGGCCCAATTGATTTTTCAAGATCCTTTCTCTTTTAAAAGAATATGTCAGCTCTCAAGTGACCAGTAGTTCTTTTTATCTGATGTGGCCTCTTTAAAACCCATAAGCATGTTTGTGTTATCAGATCTGCTTTAGAATGCTGCCATTCATCTGTTCAATTTAATGCTTGCTCAGGAGGGAGCTGCTGTATTGACTAAGGGCTGTGTCACAATGAAGCTTGGAAAATGAGAAGAGAAAGAAAGGCAGGCCCAAGGTAAGCATACCATTAACTCCACCTAAGACTGCAGTACATCAATAGAGCATTAGACCTAATCATGTTTTAGACAGTCAACCACAGAAAAGAATATCAGAGATATTTATTCAGGAAGGAACACTGTTTTTAGTCTTTAAGCATTTGCTACTCTTTTCTCCCTGAAAATGATGTGTAGTGATTAGTTTTTTATCTGAGCAGACAGGCATTATTCTCTCTTAAAAATTAAAACATGTCCTAGTCTACAGAATAGAAATCAAAATGAAAATGTAGTTTTTACCTTGCCTAATCCTTAAAAGATGCTTATTAAACAAAATAAATCGACTAAGGCCATTCTTACAGGCAGATAACATTTTTGTGTTTTGTATTGATTGGAGAGGAAGTAAGATGGGGTCCCCTTTTCAGTAGCCTATTGAACAGGCCTCCTTTGTACTCATTAACACCTAGTTAAGTCTCAGGACAGTAAAACTTGCTTTTAATTTACAACCAGCTTAGTAAACTATTACTGCTTTTCTGTTTCTGTTGGAAAGTCATTTAACTTCCTTAAAAGTTGAGCTACCTAATTCTTTCTTAAGGATTAAGAAAAAGGAAAGAGAAAGAAAAGAAGGAAGGGCGGGAGGGCAAGAAGCCTGACGATGGTTTATGCTTGTGAGAGGGAGCAGAGTCTCTTACTCCAGATTATGCCTCTTTAAATGTTGACTATTTTTAAGTAGTTATGTTTAAGAACCAAAAAAGTTAGGAAAAACCTCTGACCTTCTGCCTAACTGCCAAAAAGGAAATTAGGTAGAAGACTTGCTCCAGGAAGGGAGCTATTATCATAGATAATGATAGTTTATCATGATCTAGGCGTGATAGACTGGGAGGAACCTAGCAAGGCCCCTTTGGTCAAAGCCCTTCTCTGTGTCTCATTGTTATAGATGGCCCAGCAAACACTTATTTACGAAACACTTGCTTTTCTATCTCATGTAAGTTGCTTTCCCGCCCTTTGAGGTTCCAAACCCCTACCCCACCCCTTTCTCCTTAGCTCAAGATGGTACATAAGTCTTAACAGCCCAATGTGTTCTTGGGTCTCGTATAGCACTCCTGTAGGCACATAAGTTTTAAATTTGGTTATCTCCTCATAATCTATCTCATGTTAATTTTATTATTAGCCAAGCCAGAAGAATTTAGAAAGGTGGGAAGAAATTATATTTTGCATCCCTGTACTTGGAAACCATGCAGCTTAGTACAAAAAATCATGGGATCTTTCTCTCAGGTCTGAATGATTTCTCTACTGTTCACTGAAAAGAAAACCTGGGATTAGCCATTTTCTTTTGTGCCAAGTTCTATGACAGTGGGAATTTGCAGAAGTAATACTTATGTCAACAGATCGTTGTGAAGAACAAAAGAGATAATTTCTATATAAGTGGTTTATAAAGTATAAATTGCAGTGCAATGACTCTCAACCACTACTTCTAGAGAATACAGGCATCCTGTGGGCCAAGGTGAGTGGTTATTGCACTAAAATAACCTCAGGTTAATATTTTCCCAGTTCTCAAAAATAATCAATATATAATGTTCTCCATTTTCAGCCTGCTAAGTCATTTTTTCCTTGCATAGCTCACAATTGCTACCTCTACCCAAATAAGTGGCCAAAAAAACTGATAGAATGCTTTGAAAGTGGCAGACTTAGCCACACTGCACCCCTCTTTCCTTCCTGTTTGAAATGACTAGAAATTACAGGAACAACATAGGGAGCCATCGAACACATAGCTTATTTCTTATCAGTATGCACTGAGCTGGTGTAAGCATCCAGCTGCTTCAGGCACACACACACATGCACACACACACGCACACCACACAGACACACATACGCAGGCATGCACACATTTAATATTAAATTAAACTTGTAACTAACAAAGGGAACACCTCAATGCAAGAAGCAAGAATGAGTTCAAAACTTATAAAAATCAAGAAAGACTGAAGTCCAAGGACTTGTAAAGGAGGCAGAGATGCGTGTACAGATTTATAATTAGAACCTGGAGAGTGCAGATTAAAGTCTGTAGGGAAGAGTTTGCTCTCTGGTTCTTGGGATAGTAAGAACCAAGCTGCCCCAAATAGCAAGGAGTCACTACTGACTAGAAAAATCCTCTTCAGATCAGTTTAGGAAAGCAGCAGGCATATTTGTGATAAATCCTTCAAAATAGGGAAGTCAGGAGAAAAGATGCCTATAGGGCTTAGAAAACACCTCCCTGAGTTGCCCGTTTGTGAGGCTGGGATTGATGATACCCCAGTAATACATGAATTGTAAGGCATGGGCAATTTATTTGTGATTATGCTTCAACTCAGTGGCTCAGATTTATATTTTTGCTGCATATTTAGTCAGCTATGCACCAAAATTTATAAAACAAAGTGTCTTTTTTAAGCAATGCAAATACTCATCTTGCAATATATTAATTTCCCTTTTTTCTCACTTATACTGGAATATTTTTCTGATTTCTTAACTCTCCTCCACTTATTCAATTCTGTTCTATTCTGATCCCATTACACCTGAATACTACAGTGTTAGATTCTCCTACATAACCATAACGCAGCTATCAAAATCAGAAATTAATATTGATACGTTACCACCACCTAATCCTCAAACCTCATTTAAGTTTTGACAATTGTCCCAATAATGTCTTTTTTAGCAAAAGGTACCAGCTATAAATCATACCTTGAATAGTCTGAAACGGTATCTCAGCCTTAATTTCACTTTCATGACCTTGATACTTTAAGGTTTCCAGCCAGGTATTTTTTAGATTCTAAATTGAGTTGTCTGACATTTACTCATAGTTAAGATTCAGGTTTTATGTCCCAACAGGAATACGGTTATGCTGTCGTTTTCTCTGTTTTCTATTAAATTACATCCTGCTTGGATTTTTTCATTGCTGATAATGTTCAGCGTGATCACTTGATGAAGGTGACCCATTAGGCTGCTTCCTAGTTTGAGTCCATATCCACACCCGGCTGCATCTCTCATTCTGCTCGGATTCTGAACACCCCTTGGGCCACCCAGCCGCGCACACCCTCTGCCCTCTGCCTGGGCTTGGACACCCTTCCCGGGCTCCCAGGCGTCTCTCTCTCTCTGCATAGACTCCCAATCTACACTAGGCTACCGTCGGAGTTCAGTGCCTTCCCCGCAAGTTTTTGACAGCCCACGCCTGGTTTTCGGCACTTCCAGGCTGCATACCGTCCTATTTGGTCTGTGACAGTCCATGACAGATGCCAGCCATCATCCTGTTCAGGCTCTGAAGCCCCACACCAAGAAAATTCTTCTAAGGGTGCCCCCCCCACGCTCCTGCTTCAACACCCCATGTAGCGCGCCCTTCCTTAGAGACACCTCCCACGCCCTACTTCACCCCAGCACCGTAGAACTGAATTGATCGGGGAAATAAAAGAAAAGAAAGAAGAAAAGCCCGACTCTACTTGTATACAATGTCTCTTCTTTAGCTTTACACTTAACATGTTTGCTTATTAGAAATACAGATATATCTGGCATTATTTCTATTGTGTTGTTTTGTATTTTTTTAAATTTACTATGATTCTTTATTACTATTTTACCCCCTATTTTCTTTTTCATGTTATGCTAATCAATTTGTTTCCTTTTTTCCAAAGGTCTTTCCATAAAGTTGAAAACTCTTACATACTGTTTTATCATTATAGTTAAAAAAAAAAAAAAAAGTTGAGATAAAATTAACAGTGAAACAAATAGATCTGAACATTTTAATCTAATGAATTTTGATAGATATACCAAGTTACCAAAATTCTGATCAACGATATAAAACACTTTAATCAACGACTTCACTCATGTCTTCTTGCAGGCATCCCACCACCCACAGCCATCATTGTTCAGGTATATAGCCCCATGAAATAGTTTGCCTTCTCTTGAACTTAATCTGAATTGGAGTCAACTGTATGGGCTGTTTGGGGCCTGACTCCTTCCCCTGGGGCAGGTTTGCTGATCACGGCTCCCACTGGTAATGCCTCTGCAAGTTGGCTGATCTACGCTGGGCTCTGCTAGGGCAACTCAACCAGAGAGACTGCCCCAGGCATCTCTCATCTTCCTTCTGTAACCACTGAGGGAGCTTGGTCATGTTCTGTCAAAGGCAGAGGAAGGCAAAGGAGGAAACATAAAATTCCTGTTAAATACAGTAAAACTAGCATATAGTTCTTTCTGCCTTGCTTTATTGGCCAAAAGAGGGCAAAGTGGAGGGCCTGGAATCAAGGAATGAGAAATATATATCCCTTCTGTATTGGGAAGAAATGCAGTCATATGGTAAAGAATATCAGCAGCATATTTGGGCTAATAATTAAATGTACTGAAGTTTGCCTTCTTGGTGGTGGTTCTTTTCCATGTGCAAAATATGATAGCTCCATTCCAGCATCCTAAAAGTTTTGTTTAATCATTGTATCAAGCTCTTGATCCAGAAATATATAAAATGAAGATAAGTTATGTGCTCCTTTTATTTCCAACCTACAGTGGAGCGGAAAGGATAGAAGTGTAATTAATAATCCTGTTTAGAAAGAGGAAGAGCCAAAAGCATGTAGCAGTCACTGGTCCACTGGTGCTGCTAAAATCTTTCCAGGAAAATGTTGTTCATTCAGTCCCCCTGTTCCAGTAGTTTTCAGCTGGGAGTAATTTGCTTTCAGGGGACTTTTGACAATGGCAAGTTGTCAACATCCTTAGTTGTGGACAATGAAGGTTGTGTGCTACAGATATATGGTATGTCGAAGACAGGGATGCTGCTAAACACCCTATAGCAAGCAGGACAGTTGCCCTCAGCAAAAACTTATCCATCTCAAAATATCAACAGTGCTGAGTGTGAAACTTTGCTCTATTCTAAGGGTAGAAAAGAATTCTTTATTAAGCCTGTGTCTCTTCCCTGTGAGTGACTCTCCAGTCCATTTTTCTTGGTTTTTGGTTCTGTCCCCTGGTATATATTTCATGTTATCATCTCTCACCTTCTAGCCATTTCTAAAGAGGGCATTGGAAAAGACACACTACTTAGTGGACAAAAAAAGTCTCAGGATACTTCTTGATGTGGAAAGCAGGAGACCTAGAGGTTCTTTCATATTTTGAATACTATAGCTAATATTAATATTTCATATATTAAGTTCAATACACTCTCTGTGCCAATGCCAAACTAACTCACAACATTTATATTCTTAAATATATGGAGGTTATAATTTGTTATTCTAATTGGCAACATTTTGATGATATAAATGTATTTTAAATAAAATGAAAAGGTTTAGAAAGGAATCGCACACACACACACACACACACACACACACACACACACACACACACACTCTGTATAGTACCCTTTTGGAAAAGTGTTAGTATGTTAAAAAGACCAAATAGAATCCCTGTATTTTTTTAAACGTGTAAATCTTTAATTAAAAAGTAATTGTATATAGACATCTGTTTGGGTTAAAAGAGGCTGTGAAGTGTTCAATGTGCATGTTATCATCTACTAAGAGTGGAGTCAATACTCTCACATAGGTGGACTTTATCTCATCCGACAGGAAAAGATAGTAGAGGATATTGATTAGAGGAAGAGCTTGGGGGAGTGACATTTACAGTACAATGGATTAAGTTTAATGAGAGGACTTACTACTTATCAATAGAAGGCTTAACCTTATCCCCACATTTGTTAGGTGGTATTGTGCAAAATAATTTAAAGTAGATTAAATGATTTATTGACTACACATAAATGTCTGGAAGAAGATAAACATTAATTACCTCTTGATGCAGAATTATTTTCCAGGTCCTGAACACATTTCTCTGTGCTTTTACCTTTCATATACCGTAAGGTTAAAACAAACAAACAACAAACAAACTGAAACTTCATTGTTAAATTAAAACTGAATTTTAATTTTAGAATAAAATACATCACAAACTGTATATCCATTCCTTAGATATTATTTTAAAATTTGTTCCACAAAGTACTCACATTTTCTTGGAAAACTTGACACAATAAATATATATATTTAAAAACATTTTGAATACTGAGATATAAAAAAATAAGATACTTAGTAAGGTTAATGTTCACCTCTAGCAATATTAGTTACCAAAAATTCTAGAGTCTTTCTAGTCTTATAAAGAGTCAAAATTAAAGAAAATTGGTAAAACCTACATCTCTTTCTTTAAGTAAATCCTGAAGTCGTTTAAAAATGGGATGTAGACAAAAAATGAGATACAATTGGAGCAAAGGCATTCAAATTTTAAGTGAATTATGTAACTATAATAAGCTTCATTTCTACTGGTATGTAACATCCCCCTGCATACAAAATTTACATTAATTGAGAATACATTTTTCAAGACCAATTCCTTATTTCCTATTTATTTTTAAGAAGTCCCGACTCTTCCCCCAGCTTTAGAATAAGAATATTATTAACCTAGTTCTCAGTTTTGTGAATTAAGAAGAACTGACCTGAATTCATAGAACAGGGGCTTGGGCTCTGGAAACCAAATCCATAAATTTCTAATTCTATGTCTTCAATATCTTCTTTTTCTAACAAGTTTTGCTTGTTAATTTTAGTTTTTATTGATGGAAAATTGACATACAGAATTGCAGTCTTAATTGTAAAATGTGATGACTCTTGGCAAATGTACACCTTAGTGTAAACAGTACCGAACTCAAAGTATAAATTTCATCACCCATGAATTTTCCTCATGGCTCCTTCTAGTCTATATTCACCCTGGTTTAGGCCACTCTATTCTGATTTCTAGCATATGCTAGTTTTGTCAGTTTTTAATCTTATCAAATGGGATCATACAATATGTACTCTTATGTCTGGTTTATTTTATTCAACACAACTCAGGCACAAACAACAGTATGGGATTACCAAAGGGAAAGGGGGTGGGGGAATAGAAGTGGGTGTAGGGGGAATAAATGGTGATGGAAGGAGGCTTGATTTGGGGAGGTGAACACACAGTACAATATTCAGGTGATGTATTACAGAATTGTACATCTGAACAATTCTGTTAACCAATGTTACCCCAATAAATTCAATAAAAGAAAAATATATATTTTAAAAAGATCATGTCTACCATAATATTCCCAATTACTATGCATGGATGTGAAAGTTGGCCAGTGAAGAGGGCTGATAGAAAAGAAATATTCATTTGAAATATGATGTTGGAGGAGAGTTCTGTAGATATTCTTGACTACCAGAAAGGTGACCAAGTGGGTTCTAGGTCAAATTAAGCCTAAAACATTGCTGGAGGCAAAAATGACAACATTGAAGGTGACCTGCCTATGGCACATCATGAAAAAAATAAGGTTATATGAAAAAGACAATAATGCTGGGGGGAAAGAAGGCAGCAGGAAAAGAGGAAGGACAAATATGAGATGGGTTGACTCTCATAAAAGAAGCCATAGGCATGAGTCTGTAGGAGCCAAGCAGGGCTCCTCAGGACAGGACATTGTGGAGTCACTCATTCCTAGGGTTGCCAGGAATCAGAGCTGATCAACAGCATGTAAAAAAATAAATAAAAGCATTTTGAGATTAATCGTAAAGAAATGATGGCATTTCACATAATAGAATATCAAATAAGTGTCAAGTGAATGAACTAGGGCTCTAAATATGAATATTACAATCACAAGTTTGAGAGAGAAAAATTGACAAAGAATTATACAGTATGATGACATTTGCACAACATATGGAACATCAAAACCATATTCTGTCATTCAGTGACAAATATATTAAAAGTAAAATGAAATGCATGAACTAAAATATTATGGAAATTCTTAAATTGGAAATAAGTAATATAGTACCCTCAAGTGTCTTGTTTATGTTTTATTTATTTAAATGGAGGATAGTTATACATATATTTTTAGGGTGAATGATATCAACAGTACATGTGTAAGATAACCAAATTACAAAATATGCCCGATAAAATATAGCTTTTATGGAAAGACAATAATTGACAGTCATTATAAATAAAATATTAAAAATGACAATAACTGATTGCATGCAAGTAACTGAACATTGTGTCAGGAATAGCTGTAATATTCATTAGCACTTAGTTGACAGTGGATATGTTTCACAGCTATGTCTCTAGCATGCAAACAAAAAACTACATTTATCTACTAAATATGGTTTAGTACGGGCACATTTACTCCTACGAAATGCAGTCACAATGACTGTAGAGAGCATGAGTGATGTTGATCTAATTATCCCATTAACTGCATATGACGTGTGAAGGGGAGCAGAATGCTCATTTTCTAGTTATTAATCCAGATTAACTAAAAAAAGGAGAATAAAAAAGTCTTACATTTTCTTTGCTAGTTGAAATTGATGAACTATATGTGTGGAAAAGCAAGAGGTTTCATGGAATTTCCACTCGGCAGCTGTGCTCCATTTCTTCGTAAGAGCAAGGAACATCAATTAAAAAACAAACACTGGTTGGAAGAACTGAGAATTATTTTCAGGTACTTGGAGGCAGAATAAAAATATAAAGTTTAGTAGAGACATAAACATAGGAGAAAATGTTGTTACATATGCTGTGTTCGATAACAGAATATGAGTGGGAAACTTTCTGGGTTCCTCAACACTCAGGTACTTACCTATTCCTCACTGAAAATCAAGGTTGCCTGCTTATGAAAGCTGCTTCCCAGCTCCTGCCTGGCTGCCTAGGGGCCCCTTCCTTTTTCCTATGTCCCAAGGTTTCAGTCTGCTTTTGTTTTCATAGCACTTATTTCCATCTGCTCTGTTTTGAAGTTTCCCAGCAAAAATATGGTTGTGGAGTAAAGCAGATTTAGCTCCATATTTCTCTTTCCTTGTAAACCTTAAAGTAAGCACCTTTGTTATTTTAATGAGAGAAGCTGTTGATTATAGTGTGAATATCACCAACAGAAAGGAAGGCACATGTCTTAGCCAGCTTGCCTGCTCTCACAAAAATATCATAGGCTGAGTAGATTGAACAGGAAAACATTTGATTCTCACATTTTGGGAGGCTGGGTGGTCCAAGACCAAGGTTCCAGCAGACTGGCAAGAGCCCTCGCCTTGGCTTTTAGAGAGCACAATGGGGGCGAGGGGGCTCTGGTCCCATCATGGAGGCCCTACCTTCATGATCTCATTTAATTACCTCCCAAAGGACTCACCTCCAAATACCATCACACTGAGGGGTAGGGCTTCAGCACAAGCATTTAAGGGAGATGTAAACATTTGTATGTTTATGTCTGGACTCCTAAAAATCTCACTAAAGTAGAAGATCCTGAATTTTTGTCAGATTTATTTCCTACCCTCTAACACACAAATATCTTACCAAGAAGAGTGGTTGCTACTTCTTGCTCACTAGGTCCAATCAATATAATATCAATATAATGAAACAGTGTGAACAGTGTGATAGTTTGTGGAAGGGGAAGGTGAGCCAGATCCCTGTGGACTAAATTATAACAGAGCTGGAGAGTTGATATCCCACCGAAGCAAGACAGTCAAGGTGCATTGTAAAGTAAACTGCCTTTGGGGGCCTTTAGTTAACAGGTAGAGAAAGGTAAAAAGCATTTGTCAAGTTGATAACTGCAGACCAGATACTGATGGATGTGTTTGTTTGTTCAAGCAACTGAAACCACATCTGGTACAGCAACTGAAATTTGGAGTAACCACCTGGTTAAGCTTACAATAGTCCACTTTCATTTTCCATGATCCAGGGGTTTTCCCCACAGGCCAAATAGGTGAGCTGTGTGGGGATATGGTGGGTATCGCCACCCCTGCATCTTTTATGTCCTCAGTGGTGGCTGTAATCTCTGGAACCCCTCCAGGAATGCAGGGTTGCTTTTGGTTTACTACTTTCCTAGAGGCAGATGTAGTAGCTTGTATTTGAGCTTTCCTACCATAATATCTCACACTCCACAGGTCAGGAAACCAATGTAGGGATTCTGCCAGCTGCTGAGTGTGTCTAATCTAATTATACACTCCACAACTAAGGAGATAACCACAGGATGGGGTCAGGTCCCACTGGACCAACTGTGGGACAGACCTGAGCTAAAACTCTGTCGATGACCTGACCTCCATAAGCCCCTAGTCTAACTGGAATGCCATAGTGAGTGACCTTTCAGGTCTCCTGGAATTAGTGTCAGTTCAGAGCCAGTGTCCAGTAATCCTCAAAAAGTCTGATTGTTTCCTTTTTTCTAATGTACAACCACCCTGGAAAAGGCCATAGGTCCCTTCAGGGAAGATTCATTTGAAGGGCTCTTGTTCAGTAAAACTGGATAAATCTGGGAATTGATTGAGGGGCTGTGGCTCTCTCTGCTTATGGTTCAAGTTAGACTTCTGCTCCCTTGACCTGAACTCTTCCACTATACAAATCAAGTAAGAATTTAGTAGATTGCCTATCTATTCCACTTCCAGGGCTCCATGATAAACTAGCCAACCCACTGTCTCTGTGAGTCAGACTATTCTGATTGCCACTTTCACTCTGCTGTCCTTTGGGTAACCATGCCCATCTTGACTTTGGTGATTAAGTGCTGCCACTCGCCCTCTGTCTCACTGGCATTCAATTATCCCCATTATATTTAGGTCTCCAGGAGTTCCCACTGTAATGTCTGATCTACAAAGAAGAGCAACTACAGAATTCTTTGAAGGTAATGGAACTCCCCTAACAAGTTTACTTCTCACAGTTGCAAAGAAAGATGTGCCCTCTGGATCCTCCCAGGGTGGGTGAGCAAGTCCACAAGATAAATCCATTATAACATTCTTATCTCCCTAAAATGTTGCATCCCTTCCTCTACAGTATACTAAGGCAGTTTTGGCATTTCATCCTAAATGATTTAGTGTAAGCCACCTTTTTGTCCATGTTTCAGCCAACCAACCAAACTATTAGAGCTCTTCGAAACCCTCTTGTAGCAACACTAAGTGCAAAAAAAAAAATCTGTTTTTTGAGCCTATATCCATAAATTTGACCAGATCCAACTTTATGTTCCTTCCACCACTATCTCGCACCTCCATTAATATCCATTCCCACACATAAGCCCAGGATTTAGAAAAATCATATAGTTCCTTCAGAGTACAGGATTAAACTTTTTCCTTATGGATTACACTTCCTTCTTCACCCTTTGTTGCCTGAAGGGACCTGAATCTAGTTACAGATCTAGAATCAAGAGGTCTGGCAGAGTAAAGAGTTCAGAGGAAAATCAGTATTGTCTTGAAAGGCAAGCAGGATTGATCTCTTCAGACAAAGGTGAAAGCAGTGCTTCTACATGCCAGATAGGTCAGTAGAATTTCAACGTTTAATCAGTGTCCCTGGCTTCATCAGAATCACATGTCCCCTTCCAATTTTAAGGACCTCACTTCGTGCCAGCCAATGCCTTTACTTTAACAGCAGACATCATGTAAGATTGGGATTTCAATTTGTGTTGTAATTCAGTCACTCTCAGGTTAAAACTTTCAGGTCATTTATGAGTTAGAAAGCACTAGAGATGGGAATTTGAATCCCTGAGTATGTTTTGCTTCCCCTATTCGGTCCAGGTCATTCAAGGCAACCAATCAAACTCATTATACTTATTAGTTTGACAAAAATGTTCTAAGGTTTCAAATGTATGGTTACCCAGAACCTTGCCTCTGAAAAGTATTTGATTAGCAGTATCTTATGATATTTTGTGTATTTCTATTGCTATTTTACACCATGTCCATTAGGGCTCTCTTTACTACTAGGAATTGAGTCATTTGAAGCCTTTAAATCTAAAGAATAAATTTTAACGGCCTCAGAACCAATCCTCCAGACTTACCCTTAAGATTCTGTTCCTCGACCAAAATCTGAATTAGTTTAGTCAGATTCTCCAAAGAAACAGAATATATATATTCACACACACACACACGAATATATATATATATATATACATATATACACACACATACATATATATGTATATATATATATAATATTGAAGAAAGTTTGTAATTTTGCTGTAGAAGTTATCTTAGTGATTTTATAGTTATGAAATATTGTCTTTATATGGCTATTTTAAACCCTCTTAAAATGAAGTTGTACTCTCTTTCTCCCTCCCCCAACAATTACACCATCACCCACATTTAGTAAATACTAATAGCTTTCATTCATTTATCTTTGGTCTTCACATATGTTTTATTTTTCACTCTTTGATTTGTTAACCTTAAATAATACTCTGATACCTGGCAAGTACAATGAGGCAATTAGCAAACTAATTTTACTTTCGAGCTACTTACCAAGCACATTTCCTCCAGTTTTGTGTTAGATGAATGATTCCCACATTGTCCGAGCATATAAAATGTACAGTCCATTCTTTCAACTCTATTCTTCCTTTGATTTATTTGTTAGATCAGCAATTACTCTTTTCACCTGGAGTTCATCTTCTCATAACATTCTTAAGAAGGCTCCTGCAAAGCATATTCGCTAAGTTTCTTTCTTATTCAAACTGTGTCCTTGTTTTTAAGCTTCATGGTAAACTTGTCTTGCCTCACAGTTTCTTTCCTAGAATGCCTTATAGATTTCCCTATACTCTCTCTTCTGAACGGAGTGGATTGTGACTGTGACAAGTTTTCATTATAAAATGATGACCATATATATGTTACCACATAAAAATGGAACAGCTCCAAGAATGAAATGGGGCAATATAATGAAATAATAATTACCCTGGGGTCATAGGCATAAAGTCTGACTGTCCTGAGCAAATCAGGATTAGTGGAGCTTTGTCCAGAGACAACTATGATTTATTAGTACATGGTCCAGGAAAAAATTATAGATATATGAGGAAATGAGACAGGAAATTAAGAGGTGTCCAAAAAAGAGTGAGATATTTTAAAAGGCCCAAGAGAGTAAATTGAGTTCAATCCGTCAAAGATGATCTGTTGAAAGTATGAGCAGAACTTCAGAGTTTTCTTGATTAGAGACAAGGAGCTTGGAGGATTTGTACCTCTGTGAACTTTTGTCATTGTTTACTGGAGGACGGCACTTCTGAGGTAATTGTTTTTTCTATTTTTGCAAGCAAACCTGGCTTTCACCACATGTGCATAGTTATCTGACAGGGTTGCTGGTGCTGATCTTGAGAATGAAAATATATATGGCAGCTTCATGGAAACAGATGCCGAAGGGGTTTGATAGAATATGAGTGGAGCACTAACAAATCCTACGGTTCCAATTTGAGGGGTACTCACTATGAGTTACTCCAAACTGTGCTTAGTTACCATTTCCAGGGTGGTGCTGGTGGGGGGTGATTACAAGAAAAGGGTGAGTGGCCCTAACTCGCTGCAGTCAGTCTCTGGGCCATAGTTATTTTCATGGCCCTTCTCTTCCATTTATTCTTGAGTGTCTGTGTGTGTGTGCATTTGTATGCATGCTGTGAAGTAAGATTCCACCCCTTTGTCCTCAAAGACATTTACATTTGTTCTAGGGCAAATTGTCAAAAACATTATTCTTGTTAAATAACCATGACATCACTGTCGAAAAAAATAAGCTTGTAAGTCTGGACTTTCTTTCTGGATTTTCTTTCTTTTTTTCCATTCTCTATATGTTCAGTTGTCCACAAGTGTGCATGTCCACCTATGCTAGTCTGCCTTGATGGTGCATAAAAAGACTATATAGGGAGTCTTGAAATAAAAATATATTGCTCCTCTGGCTTTGTTCTTCTTTCTAATCATTGTGGATATAATAGGTTCTTTGAATTTCTACATACAATTTAGAATTGGCTTGATCATTTGAATTTCACTGAGTTTTCATTGAATCTAAAAATCAATTTGGGAAAGGTTAATATCATAATAAGCCTCCCAATCTGTGAGCAGGCTATATGTCTTAATTTAGGTCTTTCTTTCAGCAAAGTGGAAAAGGTTTCAGTGAACTGGCATAGCATATATTTTGCTAAATTTATTCTTGTGTTTAAGTTTTTATGTTTATTATTAAAGCCATGTGTTATAACTTGTATGAAACGTTTCCCTTTTGATATTGTGCTGGCTAGAACTTACATACAATTTGAATTGCAATGGTTAGAATGGACATCTCTGCCTTGTCCCAGAACTTGTAAATAATTCTGCTTTTATCTAGGACCAACTTCAGGCTTCGTAAACTGTGTAGTCCCACAGGGTCTCATGCTCAGAAGGTCCCTATTTTTGGTTTAATGCTCTTTTGTCACTGCCTTGAAATTCTTAATAATTTGACCTTCGTATTTGTGTTTTATAAATGAAGTTCGATTGGGACACTGGAGCATGAGAGTGATCAGGAATTGTGGAGGATGTGTGTTCACTGTTCCTTACTGTTCCATTCACAGAGTATTTGCAATGCCCCTTGAGCACAGAAGTCCAGTGGACACGCCATGCATGAACGGCCAACAGGGCTCAAAGCCAGCACAAGATAAGCGCCTTAGATCTACAAATGAGTGAGCAGGGGTTGCCAACCCTGAGAGGCCTCACTTTCCCTTCAAACTGCAGCTTACTTTGAAGGCACAAAGCAGGCAATGACTTTCTAAGAAATGCAAACAACACAGAAACCCTGTAATGTCATTTCCCCCCACTGTTACTTTCCACTGTTAACTACTTATTTTGAAAATAATGACAGAGAAGAAAAGAAAAAGAAAAAATGACTCATAATAATTCTTTTTCTATCCAGTCCTTTTTAACTACCTTTTCCACCTATTTCCTTTTGTTGGTGTTTACTTTCTTTCTGTCAGCCTTTTGATTTAGCTTTTTTTGTATTTTATTTTACTTCTGCCATGAGTTAATCAATGAGAACTATTTTAATGGATATTTTAGTGTTCACAATACATCCTTATGCTATTAGTTTACTTTCACATAATATTGTACCACATAAACAAACAGCATAAACAGCCTATTATGCCCTAATGACAGTTAAAGATGAAAGAAAACTTCTATATTGGAAATCATTACTCCTTTTTGTGTATCTCAGTTTCCACCCACCATCATTTTTCTTGCTTGAAAAACTTTAATATTACATCAAGTTCAATTTAGTTGGTGACAAATTTCCCCAACTTTCTGGAAAAACATTTAGCTTACCTTTATTGGTGATGTATATTTTACGTGATATAAAATTCTGTCAACTATTAATCTTTTTTTCATGCTTTAAGAATGTTCTGTTGTCTACGAGACATCATTTCTAATGAAAAATCCATGACCATTGTTATCATTGATCTCCTGTAAACTATGAATAAACCTTCACTCTAAGTACACGTCATTTGTATTTTACAACAGACCAAAGTGGGTACAAGCTCATTGTCTAAGCATCATCCTTCCCTCTGCTACCTGCTCTGCAATTTTCCAGCCAAATCCACCTCCCTGGACTCCTATACCCCCGAACTCTTATCTTCCTGAATTCCTCATCTCAGTGAGATTATCATGCTCTACTTTGGGTACCACTCTCTTCATCAAGTTCAAGAAAGTCCCTTCAGACAGAAAGCCAGAGTAATTGGAGAGCTTACCTCGATTCTCTCCCTTCTCTCAAGGATCACAGTTCTACACTGCTTGTTATCCAGGGTCTGAAATATCCATATATTTCATCCAGCTTCCTGGTTGCCAGGGGCAAACGGGCAAATCCATTCCTAGTTATTCTACCACAGGGCAAAGCAAATTATTCATTTGCTTTTGCTGCATTTATTCTGGCATTTTAGAATTCTTTTTGCCACCCCCCTAACTCCCCTCCTGCATTCTTCACTTCTGTTTCTTTGTCGACTGCTTTTTCCTGAGGCATTATTCTATCTCAGCTTTCACCACACAGTTTCTAACCTGTATGGTGCCACCTTTTTCTAGGAGTGCATTTTAGTAGGTGATTTCTAAGATCTCTGTCCCCTCTGTCTCTCTGTATCACCATGATACAGCTTTGCTCCCTGTTATTGGTTGAACTGTGTCCCCTCCAACCAAAGTTTATGTACTTTATAGAGATAATCACGTTAAAATAAGGCCACTAGGGTGGGCCTTAATCTATGTACATGGGGATATAATGATGTGTTCATACATGTAGGTATATACATATATACTTGTTACATACTATATATGTGTATGCATAAGCATACATATACATGCACACTTATTTTGTAGTACAGTAATTTCTAATAATTAGATATATCTTTTTATGGAATGAGTGTCAGTATAGAGGTAGAAATGCCTGCATTTTTCATTGTCCTATAAGGCAAGGAAGATTAGAACAGGGAGCGTCACAGATTACCTCACTGCAGAGACAGCAGGTATATGAAAACAACCGGATTATGGAATTAACTCATAATAGCATAGTCATAACTAAAATGTAACACTTAATGAACATTAACACTAATAGTTATGAAATTATCTAATTATCTAAGGTGAAATAATTGTGTAATTATATCATCAAATGTCTATATCTCATCAAAACAGTGAAACAATTTCAATTTTATACATTAAAGTGCATCACCCTTGAAATAGGCCTCAAATCTTCCTATAAAGTTCATGAGTGAAGCTTCATTGGCCAAAAATAATGATTTCTGTTTCATGAGGAAATTTCAGTGACTTTATAACACACAGTTTTTTGGGGTTTTTTTGGTCATTTAAAGAATTTTCTGCATCTTAGCGATGTGGCCAAACTAGTAGTCTTCTCTTAAAATTAGCAGCATTATTCTGAAAAATTTGAAATTGACTCATCACTACAACTTACAATAAAAAAACTGTCTGCATTCAACTTTTTCTCTTTAGTTTCCTAGCAACATACCCAAAATATAACAGCAAATTAATGAATAAAATGCATTTTTACTCTACCCAGCACAGAAATACTTTTTCAACAGCATGCTCGAAATTGTGAGAAGATATGGTTTCCAGTGCTACATTTTTGTAAAGGGACAAGATTATGTCACGGGACTCAGAACAACCTTAGAACAAAATAGTTTCTATATTAAGAGATGAAATTACCTTGAATTTGTGATTTTATTTTTCCTGTAGTAAATCCATCAGGTCTTGCATACAGATGTCACTAATCAGTTTTAAGCTGTGTGTTCAAATGAATAGCTACATTACTCCTATATGTTAACTGTTGTCTCTTGCAATAATTACTATTTAGGTTTGCAAAGTATTCATTAAATGTCTGCCAAATTACTTAAAAATCATAATAGACATTTAATGGGTGCTTTAAAACTGAAATAGAAATTACGTTTGATTATAAGTAAGTGTGGGTTTTTAAAGCTATCATTAGATGTCTATTAAGACCATTTAACTTAAGTGTTACATAATTAGGGCAGAGCCAGGATTTTAATTGCACATTTGCAAACTGCTCACTAGCTTTGCTAACTATTCATTTATCCACTGCAGAAAAGTGTGAGTGAGGTATGAGGATTATATCTGGTTTTCTTTTTTTCTCTGTGAGCAATTTTTCACTGCACTTCATGGAGTTAAATGATGTAACAAATCAAAAAGCATATCATGTTCAATAATGAGGCCATATACAAAAATTTTTTAAAAAGATTTATATTGAATATATATCTTCAATGGAGGATACACTTCATGTATCCCTCCCTATAAAAAACACCTCTTGATGAGCCAAGAGGCATTGTCTTCCCCACTTTTCAGACTGCTGTTTAATATTGATGCTACAACCGAATAGCTGAGATAGAAAATAATTGGTATCAAATTATGATTCAGCGCTTATTGTCTGGATCCTAGAAAGTATATCCCAAGTTGCCAATAAAAAAAGCATAATTTCCCATTAATTACCTCACTAAGCAATTGCTTGTTATCACAGAAGTGAAGTGGGGATTAAAAGAGAGACTAAATTACACTTTTATGCCTTGAAGTACCAACTCATCTTGAAGTGAAGATTGGTAAACAAAATGCAAAGAGACGTAAGATTGTAATTCGGTTGCAGGTTCAATTCAGTAGATAAAGTGCCCCAGACAGTAGGCTTTTAGAGGCACTAAAACTCCTTTGCGAAGACATCCACTTTTAGTTCTTCAGTATATCTCCATTAGACACCTGAGCTTGCCTCTTGTAAACCTGAAAAGGAAAATATTCTGCTGAGAGGAAATTTATTTATATATCATTTCTTCTCTGAATGTTTTTTCTTCCTGGAAACATTTGCATTTAAACAAGCTTTTGATTTCTTTGGAACCCATCCGCCTACATTTACCCTATTTTTTAGCCCTGAATAAACATCACCTGGGAAATAGGTTGTAAATACTCCTGTTGCTCCACTTTCTGAATTTGGTACCTATCCACTTAAAGTCCTGATAGGAACGCAGCTTGGCCCGTTTAACTTGGGACATGGCACCAGGATCTTTGGTCTCTCCACATGTTCTTTATTAATAAAGGTAATCTGACTGAGGCAGTAGGATCCATAACCCCTTTAGTATCTTTGGATCCATTTTAAGGAAAACTAATAAAGGAGAAGAGAGCTTAGAGCAAATGATATTACAGACCTAATTTTCATGGCGCCCACTGGATTTTCTCCATCTCATCAGAATTCCCATCTCATCAGTTATTCCAAATCTTAAGAAGTCCCTACTTGTTTGTTTCTTTTCTATTTGACTATCTTCTCACTTAAATCGTTACAAACAAAGTAAAACCTTTGGGGCCAACTCGCCACTTAACATTTGCCTCGACTTGGCTGGGACTAGTCACAGGGCCATGCTTGGCGAGTTCTATGTACTTTCATGTGTGTTCAACTTGGTGAAAGTCGAATGTTCTATCTTCAAAAGGAAATATTTTTCTTGGGAAAATTATTTAAATTTGTTGCTGATATTTTTAAAAAATGGGTACTTTCATAATAAAAAAAAATCTAGATTTCTTTTGATTTATTTAATATGGGAAAAATAAGCAACAGCCTATTTTGAATAAGAATTTGAGTGGATTTGAACTTCGGCTGTGTCAAAGTCACATAATCACTTCAATAATGATGAGGTGACAAATGGACATTTGTAATCACTCTTGCACTATTTGTTTTTACACATAGACCTTTTCATTGGTTTACACTAGGCAGTTTACACTACCTCCATTAGATGATCATCTCTAGGTTCAACACTGAGCACAGAGCCTAGTTTACCATGAAACAGAAGTTTCCTTTAACGTGTACCAGCTTCCAGGAAGAGACTCCAGCAATGTGTTCATATCATCCTATGTTTCCATAAAATCTACAAAAGTAAGACAATTTCACATTACTTTTTTGATGAGGTCCCTGAAAATTATGTAAGCTTCAGTCCTCCCAAACCCTGGCTCCACCACTGGCTGTGTGAAAGTGAAATTCTAACCCCAGTCACCAGCACAGTGGAGTGAACATTTCTAATGACAGCTTTTTTTTTTTATCTCCTAGAAGACGATCTTTGATAAATTGGACAAATTAATGACATGATATTCTCATAGAAGAATTTGAAGAAAAATAAAATACAGGTGTCACTTGCCTACAAGACATGTTGTTTCTTGCTGCAGATATAAAAATGTTAGCCCTGACCTCTTTGTCAAGAACAAGCCAGAAACATGTCTTGTGGAAATTAAGAATTTGCACATACAGTACAATTCTAGTGAATTTGGAATGAATATATGCTGTTTCCATTTTATCGGACTCTCATTATAATTTTTTTGTGTGGATATAGTTTGATAGGCAATGTATTTAAAGTAGATAGATGTTTGCAGTTTTTAAGCAGCAAGTGAGAAGAGATATCTAAAGCCAAATAGAGTCTTCCAGTAAGTTTTAGAAATTATTTTCTAGCAGTTAATGATATTCACTCCTATAATGATTCAAAGATCTTTATTCCTTTTGAAGCAGTATGTTGATATTCTTAGGTGTTGAAAACAAGGCAGAAAAGAAAGAACTGAAGACGAGATTAAATAGGTTACTATCAGAATATGAAGAAGCAATTTTAAGTCACATTAATTATTCTGGAAGAAATCCTGAAAATGTTGATGGTTTAGATACATTTTGAAGAGTATTTGCAAGTGAACTAGACAAAGAAAAGAGAGAGTAATAAATTAATGCTGAGAGGATGTATGTAGAGTTTATATACCAGGTTTGGTGAGAGTCTACTGCAATTGGTTTAATAGAGTTGCAATGACAAGTATTCAGATACTAATATCGGAAAAAACGACAGATATATAAATCAGCTAGTTCAAAAAATCAGGAGATGAGATTAAATTCAACATTGGCCATAGAGGATGTATATATCAAAATTCCCATTCAAGTCTCTCCCTTCATGTTTAGTATATCTTATTAAAGCATGTCTGACAAGTTTCCCTTACCTATTGGCACTCAAATACCTTGCCATACAAGCTAAAATACATATTCTCCCCAACTTTCTTGGTGTTATTTAAGTGCAGAGGAAGTTTCATTCTATATCCTTAATGTACAATATTTAAAAGCCTCTATTTTTGCTAGGTATTAAGGAAAGGAAGGTTAGCATAAATAGACATTTTTAGTTTTAAGGACTCTAGGGATGGACTTCATTGCAATCTCTGGGAATTACCTGCCTTAAGTCTCTTTTAAAAAAATGGGCAGAAAGTTGTAATACATTAGTGGCTTTATTACAATTTAAATTTTAAAAGAATAAACAAAGTCATAGAACTTTCTCTAGGATACTTTCTGCTGTCTTACAATAAATCTATTGCTTTATTGTTAAATTGTTTATGGTTCATTTTTTGAGCCTTGTGGGCTACGATTTTGTGTGTCTCTACAAATGGACATTGATTGCTCTATTTAGAAATCACTTTTCAGTGGTAAGTTGAGTGTTATTTATCCTGATCTTAGTTTTTATAACTTCCTTAAAGATAGTCTACGCTAGGGACATGACTTCTGATGGTTCTATTTGAATTGACACAAAGAAGACTAGAAATTTACTTCTGTAATAAATTGTGCAATATTTCCTTTTAACTTGTCAACCCCTCTCTTTAATACTGCAATTTATCCATCAAAACCAGTTCATACGATGAAAAATAAATGTTGCATAAAAGTAGAGTGAGGTTTTAAAATTCACTTGTAGAATGTATCTGTATCTTAAAGGAGACTGAAAAATATAGAGTTAGAGTTGGAAAGTAAACCTAAGACCAACTGCTAAATAATGCAGATAAAGCAGGTGTGTGTGTGTGCACGCGTGTGCATATGGGACTGTTGTTTTGCTATTTTTTACCACAACTCTGCCACATTTTAAAAAATCTATATGACAGTTTCTGTGGGAAGTCTAATGGTCAATGGAAAGTGGTGAAAGAAAAATTGGGGAAAATATTTGAAAATTTTCACATAGAATTGTTTTTTGAACCATAGATTCAATTGTTCTCATGATTTCCGATAAATCGCTTTAGAGCTTGATCATTAAATCATTCAGAAATAATTTTCTAGGAGTAATGACAACCATGCCATCCCTTAGCATATGTTTCTTATCACACCCCTTTTGTGATTTCATGTATCCTGTTATTATTCTTCTCAGTGTTTGATCTTCCAGACAAATGGTGCTTTGAGGCTTTTAAAATTGAAATGCAAATCTTTTTATAGATTGCTTAAAAAGGAATCCTTATCTGCAAAATATCTTATTGAGCTAGTCACTTTTGATGGGGTAACAAGCAACTCCCCAAATCTCAGTGTCTAATGAAGATATTTGGTTCTTGATCACAGCACATAAAAACCAATGGCCATTGTTGCTGTCCTCAGGGAATGGTCTACTGTGTGTCTGTTCTATGTAGCTTCTCAACCTCGTACAAAAGCCTTAGGAGCAGCTCCTGTGAGCTCTCATAAAGGAATTGTCTTCAAATCAGACTCATAAAAAACTAAGAGAATCTAAGCATGAAGCTTTACTAATAATCTTAAATTTGCAGTCAATCAAGTGTCTCAGACAAAGAGGAAAGGGTTCCAGGCCTAGACTGTGGCTTTCCCAAGCCTTTCTTCCTGCACCAGACATGCACTTTAAAGGGTTTCAAGCAGCTAATAGTCTAGGACTAATCTAGCCTCATTTGTAAGGTGATAACCATTTTAAGGATTCTCACCAATTTTCTGTTAATCATGAAGTTTTACTCTTCTGAAAAGTGGGAACACGAATTATTCCAAGACCACTAGAGCTTCAGATTTTGTGTTTCTTTTCTCTACTGTCACCTCCCAAACCTCAAGTAGTTTTCTCTCATGCATGTGCCTACCAGTATTAATTAAAAGTATAGGAAAGAGCACTTCTCGGTCGCCATCTCCTTGTGAAAGTCCCTCCACCTGTGCACTGCGCTCCATGAGTTTGAGCTTCCTTCACCTTCTCGAACTCTTGATTTCTGTCTCTTATTTCATCAAGGCAGCAGGGCTTGTTTAGTTTATCCTAACTTGTGCTGGAAATGGCATATAAATAGGAAGGTGTTTTCTCTACTTTTCTCAAGTCACCTGAAAATACTTCCAGGTATTGAACTGGTGCAGCATAAGGCTAACCTCACTTGTTTCCATTCGCCTCATAACCACAGCGTTGCACTATTGTTCCACTTATGAAAAATAATGTTTTATATATTCGGCCCAGTTGCCTCTTCGTTGAGTTTGACAGGAAAACCCAGTCTTTGTTAATTAATCTTGACTTCGATAGTCAACCATCTTATTTTAGATGATTTATGGAGAAAAAAGCAGGGAGATGAATCAACTTAAAGGCATTTTGGAATTTAAAATTAAAGTGTTAGTTTCCAGTATTATAGACAACACCTTGTCCAAGTTATCAAAATTAACATCATCAGTAATGAGATATATCAGTATCCTGTACCTCCTGATATAAAATACCAAGAAAGACACAGCATCACTTCTGTGGTATTCTTTTTAAAAATACACAATTTGAATTTAATTATGAGCAAATACCAGACATTGAGGGACATTCTATAAAATACCTATCCAATATTCTTCAAAAGTTTCAATACTATAAAAAAGAAAGACTGAGGAACTCTTCCAGGCTGAAGGAAACTAAGAAGAAATTATGACAAAATGCAATGTGTGAGCCTACCTACATGTTCATACCACCTATCCTTTGTGTTAAATTACAACCTAGAATTTTAAAGTGATGCTTTCAAGGCTGACAGCTATCACAGTTTTGCCTGTCTTAGGAAAAAATTTATTCTGAATGCAAAAGAATCATCTTTTACATAGGCCTATATTGCACCCCTTAATTATAGATCATTTTGCTAGATAAATCAAAGTGGGGTGAAAATAGTTTTTAAGCATAAAGTTAGAAAATTTGCTTTAACATTAATTTAACATTTCCAATGTGCATATTCACTATAAAGATACTTGCCACCTCAAAGGTAATGCCTAATGCATCTTCATTGTGATACAGTTTTTAAAGGTGTTGCTTATTAAATTAACTTTAAGTTCAACGCTGAGTTACAGAAGATAATGACTTTAAAATATTGGAAATATTGTTTCTCTTTCTCATAAACTTGGTAGTTGAGGGCTTGTACTGCAGCTCCACAGGCATCATTGTCCCATCCATGTTGTTGCTCAGCCACCTTCAATCTTCAACCCCCAGCTGTGGTCCAAAGTCACTGCTCAGCTGCTGGTCATTATAGCATTCCAGCTTTCAGGAAGGAAGACATGATAAAAGAAAAGTTATTAGCACAATATTTGTTTATGTCTCACAAATCAGATATTAATTGCAGGCTCACAGTCAGATGTGAGGGAGATTGAGAAGTGCAGCCTATTTCGGGGAGCCAGGTATATGGGTATTATATTAGTCTATAAAAGTAAAATAGATATTAGGGAACAGCTAGTAGTTTTTGTAAAAATTACTGAATGAATAAGTAGAAAGATAAAAAGATCTGTAACCTATCCAAATAAGAACCTTTATTTCACGCATAATTTTTACATAATCCATGACTTAAAATGTTACACAATAGCCCTTTCTTTTGTATACAACAGCAGAAATATTGTCACTTACTGATAGGGTTCATCTCCTGTCTCCAAATTTAAAATTCTGCTTAAGATGTTTATTCACTTAAACTAGAAATGACTAAGACCATTAAAATGAATTATTGCATCCCATTAGTCCAGAATATAACACAGTCCCAGGGAAGAAAAACAGTTATTGCGAACAAATATTTTATTAAACCATTGAATGTGTCCAAATTGTATGGTGCTGAACACATTTCTTAGGGAATCTTATTTGCAGGCCATTGTGCACACATCCTATTTCTTCTATACTGTCATCTCTTGGACAACTTCACGGTACATGCCATAGAAATATATCATTATAGACTTTAATTGCATGCACTTTATGGCTGCTGCCAACATAAAGGTAAAAAGATTAATCACCTCTGTACTTAGTGAACATACTAGGGCCTTTTAAAAATTTCAATCTTGTTCATTTTTCCAAAAGGTTCATTTGAATGCACAGAGCTACATTTTGATTGACTGCCTTCCCAACTATTTCAGCGGTTAAACTAAAAGCCAGGACATTTATCAACAAGAAGAAAAACCCACTTGGAGTACAGTATACCTGGGGTAACAACATTGAGTAAAACTAGCAGAAGCAGTTGAAAGACCTTTGCAATGTTTTAAATAAAATGGCAAAGAAAAACCATGTATTAAGTACAATCTCTATTTTTTCAAAAATGCAGTTACACATGTTTAGAAACAAAAGAGGATGCTTTTTGCTTTTAAGATGGCTTTAAACGGAAATACAAGAGGCTGCTCTATCAAAAGTTGAGCAGTAAGCACACTTTCTGTAGATTTTTAAACATTGTGTTGTGCTCAATCCTTTGGTGGTGGTCACAATCCCTGGTTATCATTTGTGCTTTAAGCTGTCTGTGTTCTGGAACATGTTTCCCTGCATTGCCCTAAGTACTTTCAGTTACTCTGGAGGGAAATAAGTATTATCAAAAGCAATGTTTGTTCAGAATCCTACCTCTAGAATATGAGCCAAAGTTTGACAGCTAATTTTAGACCCCTGCCTTTTAAAATAGATTCCAGGATTTCATTTCTGCTATGTCTGGTTGTGCCAAACCAGACTTATTTCTAGGTTGCTGAGTAGAAAAGCTTGCAGTGTTTTACAGCATTGACTGGCCCATGGGTGGGAAATGCTATCCTGTGAAGAGAGGGGAAAATATCAAGTGTGAAGGTGCCACAATTAACAAGTGAGATCAGAACACAATAGCCCTAAATCTTACCTCTGTGAGTCACACTGACACACTCACCCTGGGAAAATGCCAACATTTCCAGCACAGTTGGTCCAGGTAACATCTTACCCGATGGAAAAGGGTGAGTAAAATTTCAAGGAGCACCTCAGAGTACCTGGCTTCTCTCCTGGGGGTATCCTCTTGGAAGCTGCCATTCGGTTCATTTGAATAAAATGCAAATACGTGCAATGTATGAATGGTTTTAAACATTAGTATCCTAGATATCAATTAAATATTCTCTTTGGTTAATATAAAAATGTTTTCTACTTCCCATACAATACTATTTTGGAAACATAAAAGCCTCCCTTTTTACTTGAAATTCCATAAGTCTGAGTCATATGAAGTACAGAATTCCATGCAGCTTTACTAATAATTACCCTATGCAAGTATTAAAAATAATTCTAATCAGTTTTTATTTTTAATGAGATTAGTTCTAATTAAAATTTGTGTATGGGGAGAACTTTAAACAGTAAACCACTTTGAAGCAGCTTTCATGTTATATGGTTGTCTTCTGCTTCGGTAAATCACTTTTTAAAAATATATATATAACTTTATTGATTTCAGAGAGAGGAAGGGAGAGGGGGAGAGAGAAACATCAATGATGAGAGAGTCATTGATCGGCTGCCTTCCGCACGCCCCCGACTGGGAACTGAGCCCACAACCCAGGCATGTACCTTGACAGGAATTGAACCATGATCTCCTGGATTCTAGGTCGATGCTCAATCCCTGAGCCACGCCCAACCAGGCTGAAAATTACTTTTAATTTGTATAGATTTTTCTCCCTGAGAAAATTATTTATTAATATGAAAATATTGCTCAAAAATATTTTTAATGTTTAAATTCAGAAAAAAAAAAAAAAAAAATTGATATGCTATGAAACGGTACCCATTCTGCATTACACTATGAAGGATTCTTCTTATACATTCTGTATAATTTTAGACCACTTTTTGATGTTTACTTTCCATCATTCTAAATGTTAAAGGCTGATGTAAACTGCAATCTTGGAAACAGATTGATGAGAACATTTGAAATACATTTTTTATTTCTTTGCATAACAATTCATTCCCTTGGCTTTGAAATAGATCAAGTTTTGACATCAAGTTTGGATGTGATGTTGCATGTCACTGCAATTCATTGCACTTATCAAAGTCTCTGCATTAAAAGAAAGACACACTTCACTTTCTAAAGCAGTCAACTCCCTCAAATCCTGTTTAGGCACATAACTTAAATATAATCGCAGCATAAATATCATGCTTAAGAAACTTTAAACATTAATGTCAATAGCAATATGATATTAACATGCAGAAAAATATGATCTGGGAGGATCTTAGATTTAGTCTAGTCCAACCATGCTTCTAAGAAGCAGGCAGATGTCATAACAGTATGGATTTTATAACCACATTCTAAGTTTTGAGAGCCAAGTGTGATGGGAATGGGAGAACACGTGAGACCGGGCAAGAGTGTGCCTGGTGGCAGGGACATCTGCAGGGAAGAAGTGAGACAATTCAGTTGAGAAAACATGAGGATCTAAGCAAGGAGATAGAAATCAGAATGTGAAGAACAGGTAGTTATGGAGAATATTAAGAATATTAGTAGTAACCTATTTTAGAATATTAATGTGGACACTTAAAAGCAGGAATCTGGATAAAAATAGAAGTTTCTTAGTTTTTGAAACAAGAGAGATGATGGTTTTGTTCCTGAACTAGAAAATACAGGAGGAGTTACAAGTTGGAAAAAGTCAGCAATTGTTAGATTACATTTTAAGCTAACAGACATGAAAGTGCTAGAAGCTTAAACAGAAGTGGAGGAGAATGAAAGTTTGGGAAACATGTCCAATAAATGAGAGTCTAAGGCACAAAGCAAAATTGCTCAGGTGGAGTATGTGGAATAAGACAAGATCTAAGCCTGAGCCTTACAGAGCACCATTACTGTGGGATAGGTTTTGATGTGTGTGTGCATGTTGAGGGAAGGTGTCAGTAGGTAGATTAAAGGTGTGTGAAACTGAACCAAATTCCCAGGGAGAGGACAGAGGACAGGATCCCCCGCCAGGTGAGTGGACTGCATTTAGAAAAGAGGGATTCCTTTTATTGAGACTGGCAGGAAGGAAGCATCCAAGCTGCTAGAGAGTGGGGAGAAACATAAAGGAATTCCTGCCTGGTGGATTTCATTTTTCTGTGAAAAGGAAACAGGATAGTCTGGTAAATATGAAGAGATGAACTTGAAGTTATGAGCTTTAAGAACATAGAATTGGAAAATATTTGCTGAGGTTAATAGGATAGGGAACTTTCCAGAAACATGCAATAGGCTAACCCAGCAATGTTGAAGGCCCAGGAATTGTCATAAGTCTCATATATGTAATGATAGATATATTCATGATGATAATAATTGTCTCCAGTACAATTTAGCTATTTGGTTGTAGGATTAAAGAAGATAGTGTTTTGTGCAGGAAGTAGGAGCATGGGAACCACAACCATATGGACAAGACACAGTCTTTTATTTAGGTATGTGACCCATAGTCCTCTTATCACCAAAGACCAGCCCACCATTCATGTCTTGTTATATACTAATAATCACCTCCTTGTCTTTTCATGAGCTTCCTGCTATAACCTGAAATAACATCCATCATTTACATCTATGCAAATGATGCTCAACCTTAACATCACAATCATTCCCTCTGAATGAAGTTCTCTTCAAATATTCTAACATTGTCTTAGCCTTTCTTTGAAATGATATTGCACATAAAATCAAAGCTATTCCAATTAATTAAAGCTATCTATAGGAAGGGGTTGGCTCAAGTTGTTTTCAATAGAATGTTATAGATGATTGATAGATAGATGAATATTTGATAGATGATAGGGATAGATAGAAGATAGATAGATGATAGATAGATGATAGATGATAGATAGATGATGATAGATGATGATAGATAGATAGATAGATAGATAGATAGATAGATAGATAGATAGATAGATGATAGATAGATGATAGATAAATGATAGATAGATGATGATAAATGATAGATGATTGATAGATGATAGATGATAGATAGATAGATAGATAGATAGATAGATAGATAGATAGATAGATAGATAGATAGATGATAGATAAATGATAGATTAGATAGATAATGATAGATGATAGATGATGATAGATGATATAGATAGATAGATGACAGAGTATTAACAAAGACTTGTGAAGTTACATATAAGTATTTTGTAAAGTTAACTCTGTAACTAGTGATGTAGATGTGTATACTGTAGTTATTGAACCTTATTGATGCCTGGAAACATATAACTTTATAACAGATATTTATAAGTAGAAAGAAAAAAAAGCAGTCATGGGAAATATCATGTTGTGTTTAATGTAATACTGAGCTCTGTCACTGACTGTATCTGCCACTGAATTATAGAATGCTAGAAAAAATGTCAAGAAACTTGACATATAAAAATATTGATATAAACCACTTAAGACATAAGCATAAATGATGTTTATTCAGTGATGCCAAAATATACAAACCACGGAGTGTCTGATATGGTAATTTTAAATTCAGGAAGTAAGAAAAATATGTTCAAGCCTTAGCTGATTCTGTATAAATAAATCATTTTGCTATGAATAATTGTATGAACAGATCAATTCACATAGCATAAAATATAAAAGGACAGTTTGATGAGTTTGTATCTATTTTATAAAACACTCTTCTTGCCAGATATGTGCAGTTACTCACTGTTTAAGTCATCTATAAGAATAGATGCATATATCTCTGAAGAAGTGTGTAACACCTAGGACTGTCCTGCCTCCTCACCATAGATAAACAGATGTATAAGAATCTTGATGGCTGTTAAATAGTCAGAAACCATTATTTTGCCAAAAGGGAATAGAGAGAGACATTGAGAAGAAAAGCAACAGCCCCCCCCCCCCCCCCCCCCGCCGGCAGATGGTGAATGTCAGAACTGGGACTAAAATCCTTATCTCATGACTTAAAACCATGGACACTTTTAAAATTATTCTGCATAGGGTCTGTAAATGCATTAGGTGTTCTCAGTGAAGTCACCAAATTATCCACATTGTACTGTTAAGAGGTTTAGAGAGACCAGGAGGTGGGGAAGTTGGGGTTAAAAAAATAGTTTCCGCAGTTGGGTTCGTGGCCTCTGTGAACCAACAGTAAGAAAGCAGAGAGATTTTATGATAATACATTTTAAAATGCATGATAATGTACCACATACAGATTAACAATGAATTTGCTTTAAAGATTTTATTCTTTTTAGTTACCATATTGAAAGGTGAGTAAATGGATGACACAAGAATGGCTCACAAAGAGGCACCGTTCTACCTCCTGATAAATTATTTCCATAGGTTCGGCAAAACTTCCAGCAAAATCTTGGAGATATTCCCTTCCGTTCCACCCCAAGTGTTACAGATGTTAAGGCAGAAAGTTCTAAAGGTCTCCACATTTAGCACGGCTGACAGCGTCTGCTCAGATCAATTGCTAATGGAAAGTGAAACTTCTCTGCCTTTGTCTGTGCATATTTGGTTCAGTATTAGAATTAGCTCTAAATAATTCACTGAAGATCATAACTTCCACAAAATCGATGTCCAAGAGCAAGTTAGAAATGCGTTCATCTGAAACAGGGGTTCGAGTGAGACTTCTCATGGGAATCAGGTAAAACAGAAGCTTACGCTCCGTGCGAGTTCACGTGGGCCTCCCAGGGGGGCACCAGCTACGTGGTTACCTGCAAGGGAAACTAGAAAAGTTACATAATTTTAATGTGGTGAAAAAACTTCTCTGCCAGCAACTGTGTAAGAATGAGCTTCTGAAGCTTCATGTGAAACACTAGGTTTAGCTCTAGTTCCATAACTGTTGAAAAAAGTAATTCAGGGGAAAAAAAGAAACCTCGAAAGAATCTTTGTTTCTCATGGGTTTGGGAGGTGGAAAATGTCTGAATAGCAACACTCTGGAAATAACTTAGTGCTATCAGTATTACAGGTCAGGTACAAATAAAAAATTCTTGTATGGAAGCGTATAGACAAAAATCATAGATTCTGATATCCAAGTAACAGGTAATATTACCATAAGGCTGAGACCAACACTGCCAGGAGATCAGGTGGTCAAAGAGACCAAGTCACCTGGCCCTCAAGGTGAAAACGAGAGTGCTTGCATTAGCCCATCCGTTAAGATTAATAAAAATACTGGCAAATTTCTACATATTTATTTTTGCTAAGTTTCATAATTTCTGTTTTTGTGCATAATTTATAATGTTCTTAGCACAGCAATACATTATACGCCTATGCATATACACACCCAATCACATATAAAGACATCAGCTGAAAACTGTTCTTCTGAAACAGCACAAGAGAAAAATTAGCCCATGGTATACAGATCCAACATAAACCCAGAAAAACACTGACCAGTCCCTCTCTTAATTCAAAATGAAGTGCAAAAAATAGTGGTTAAGAGTACTATGGACAGAGATAGGGTCTCCAGATTTTAATTCTCTGTCTTACTGACTGCAAGGCCGTGAATTAGTCATTATATCTTTCAAATATTTCAGCATTATAGCTCCCTGCTTCTTTCAAATGGGTGTATTCCTGTTTTCTTTGAATGATTTCATGTAAGCCTGGGTGCGCAGCGTGTAGCGCGTTGCCTGATGCATTGTGCAGTGGTCGGCACACAGCAGCTGTAGTGGTAATGGCCGTCGTGTCAGGATTTTGGTTAATATTTACATGCACAGGAGTTCCCCGAAAAGTAAAACTCAAAATCAGTGGTTAGATTTAGAGTCTTATATGCCATTTTAATAAAGGGAAAGGGATTTGGGCTTCAAGGTATGATAAACTATGATTAAGTTACTGGGAAACGTGGGGAGATTAATGAAATATAAGGGTTATTTAGCAAGGCCTGTTCCCGCCGACTCATTTTGGTCCCAGCTCTCTGTCTCCAGTGACGAGCTGTTCTCCTGCTCCTGGTGAGGGAGCGGGGAACACCTTGAACATAAGGGAAAACTGCTGCCTTCACAAAGGGGAATTTATGCCCTACTTTTAAGCAGAAAGGGGGAGGGCAGAAAACCCTTCTTGCATATGCTGATTCTCAGTTTTCATCAAAATAATTCTTATGCCAAAGTGGCATATTTTGAGGTGGCATATTCTGGACCTCTTCAGTCCTAAATGGACATCTTATCCAAATTTTGTGGGCCCTGAATAAAATAATTAAGTACCTAATATGCACACACTTGCTACCACAATTTATAATACTGTCATTATTCATTAATTATCATGGGAAAATTAAGCTTACAATAGTTTTGCAATTGTATTGAAAGATATAGCCACCACTCAAACTAGCACTTGTCTGAACAAAGCTTGCCTCAGAATCCCTCTTCCATTGCCATGTAACCTAGTCTCACACTTACACAGCTCATTATGATACAGGAAGTAATGAGTCTGGCAAAAATAAAAGATTATTTATATTTTCATTGTGCTTTTATCATGTTTAGTTTTCATTTATTGCCTTATGCACTCAACTATAATTTTTGTTGTTACAAGGTTTAAATGCCAGCAACCAGATAAGTGATAAACAATTTGGCACAAGATTATAATTTTCTCTAGAAAGATATTCCTTAAAAATATTCCCTAGATGTTTAGGCGGCAGATGGTATCTAATAAGTTAAACTCCAATGACAGCCATGAGTGAGCGATGATTAAATTTTAAATCAAATCATGTTCTCAGAAGTACCTTGATATCTTGTTTTATTTGTTAATTGTATTCTAAATGGTTCAAGACTTAGAAGTAATCAGTGCAATTCCATGTGTCTACATTTAAGAAGTGTTCATTCATAAGCATTTACAGATAATCAACAAGACATAGAATTATAAAATTCTGTTTACTCTTTCATTTAACAATCTAAAATATCTTGAGCTCTTACTATGTGTCAAGCTCCCCTCTTCCCTTCCCTTCCCTTCCCTTCCCTTCCCTTCCCTTCCCTTCCCTTCCCTTCCCTTCCCTTCCCTTCCCTTCCCTTCCCTTCCCTTCCCTTCCCTTCCCTTCCCTTCCCTTCCCTTCCCTTCCCTTCCCTCCCCTCCCCTCCCCTCCCCTCCCCTCCCCTCCCCTCCCCTCCCCTCCCCTCCCCTCCCCTCCCCTCCCCTCCCCTCCCCTCCCCTCCCCTCCCCTCCCCTCCCCTCCCCTCCCCTCCCCTCCCCTCCCCTCCCCTCCCCTCCCCTCCCCTCCCCTCCCCTCCCCTCCCCTCCCCTCCCCTTCCCTTCCCTTTCTTCTCTCTCTCTCTCTTGTTTTCTCTTGGTTTATTTATTTGTGTTCAGACCGCTAAATTGAGAATGTGTGTTCTGTAGGTTATTGGCTCTGTGCAATATTGCAGGAGATGTAGGAGACCTTTCATTATTACTTTCCTGAATTAGTGTTAGTCTCCTTTGATGGTTTTAATAACTTCTTGGCACTCTGCAGTAATTGTGGCAGCTGCTTCTATTTTTCTTTTCTCTGTTAAGATAATGAATTTATAGAAATGTAATGCATTGTAAAAATTTTTGATGAAAACGTTGATATGCATTTTCACAGTAGTTTACAAAAACACATATTATGTAAAATTTGCAACCGGTCAATTCTATTCATAGGTAATTATGCTACTGTGCTGATGTGGAAAACGTTTATACTGACGTGGGAAACTTTTATGTTACCCACTTTTATGTTACCCACTGATATTTAGGAAGCATTTGTTACCCATTAGTTAAAAAATGTTAATTCCTAGAGGGTTTTTTTTTCCTCATTAGTAAACCTGTTATAAAATTCTATAGAAACAAAGAATTAAAATTATCCATACTTAAAAAATCAGTATTCTTTTATACAAGATAAGACATTAAATTTTACTGCTAAGAGAAAAAAAAAAAAGTCTAACATTGAAAAAAGAAGAAATCTTTATGCATTTTTAAATATTAGCTTTTAGCATCAATGAATAAGTAATTTTTTATATTGAAGGTTACTTAAAACAATATTAAAATGCATATACTCAGAAAAAAAGAAAAATAAAGCTGTTAATGGGCAACTTAAAACATTAAAATATGGTAAAAACAAAAATGATTTAAATTAATAAATTTATACTTTAATTCAGAAATTATGGCTATAAAAATAGAATAGACTAGGAAAAACGAGTTGAGAGAAAGAAGCCAGTGAGGAGACCCCTGGTATTATTTCCACATTCTGTCTTTAGGTAATTACTGGTCTGCAAACGCAGGCAGCTCCACAAAGCTGGGGAAATAACAGAAGGAGAGCTGTAAACTTAACAATTCCCAGATCCTGCACAGAATGGAAGACATTTGAGCTCACAACAGGCAGAGTGAAGAGTGATCATATATATAGTGCTTCCTTCCAAGTAACAGATTCTCTTCTCTCATGTTTCTCTCTCTTTTTAATGTCTTTCATTTATTTATTTTGACTCAGTTCACACAGTTTGGATTTGCCTCCACGGCCTAGAGACTCAGATAATTTATCTCGTCGGCCGTGCCTGAGCACAAACTGACTGAAAAGAATAATAAATCCCAAACCCTTTCCACTGAAACGTTTTGTCGTTGTTAAATAAAACACTTCTTTCTCATGATGGCCATTCAGATAGTTGCTTTGGTACAGAAGTCCATATATCAGAGCAGAGGCCTAGGTTTATATTCACGACAAGCACTGAGAAGAAAAGCCAGCTCTGAGGACGCATGTGTGACTTTCTGTTAGTGCAGGTGCTACACTAGCCACTCTGACTACTGTATTCATGAAGAAGAGACTGGGTTTTACACAGAGTAACTTGAGGGACCATAAAAAGGCTCTATGAATATTGACTCTGAAAAGTGCTCAAGATTTAAAGCATAAAATGGAGTTTAAAAATAGCATGCTTGACATAAAACCAAATGTAGACAAACTTTATTTTATATATTTATATCCCAAAATATTAACAAAAATAAAAATTATGTGTGATAATCACTTTTTTCTTCATGCATCCCTATATTATGTCAGCTGTTTGTATTACATACATAATCAGTTTTTACATTTATTTTATCCAAAGCCTTAGAGGTTCACTGTCGTTATTGGTTTGCATCTCCTTGATACAATGTGCAAGTGAATGTCTATCCATTCTCCTCTCTCCCCATAATTATCCACTCTCAAGTATTTAATACAGGTCTTTATTTGTGTATCGCTTTGTTTTGTTTCTAGCTATTATGGAGTAACTTATTGCATACCAACATTCTTACTAAGAGAAGCTAGATAAGCCGGGTTTTACATATGTACTTGTGTGTGTGTGCACGCCTATGTACATGTGTGCATATTGGGGAACTGATGAGCTAAAAAGAATGTGAAGGAAGGCCCAACATTGTGTTAGAAGGGAACTGTGAAGTGATAAGCATATATTCTGCTCATACTTTTTGCCTCAAGAGATTTTCCTATTCTTTCCAGAGACAGGATAAAAGTTGCAACAGAGGGCCTGAGCATAGAGCTTCTGCTAGCTGGCATAGACTCTTATCAGAAAATTGGCACTTGCATGGGACTTGACAGAGAAAAATTGAAATTCAGAGCTGTGGAGTCAACCAGGATTTGGAAGGAGAGTTTAAGATACTCTCGTGGGCTGAATTGTGTCTTTCCTGACCCCATAAGGAATATATTGGAGCCCTAACTCCTAATATTTCAGAATATGACTCTTTGGAGATGGGGCCCTCATCTCTTTTTATAGCCTGTGTTTCTTTTAGGTTTTATTCTTATGGAAAGATAATATCTTTTTGAAAATTCTCATTTAAACAGGGTAATTATAAGATGACTGCTGAGCAAAGTATCTTTGTTTTAGGTAATCTTCAATTGATTCCTGGACACCAACAAATTAATGAAGCATTGCAATAAATTGACATATATTTTTTTCTAATCTCAATAGTAATTTAATTAAATTTAATTATTTTATTACATTTTCCTCATGTAGCTGGGCAAATACCTTCATACTCAAATACAATATTTCAGTAGCTGTCATGCACCATTGTTTAGCTGTTGGGAATTAGATCAGCATTTGCTACCTAACATAGCCATATGTCCCTGTTTGCTTGGGTCAGTGCATGCATATAATTGATATTCCCAAGTAATCATTAATCATACTTTCACCTTTATTCTTAAAAAGTCCTGGTTTGAACAATAGATTATATGTTCAACTACTGATACTGTAGGCTTTTCTTTAAGTATAAGTGTGAAGGTTTTACCTTTGTGCCAAAAACTCTTCTTTCACACTTGGAGACATGAACCCATAATGAACCCTCTTTACCAGCAAGAAGCCTCCAGTGCCCGTTCCTGGTGAGCTACATATGCACCCTTTTCTATTCAGTGGCCCAGGCACAGACTCCGAACTAGATGCATGAGTAAAACTGTGGAGCAATGCCTTTCCTTCCACAAAGATTCCAATCCAATTTAATAGCCATCTTTAGCTTTTAATTGTTTTTCATAAGAACAACTATTGCCTATTGATAACTTGAATGAAAAAAATGAAACTATAAGTAACTTGTATTTTTAAAATGTGTCTTCCAAATATGTCTCAGATCCATGCACTACCACCTCAGTCTGAGCTGCCATAATCTCTGAACTACAGGTGATGTTTCTAGCCTCAGGCATCCAGGGCATTCTTAGATTTGTCCTTTCTGAAATCTGATGTTACACTCCTCCCACCCTGCACCCTACTCACATAATATACTTCATCCCATTACTATTCATAATGACCAATTGATTCTTAGTACAGGGTCCAAATCCCCCAACTCTCCAGCGTCATGTACCATGCTATTCCTGCTGTGTGCACTCCAACCCTCTAGCCTTGTTGCAGATCCCTGAGATGCCATGCTATCTTCTACCTTACTCGTTGTACATGCATTTCTCCTTGCCTACATGCACATCTTCCTGACACCTATTTAATCACTTTCAACCTATTGCTTATGTAATTTCTTTTGTACAGATTTAGCTCAATTCCTAAGAGAATTTCCTAAATAAGTCATCGATGAGACAATATTGCATGGTCCTAGAGATTCATTTACCTCCTTTTTGGCAAGTTTGCCCAGAGTTGTCTCAGTTGACCTAAATAGTCTATAGGGAGAAGCCAATGCCATTGATGTCAATGTGCCTGAAATCAAGGATGTGCCCTGGTATGAAGGACCTGTTGTTGGAATGCAGATCTTGGGCCTTTGGAATGCAGTTCCTTGGTCTGGGGATCCCTTGGTCCTTGTCTTGTGTCTAGGTGTTCTCAGTCCTTCATGGGCTACCCTAAGTAACAGGTTATGGGGATGAGGTTTTCTTTTATACTTAGAGTGATCTCAGCTATGCACCCAGGATGCTTCCTCTGTACTAAAGCCTTTGCCAGGATGTATACAAACATCTATGCTTGGCCTCGACTGTGAAATAATGAAAGTTCAGGGGACTACATGTACTCTGCTGAGTCTCTGCTTGCAAGTTTTTCCTAATATATTTAATGTCACATCTGTACCTGGAGGAGCCAAGGTTTCATGTCCATGACCTGGTGTACAACAGACAGCTCCATCTATTTTGTATCTTCATGACACTCCTCTTTTTATCATTCATTATAATCTCAATTGTTACATGTGGGCAATTGTTTGATTAATGTATGTCATTTCATTTGAATCTATGCTCCATGAAAGGATGAGAGAAGAGATTGTTTTGGTTTGTTTTACTTGTGTCCCAAATTTCTGGCACAGCGGCTTATATGTAGCAAATGTTAATAAACATTCTTGAATTAACAAATTATGTGATAAATTATTTAACCCAATAAAATGATTGATATAATTGATATTTGCAAATGAGATGACATTTCAATGTCTCTCGAGTTATCCCACAATGACAGTGATAAATTATATGCTTCTGGCAAGAAAAAAAGACAGGCTTAAGTGTTTGGTGATATGAACCCTTTCTAATAACCTGATGTTACATAGATCATTTAAATTATGTAATTTATCAATTAGAGCTATAAAGGAGGAGAGATGATGCAACATTTGTCTTCATTTCAGAGAGAAGTGATGACATGAATGAGAATTGATAAACTTTTTTAAGATATTTCAAAAAGAGAAGATGAGGACATCCTATATTTAAATACTTCCATAGCACAAGCTCCGTAAGGAGCACTTTGCATGGATTCTCTAATTTAACTCAGTATATACCACAAAAAGTCCTCAATGAATATTTCTGGATTTATGTATTAATGAATAATATATCTTACAGCAGTTTAGAGATACAGTGTAATTAGAAAATCCAAAATGTTTGCTCCTGAATCTAAAAATTTACCTGTCTTAATTTGTCACTAAAATGGTGAGGCATAGAAGTTTTGTATTATAAAACACATTGTAAGAGCCTTGCTATATATGGGGTGTCCCCCAAAAATGTATACACACACTTTGAATAATTATAAAGGCAGTGTTTATCAAAATACATTTAATTTTCAAAATTGAAGCTCAGCTGTTAAAGTGTGTATACCTTTTTCTGGGACACCCTGTATTAGAAATATATTGGCTACATATTGGTCAAAATTTTGCCATATGAGTTGCTACTCATTTCTCAAAATGTTTTCTAAAGTTATTATTAGATCTTTATGTTTCTTTGAATTCATTGATCATTAAGTTTTAAACGTCATTGCTACTTTTGCCAACCTCCTATTTATCAGAGTGATTATATACAAAATAATCTTATATTATGTCATAGTTTATCATGTTGATAATAAATAATAAATATCATAAAACTTCAGAGAAGATAAAGGCCCATAATAGTAAAATTTAAGATCAAGAGTAATAAAAAAGAAAAGAAAAACCTTGAATACTTCCAAAAGGGGAAAATATTGTCAACCAGACAGGAACAATATTTACAGTGACATTGTTCTTTCCAATATATAGGTTAGTTTCTATAAGACATACAACAATATCTTTAATGTTCTGAAGAAAATTCAATCTTGGGTGAAATATGTATGCTGTTTATAAATTTACATGTTTTATCTAGGCAGTATTTCATTCAATTTATTTCTCCTCAGTTATTTATAAGGGTGATGCTTGAAACTAAAGTTTAAACCTAGAAAGAAGAAAACCTGGGACTGATGAAAAAATGGATACAGGCCATCCGGGGGAGTCATAGGATGAGTGCTGCCGCAGGCATGGGGAGAAAAGAGTCCTGGAGACTCCTCCCTACATCACACCAGCCAAAACATCAGCCCAGACAAATAATAGATCTAATATGAGAAAACATTAACATTTATTGACAGTCTTAGAAGACAATAACTTTATAATATTGGTATGGAAAAAGATTAATTAAAAGCATGCAAATATAGTTACCAATAAAGCAAGTAATAAAAGCAAGTAATAAAATTACGGGATTAAAATAAAGAAATAAGGACTTCTAGTCATAACATGACATAATGAAGTGATTGAAAGTGCAGTCTACTCAATGGAAGCGATTACTTGCAACACATTTAAACAAATCTCTATAGAGAAATTATTATCAATCAATAAGAAATTTGGCAGAAAACCCAATAAAAATATGAACAGAAAGTTAAGCACTTTATAAAAAGGTAAATACAAACACCCCAGACATATAAAAAGATGTTCAAATTCCTTAATAACCAGAGAAATATAAATTAAAACCAAAGTAAGATGTCACAACTTATCTACTAAATATCTAAAAACATATGAATTGACATGCTATATGTTAAGGATGAAATAGAGCCCTAGAAATTCACATATAGTGTTGGAAGTGGTACAACTGGTACCTCCACAGTCGTAAAGTGGCAATACTATAAAAACTGGACTTACGACATTTACAGCAATATTTATTTTGGACAAATTTGTTCTTGGCCAACAAGTGGCCAAGCATTATATTTAGAAATCAGGGCTGATTGCAGCCTGATTGGTTAAGGCTGCTGAGGGAGTTTTTATAGCAGATGAAATGGATTCAGGAAAGTGGAAATATGATCATCTAAGCTAGCATAGTGTTAAGTATAATGAAGGGATTTAAAATTTCCATCAACAAATCGACTTGGCTATCCCTCAGTCTGTCTCACACACAGAATGTTTGGCCTGCAACATCCTCTATTTTTTTGATTCTCTAAAACAAGTACACTTAATCATTCTATACAGCAGCCCCACTGACTAGATATGTGATTTTTCACTTTAAAAAAAAATGTCTTGCCCGGTCGGGTGTGGCTCAGCAGTTGAGCATCGACCTAGGATCCAGGAGATCAGGGTTCGATTCCCGGTCAGGGCACAGGCCCAAGTTGCGGGCTCGATCCCCAGTCGGGGGCATGCAGGAGGCAGCCGATCAGTGACTCTTTCATCATTGATGTTTCTCTCTCTCTCTCTCTCTCTGTCTCCCCCTCTCCTTTCCTCTCTCAGAAATCAATAAAGATATATGTTTAAAAAATAATTTTAAAAAATGTCTATTTTGATACTGGAGAATCTTAAAAAGCAATAAAATACGTTTCTTCATTAAGTTGCATTGAGCACAGTCGCTGAACTCATAATTGTATAATAAAAAGTGAAAGCAAAACCCTCTTACTGACAAAGCTCTTCCAACTTTAATGGGTATGAATGTTCGAAGCTTTTATCAATTATATTTGATTCTTAAATGTGCCATAGTTTGGGTTTTTTTCTGCATGCATACACACACACAGAGGAATTATTCTGATTCAGCCACACTTTAATTGGAATTCTTAAGTACCATGCTTCTATATACTTAACAGTAGACAGCCCTAGTTTTATGTTCACCAGATTACTCTGTAATGACAGACATTGGTATTTAGTTAAGAAGTACATTTATGTGCTATATTCAGTGATAGTTATGTAGCTTTTATATAAAAAGTGAACTTTTCTTAAAGAAGATAACATGAATACTACTTGATATCTTTGACATAAAGTCTCAAACTACTTTTATTACAGTAGATAGTCAGCTAGTTAGATATTAACAAAAGAGAAGGGAACAAAATTGGCTAAGACTAAGCCTGATTAAGTTTGGAAGTTACAGTTTCAGGCACATCTTCCACCAAGGCAGGCGGAAATATCGGCTTTCCAATCTCCGCAGGAGCCCATCGCCCAGACTACCAGGGGAGGAACAAATCAGAGGGGAAAGTCCTGTGCTGAGGCATGAACAGTAGAAGCCAAACGATGACCATAAAGGGGGGTATCTAACGTGGGAAAAGAGGATTGCATTGCATTGCATTGGATCATGAAAGCCTGGAAAATTCAGGAAAGGGAGTGGATAAGGGGAAGGCCCAGCACAAGCCCACAAAGAACCAGGAAAGAGATTGCTTGGTTTGAAAGAAAGCTCACCCCTTCCCAAACCCAGAAAGACATAATCAAAGATTAACAAAGGCCCAAGGTTTGTTGGTTGGTTCATTCATGTGCTCTCTCTCCCCCCGCCCTGCAGCACAGCTGGGGACCTGACAGGAACAGATACTAAACTGACTACTAGAGCTTCCTCCTGGTGCCAGTGCCGGGCGATGGATGGCACAGCATCCCTGGGCCCTTGTCCTCCTGGGCTTGGTGAGGACACGTGCGGGTCTGAGGCCCCAGGGGCTGGACTTGTCCTGGAGCAAGATGGAGCTGAGCCACCTGGTGTGGACGAGACATTGGGCACCTGGGCGCAGTACTTTGTTTTTGCTCCAATAAATTTTACCACAGTTGCTCACACCCTCCTACACATGGGCTCCCGAAATGCTTGTCTGGAGACTCTGTGGGAGAATCCTATTTCCACCTGCACCACTTTCAGTGACTGAGTTTTCATATATTTGGAGGTATAATGTGTAATCGTGTTTTCCTAACTTTGTAATTGAAATCGTACATCTTTTTATTCAAAAATTGATAATAAGAGGGAAAAGATTGTCTTACAAATCTACAGAAAACCCAACTCATGTACAACTTTTTGTTTAAAAGGAGGGGGAGAGGAAACTAACTTATGATTTATTTCATTGTCCCAAAATCCCTCAACATACCAAAACATTTTGCTTTACTTAAGTCCAAAATGGGTCCCAAATGCTGCTTGACCTTAACAATCACATTTCTCCAAATCCTGCTTCTTATTTGAAGGAAAGAAAACAGCTCTGATGACTTTTTATCTGCTTCTTCAAGGATTCATACTCTTTTAAAGGTCAAATGCCTGAGAGCACCTTGTTTTCTGGTCAATATGTTTTTCTCTTGAAAGTATAAAGGGCAAAAGGGCTACCTGAACCGAGGAGCCCCCTCGAATTCCCAGCTGTGATGTGAATATGCAATGATTGAAAAACAAAGACTGCAGAAGCTGAGCTAATTTTTCTCATTGAAGACCTGCTGTTGAGACAGCATCTGGCACTTATCATTCCAATACTATATAGCTACAATCTGGATAAGAAATTCACAGTAGCCACTGAGTTACAACTTTTATAGTGAAGCAAAATTTAGTAAGCTAATATCTGAGATTTAAATACATAGAGATGCACAGTTTTAGTCTCTTTTCAGGCCCTGGCCAGGTATCTCAGTTGGTTAGAGCATCCTCCCCATATGCTAAGGTTGCAAGTTTGACCCCCAGTCATGGTGATAGGGGCACTTATAACGTCCAAAGATTGAGCACCTGAATTAATCTGAAATATAATTATTACTTATAAAATTATAGAACACATGTACTTATGTGAGCAGGGATTTAAGTTTCTTTTTTCCTTAAGTTTCTTTCTCCTAGGCCTTTGCCCCCGTATACTCCCCTTGATCCCGAATGAAGCAATTAAAGAGGTGACACAGCTGTGAACAATGAGTTAAGATATCACCTTAGCGAGACTTGGCCAGATGACCAAGAACAAAAGAATGATGCCTGCAGACCTCGGGGACTGTGTGCAGCTGCATTCCATGCCCAGCCTCAGTTTGCTCCATATAACCCATCCCTCAGGCCACTTCTTAAGACAGGTTTTAGATGCTCATATGCTCCCTGTCTTCTTGGTTGGCCTTCTCAATAAATGCCTTATAGGATTCAACCCTGCCTCTGTTGAATTGGACACAGCAATGGGCAGCCTGAACCACACTGGGGTTTCCCGGTAACAATGGCACATATAAGAATCAACCAATGAATGCATAAATAAGTACAAGGGGAAATCATCTCTCTATATCTCTCTCCTTTCCTCTCTCTAAAATCAATCAATAAAAAATATATTAAAAATATACTTAAAAATATATTTAAAAAGTGTCAAAGGTTTTGACCAGTTCTGAATATCATACATAACATGAATGGGAATTATTTTCTATATTATTCAAAAAGAAAGATCAACGTAGAGCCAATCTATAATAGTGCATTTTGAACCCCAACCAACTAATCAGAGTATATGATCTGGAATGATCAAGAATATACACAAACACTCAGAATATTTTCTAGAAATATATATTTCTTAAACACTGGATACTCAATTGTTGAAAAAAGTATGATACTCAATTGTTGAAAAAAGTATGATAAAGGGTCATATTTCCTCCAGGAAATACATATAATGTTTCAATATTTTTGTACTAAGTAATTATGGATTCATGAAGGGATCAGAATTCTGCCACCCCAAAGCTGCTTTTTGGGATATTGATTTTAAATTGTTTATTAGGAAACAAAAGATTCAGAAAGAAACTTTGGCCCTTCTCCATTTCCTGCCCTAGAAGATCTTAGGATGATCCCCTTAGTCTAATCTGAATGAAGTAGGATAAACAAAGGGCTTCGGTCAGGTGCCTGTTAGCCCAATACCCCCGTGTCCCTTAGTTTCTGAATCACCTAATGGGGATTTTCCCGCCAAGTGTGTCCTGCTCTTCCTCAACTACCTGTAAAAGTCCCATTCTCACTTCTGAAATCTAATACCCCGTTATCCCCCTTTTCTACTTTGTCCAAAATGTCTTATATACCTGAGGATAAAAAAGGGGCCATATACTAAACCTGACAAGCTCAGGAGAGGCTGCATGGCGGGCCTTACAAACTCAGAGACGTAAAGTAACCACATGTGATGGTCTGAAATGAAAAACTCCTACCTAAAAATAAAGGGGGTCATGGAAGGCAGCCATGTCCTAGGCTGGTCTCTTCCTTGACAAAGGCAATCTTTAGCTTAATAACTGAGCCTGTCCATCATCTTTCTATGTCTAGGATAACATATCTTTGGAATGTTGAGTAATCCCCTTTTCCCAGACCCCTCAGGGTAAATTCTCCCACCTGAACAGGAGACCAAAGAACCCTTCATTGGTATCTTGTTCCCCACATATCATGTCTAAGTGCTATAAATGTTAATTGTTAACTATCCTGTACCCACCAATGTAAAAGAAGTACTTGTCTCTTTAGTTTACTTTTTACCCAATCTCAAAGATTTTCCTGCTTTGTTTTTACCTGCTTCCCTAATCTATCAATAATGAATTTCATGTAACCCCCCTTAAGCCTCCTCCTGTGATTTTAACATATAAAAAGGGGTGCAAAACTGCCATTCTGTGGAACATTTTTTTCAATTCTTTAAGATTTTGCTTCCCAGCAGTTGTCATCCATGTTAGAGCACAGTCCAGTCCAGCATCAGGCTAGGTTCGTTTGTGTTCCCAGCTGTAGTCCGTCATTCCATTGAGTGTGGGGTCTATTTGGCCACGGGCCATGTGGCTTCTAGGAACATGAGGAAATATAAGAAACCATGAGGAAACCAGAGGAACAAGAGAGTCAAGTGCCAAGAAAGAGAGAATTCCTTCATCTCAGGATTTTAACCTTTTAAGGTTTGGCACACTTGCAGTGACTCTGGCCCTACCCCACCCCCACCCCACCCCCAACCAATGACCTCTGTTCCCAGGTAAGACTGATAGGCACCTTCCCTACATTACCCAGACTCACTGTATGTGTGTCCATCTCCCCTTTGTTGAACCCCTTCCTCCAGTGATTTGCAGGGAATGGACCAGTGGTTCCCTGGAGAGTGTAAAACTGAAGCTTCCTGGTGAAGCTCCCCAGATGGTCATATTTATAACGTCTGGCCTCTTTTTTGCTCCTTTCCTATTAATAACTAGCTAATTACAATGGTAACAAAACCATCTCTTCATTGTCTCCTGAATATACCACAAACATTCCAGGATCTAGGATCCTGTTTAGACTCTTCTCTGTTATTTCCTTGATACCTATATTTGAACTATATTCCACCTTAGCTGGAATTTGCATATAGCCTTAATTTTCAACTATGTATTAAAAATGTTCCTTAAAGACCTGTAAAAGAGAAATAATTTAGTCAGCTTAGTGTATAAAGAATAAATTGGAATCCTTCATTGCTTTAATTTCAAACATTGTGTTCCTATAATGTAATTGTTTTTAATAGAACTTCTTTTCTATAAGTATTTTTAGAATTTATGCTAACCTGTTTAGTATAGTATTTGTAATATTAAAACAGAATAAACATAAAATGATATTTTATTTAACATTGAACTAGACCTTTTAGGGGCTAAATAATTACACAAGAAATGAGATAAAGCCTAGAAAAATAAATTGTTATAAAATGAAATCCTGGGATGTAGCTTTGTGATTATCCAAACTTGCTTCTTTATTTCACAGATGAGTTGTGTATATGAAGCCTAGAAAGGTTAAGTATCTTAACCTGACGTGGAAACATACTTATTTTACCACAGATAAAATATGTGTCAGGTATTTTTGAAATAATCATTATTGGTGGTTTTTAGTTACTGGTGTTACTATAATCTGAGGTTGAATTTAGGATTAATATTAAGATAATAATACAATTATTTATATAGCATGGGTAGATAAGATGGACAGAGCTGATGAAGATGCATTTTTACCTTGGCTTAGTGTCTCTTCCCTCTGACAAGATGATATTTTTGTGGTACTGTAGTAATCTGCCTTTCACAAAATTTCACAACCACGAGAAACTCAAAAGACTTGTACATATTTTGTATCACAGATCTGTAAAGGCAGAGAATGGAACAGGGAAAGAAATAAGGTGTAGGAGTCACTTGTAGAATCTGAGTGACCATGAAGCAGATTCACTGTACTGGAAGGCTGGGGGCCGAAGCAGATCCTTCCAGCACCTGCTGACGTGACGACATGCCTTATTTCATGCTCCACTGAGAGGGAAGGCAGGGGTTCAGCGTTAATGTTCATTGTCACTTTCCTCTCTCCTGCTGATATCAGAGCCTTCGTTGCTGTGTGTAAATGCACTGCAGCATGCAATGTAATATTCTGTGGGTCGCCTTTTCTTTGTCATTATGTGGCCTCTAAAATGGATGCACAGCTTTGCTATATGAACTCAGTTCTGTATTCCATACTTCAAAAAGTGGCTGTAAATCGGCAGCAACAATGTGCAAAATGCCATCTTTTACATAGAAATACTGTAGATCAGCAAAGTTTTGCCAATATTAATGAATGAAGTTTTTGTGATGGAAAGCATTTTATAATGTAAAGGATATGGTCAGAAACGTGGATTCAAATGCAAGCCCTGTGGTCCAGTAGTGATTTTACCTTTAGGGAGCTATGTTTCTTGCCCTAGGTTTATCATGTCTAAATTGCATATAGAAATGCCTCCCCTGAAGAATTATTGTGAAGATTAGAAATAATGTGGTAGTTATGACTAGAGAGGTTGAGGTTTAGAAAAAGAACTCACATGAGTGGTATAGAATAATCCATTCATTCCAGGAACTAAACCTTAACAATTACGGAAACTGATAAAGGAAGTCTATGAACTTAGCTTCTTATTCGTTTGATTCTGTCCAGTCCATGTGCCAGGAGATATATTCACAATTTGTTTGGCTTCTTAGACTTTTTTGGTGACTATTTTGAGCCTATTCATTGATTTCCAAAAGCCATATTTTCTTTTCTTTATAATTTTACTCAGTGGAAAGGATTTATTGGTCACTGCATCAAAGGGCCTGCCAATCGGACTATTAATTAGGTCTTTGACATGAGGCTAAGTTTTATTTGGCTTCTGTCACTCAAATATTTTCTCAATTTAATTTAATTTTATTTTTCAATTACAGTTGACATTCAATAACAATGTTATATTTTGATATTTGCAATTGACAAGAAGTTGCCCTACAAGTCTGTGAATTTCTGGACCTTATTTTTATTGGAAGAGAGTTTTCCATGGTAACATCCCCTTTTACACATTTTGTGAGTGAGACACTGATTGCCCTTTCCTCCTCTTTGTATTCTGAAGGATGTTGATAAATCTAACAGCCTTGTAAGATACAGTGTCCTCCCTCCAGAACAAAGTGTAGGTACGCTTACCATCTGGGATAATGAAGATAAAGTCTCCTCGAGAGCAAAAGACAAGTGTGTTTACCGTCTATCATGAAACATGTTTGTTTCCCAAGCGAAGACTTTCTCTCCTATAATGCAACCTATTGCACGTACAGGTGCCATCTGGCCCTCTTCCCAGCACCCTTTGAGAATCACGCCTCAAGACGCTGCCTCAACCTGCTGACACCCTCCTGCCTACTACTGTTTCTATAACTTTGTCTCTGACCCAGAAATCTCATGTCCTCTACCAAAATCTCCCTATGAAACTGTGACAGGTTAACTAATTAGCTTGCAAGTAGTATATAATCTCAGACCTGTGAGAGTTCTTAATATTTTCTTGTTATTTCTTCTTGCAAGGTGGCCATTTAATTTTTTTTTTTTTTTTTTTTTTTAGTGAGCTCATCTCTTTTATGTACTCTCTTGCCAGGTGTAGCCAATGAAACAAAGGTCTCTACTAATACTGCTTTTCAATTTCTTGGCCTGAAGTTATCTAGTACATTACTGAGCTCTAAGTTGTCACGACGTTTTTACCAAATGACTTACAATGAATTATGCACTTTCTATCATCTGATTAGTTCCTCACCACACTCCCTCTGGACTCTAAAGCAATGTCATGCTTTGTTTTTGCTGTTGTTGCATCAGAAATCCATCTCTAGGGCTACAAGTTTCCCTGATCCATGGAGTTAGTTCCCAATTCATCCATTTTGCATCTTCCAGAAAGTCTTTAAAATTTTAAATTATCTCATGTTCTTTAGTATTGTGCTTATACCCTATTTAAAATGTAATTTTAGTGGGATTTAAATAAGGGATTGATTATGAACACCCATGTTTTTTATAAAGCTTTGTCTTGATTCTTTAGTCCTATTAAATCTCTTTTCTTCTGCTACAAAAATACTCTGAGGCAGAATTCTTGTTTTGTCCTATACTGCTGAATGAAAAGGAGAATGATATCTACTGTACACAAACTTTCATATTTTTAAAGTAATTTTCCAGCAAAAATTTGAGGTTAAACTTGCATTATAGATTGCTCTGAGCTTTTATGACACTATACCAAATAACATTTAGTAGCAAATAAACTCTGGTATTTGCATGATACAATACTAACCTCTCATGCTTCAAGTTGCTTTACCCATAAAAAAAAAAGTAACTTTCTAAATATTGATTGAATGTATGACATGCCCAGCAATGTACAGCTACAGAATTTCTTTCTTTCCCCTGTCAGAAATCTTAGACTCTTACAACTAAAATTAAACTTTTAATATTATCTAGCCAACCATCCCTTTATATATTTTAAGTAGTTATAATGTAATTAACCTATCCATATCTGTCTAGTGAAGGGAAAACTAAGAAAATAATTTCCCAATTAAAGTGCGAGCATATGTCTTCCACACTCCTACAAGTTCTTCATCACCTGCCAAACTCGCTCTGAGACATTCCGCTTTTTATTATTCATGATTTGGGAGTGAGGCATATCCCAGCAACAACTCACAAAGTGTGTGCACTTCTTATCTCTCACTTCTACTCTGTGAATTGATTCTAATAAATAAGGCTGGCAGTCCCCACTGATGTTATTGTGGATTCCCTGTTATAGGCTCTCTCCAAGGGCCACCGCCTGGAGAGAAGGCCAGGAGAGCGGAGGTAAATTGGGTTCCCTGTACATGGGCCCTCTCCAGTGCCCACCTACAAGGATGGGAATGTGGAAATGTATTCCCTCCCAGTGGTCCTCTCTAAGGCCTGCCTCTCAGGGGAGCCTCATCGTGGAGAAGCACCTGCACAGAGCGTTAAGGGTGCTGCATCTCTGCCTTTTTTCATTCCAGAGCTCCCACTGTTTACAGACATGTCTAGCAGCTTTTTCTCCTTGCTTGTCTGGTGACCTGTATATTTTCTCCAAACTGTACTTGGCTGCCTGGATTTCTACAAGCTAAACTTGGTGCCTCCTCTTGCTATTGAGAGGAAGTAGAGTAGAGTGATTAAAAAGAGATTTGAGTGCCAGAAAATGTAGGTCCTAATCCCATTCTTACCCATTACCAACTGTGTAACAGTTTCTCTGCTTCCTTACTCATAAAATGGAGATAAAATAGTAAACTGGACGCTCAGGGTTGGTGTGAGAACTAAGTCACTTAATAAAAGTACTTAGAAAAGAGCTGAGGTTCAGAGTTAGCACTACCTAAGTGTTAATGCATATTAAAATTTCTATAAAATAGATACCCTCTATAATTTCTTCTTGTGACCAACAATTCCAACTTGAGATCTAAGCTTTCTCTTTCTGTGATTTTTATATTATAAAATTCTTTCCTCTTGACCCTGGAATAGAACTTTGTTTATTGTCCATCATCAGAATCAGAAGTCCAGTAGGGCATTGTTTTCTGATAAGCAATATAGAGTAAAATCAATATAAATGTTCTGGGGGGGGGGAATTACACTTTGATATGGATCTAAAATCTAAGAAATATACACACAACAGACTATTTCCATGATTCTACATTTTGAACTATGATTTGCTTAATATCGCTTTTTTAAGCTCACAAATTACAAACAGAAACCCAAACTCAATATTTTATTTACATATTTGACATTCACAAAGCAACAAAAAACCCACAGTATTTAAATGTCTGTATTTCCTATATAATTTAGTTCTTAAAATAATATTGCTTCATTTTTACACGAGACAAAGCTTTTTGGAAGATCCATGACTATGGCACCCACATGCATCGCTTTTATGCTGCTGTGGGAGAAGATCTGACAAACATTCAGCAAACAGATGGCTAACCTTCTGAATGACATGATTCATGTTAAACAAAATGGCTTTCTGACGATCAGAACATAGCACCTGCTCTGGTGTGTTCTTCTAAGGGCAGAGGAAACTCAGGATTTGAGAGACTGCCAACTGCAACATCAGGCTTATGTTTGCTGACAGCCTTATAAGAAAGGGAATTGCTAATCAATTAGCAACAATTCCTCATTTTATAATGCTCATCACTAAGCAGGTCTAAAATTTAATTTGTGAAATTATTCATATGTGCTTGTTTATTCAAAGAAGGAAAAGATTTTAGGCACCTTTTGGTAAACCTTATGGAATAAGTTTTTTTTCCAAATGCACTAAAAAGCTAAACTGAACCAGTTACTAATAAAATGAAAAAACATACATATCACAATGTTCAATTTTATCCTTATACATTTGCTAGTAATTTTCCACTCTTATTTCAAATATTTCTTATCATACGATTTCACACTTGTACTAGGTGATTATTTTATGAATCAAAATTTCTTCTATTAAAACATACTTCCTATTAAATTATTTCCCTTTTCTTCTTATATAACTGCATTTCTGACAAGTTCTTTCAATACACAAGTTTCCCCAATGAAATGTAAATCTATTTACTCAGGATTCATAATCAGTGGTCAGTGAAATATAGTCTCTTCCATTGTTTTACTTCTCTACACTAACTGATGCTTATTGTTGTCATATTTTCACAGTTAACTTTCTCAGATTCTTTATTATAAGTCTGTTTCCTGACTATCAGTCTTAACTATTACTCAGACATATGACTGCGCCATACTAGCTGCACCATTATGACCAATAGTACATCTAAAGGAAGAACTGTCCCTAAAGATTTTGAACCTAAAGGCTGATGCACTTGTCTACTTCAGAAAACCAAACGCCATCAATAATTAGTATAAATGGGGGGGGGGGGCTGCTGTTTTGTTAGTAATGAAAAGTTTATTTCATGGTGTCTCTTCCAGATAAAAATGTATCCATTGAGTTTAGAGAGGTATTTGATTATGTATATATTTATAGTTTTACTTTTTATTTTTAAAATTTTTAATTATAGTTGACACACAATATATAAATTCTGACTCATCCTGGAGATCTATGTTAGGCACAGCCCTGTGTTGTAGCATTTTATGTAACTCTGCCCTGGTTAGAGATTTTAGATTTCATGAGGATTTACCAGTCCTACTTTTCCTGGATTGATTATCAAAACACATAGAGCTCCCTTTAATCTCCAATGCTGAAGAAAATGTAATTGAAACTTACCTCAAGAATGTCAAGCATTGAAAAAATAATAGGAGTCATCTTGAAAATATGTGCATGAGATTCTTCAAAGTAGCATATTTCAAGGAGCAAGTGGGGTTTTTTTTAGAATGTACTCTGCTGATTTCAGCCTAATACGAGACACGTGCGTGCATATTGTTCTAATGGTCTGACTGCTTCTAGTTTTTCACTGTTTGGGAAGATTTCAATCCATTTCCTACTGTGTGTGTGTGTGTGCACATTACCATTAATATCCATGTTGCCAAGTGTTTTCTGGAAAGTGGCAGTTTTCTTAAATTAATTTTAACCTTCACCTTCCCTCAAAAAGACCAAATCTATTTATAAGTAAAACCTTTTATATATATTTGAATTTTTACTCTTCAAATCTTTAAGCTCAAGTGCCTAGGATATTCCAAGTTGGGTTGGTTTTCCCCTCCCTTTTTAAAATTATTAGTTTAGTTTAGATGTCAAATATTATCAGATCTAAAGCTACCAAAAATGCTATTTATCAAGTGGATATTGGCCGTGTCTTTAGCTATAGTGATTCAGACTACACTTTTACCTTTTTGAAGAATTAATTGCACAAGCAAAATTTTTAGAAGCAATATAAAATACCTCCCCAAAGTCCAAATATGTGACAGCTGCTCTATTTCTTTCCTCCACTAATTTTGGGACTGTATTTAAATCTTTCCAGTAGATCTGAAATGATTATTGAAACCTTATGCTATTAATTATGCCTTTATGTTTTTAACATTTGTAACATTTCTTTTAATATAAGCATATCTTATTAGGAGAGAAAATTTACAGAACTATAGTATACTAGTGCTTTCTGTAATCTTTCTATTTATAATTCTTTAGACTTTCATTCTTTAATGAGCTTCATTTTTCAGAAAAGGACTCAGAGGTTTCATCTATTAATAATTGTGTTAGTCAGGTGTCACACTTTCTAGTTCACAAGTGTTAGCCCATTTGTTTCAAATTCAGAATATTTAATGCTCTTAAATGATTTAAACTTCCGTTTTAATATTCTGTCCCTATTAGAATAAGATCTTACCAGGCCAGAAAATTTAGCATCAGCCTTCATTCCTTAGTGTCCCACGTATCCCACACGTGTTGAACCTTTAAAATGTGCCTCTACTCTCCTCAGCTTTCTGCTATGTTCCTGCTGGCACCGTGCAGATCGTCACCAGCTTTCTCTTGAACCGCAGCAACCGTCCCTGGACTGGTATCTTCACTTGGTTTCCTGCTGCAGCATTCCAATCAATTTTTTGCATAACATTCAGAATGATTAAACAAAGCAAAGCAAAATAAAACAAAACAGAAAAGGAATGAACTGGATCAGGTCAACGGCCAATTAGCAGTGTTTTCGTGACTCCCCTTTGCCTTTAGCGCCCTGCGTTATCTACCCCCGACCACGTGTGAACACGCCTCATCCGAGTTACTCTCCCACGGCCATGTCACTACTCTCCAGCTCTGCTTCCCACTGATAGTCATTGCGTGTGCTTGATTTTTATTATTTTTCACTTCTCTGCTTTGGTGAGATTGGTGATCTCAGAAACTTGACAGATTGCATAACATCGTGGTTATGATATGGCACTGGAGTAGGACCACCTACCGTCCAATACCAACTGCAGCTTTCTTTACCAGTGTGGCCTTGAGCAGTTTACTATATCTCTCTATTACATTTTTTTCACCTATAAAATTGGGCTAATAATATTGCCTACCTTAAAAACTTTTCATAAGAAATAAATAAGTTACTATATGTAAAGGATTTAGAAGAGTGTATAATGTATTTTAAGCACTTAATAAAGGTCAATTATTAGATTTTTTTATCTCAATAAAATGTTCTTGATGAGTCCATCAGTAATTCTTAAAATAATAGTGATTACAAGTATAGCAAACACTTTAATAACTCTTGATTAGTTTCAAGGACTGTCCCCTCTAACTAGATTCTTTCTGTTGGTCTCTAACACCAAACCCTGATTGTTTCTTTCAATCATATTAAAATTTTAATTACATATGTGTTTATCTCTCTATGTGTGTATAATCCACACAGTGCACTAAACTCTAAGGTCCAGGCAAGTAAATACTATGTTTGTTTTGTTTATCACTGTATAACTAGCACCTAAAACTCTAAAAAGAAGCCCAATAGGTAAGACCAAGTGTTGAATGAACACTACTGGTAGAACTGGATTTCCTTGAGCAACTGAGTGGGGCAAGCTTTTGAGATTAGAGAGTGACGGCCCCGCAGGACAGTAAAGGCAACCCATGAATCTAACAGAAGTGGCTGAAGAAGACGATTTGACAGGCAGCTCTTAGCAATACTTAAACTTTCAGACAAGAAAGCAACAAGCAGATTGAATGAAAGGATCCAGCTGGAACATTGGTGGGTGAGTAGAGGTGGTGCGGGAGGTATCTGTCGGTAGACGGTAGGAAAAGGCCAGGCAACCTGTCAGTAAAGGGTATCTGTCAATAATTAGTGCAAGTATCTGATCATTGGGCTGTCAGCCCTGGGTCAGGGAATGAGACTTAGGGAAACCAGGTAGGAATTAGTGTACCAGGTGACGATTTTGTCATAAAAGGTGAAATAAAAGCACAAAGCCTAAATATATTGTGATGATAGGATGCTGACCAACATAATTAAAGGACTATGTTTCCTTTAGTCGTAATTAAAATGTTTTTACCTTTAATTTTCTTATGTCCTCATTGAGGGATATTTATTTAGGGAAACTTTTGTGTGTGTATACTATACTAGGCACACTGAAAAGCAAATTCGGCAAACTTTCTGAAATGAATGGAATTACATTTACTGTGTATTTTGTTTGATGATTTCATTATGCTTCACGTTGTCTTTGATTTTCTCACTTCACTTAAATTGTTGTGGCAATTTTTCTTTGCTCTCCACCCTCTGCCAAACAGCTGATCTTATCTGAATTAAAAATGCAGCTGTCTTCATCAATCTTTCATGGTATATATGGATTTAAAAAATAAATTTCTAAGCACAAAAACTCCTGACATTATTCAGTTTATGAGCTAAATCAAGATCTGCTTGATGTGGCTGTTTCCATTCCTATGCAAATTCTGCTTTGTTCTTAGTATTGACATTTTCCTCCATTTCACAGTTGGCAGAATTAAAACATAGACTGAAACATTACAAGCAAACTCCCAGTATATTAATGCAAAAGCTCACTTTATGCTAATTATAACTAATATAACTAATCTACAAACAAATGCTAATGCCACTGTTAGTTTATGTAACATGTCAATCATTTCAATTAATATATCTTTTTTTAGGATTTTCTATTTTCACATTTCTAAAGTTAAAAAGGTTATGCAGAGATATCCAAAAGCCTCTGTGAATTAACCATAATGACCATAAGGCATTAAAGATAAAATTTAAAATAATTAAGCTAATATTTGGCATTCATTTTCTTCTCATGTTTGAAAGTTATTCTGGAAGCTGGAATACCTATTTTCTGCTTTGATTAAAATTAAAAGTTTATTTTTTTTAAATTTCAGTCGTGTGTAGTTAAGGAGGAATGAAATTATTTTCGAGATTTGAGTGTTTGTATTTGGTGTGACTAAAAAGTTGCTGTCAAAATAATGTGCATCTAAATAAAAAATAATTAGAATTACACATTTCCAAGTTGCCAACAGTACTGGATATGTGAAGAAATCCATGTTTTGAGCAAGTTCATACTTTCAAACTTTTAAATAACTCATTATGCCATTTTATTGAGATCACAGCTCTCTCATCTCTGAATGTCCTCAATCATATTATTAAGGTATATTAAATTAGTATTAACCTTGTCTTCACTACATACAACTTTATAAAGAATGATATTCTTATCTGTCAACTAATTGCACCAATAAACTTCACTGCAGTAGCATAATTAATAGACCATAATATTAAAGAAGGTGACACTTCTCACTTTTTTAGAACTCTCAACTTGGAATTTGAGAGAAAAAAAATAATTTACTAGTACCAAGATTTTAAGAGTAGTATCTAGTAGGCAGTTAATTGAAACAGCTTTCTTTTCCTTAACAGCAATCAAATACAAAGGACTGATTACCCCATTTTATAGGTGCAATTGGAACTTTAACTCTGGAGACAGTGTGAACAGCAAACCACTGCCATCTTAAAATTATAGCTACCAAATCAACAAAAAAGACTGAATTTTGCTAACTATACAGGGTGTCCCAAAGAAATGTATACACACTTTAACAGCTGATAGCTCAATTTTGAAAATGACATGTATTTTAATAAACATTGCCTTTATAATTATTCAACTTGTGTGTATACATGTTTGGGGGACATCCTATATTATTCCAAGTTTTGAAATTGTTTATTAACATTATCTGGTGATTCTGTGTATTTAAAATAAACATTCACTTAAAAAATAATCGAATTTTTAATTCATGTATATTTTTAGGTAGTTAGAACTTTTAAAACTAAATGTTAAACAAGTCATAAATTTGTTTTAGAATTTTTAAAGAATTATTTTTAAAATCTTTATCTTTCACTGCCTTTCCTAAGAACATTTACTTTAGATGAATAACTGAAGTTGTCTTTTCCAAAATTTAACCATTAGAGTGATTCTTGAAGTAATTATGTTGCAGTACCTTCTTTAAAATAAAAACCTGACACAATAGTCAAATGGGCATTTATGTCTTAAGACACTCTCACTATTTTCAAGCAAGATAATTTTAACTATATCCATGAACACAAGAGTTAAGAAATAAATTTTCACATAAATAAAGCAACATGAGACTTGGGAGAAAGAGCATATGTAGTTATGTTCTTTGGGTAAAACAAATATAAAAGTGAATCTATCCATATATAGTGTAGACTTTAAAAAATAAGGCAAATTCTAAAATGCAATGTGCTGTTTAATGATTATAGATATTACATATAAAATCATATTTATTCTGAAGGCCCACAGGTTTTCAAATCCTAACCTTGAAACAAACTGCGTTGATTTAAAAATACGGGATTTTTTTCCTACTTAAAGTCAGAAGAGTTTAAAACAAAATGAGCCATAAGGTTATGGCTGGTAAAGCTGTACAAATATCTTAAATAATTCATTTTAAATTTCAAATCTGTGTTATATACCTCCCAAGAATGTTAATGAGAACATTTCTTTATTGTCTGATACATTTTTCCAAAACCTGTTTATAATTTTGAAAATCACCATAAATTAACCATTTTATAAATTAACTATGTTACAAAATTTCCAGAAAACCCCTTCTTCACACTCTTTCAAATATAAAATTATATTTCCTTATCATTCGTGGATATAGTCTGACCTGTATTTCACTGCTGTGAAATTAGATGCAATGCATTTGCTGGAAGTCATGATATCGGTTTACTGTGCGTGTTAGCAAATCGCCACCTTATATCTGTGCTGCATTCTTACTGGGTGAATGAACGTACATTCGTTCTCCAAATTGCACCATCCTGCCAACAAAGAGAAAAGCCAGAGAACTTGGGAGGGTCTCTCTAATTGCTGAAGACGACTCATTTTTTGGCCTCCTATCTGACCAGGTTTTCAATTAGGAATTGGTTTCCTCCTTTCACTGAGAAGAAAATATAAGTCCTACTGTTGCTGCTGTGTCTACTAAATACTAGAGATGGAAATTGATGAAATGTTCAGAAGAAGCAGGAAACAGAAAAGACAGAGGAAGAAAGGAATGGAGGGAAAGTAAGAAGAGATGCGAACCTGGCTAATATGTAGGCAAGACTGACCAAGTCACATAACACATTACGCCGAAGAACAATACTGGGCCACATTCCCAATACTGAGAGCACATTCACCTAGAGCAGAAATGAAATTTCCAAAGAATATTGTGAAAGTAATGTGTACCTATTTGCAGACTATCTGGTTGGCTCCTTATTTGATTTGTTGGTTAGTTGGCTAATTGGTTAGCTTGCTGATTAAAAAGCCTTTGGAAATACTCCATTTTATGAGCAGCTGGGGCCTATTGCGACCTCCAGTATATTTGAATGTCTTCAGACATGATTGCGTCTGCTTAGTGATCTGAGGGGCATTTCATACTAACTGTGCTTTTAAAAATAAAATCAATTATTCAATTTATTTTTTACATGTCATATTTTAATATTTGAGAAAAATACAAAAAGTAATCGTGAAGAGAGTTACATCATCAAGATAGCAACAGAGTTATTTTCCAGCTTTACTCTCCTCCCAAGAGCAACTAACAACTATTCATGGACCAGACACCATTAGAAAAGCTTAGAACATGGAGATGAAGCTGGAGTACCTTTCGTGTCACAAAGACCAAGCCATACCTTATCAAGATGATGGATGTCAACTGAACTTATTGTGGTAATCATTTCACAAATAGGTTGTAAGTCACGTCCTATGCTGTACACCTGAAACTCATACAGTGCTGTACGTCAACTATATCTCAATAAAACTAATCTGCTGAAATATACTGAATCTATAGTGAGTTGTCAATTTTCAAATGCAGAAGCCGAAGTCTAGTTAGTTACTTCATTCACTGGAATACTGAGATTAGCCCGTAAGCATGCAACATATAGATGTGTAAATATCTACTCAGGCACTCTCAGGAAAACTTGATCTGAGGTCCTATCATCAGGTTTTCTGAGTAGAAACCTCCCAATAATTGTAAAACCACTTCATTTCATCGATAAGGAGTGGACTTTTTAAGACATTCAGCATATTGTTAAAAAAAACCAGCTTATTTTTAAAACATGTATCTGAGAATTACAATGAAAAAAATAACATACAAATTTTATGCCCGGCTGATGTGGCCCAGTGGTTGAGTGTGGACCCATGCACCAAGAGGTTGCTGGTTCAGTTCCTGGTCAGGGCACACACTGGGAGTTGCAGGCTCCATCCCCAGTAAGGGGTGTAAAGGAGGCAGTTGATCGATGAAGTTTCTCTCTCATCGATGTTTCTATGTCTCTCTCTCCCTCTCTCTTCCTCTCTCACTAAAAATCAATCAATCAATAAATAAAAAACATACAAATTTCAAAAAATAAAAAAAGACTACTTTTTGTTTTCTGAAATTATTTTATAATTTTATCAAAATAATATATTCACCTAATTTGAAAAATAGGCCATATTCTACTAAAAGGCTTCTGTAAAATCAATAGCAATATTATACTCTAATAACTCTACTCATTATCTGTAGGAACAACTACTTTGAAATATTTTAACTTTTTTTTCCTGGGATTTATTTCTAAGTACTGTGCTGAGATTGCCAATTAAATATGGCACACACACACAAAAACCACATAAATTCTTTTCAGCTAACCCCAGGGAAGCCCCATTAAACCATTAATGGACATTGAGTAAATAGATGAGATAACAGTAAGTGGCAGAGCCAAAGATGTTTTGAAGCTGGAAGCTAGATAGAGGAGAAGATATTGACTTCTAAAAGCAGGCAAATCTGGAACATGGCCACCAATAAAAAGCCAAGAGACTCAACCTCTGTACCCTGAAAAGACTCAGGGACTGAAATAATCAGTATTTCTGGAGACATGAGTGCTGATTAGGCTGGAAAACAAGATAATTTATTGAAAGCTTGCAGAAAGAGAAAGTGTAGTATTAGAAACTTTTATTCAACCCATGTAGTCAGGCTATTCTCCATAAGACAGGAAATGTACTCTGGAGAGGTTTAATCAGAACTTAAACTTGGAGTACCGGGCTCCCCTGACTACAGAGTGAGTGAAGAATCAGTTGAATTGAAGGGGACTTCAGGAATGTCTGCGTGCATGATAGGAAGAATCTAAGCTTTCTTTTTCAAGTCAGTGCTTAGAATGCTCACAGTAATAAGGCTTCAATAATGCAAACAAAATATGGACATCCAGCACAAGATAAATTACCCATCAATGTGGGCATATGGGGAAATCTCAATGGAATGCCCATTTAACAACCAGATAATACTCAAATACATCAATCAAAAATTACAGCTCATTCATGTAGGGTTTATTTACTTTAAAAATTTCATTCTTAAATATAAACAGAGAGCCAAGGATCAGTAAACAGTTGAGAAAAGCATACAACATGAAGATAGGATTTACTCAAACAACAAAACAAGCCAGATATGTAATTATACAATTTAAAAATTAAGTTTTCTCATTGGCAAAGGCTGATTGTGATCATATTTGTGGTTTGACTCAACCTTAGGCTCTAAAAATCATCCTCTATCTTCCAATATGAAATTGAATTAACATCAAGTGCCATTTCTTACTGAATTGAAGCTAGATATTAAAAACTACATATGATCAGTATGATAGGGGCACTTATAATTTCCAAAGATTGAGCACCTAAATTAATCTGAAGTATAATCATATCACTTACAAATTATAGAAAACATATACTTATGTGAGCAGGGGTTTAAGCTTCTTTTTCCTTAAGTTTCTTTCTCCTAGGTCTTCGGGCCCGCACTCTTCCCTTGATCCGGGATGAAGCAATTAAGGAGGTGGATCAGCTGTAGACAATGTATCATTGAACAGGCATGATCAGGGAGGTCCAACCAGGAGTCAAGATATCATCTTATTGAGACATTTCCAGACAACCAAGAACAAAAGGATGACACCTGCAGAATTCCAGCACTGCACATAGCTGCAGTCCATTTCCAGCTCAGTTTACCCCAGTTCCCTATATAACCCCATCCCTCAGGCCATTCCTTAAGACAGGATTTGGATGTTCGTATGCTCCGTCTTCTTGGTTGGCTGGCCTTCTCAATAAACGCCTTGTGTGAGTCAACCCTGCCTCCATTGAATTGGACACAGTGACAGGCAGCCCGAACCCCACTGGAATTTCCTGGTAACAAGTACAGTGAAATTAATAGGTGTCATAGTTTTAGGAATTGAAAGAAAACTTAGAAGTAACCTAATAAATTTTACTCACAATTTAGGACCCTCTCCCTCATTACTTTCTTTGGGTATTTTTTCTGGCAATTACATAAGTATAGCTAATTCTTTAATAATAAACAAATGGAAACCCAGAGAAGAATAGCTTAGAAAGAGTGACACCCAGGTGATCAAATAATATTGTTAGCAATATGTCTTTCATTACCTCTTAGATTTATTGATTTCATTAGTGGGTATCTCTTTCCACACCTTAGCAAAAATCACCACCAGAAGCTCTAGACCATAACCCATAGCTTGTCATCTCTAGTGAAAAAGTATCCCTCTTTTCTAAAATCATGAGAAAATTTGTTTGGCTGGTCTAAATCATATGTCTTTCTATGATCACCTTTGTGGTCAGCACAACCCAAAACACATGGATGGACTAACTGTAAAGAATTTGGGTAAGATTACCAAAAGGAATACTTGTGTTATGTACCAAAAAATATAATAAGAGATGCTGGGTATGGGAAAGTACAAATACAGCCACCTACAGACACAAAAACTAGCATAATTCATGTGGAAGAGACAAAGGGCAGCTGTGTCCTTTCGATACTTCTGGTGATTATATTTAGCCTCTGCTCCAATCTTTTTGGTTAATATTCAAACTTCATCTAATTTGGCTTTAATGTTTTATACAGTGCACTATCTGTTCTATTTAAACATGCCCAAGGCACCTAAAAAGGAAGGAACAAAGTACCATAAATTGTTCACCTGTTCAAGCTTAAGATTATCCTGCTGGACTAGTGTGGTAGGACAACTAAATGGACCACTGAAACTAATGGGCATCAATTAGTTATTTTCTCCTTTGGAAGTGAGGTCAGGCAGTCAGTAATGTCAGTAAAGTCAGTGGAGTTATGGTGTAGGCTTTCTTGAGGTTAGAAATCATTAGGGAGAGAGAAAACAAACAAACAAAAACAACAAAGAAAATGTTTCGAGATGCTTTCCTTGAGATGACAAAGAATGGAACCAGTCTCAAATGCAGTTGTGTTTGCCTTATGTTGGAGCCAAGATATTTTATCTAGAGAAACAGTGGAAACAATATATCACGGAGATTCAGCTATTTGGGTAGATATGATGGTAGAAGCTTTCGGAAGAAATATATATAGTGTTTTTCTTTGCTTAGTGTAAAGGGGAGCAAAATTGTCAGATGGAGAATTCAGGGTAGGTTTGGAGGTTTGAGAACAGGCAGGGCAATGAAGTAGTTGACTAGAAGGCCAAGAGAAAAACGACCAGGGAAATGCAGTACCATAGAGAGGAGGTACTATGGTCCACTTGATGTAATGGTCATGAAGATAAAGTGAGACCAGACAGCCTCAATTGTCTATAAAAAATAGGCAAAATGTTGAATTTTTGTCCAATATAAAATAAAAAGTAATAAAAAGAGAATTAAATGATTTAGCTACAGTGCTCAATGATAAACTATATGATTTAACTTGTGTGTGAAGAAAGTAAGAGAAGAAAGCTCAATGAAAATGTAGCAAGATTATTGAATTGTAGGTACTAGTGAGGTCTGAGGGACTCAGTATCATAGAAAATGTTGTGGAAAGACAGAAAGTGTTCAGAAAGTGAATGCATACATTGTCCTGAAGTTGATAAAGAGTTTGTGGTTATTACTGATAGCAATGCCTAGACCAGTGTAAGAAGTGGGGATAGACCAATAGACTGATGGAGATTGGAGATCAAGGTCATTGGAAGAAAAGAAGGCAAGACACTGAGAATCCAGGCAATTTGAAAGACACTGACATGGGCATATAAGATAGGAATTGTAACAACACTAATGTCGAGGAGATGGCAATGACTCAGGTACCAAAATCTCTAAGAAACCCATGGGGTGTGTTTGTGGGGGGTAGCAGGGGCCTATGTAGTGGGGAGATGACTGCAACAGGGAAGAATATTGGCTTATATCATCAGAGGACTGGAGATTCAAAGCAAGAGAAAAGAGAAAGGCCTGGATATAAAATGAGGAGCAATAACTTTTTCCTTCCTCTTCAAGATCTATAGTTTTAAGAACATGGAGGGAAAACAGCACCATTTGAGAGGACTCCAAGGGAAGTAAGTGTTCTCAGCAGAGCCAAGATTCCCTTAGAGCAAAAAGTTCAGTGGTTACATGATATACCATACATATGATCATCATTTATGCATTTGAAACACTAAGCTTTTGAATTGATCTCTCCATTTCAGAGGGTTTTAGTTCATTTCATCAGGGGAAAAACTACTTTTATAGGGTAGGTGCCAAGTCTATGAGAATGAAGGAGATATGTAGGTGTCAGCATCTAAGTTTATAAAAACATCTTTTTGTAATGATGTTTTTGACGTTTTTGAAAAATAAGCTGCTCATGAGTCATCATTAATCAACTGTTCTCCTTTAATTAAGGAATTTGAAAACTAACTGAACAAACAGCGGGGAATAGAAATAAAGCTCACATAGACACATCCTCAGTCATTTGCAGGTAGTAAAGGTGGCAATAAGTTCAATGCTTATGAAATTTTAGATCTGGATGTGAACTTATGAGCATCATGCTTTCAAGTTAGGGGATTCAAAACTTAATTACATATTTTCTCCCTTTTAATTTTGACACTGAATATAGTTTCCTGAAAGTCCAGAATAATCACCATACCTTTTTTTTGGTCTGGTTTAAATAAATACCCTAACTTTTTGAAATAAACATCTCTATATCCCTTGTCACATTGATACACAGTATTAAATGTGAAAGATGTATTTAGTAAATACTAATGTTTAGTGAAATAGAGGTCTTTATAAATTAATGTTAGTAGAATTATCTTGGCTACCTTACGTTTGTCTAACAAAAATTAAAAATATGAGCTACTTAGCAATACATGCAACAATTAAGTTAAATTCCTTATTTTTCTATATGGGCTATAGAATCACACTCTTATTTGCTCCTTCTAAACAAGATTTTTTTTTTTTAGGAAAATAAGATAATTGTGTAGGACATTGACACACAACTCTCTTTCCTTTAGACTAAGCAGTTAGTGACCCATATAACCATCTCAAAATTTCTAAACAACCAGCTGTAAAAAATAGATAAATAATGGTCTTGTGCATTAGCCTTGCCAGAGAGGTTATGTTAGAGATGAACCAAATTAGAATTGCAAACTACAAAATATAATAGCTTCTGTATAATTGCAGGTGGAGGGCAGTGCCTACCTGTCTAGGAAGCTAAACCAATCAATCTGGGAGTCTTTGAAATTATAGATGCTGTTTCCTTCAATGTGAACCTCAGCACTTTTTTCAGGTTTTAGCACTAACATTTCTGACTCAGAGTTATATAGTTATAATTCTTGTTTTTGGTAATAAATAAACCCATGAATACAATGACTCCTTGGATATCAAAATTAATTCATAGTTATTTTAAGTTATTGTGTAAGAGAGCTTCTGTTGAATGTTTCTTATGGTTTTAAATTTTTTTTCCGGATAACCAACATGAGATCAATTCAACAACTGCACATTGACTATCAGTTTTGTTTAAGTCACTGGATATAAGAGGGTAACAAAAAAGTCTATTAAAACATGTTTATCCACATAAGAGCTGAAAATCCTTCCCAGGAGATAGGAAATGCCACATTAATTTAAAAGGGGGGGGGGGTGATCTCTTTAAATGGAGCTGTCTCAGCTGAAAGACAGGCGAGCCACTTTAATCTTCTCTACCTACCTGCTTCTATTAGCCAAGGAGCTATTTTGGACATTGAGGGCAGGTTTCAGCTGAGAAGATATTGCCAAGCTACATGGATTCCCCAAACACAGAGTAATGGTTTAAGAAATCAGGAAGCTATGGGAAGTCTGTAAGGGGTGAAAAAGTTCAAAATGGGAGTGAGTATTGAGGAAAAGATTTAAATTATGGAGAGAAACCAAGAATGACAAGTAGGGGCTGCAGGTTGAGACCTAGCAATTTTTAAAACAGTCTAGGGGGCAGAGTCCAGCTTGGCTTGGACTTACTGTATTACTAATAAAGTTCTGGTTCAACTCTGGTCCCAGTGGACCCAACAGTTCCCAGAACTCTAATGAGAGTTGTAAGCAGTTGCAGCCTCAGGAGAACGTATGACCTCTGGAAATTGGATGTGGGACCTGGGTTCTGTTAGTATTCTGCTAATGTCACCAATGTTCTCTAAAACCCCAACTAGAAACCTTGTTCAAATGTACTTTTGCTTTCCATAGGTACAATATAACTACCAAGGTATGTTTCACATCTGCAGTGTCTCTCGTTCTTGTCTGTTTAGGACTTTAATGACTTGACCTCTTTCATGAAACTAGTTCTGATAATCACTCCACTGTCATGCATGAGTGTTTGTACATGTGGAAAGCCGCTGGCATATAGGGAGACACCACCAAAGTTGCAGTTATCCTATGGGGCAGACTAAGGGAATTTGAAGTCCTGACTCCATCATCTACAGTCTATACCTTGCACCATGTAGACCTCATGACCACCCCACCCTTCTCTGATTCTTCAGGTTAATGGATGGTCATGATTCCTAAGAAAAGAAGGGTGGTTAGTTAAACTAGAGTTTAAACTGATACAGTGCATCTTAAAAGACTAATTGGTGTTCATTATCTTTCTTCTACTACTTCTGTTAGGGTCCTGCCTAGCACTTCTGCTGGTCTAGATTGCTTGACTAGTGGGGTCACATAGATCTTGCTGACAAGCTGCCCTACTGCTTGGCCCATCTAATCCAGTAGATCAATAGCGCTTGAAGTGCCTGTAGCAGACAGGGATGCTCCTTGGAGCCTTTCGCAGGCCACTGTAGGTGAGGCACAGCATAGGCACTTAGGATTTTGGATCAAAGTCCTGATATCTTCATTGGATAATTATTGTCCATTTGAGAAATAGCTCTTTGCCTGTTACTGGGCATTAGGAGACACTGAACACTTAACACCATCCTGAAGTGGTTGGTTTGACAGGTTTGACAGAATGATAGAATGGCCTTTTGAAGACTCAGTTATAGTGCCAGCTAGGTGACAATACCTTGAGGTAAGTTTCTACAGAAACTTACATATGCTCTGAACCAGCATCCACTATATGGTGCTGTTTTTCTCACAGTCAAGGTTAATCAGTCCAGGAATCAAGAAGTAGAAATGAGAGTTCACTATAACCCTTAGTGCCCCATTAGCAAAATATCTGCTTCCTGTTTCCATTACTTTATGCTCTTCTGTCCTAAAGGTTTTCACTGCAAAAGGAGAAATGTTTTCACTATTTTCCCCACAGATACCTAGGGATGACTGGAGTTATAAATATCAGCTATGAGCTTGCAACCAGTTACAGAGAAAAGGACTGTAATTGTCAGGAGTATTTACTCCTTATTTTGTTATGAATATGTTGGGATGCTTGTGTATAAAACACCCTCATTTCCTTCCCTCTCCTTTTCTTTTATTATATAACATAAGATGCATTGACTCTATATCATAATACTTAAGTATTGTCAATTTTACATCAATCTTAGTATTTAAATTATAGGATATCAAGAAAATAAACATCACTCAAGGTCTTTACCTTCTGTAATGGGGAAGGGCTGAGTGCACTTTTGGTTGTATGCAGGATGGTTATATCATGTTAAGTGGAATTATGACCTTATTATTGTCTTTATTTGGAGATTAACTAAGGTTTAAGATAATGTGTATGGGGGCCATGTCAAGGAGTGGATTTCAATTTGACTGGGCCATGGGCTACCCAGACATTTGCTCAGACATTGTTCTAACTCAGCCTGTGAAGGGTTTTGGGATGAGATTAACATTTGAATTGGGAGACTGAGTAAAGCCAATGGTTCTCCCCAGTGTGGGTGGGTTTCATCCAATCGGTTTAGGCTTGATTGAACAAAAAGGCTGACCCTCCCAAGAGTAAAGGGAATTCCTCCTGCCTGCCTTTGAGCTGAAACACTGTTTTTCCTACCCTTGGATTCAGAGTGAAATATTGGCTCTTCCTGGATCTTAAGTCTACCAACCTTTGCACTGAAACTACACTACGGGATCTCCTGAGTCTCCAACTTGCTGACTGTAGATGTGGGGACTTGTCAGCCTCCATAATCACATGAGAAAATTTCCTTGTAATAAATCTCTCTAATAAGCCTCTCCCTCCTCCCTCCCTTCTTCTCTCTCTCTCTCTCTCCCTCTCTCACTATATACATAATGTTCTTGTTTGTTCTTTTTCTCTAGAAAGCACTGACTACTAATGTATGGAGAGGGCTAACAGGTAATGCTTTTCTTGAATTCATTTCAGTTTGTTCATCAATATTTGTCAACTTTTCTTATTTACTTCTAGTGAGAACTGCATAAAACACTAAGTAAACTAAGTTCAATATGCTGATATACTGATAAGGATTTAGTAGCCATTCTACTATAAGTTAAAAGGTTTAACTGAGTCATAAGAATGTGTCAAAATGAAATAGTTTATAGAACTATAGAAGTCTCAGATCTGTCTTTGTGAAAGGCCCTAATTAATTTTGCAAAAGCAATAAATTACTTTCTCTAAGTATAAATGTGAATTGTGGGCACATGACCACCAGAAAAAATCACTCCAAGTCTCTTTGGCCTCAGAAATCTTTAAATCTTACAAGGATTGATTGAGCAGGAACTGAGACCATCCTAAAGCCTTCAAGTATAAATGTGTCAAGATCACCCAGTCGCCAGGCTGTCTCAGGTACACCATTGCTTTGCCCAACTCTCACAGCCTTCTGTCCTTTCCAGTGAACAATACACAGTAACACTCACTCTCTTTATTTCCTGGTCTATATTTTAAGTAACTCCCCGAAAGATCTCATTTGGTCTTTTGTTAAAGATTAAGTACTCCTGTGATTGGTATTATATAACTACTTATGGGAATGGACCATTATCTCTAGCATTGTGAGGCTATGCCATCCTTCACCCTATTAGCTGTTGTAAAAGTCTGATGAAATCCTGAGCTTATTATCACACACAAAAAGTCTCTTAGCTTTTAGATCCTTTCTATACATATCTTAGGTGATGTATAGGTTGAAATGACTCAATTTTCTATTCATCACATTTTTAAGCCCAGAAAATGTAATCCAGTTGGCTGGGGTTGGAAACAAGAGGGAGCAATTTTAAGAGGACATTTTTTACCTTCTACATCAAATTATGTGATTATACTAAAGTGCTTTAAAAAGATCGGGCTGGAAGTGAAAAGTTGATTAAAAGAAAAGTTTGGGTAGAAAATAAGCTCTAATAAAGTATCTTTAAAAAATATAGATTTAAAAAACTATTGCTCTCTTTTGTACATTATTCCATGACTGGTTCTATCCAGATCTTCAAAAGGTGAAATTTTAAATGGATATGATATTGTATATATATGAATATTGTTTGAAACTTTAAGTTGTAAAAGTCTTACTAACAATGTATGTTTTGATTGTATTTTTATAAATTCACTTACATTTGGGAATGCTACAATAAACTTTATTTTTAAGGGAACTTTGTGATCAACTTTTGACAAAGTGAGTTTTTGTGCATACTTTATTTGTTTTATATATATATGCCAGTTGATCTAATATTTTAAATTGGTATGATAACATTTGTCAATGAATTTAAAACGATATTAAGATATTGCTGTAATTTTTCTTACCAGATATTCCTCATGCAACCCAGGAACAATGTCACCCTGTTTGAGACACAACACTACACAAGACTCTGCATTGTGTTGGAATATCAGCAATGCTATTTGAATGTAGCAATTCAAATGATCACAGCAATGAAAATTGCCACACAAAAGTAGTAGGTGTTCCAAGAGCAGTTGGTAAAGTACTGCCTGTCAACGTCTACTCAAATCATAGGTTGTTAACTTTATTAATAGAACTTTTTAAAGTCTTTTCAGTATTGACCTCTGGCAATGACGGTCACTGTTTTGTTTTCCATTTTTTTATTAGAGAGTGTACTCTGCACTCAGACGAACGGTTGTACAAATAACTGCGAATCAAAACAGCCAAAGGGGAACAGCAATGATTTAAATTAGTTTAACCTTTCAAAAATATTTTTAAATGCCCAGCTCACAAAGAATTTGACCTTTGTCATAATCCAAGGACTTTGTGTTCTTTAAAGATTGAGTTCATTAATAAAATTAATGATAGGTTATGCAGTGAGGGAAAATAACATTTTATATGGTCTACATTGGGTGTAAATTCTTTGTACATTTTATAAAGTGAATTGAAACTGCCTTGGCTGGTGTTGCTCAGTGGTTAGAGCATTGGACTGTGCACCGAAGGGTCGCAGGTTGCATTCTCGGTCAAAGGCATGTACCTGGGTTGGAAGTTTGATACTGCACCCGGTTGGGGTGTGTGCAGGAGGCAGCCAATGGATGTGTCTCACTTGCATCAATGTTTCTCTCTCCCTCTCTCCCTGGCCCTCTCTTCCATTCTCTCTAAGAATCAATGGGGAGGAGGTGAAGATCCTCAGATGAGCATTAATAAAATGAATTGAAACTGCGTACACAATTTCCAGGCAATCAACCTGCTGCATCTTTGTGGTAACGCATTATTAATGCATCAACTTCTTGTACCAAGCATAAGGACTCAAAAAGAAAATAAGAAAGCAATCATTTCTAGAAAAGTAATCAATATTTGTCTTTGTTTACTCAATTGTTATCTAAAGCAAGATGGGTTTGAGAATTTTAGTTGTTTGAGTCTTTGCATATCACTCTTTTGTTTCCTTAAGTATAAGTATTCACAAAATATTCATCTGACTTGCGTAGTAGCCACACATAAAATTTAAATGCTGAACTGGACTTAATTGAGGAATCAAGAGCATATTAGAGATGATTCATCTCAGACTTCAATTATCTTTAAAATGAATCGCATGTGCTCTTTTTTAATACTACGTAGGGACCAAAAGAAAAACAACCTTGGAATTTAATGAACATTATCAATCAAGGATTTGATTTTTGAATCAGAGAGAAAGGCTGTGCCACTAGTGAAAATTACAGAAGTGTTGACTGATTTGCTTTCGTTGTAACCACATTGTAGAGTTAACGGAAAGGTTAATTAATAAGAAAGAAACTGCTTTAAGATGACACTTGCTCACCGTTATATCATAAGAGTATAAATGATTATTCTTTGAAAGCAGACAGCAATTAGTCAGTGAAGAATTATGTGAAGGATCCTCAACTGTACTTTTAAACTTAAGGCCTAAAATAATGAAAATGTTTCCTAGGATTAACAAACCAAGCTAAGGTGAACTTCACAAAGGTAGAAGAAAAGAAAATGCATTTTCTCCCTGAAGACCCTCCCTTACTAAAGATTAAAAGTTTTATGAATTTAAAACACTTTATAATGATATTTACTGTTTTGTTCAGCTTCCTATAAATATATCTATTCAATTTTTCCCCCCCAAAGCGTGGTAGTACTAAAATTTCAGATACTAGGCATGTAAATATATCAAATACATGTGAGTAGAACCAGGGGCTTAAAAATGAATATTTTTAATCCTGATTATTTCCAATGAGACCTGAGCCATCTCACAGTGAGTACTGAGTATTCTCTATATCTCTTACTGTGATTCTGATAGAGCTAATTTGGCACTGACATTTCAGAAAGAATTCCTATTTTAGTTAATTCTTCTAAGTTCCTGATAATTCATTAGGGAGCTTTCTTGATTATCTAGACCCCAGATTGCAAAAAGTACTCACTTCCTTCAAAGAAAACCAGTTTTTTGTTTGTTCATTTTATTTTCAGTTGGTTTGGGTTTCGGGGTTTTTTTGCATACTGGTATTTTATATTCCCATGACATTCTATTGTAGAGGTTTAATTTTAACAGATTTGTAAATAAAATGAGCAAAATGTAATAGTTTCCACCAAAAGTATTTATAATTATTCAAAAAATGCAACCTTGAAGACAATGAGTGGTAATTTAAACATGTAAACACTGACCGAATCACTGAAGTAAAAATTTTAACATAATTTAGACATAGTTGCTAGAATTCTACATAGCTGTCTCGCTAGATTAGAAAAAAAATTGAAATCATTTGGAGTGTTTGCTCATTAATGTTTTGCATAGAGAAAAACAATAAAATAGTCTATTAGAAAGTTATATTAAAGATAACTGGGAGGTTTATAAAATCATTTTTCTTGAGATAGGTTTTGTTCATTTTTGTGTTCATCTAAGTTGCTGAGATTATAACAAATATAACCTCAGTGACAAGTTATGGGTGATAATCTGAAATAAACTTTTTGCCATATTAACTGGAACCTGTCATTATGTAAAAGATAATTAATGGTTTCTACAACAAAAGTAGAGGTGAATAGTGTATGTTTCAGGTGTCCATTATTGGATCATAAATCAAACATCATGGATTATGCATGATCTAAATTTTTTTGTACTGTACTTATGTCCTTTAAATGGAGTCATAGCAGACACAATGTGTAAAATATCAAAGGAGGTAAGGCATAGTGAATCACTCTTGTGATTACAAGTGAGTAAAATTTTTATCATAATAATCATAGTAACATCAACAGTGCTTGTTCTTACATACATCAAAGACTCTAGAGAAACCTTAATTGCTGGGGTAATGTGATAGCATTCCCTAGTGATAACCCTTATGCGCTAACACATTCACATTCTGCTCTCAGGAACAAGGGCACACAGTTCAAAATAATGTTGACTCTCAAGTATGGGAAACTCCCCTGTGCATTTACAGCTGGAGTCTGCTGAACGAACTGTAAACTCAAGTAGGACTGGCTTAGAGGAAAGCCAACTGACCGAAACAAAAATCAGATTCTGAACTTGGTTTTAGAATCTTCTTTAAATAAATACAACAGCATTCGATGGACTAACAGAACCCTTGGTGCGATAAAGTAACAGACAAGCACACCAGAATATTATGTATGTAAATGAGTGCAGTTGTTTTTTAAATCTATAATTTTTTTCTTTATGAAAAACCCCATCTAGGCTGGCATATCTACTGTGAATCAATGAGGCATAGCTAAATTTCTGGATTTCTCAGGGAGAGAGATGGTTTGGGTAATGAACTATAAAAGTATATATAATTGAGCTATTGGCAGTATGTAATGTTTTAGCATAATGTAGAAATCCTCATTGTGCTACAGGTAACTGGGAAGATTCTTTTCAGTATATAGGCACTAAAAATTTGGCTATCCAAATTCGTAGACAATAAAACAGATACCATTTATCTTCTTATACATTTTTGTTTGTTTTTGAGCAAAAATTCTGGGGGATGAAAGGATTAAGAAAGAAATGTGTTAAAGACAGAAAAAATGAAGTAGTAGTAGAAGTTATAAATGGCCACTCAAGCAAACATACTGATAATAGAAGTAAGTAATTAACAACCAAAAATAAGGGAAAAAATTGCAGTCCATTTAATTCAGGAAAGCTCAAAACATTCAATAATGTACATTTGATTGAAGGTGAGAATGATTCATGCAATTTATCTGGGAGTTAGAAACTCTAGAAATACTTCTGAGAAAAATTCTAGGCACCCTAAGGTCACATTAAACGCTAAAGAGTGGATAAGGTATTTTATTTTCATTTACAATGTATAATATATTTGCTGTTGACTCCCATATGTAATTTTGAATTCACTGCATTCAAAAGAGTATAGTAATCAGTTAAACTATACTGTTCCTAGTAGATTAGTGTATAGTCTCCATTACTGAGAATGTATGTTTGCACTAATTAACAGAGCTCAATGCATTGTAAAACTGTTTTCCTTTGAAGATAACTCATTCTTTCTAGGGAAAAAGACCCTGGGTATCTCTAGGTGGCTTGAAAACTTTAGAAAATGCATGAAAAAACATTTTCTACTCTAAATGGAAGTATAGATTCTCCCAGACTTCATCAGTCTGTGGGGTTTGATGGGGTTGTGGCATGAAAACAAAATTTACACATAGATTCAAACTGCCCCTGGAGCAGAACCACTGCCTCCTTGGTCTGTCTGGATCCCTACATCAGTCTTCTGTCTCTTTCTGAACAATTTACAGGTCAGTATTGCTGGTTACCCTTCCACAGAGTTGATGCCACTAGACTTCTTCAGTCTTTCAGACACCTTTGTGGATGTCTGAACCTTAATATAAACAAAGTTCAAATTCTGAAGTACTTGGGTCCCACCCAGACGGGGGCATTTGCAAAATAAGTGTTTAAGTGACATCAAATCTTCTTTGATAATTAATGAACACTGGCTGCCAAGAGCACACAGGGAATTTTCAGGAAGGTAAAGGAAAATGGGCTCAGGATAAGTAAAAGTTAAATGTTACCTCTGATTCAACCAAAACACATCTCTATGGTTTATATTGATTTTTTAATTTTTCTGTCTTGACTAAAGTAAATCTTGACTGAGATAAGTAAAGCTAGTTTATTACTGAACCTGTTTAGGAATTTTCCTAAATAGATAAAATTATATCTGGATATACAATTTATTGCATTATTTGTAAGGTCGCCAATTCAACTCTGGATGGTGACATTCAGATGGAATATTATTGACAATTTATGTCAATTCTTACTAAATATTTTTGTTCTAATTGGAGAGAGTTGGGGCTGGATGGAAATCCTGGAAATTCTTTGGCACTGATAATGAGGCTCTTCTTGGCTTAAGGATTGGTGGAGCCAGGGTCCAAAATAAATTGAACTTTATAGCTGAATTTTTCATCTTGCTTAATCTTCCTGTAGCACTAACATTAATGACTATCTCCAGTTACTTGAAACACCGTCCCTTGGTTCCTGTGTCATAGCAGATTTTAATTTTTTTCCTACCTTTTATTCTCTTTCATTCTCTTTCCTTTGCTCATTTTCTTCCAACTGTGTATGAAATGTTTGTGCTATTCGAGGCTCTTCTTCTCTCTTTACACAGATAATCTCAGAAGACTCAAATACACAATCCTCTATGTGCCCCTTACATGATATTAAAGAACAAATCTCTATGTGGGATCACTTTCAAGAGGTTCAGACAAAAATATTCAGTAGTATTTTTACCTCACATAGGTGTCTCACACCCTTTTCAAAATCAAAATGTTCAAACTCCGTATTTCATAATGCATTCTCTCACTTTAGAGACAAAGAGATCTAAGTTTGAATTGTGACTTTGCAACTTAAGTCTCTTTATGGATTTTTCTGTGCTTTCAAATCTTTACCTATATTACTTGGACAATAATGCCTGTATCATAGCATTGTCTGAATATGCAATCTTGTTTGGAATGAATCAAAATTGAGATTCAATAAATGGTAGTTATTACTATCATTAGTAGTAGTTATACTGTTGTTAATTTAATAGGCCCCAATTCCACCCAGATATATAAGCAGAAGTATTGTTTGCTAAGGGACTCTTCCAGTATCCCAGCACAATGAATATCTCCTGGAATAGGACTCACTCTCTCCCTTGACATACTGTTTATGAAGCATCAACAGAAATCGAGATCTGAGGTATATATTTGGTTGTTAACAACATATAAGTAATATTTAAAGCCATTAATTAGGAACAGGATATAAATATAGATGAAAGTATCGCCTTGTGTATCATATGAGATTCTTAATTAACGGATCTCAGCAGATGCATTTCTCCAGGCTCATTTCTTTCTGTAAATGCCAGGAGTTCTCTCTGATTAGCAGAATTAAAATTCGCCATTTGGTGTAAAAACTCCATGTGACTTATGATACTTTATTCTGAAGTGCTTCCCAGTATCCTGCCTACTGGCATTGACACTGCTCTCTTATATACAGTTTTCATGTACTTATATCTGCTAGACGGTGAGCTTCTTGAGTACAAGAACTGTATATATATATATATTTTTTACTTTTTAAATTTATCTTTATTGTTGAGAGTATTACAAGTATACCATTTCCCCCCCAATTGATCCCCTCCACTTCCCTCCCACCCCCTTCCCAGGCCTTCACCCTGTTATTAACTGTGTCCATGGGTTATACATATAACTTCTTTGATTAATCTCTTCCCACCCTCCACCCCCCTTCCCTCTTTCCTCTGAAATATGATCGTCTGTTGCATGGGTCAATGTCTCTGGATCTATTTAGTTCACCAGATTCTTTTGTTCATTAGCTTCTTGTTAAAGAAGACCCTTCAACATTCCCTGTAGTGCCGGTTTGGTGGTGATGAACTCTTTTAGCTTTCCCTTGTCTGAGAAGCTCTTTATTTGACCTTCAATTCTAAATGATAGCTTTGCTGGGTAGAGCAATCTTGGTTGTAGTTCCATGTTTTTCATCACTTTGAATATTTCTTGCCACTCCCTTCTGGCCTGCAAGGTTTCTGTTGTGAAATCAGCTGACAGTCGTATGGGTGCTCCCTTGTAGGTAACTAACTGCTTGTCTCTTGCTGCTTTTAAGATTCTCTCTTTGTCTTTAACTTTTGGCATTTTAATTATGATGTGTCTTGCTGTGGGCCTCTTTGGGTTCCTCTTCTTTGGGACCCTCTGTGCTTCCTGGACTTGAAAGTCAATTTCTTTCCCCAGGTAGGGGAAGTTTTCTGTAATTATTTTTTCAAATAGATTTTTAATTCCTTGGTCTCTTTCCTCCCCTTCTGCACCCCAATAATATGAATGTTGGGCCTCTTGAAGTTGTCCCAGAGGCTCCTTATACTATTTTCATATTTCTGGATTCTTTTTTCTTTTTGCTCTTCTGATTGGCTGTTTTTTGTTTCCTCATGTTCCAAATTGCTGATTTGATTCTGTGTCCTCTACTCTACTGTTGATTCCCTGTAAACTAGTCTTCATTTCAGTTCCTGTAGCCTTCATTTCAAATTGGTACTTTATTATGTTATCAATTTTCTCAGTTATTTCCCTAACAGTCTGCTTAAACATCCTTATAACCAAAGTTCTGAACTCTCTATCTGTTAGCTTGCTTGGGTCTATTTCATTTAGTTCCTCTTCTAGAGATATCTTCTGTTCTTTCCCTTGTGACATCTTTCTTTGCCTCGGCATTTTGGCTGCTTTCAGGTGTTTGTTTCTATGTAGTAGGTAGAGCTGCTGTGTCTCCTGGAATTGGTAGAGTGGCTTTGTGTAGTAGGTGTCCTGTGGGGTCCAGTGGCTCAGCCTCCACAGTCACCTGAGCTGGGCCTTCTAGGTGCTCCCCTGTGTGGGCTGTGTGCACTGTCCTGTTGTAGTTGAGCTTTGGTTGCTATTGGCGTCCCTGGGAGGAACTGACCCCCAGGCCAGTCAGCTGTGAGGACCAGCTGCAACTACAGCCAGAGAGCTGCTGTGCTGGAGACACCCCTATGGAGCAGGATTTACTTCAGTGGGGCTTTGGTGTTCACCAAGTGCGCCCCTTGGGTGTCACTCGTGGATGTGGTAGGGTTGTAATCCAGCGTGGTCAAGTCTGACCACCAGGTGCACTGTCTCTGGGGCCTCCTGGAAGGTGCAAAGTCAGCCTGTGCCAGTGCCTTGCCCAGGGCCCCCCAGCATGAGCTACACAGCAAACCGTAGTTGGCTGCTCCTTGTGCTGGGCTTGGCGGTGCCCAGGAGAGGCCAAGCTATGAGCCAGTGCAGCTGCCGCTAGTGCAGGGCCTGGGGCCGCTTATCAAGCCGTATGGGGCCCGCTGCTGCTTGTTTGAGAGATTTTAGGAAAGTCCTAAGCATGGGGCTCGAGAGGCCCCTTGCACAGAAAAGCCCCTGGAAATGGCCCGGATGAGCTGCAGGTGGGGAGGGGAGGGGCCTCCGGGAATCACGGGGCGGGGCCAAAGGCGTGAGTCAGGTGCTGGCCACTCAAATATGGTGCCTGCCTGCCGGCCGTGTGCGGGGAGGACTCGCCACAGGAGCCATGGCCTCCGCCAGCCCTTCTGCCCGGGAGGAAGCCGTCCCTCCAGCTCTCGCCCGGATCTCAGGCAGGTTAGTTCCTCCCCGAGTGTCCCGGGTCCTTTCAGGCTGCTCCCGGCGCTGGGCTCAGAGGGAGCGTCCGAGTGAGTCCGTGCCGGGCCCTTTAGAGGAGCTGCTGGGGCTCCCGCAGCCTCCGCGACCCTCAGGGACAGTCCCCGCTGGTTTCACAGCCCGGAGTTGTGGGGACGCCTCTTCCCAGCCCTGGAGCCCTGGGCTGGGGGCCTGCTGTGGGGCTGGGACCCCTCGCTCCTCCGGGAAACCTCCGCCGCTGAGATTCCCTCCCAGGTTTCAACCGCAGCACCGGTGTGGGCCCACGGCCGCGTCTCGGTGATCCAGCCCCGCCCCGCCCCGCCCACGTCTCCGCCCCTCCTCCCGCTCTGATGCTCCCTCAGGTCCCTGGCTGTGGGGCTTCTGTGCAGCCGGGGGTCAGGAGGCTCTGAGTGACGGCGGTTCTGTGTTTCAGTTGTGATTCTGATGTGGTTGCGGGAGGCGGCGGGTGCAGCTGTGACCTGCGCCGCCAGCTTGTTGTTCCTCTAAGAGCTGTACATTTTTTTGCCGGTGTAATTTCGAGACCTTAGCACAATGACTGGCTCACTGAGGCTTCTTTTTCTTTCTTCATGTTTTTCTATGTCACTAAGTTGTTTATGGTCAGAGATTTCATATATGGTGTTAACTAGATTTTGTTCCAAAACAATTTGCTAAATGAATAAGGGTTGAGATTTATATGCAAAAGGAAATATACAAAGGAGAACTGAGGAATAAAAATCTAAAATTTTTTTAAAATAGGCTTCTTTTCATATTTTGGATATTTCTTGAGGTAAAAAGGAACATACATAACTTTTGGGACTAAATTTCAAAAGTATCAAAAGACATGGAGGAGACAATTGTATAATCATCTAATAACTGCTATGGCAAAGTGGAGAAACAAATTAATCAGAGAAAGAAAAATTATTAAATTTTTATATGGGATTTTATTCAAAAATACATAACTAAAGTTAAAACATAGGTTGTGTGTGAAAACATTTCATTTTATTTTGTATCAGTAGATTGCTTACTGAATGTTCTTTGAAAACTATATGTAAAATCAATATTTAAGACATTAATGAAATAAAATGTATGTGATAGTAATAAAAATCAATAATAATTTATTGTGTTAAGATCAGTGACCAAGAAATAAAGTAAAACCTTAGTTAATGCTGTACAAAATTCTAGTAATTGTTTTGAATGTCTAATTTAAAATTGTTAATGGATAGTATAAATAAAATACATCATATCATAATCAATCTAATATAATATATTACTACTCTTTCCATTTATCTTCATCTGTAAGAACTATGCAATTTTGCATTTTACTTAAGTAAAAGGTGATTTGGAAAAGAAAGCACGTTTAAAAAGAAAAGTAATACCAGGCAGGTGGTGCAGTTGGTTGAGTGTAGTCCTGTACACCAAAAAATTTGCAGGTTCAATTTCCAGTCAGGGCACGTACCTAGGTTGCAGGATCAATTCCCAGCTGGGGCACATACAGGAGGAACCAATCAATGTCTCTCTTACACATTCATGTTTCTCTGTCCTTTCCATTCTCTCTAAAAGTAAATTTAAAAAATATCCTCAGATGAGGATTAAAATAGAAAAAGAGAAAAGTAGCAATATAAAAAACTTTTAAAAATATATAAAATAATAAAAAATTAAAATTAAAAAAACTTTAAAGGAAATATTGTTATGCCATTATAAATGTATATATTCAAATATAAATATTCAAATGTATATATTTGAAATGAGAAATAAAGGAGATTTGAGAGTTTTTCTTTTGAATGCTTCATCGGTATTGACTCACATCCAACTTGAGAAGTACCAGCTGCTTTTCAAAGATAAATGATCAGTCAGGAAAATTAGAGAAGTATTGGCAATAGGTTAACGTAAGCTAGAAGAATGCTCACTGCCTACCAAAACTTTAGTTTGCATTAGTACAAAGTTCAAAGGACAATCAAGAGCTTGATTATTTCATTGGAGATTAAAACATAAGGCTTAAATTAGTTGCTCCTTAACACCTTTTAAGTGACTCAGAAAAACATCACTTCTGAAGACAAACTGAGGATTTACTTCTTTCAAATATTTAATAGAGAGAGACAATGACACATTAGGTATCACTGTAGGTATTGGGGTTAAGAAGTAGAAGTAAAGAATGATTTCTATTCTAGTGGTAAATATTTCTAGTAAGTATTTAACATAAATTAACAAGACAATATTATGTAGTGGGGAATGCTATCAACAAACTAAAATATGGTGTTGCAGAACAGAATGATGGTAGGGAGGTGTGTATAATTTAGATAGTTGGCAATAAACACTTCTCAGCAGAGGTGGCATTTACACTAAAATCTGAATAAGTAAAGGGTTCAACTTAACAAAGGTCTGAAGAAAAAAAATCAAACTTGTGAAAAGTAAGCAAACAAGCATAACAAAGACACACAAAAGGTCCTTGCAGCAAAAATTCATTATGGCTTCCTTGAGCAAACGAACGAAAACCAGAATGATTTGGAGCACAGTGGACTAGAGCATTTTTGTGGAGCCTGAGGCCATCGTCAGAGATTGAGTTCTATTTTAAGGAGTGACGGCTTCAAGCAAGACAGTAACGTGTTCGGACTGATGTTTTTAAAAGGTCTTTGTCTGAAGTATTTTGAAGAGACAAGTAGAAGTGAAGGACCCAGAATATGGTAGTCTAAGCAAGAGATGATAAAGACAGAGTAGAATGAAAACAAAGGATGTAGACAGTTGTTGGCATGCTTTGATAATTTTCAGAGACAGAACCTGAATTCAGTTATTCTTGTCCTTGCTTAACCAAAACCTGGCAAAGTTTCTCTTCTGAAAGAGATCCAACTTACTCCTTTAGTTATACAAATGATCTAACAATCTATTCTTTGCATTCAGTCCACCATGCATTAATTCTTTAAAAAAAATTAACAATTGCTTTGTCCAGGAAGGACAACCACATAGTTTGTATATCTTGCCCCACAGAGATGTGAAACTACCTGCTAGCTATTAAAAATGTGTAAATGTAATTTATGGTGATAACTTGAAGGCATCATCTTTACCTATAATACAAATACCACTTGATGGAGGCAAAGAACAGATCAGTGTGTTCCTAGAATATCTCTTATTGGACTTTTGATAGTTTATTGAACTAGAAATTATTTAGTAAATGCAGTAGGCATAAGGAAATGTGTCCCTGCACTAGTATAAACCGAAGTTCTAAGCATCTCTATTTCTATTTCCCAGCTAAACTACATGACATTCATGGCATCAGCTTGACTCCTAGGCTGTTTTAGACATGCAAAGAGAAGAGGGGATTTCATGCACTGGCATGTGACAATTTAGGATGCTTTCTATTACATATTCTTTTTCATACATGGTGTGAATATGTACTAATATGGTGCACCTGCTTTTCTCCTATGACTTGCTGCTATTCCTTCAAAAATGCTTCCCTTGCAACCACCAATCAGAAGACAACATCTACAAAAATAGAAACACAGTGATTCTAACCCTACTGTACACTGATTCTATAGCTAGGTCCCTTTAGACACAGACCTGGAAAGAAAAAAAAATGCAAAAATGATAAAAATGAAGAATCATGCAGACATGGGGAAGGCTTCTTGAAGCTTCCTCAAAATGCGCAAATTTATAAGCTGCTCTGATTGCTTAACATCTTTGCAGGTTGTCTCACTGAGCTTCTGCACACATAATTTTAAAGTAAGAATATTTTTAATAAATGTTTTATCTTGGTCATTCACATGAAAAAGCCAGTCACATAGAATTATAAGTTTGAATATGATCTGATAACTATTCACAGTTTATTCTCTTTCTTAGAGACCATAAACACTCTTTAAATAATAAATACAGTGAAAAAATTTTAAACTACTTAGTAAACTGTAGTAGAGGAAACACCATGTGAGAAAGTTCACCTGAAAGATGTTAGCCAATTAAAACTTTGGAAACAGCATATTGTAGGCCCAGATACAATTCCTCCCAAGATTCACACAACACCTCCAAATCAGGTAATCATATTAAATCAGATTGACCATACCCAAGGATATTTCTGGGACTGTCCACTACCTTGGACCAAAATAAAACCTGAAAGAATAATCAGTAAGTATGTGCCACAACAGCTATACTGGAAACATAGATATTCCACAATCTTAATATCCTTTGTATGAATTTTGCTTCTAGGGCTTATTGGTTTAGGATTTCAACATGCTATGAGTCTCCTAATAATAATTATTCTAAATAACTTAATTCATATTAAACACTTTAATAGTGAAACGGAGCTCATATTTTTTAGCAGTTGCTCATATTTTTTGTGTGCATGAGTGTGCATTCAGTATTTCACTTCTTGAAATACTATTTAACAGATTAGACAGTAATTTATAAGAAAAAATGTCATTATTTGGTTCACGTTAACATTAACAGGCATTACATATCCTTAATAAGTTGAGCTCATTATCGACTGTCATGTCAATTTTATAACAGCTAGACTGAACCATTACATGTCCTTTGATGAATAATAAATATTCTAAAATCTTTCATTCTCATTTTAAAAATTATTTCAAACCACTACAGAGATCATTTAAATGTTTTATATATATATATATCTTTAAAATGATATAGTATCTGAAACATGGCACATAATATATCTATTATACTCAGTATAAAAGGTCATTCATTTTTATGATTTACAATTAATTTTAAAATAATTATCTTTGTACTTTTAAAAATGAGTCACACTATAAGGAAACAAAATGTAAAGAGCAGATCATATATATCTTTCTTTAAAACATTAAAAAATGCTGTATACCTAGCCCTGCTTTTAGCTTTTCCTCGATGATAAAATTTTACTATTAAAAAGAAAGATGTCTGATGAACAAAAATTTTAATTTTTTAAATCTTCTTATTTCTGAGTTTTAGATTTACCAATCACATGAAAGCTTTCTTTTCATTTATTTTTATGGTTTTTGATTAAAAGTATTAACCTAATAATGGATTCAACATATTTTGAATTACAAATGGACATGAAAGAATATCTAAATTCAAGCGTATCCTAACACGAGAGTTATAATTTGGCCACCGTGTCATCTTCTAGAGTCTCCTTGGTTCTCATTAAAAGAGTTTCTAGTCAGAAAGAGAGAGATGGGGTAAGTGAAGACTTGTGGGTTTTTAGCTGTTTCCCCAAATCCATTCCCCTTTCATCTGGAAACTACCCTAATTTTCCCTTAGGTGTTCAAATCTTCCCAACGGAACCCATTTTATTTAAGAAACTGACGCTTCCTTGGTTCAAGGAGTAGGGCTGATATGGCTGATGGGCTGAAGTGTAAGATAATCAGCTGAATTTTATCATCAGAGCCACAGGTACCGATAAGCATAGGATCTAATTAACCCAATCAGTCCGAACAAGACTAGTAAGTACTAGAAGTTTCTGAGAGGAAAATATTTACTGAAAAGTATGATATACAGACGTGAATCTGGATTCACTGTTGCAAAAGTCCCAACATTATAGAGTCCAGCTATCCCGCTATTCAATAAAGCTGACACTACAGAGAGAAAAGAAGGAGGGAGGGAGGGAGGGAGGGAGGGAGGGAGGGAGGGAGGGAGGGAGGGAGGGAGGGGACAACCAAAAATAACAAAAAAAATGTTGTTAATAATATTATTGAATTGATTGTGTACATCAAACCTGCCCAGAAGCTGCTCTATCTCCAGACTTTTCAATTAACTACACTAGTAAATCCACCTTATTGTTCAAGTAAATTTAAGTTAGAATTTTCGTTACTGGCAATTGGAAACATTCTAAGTGATAAAAAAAATTAAAATCTTAAAAATATATTAAGTATATATGTTATACTTAACATATTTTAATATGCATACATAATTTGAAACGTATTTTTAACAAGTGATAGAGTGTTTAACTAATCTAGGTAAAATTCACATAAAATTGCACTAAAATGTGAAAATAAGCTTGTTAGAACAATTTTGGAACTATTATCAGATTTTACCTGCTCTGCTGCAAATAAATATGTATTATACTTCACCTTTCTTTTGCTCCTTAATTATTAGGCACAAAATTTCAAAGCTTTGCACTGACCTGTTAACCATTAAGCTGCGTAAAATGTATAATATTTAATATAGTAATATTAAATTTTTTAAAAATTCAAAAGCATTTTAAATGTTATAATACTCAATATTAGTTACATAATTTATACAATAGTGACCAAATTCTTTACTAAATTAATTTGTAAAGATAACCAAACCATATTTTTAAATGGAAGATTTTCCAATCAGCATCTGAAAATGGCAAGGGCAACCTCATAGCAGATTTGGCGGTGAGCCTAAGATGATATATTGAATAATTTGAATTTTTCTGTTGTGAGAAAATATCCTGTTGGCAGGTATCATTAACTGAGGATGTTTCAAGGAGGCCTATTATGACTTGGAGACCTTGGGGAAAGGAGCACTAATACAAAATTAGTCCCTGGAAACAATGGATTTAATTAAGCTTCAAGTAAAAAATGTCCCTCAACTAAAGTGCAATAAGGCTTAAATGAAATCAAAGTAAAAGTTCTGAAATAAACTCTCGAGTACTGCCAAATACTTTCTGTGAAAAACTTCTGAGAATGTAAAATGCTGATGAATCCCTAGGATTGTTCGGAAATGTTGCTTTGCACACACATGCCTTCCCCTGTAAGAAGGCAGGAAACAGCAAGGTGCCAGGGGCCCTCCCTTTCCAGGGTAAGGTTGGCATCAGGAGCTGTGTCTGTCCTGTGTGATTTCCTGTCCCGGTGCTTTGAGAGACATATCTGTTACTTTCATCGGGAGAGCTGGGCACAGTTTATCAGTGGCTGGCACAGAGATATATGTCATGATTTACAGGGCTCTGACGCCCTAGAGAATTCTTTGTTGCTCTGTATTGAGCTCAGGCTTCGGACTGTTAAGAAGCAAAATGATACAGCCATTCACTCTTCATTTCATTTTCCTGCTGCGATGCAGATACCAAAATCCCAATAAGTAGAGTCTGACAAGCATTCCAGGCATTTGGGGACGTAGGCAAAGGTTCAACAGCATGTCTCTTAAGGATAACGTTGGCTTCGGGCATCGCCTTTTTACCTGAGACCCTAGGAACAAAAGGTAAAAGTTTAATGCCTTGGCCCACTTGATAGTCTCAAACAGCTAAAAATTTTCATAACAAAACCTTATTTTGGCTACTTTTATAATGACTCAATTTATGCAGCACTTCAGTTTAATCCTCTCACCAAAAATATTATGAAAAGCCATGCTTGATAAATTACCACTTGATCTTGAAGTCTTAATTATCGAATTCTTTAGTGTCACTTCTGAGAGTAATGAGGCTTTGCCATTCATTTTTCAGTTTCCATTATCATGATATTTGTATGAAATAAATAAAAATTTAGGCTGTATAGCATTTTATTGATTTGCATGCTCTTCATACATATATAGATTATATGCTATCTATGTGAGGGCTATTAAAACATACCACTCAGGCATAACAAGGAGCTACAAGGGAATGACCAGTATTTTCCTTTGAGCAGCTCCATTTGTCATGTCAGTTCACTTCAGACTTTGCTGATTTGATAGAATCCTTAAATATGCTTTTCTTTAGCAATTAAAAAAAAGTACCAAACTGCTGGTTAATTTTTTAGAACTAGGAGTAATGTAAAACTAAAACAAACACAACTTCTTCAATATTTTCTTACGTTTCAGCACCCAGCAAATTACAATGGCATGTTTGAGTCCTAAGACCCTTATTGATTGCTGACGTTTTCAAGTTTTTGTACAGAATATTCTAGGCATTGGGTGATTCTGGGTTGTTTTCTTTTTTCTTATTTTAGTCATTGAACATGTCATTTTCACTGAGTTTTCCAGGTCATATTAAAAATACTTTAGAAATGCTATTTTCCTTCTTCCACGGCTTTCCCTCTGCCCAGATATACCAACTCCCTCTTAATCCTGACAGATAGAATCCTCCTTAAGTTTGCCCATGTGTGTACACATGTCTGTGCTTATCTACTCTATTCCCAGGGCTGAGTTCTCTTGTCCTTAGAGTCATGGCCTAAAGCAGTGATTTTCAACTTTTTCATCTTATGGCACACATAAACTAATTACTAAAATTCTGCAGAACACCAAAAAAAAAATTTTCTTTCTAATCTGACAAAAAAATAGGTGTGGTTTTGATTCATCCACACATGACAGCTTTTTTGTGTGTGTGTTGACTGTTGTTATTTTTATTTGACAATCTAAGGGAAAAGAGGTCAGTGCCCCTGACTAAATAGTCAGGTGTTGCATGTTTTAAAAATTCTTGCCACACCCCAATTGAAAATCGCTGGCCTAAAGGAGCAAGTTCTGTGGTGATCTGCTTTATGTTTGTTTGCTTTCTCTCCTGAAGAAAGTTTGCGTCTTTTCTTTGCTGATTCTGTTATGCCTAAGGTATGTAGGATGCTTTGAGGAGAAATTTAAATGTGGCCAGTTAGTATGGAAATGGGGTGGAACTTGAAATCACTCAGTTTGTTGAGTGCTCTCAGATTATTGTTAGTAGCATGCACTTGAATTTTTTTTAATTCCAAATTTATTTAAATAGCTTGAAACAACATTCAGACAACAAACCGTGTATTGAGTATTTGACCTTAAAGGTAATAGAGAGTTATTTTTCTTTTGAGAGAAGATCTAAAACCTCCCCAAAAGCCAACCTGGGCATCTCTACTATTAAATCATAAAAGGTGCAGACTCTGGGTTCCCAGTGGTCATGTTGACCTGTGAGCCCCACTCACCAACATTTCATGGACAAAGGACCTTCCTGCTCTGATCTGCAAGGGAAAGACCTGATAGCTTTCTGACCTTGCTTACTCCAGGGACAGTCCATCACTGGCTGCTCTGAAAGATAGTATGTTTCCTTAAGCTCTGCAGGATTTAGTTCTGCCCACCTCAGATGGAGATAAGGTATCTAGTAACTAACACCATGACTAGATTCTAAGTATATAAAAGTGCTTACAACCACTTAATAAAGAGTGGTTGTTTCCACATTAGCCCGAGCTCTACCATTCAAGTCCTGCTTCATGAATTCATTGTGAATATATAGCAAACAAATCTGAATTGGCTTTGACAATGCATTGAGAGATTTGCCCAAGAAACTCTGTGTTTGATGGTCCATGAGTGCCCTCCACAGGGTGTAATGAAGATTTTTTTTTTATTGTTGTCATTTTAATTTTCTTGAGTGTTCTGTCTCGGATCATTTCTGCATTAGAGAAAATTCATAAAGGCTTGAAAAGAAATTAAATTCCTTGATCTAATTTGGTGAAGGTTTAATCATTTAAGTTAGGAAGCAAAATGTCAATGCCAGCCTAACCCTCACTCCCACTGTATATCATTGTGCTGCATCCAATTGCTTGATAAGGAGCTTCTGAAAAATGTTATTTTGCTTCTTAAACAACAGGTAATGGATTTTTAATAGTTTTTTTTCAGTTGTTCTTTCTGTAGGAAATTGAGTTAAGAGTGCAAATGTTGGCAATTACTCATGTACTCCGTGACATTTGTTTGGAACTAGCACTTAATAAATTGACTGCAACATTTATACTTCTCTAGGCTTTTTAGTCCAAACTCCCCTGCTTATATTCTTCATAAAATACAGAGACCTCCTCCTGACTCCTTCTAGGGCATATTGTGGGACAGAACTTAAAGGATAGCAAAGATCCAACTAAATCATATTTATTCATTTGGTAAATAAACTTGAGATGAATAGAAAAACGTCATTGTACACTGCTAAAATGAATAGGAGGGGTAAGCATGCACCTTAGAGGGGATTCCTTTCCAACAAATAATTATTGCTCTGTCGATTCCTTAGAGTCAGTCCTGACAGAAACATCAGGCAAACCAGAGCAAGGAGAACCCGATGTTTTGATGGCCCTTTCAAAATAACCACTGAGAATATGTTGTTGTCTTAAGCACAGAGGCTAAACAATAGCAATCATGTTCCTCGAAGCATTAAAGGTAAAGGCAGGATTGCTGGCAACACAGTGTTATGTCCTGTTAAACATGAGACAGCCCAAGAGTGCTCCAGTGTCTCCAGCATAGTCCTAGATCTGATCAGGCCTGAGGACCAGCAGTGCTAAGGCTTCTGCAGGCCCAGGATTGCTCCCTGGGTCCTTGACCAGGGCTGGTCCTTTCGCAAGTAAAGCCACAAATGCCACAGAGACGCCTGGAGTGAGGTGAGCACTATAACCCTGCTTTGGTAAAACGCACACATGGACACACCCACACCACACACATACACACCACACACACACACAGCATACACACACACACGACTTGATACTGAATATTAACTGAAGTAATTAGTTACCCATACATTCAATTTCCTAATTATGATAAGGACAGAGCCAAGGCTGATGAAAGAACTGGACTCTGTCATGACTAGGATATCACTTAGGACATCTTCAAAAGGTAACAAGAAATAGGTGTTTTAGTTTATTTCACAATGACAGCCAAAGTCAGCCTATAAATTTTAAGACATTTGAAGAAGTTAGCTGTGTCCCACAAGTATTTTTAAAAGAAGACAGCACATTTATAAGCGGTAAGCACCCAGCCTTCTTCTGTCCTGCAGCTACACCATCCGAAACGAGAGGCTTTCACGGTTACTGCAGGTGGAGAGAGAAGCCTGGGGGATATTGCAGGATGGTTTGTAAGAACAAGGGTGAGGTAGCTCGTATCACCTGTGCTCGCGAACGATTGGCTAAAACTCAGCCAGTAGCGCCCCATTGTGATTGTAGGCGGTGAGGTGTCCAGTGATGTGGCAAATGTCTTTTTGTGTCCCTGGGAGGAGGAAACATATGGTGGCTGTGTAGCCTTGACTCTGTCCCACCTTCCTGTAGAGAATATATACCTAAGTACAAAGTAAGCCCATTGCCTTCACTTTGGGCCAGTGTTCCCAGTATTATACAAATCATCATTGCTTTCCTTGGAACACTCATTTTTGTTTTAATTTCTCAATATTTTGTAATGCAACCACTTAAATTTTACAAATGACTTTTTCCTTTGTCAGCTTGGTTCAAAACCCTTTATCTAATAGGTCCATGTTCTTGAGATTACTTCTAAAGAAACAAAGCTCTGGAAAAACACATTAAAGCTCAATTTAGGATACTTCACTAAATGTAGTAAACCCTTCTTCTAAGAGTTAAGAAGAAACCCTTTAGGCACTTACGGAACACTCAGTCATTTATCCCAATTTTATAATAATGAGTTAAAGCGACAAAAATTCTTGTCAACTTAATAAGAAAAATCATCACCAGAGAGAATTCTGTTGGCTTTGAGCTTCGTAGCAAGGCATGTTTATTGCTTGATTAAATATTAATATGATGAGAAGTCATGCTCTTTGGTAAAATCCCATTAGGAACGCACAGTGGAGTAAAAACATTCCACTTCAGCATTATTTGTAATATGTTTAGAATCCTATGACTAACAGCTAAAAATGAAGACCTGAGTTTCCTTGCACGTAGGAGCCATAGACCAGATGCTGCCATGACATAGTAATGCCAGAGTCAAGGGGAGATTTAATATGCAGGACATATAAAAAAAGTTTCATTCTTCTGATGGTCTAGAAGGACAAAGCCATATGTCAAGCCTAAGCAGATGAAACTGAAGTTAAGTAAGTAAATGTGTCTGTATTAACCAATCAACCATTATGATTATACATAATTAGATAGAGCTGAATTGTAGCCTATCATAGACTGTTGATTAAATGGTAAGAAGGGAGATTCAAAGACCTGGCTCTATTAATAACTCACCATGTGAACACAAATAAATGACTGAGGTTCTTGGTACCTCCGTTTCTCCACATGTAATACCTACCTGGACCTGATAGTGTTAGGATATTTTAATAAAGAATGCCACTCAGAGCGAGTGAAGATTCAAGTAAGAAACATGGAAAAGGTTAGTAATAACTGTACAGACAATGTAAATGTTGCTTGTCTATGGTGTCATGAACATTTTCTATAAATCACAATATATAAAACACACTGAATTAGTTAAAACATAAAATTAAGATCTAAAATCCAGAATTATGAACTATTAACTCTTTAAACCTATTTTTTACTCATTGTGGTCTAAGGTTAAGATATCCCAAAGGTTGAATCACACATAATTTAAAGTCAGACACCTCTTAAAACCTGTTACATGTACATTTTTTCTTTTTAAAAAAGTGTATTTGGCTTCAAAGGCTTAAATAAAAAGCACTGTGAAAAATAATACCTCTTTTTTTTTGTTGTATTCTGAATTGAATGAGTGTGAATGAAACAGAGATGATATTGTTACTTGAGAAATAAGATAAATACTCCACTGCTGCCCTGGTGTGCTCAGTGGTTAGAGCGTCAGCCCGAGCACCAAAAGGCTTCAGGTTCGATTCCTGGCCAAGGGCACATACCTAGGTTGCAGGTTTGATCCCTGGCCCCGGTTGGGCATGTGCTGGAGGCAACCAATTGATGTGTCTCTCTCACATCGATGTTTCTCTGTCTCTGTCTCTCTCTCATTCTCTCTCTCCCTCCCTCCCTTCCACTCTCTAAAAATCAATGGAAAAAATATCCTCGGGTGAAGATTAACAAAACAAAACAAAATTTAAAAATTCCACTGCTGGTTTTCCCACCAAGAATCTGGGGCTTTAAATGAACAAGATAAGCCTCTATGTTAAAACAAGATATAATTCAATTAAAATTGATACCCCTTTCTAAGTTGCATAAGGAAATACTGCATTTCACACAGGAACTCAGTGTCATGCATACGTCCTATAGGAGTCACCTCTTTCTGATCCTCTAACATGCTGCTCTTTCAAAGGGGGTCCGTGACTCCATGAAGGAGCTGACTGACAGTCCTAAAGACTTCTCGCTTCTGTGTATCTATAACAGAGGCATCCACTGTACAAATTTCTCCACAAACCCAGCATTTATGTGTGAACTGTACACATCCCGAACTGATGACAGCAGGGCATTTGTTGCGCTTGGTTTCCCGGGAAACGGCACTTTGCAGGATCCCCACTTATCCTGCTCTATGCAGAGCTGCCTCAGAATCGCCTTCAAAGAGCCCTTGTCTCCATCTGTGAGCCGAAGGTAAAATGCTGTGATGACAGCTGCTAATGAGCTGACTCACCTCCATCAAGGCAGGCCTCAATTTATTTCTGCCTTCCCCCTAGGGAACTGTCAACCGGGAAACAGGGTGAGAGGAGAAGACATTATTGCCCCCTCCCCGGAGCCTGGCACCCTACCTCACGTGCTAATTTGATCATCACAATGAAGGGTGGACGGCGAAGGGGGAAGCTCCATGGGCCTTTGCTGATACTGCAGTGTCAGCTGAGTGCTCGCCTCCCAGCGCTCCCAGTGGCCGCGTCTCCCTGCCACGCTCCCTGCATGGGCCTGCGACTTTCGTTGAGGCCGCTGTGCTCGCTCCTAATTGCAGATTTCACGTGGGACCCCCTTCCAGAGGGCTGATTCCCTTGCTCTTACTCTACCATTAACAGTGAGGAATTTGAACAGAAGCTACCGGGAAGATAAAAACCTGTGTTTGGGATGACTGGTGAAAGACAAGTTGTGTTCCGGTCTCATCATCAATGGGTCACCACAACGAGAGTATTGATGGCAGGTGTCCTCTGTTCACTGGGTCACACGCCAGGGTCACTACTATGAAGCAGAGCCACAGTAAAGTTAGGCCACAAAGACCTGATTCCGAGGGACAATTAGATACATTCCGCTGAGACTGGAGCATGTTGGTGAGGGATTAGTATGCTTCTGGTTTTATACTTGGGGGGACTTATATTTCATTTAGAGCTAAAAATGCTGACCTGCATTTACAGAAAGTGAAACTATTGATATTACTTGAGTTGTGCCCTCATTTGCACATTTGCTATGATTCATTTAACTGGACTTATTGTCTCTTACAGAACAACATGCAAGCTAGTTACCTAAGGCTTATCATATCCAATTAGGGGAAAGTGGTGGTGAGATTTAGACCAGGAGGCTTCCAGAAGCAATTCTCTTCTTAGAAACTTTGAAGGAGGCAGCAGAGTATATTATGTGATATAAGATCATCAAAGATGTATGTGGGATAATATGGGTTTATATGTGAGCGTGTGTGTATGTGCATATGCATTCTTGTATACAGAATTTTTAGGTTCAGAAAGCAGTTACAGTAGTATTATAATAAGACAAGTATATATTTATAGCTAATGTAACTGAGAATAATCCATATGACAGTGTAGCTGGGGACTGTAGCTAATAGAAACAGAAGCTGACATGAGAATGTATCAGAAAGGTAAGTTGAAAGGTGAATGGAATGAGAAGCTCTCAGAAGTAGCAAAAGTGATTTTATGGACGGAAAAGATAAAAGCTCTATGTGGAGAGAGAGAAAAGTGTTCCAACAAGTGCCATTCTTACTCTTCCCCCTTCCGAAATTTATGGTTTTTCCTAATGCCAGTGTAGCATTGTAAGAAGAAATTATGGGTTCTCTTTAAAAGAGAAGTTCAATGAGACACATGACTGGGGACCTTACAAGGACAGCAGAGTCCCATGTGGCATCTAAAAGAATTTAAGCTAATGCCCTGAATGAGGGTCTTTCTGCTAGTAGGTTTCTCCAGAGAAATCCCACCATCTGCCAGCTGCAAGCTGGAGACCCAGGAAGGCCAGTGGTGTAGTTCAGGTTCAGACTCCAAGGCCAGAGGATGAGGGGCCCCAGTGGTATAAACCCCAGTCCAAGGGCAGGAGAAAACTGACATCCCAGTACATGCAGGCAGACGGCACGCAGAGGGGGGGATTTCTCCTCCTTTTAAAGCCCTCAGTGATTTAGATGATGCCCACCCACATGGAGGAGGGCCACCTACTTCACCGAGTCTACCAGTTTAAGTGCTAATCTCATCTGAAAACACTTTCACAGATACACTCAGAAATAGTGTTTAATGCTGGCAACTTTCGGTGCAGTCACCTTGACACATAAAACTAATTATCACCCAGAGGAAAACTATATTAAACTCCTTTCCCTGTCTTTTAAGTGAAAAAGATTAAGGATAAACATGAAAGGAATTTTGGAGAAATGGGGAATATTGACCTTTTAGAGAAGTATCGTATAGATATTTGCAATGCATTATTCAATAGACAATAATCACATCCATCTTCTTTACTCTTCTCTGTCCATCACTATTTTCTCTATTTCTTTGTCAACAATGCTTACTTTTCTAGACAGAAAGTTACTTCTGCCCCCCCCTTGGGGCACTTCTCACTCCTTATCTGAATCCTTTCCCTCAATATAGTTATACTTCCACCCAATGGTATATAATCTAAGATGAAATCGACAACGTGCCTATTGACACAACTTCTCAAGAGGCAAGTAAGTAAACAAACAAATAATGTATTTCTAATGTGTCTTCTACGAGAATCAGAAATGAGGCTCTTCAGTCAAGGCTCCCTGGAAAAGGGCACCCAAGAACCCTCTCTGATTACTGTGCCAAGAGGAATGTGTGGCCAAACACACAGTTGTGTATCTTGGCACCATAGGAATTTTAACTGCCAGAGTAAATACTGACTAGATGCCCCATTAAGTAAATTTCCAGTCAGATAACTCTACCACATGAATATCTGTCCAGTGTATCTATTATTCTCAGAAATGCTGGGACAGTTGAACTGGTCAATTATATCATCCTTCCAGAAAGGCATGTGTAGGGAATTTAAGAGTGAACTACCCCAGGTTTTATTTATGCACAGGTTTGCTTGTTTTTACACTGAAACTTAAGTAAAGATAAACATGTCAAAGATCATCTTTGATCCATTGTTAATACCTGGAGAAATAAGAGCCAAAGGAAAGCTTTATACTAAGATCTAAAAAGAAAGAAAATCAAGAGTAATACGGCATTAAGAATACAACATACAAGAAATAGTGCTATCTATAGACAGGACTCCCCCTCCCTTTTTCTTTGAAAATGCCTATATTCAAAGCCAGCTAAGTTACCAAGAACTATGAGTGGCTCTGGATTTTTGATATTCCCTCATTTTTCTGAGGAGCCAAGCAATATAATGCACTACACGGTAGCGAAAACAGCCCCGAAGATAAAAACTTGCCAACAGTGTGAAAGCCTTATCTGAAGTCTTTTGCACTGATTAGCATTGTCATGGTTGTGCCTAGGTGACTTCCCTTCCCTCTGGAGTTGACTAGGATCCTCAATGGCCCAGGCCCTTTCTCTCTATCTTCCAACTCAAGGCTTTCATTATTTTATTCCCACAACATGCTTGTCCTCAGGACTTGACATTGTTGCAATTATACAAGTATTTCTGAGATCACTGGATTCAGTCCTCTCAGCTAGATCCTAAGCTTCATAAACATGGAGGGAGACTTTTCCTTCTTAGTTTTCCTCTTCACCGTGGAATCCTCAAGACTTAATAAAGTACCTGGTACACAGTAGGTATTCAACAAATATTTGTTGAAAGAATTCTTTTTTAGTGAATAAATAAAAATGTTGCTAGTTCCTTAATTATTACTAATGTTTGCAGCTTCCACTCTAGTCATCATCTTGGATGTGTTTAATTTTCCTGCACTCTGCTTTGTCCGGAGCCTTAAAGACAGCCCAGGTAATTGTCTCAAATCATTTTGGAAATGAGGCAGCATAGGAATTAAGCAAATAATGAATCAATAAAATGCTAATGCTTTCAGTGAACTCCAACATTCAGAGTAGAAAGGAAATTATCTGCCTTATTGTAGATACCACGCTATCAATAAAGTTTGATACTTATAACACTTTAGAAACTAACTCACTGTTGACTTGTATTTGGCTTAAAGTTTTAATAAAATCTAAGGCTTTGTACTGATGTTTTGATTTTCCACTTGGTTACATAGTGCCTTTTATCACTAGTTATCACTGTTTATAACTATTTTTCACTATTTCATATCATCACTATTTTCACTATTACATATTGCCTTATTAGATTCCCCTTATAGATCCAACATGTCAAATATTTTGGGAGTCTGACGATGAATCCAAAAATCGAGTTTTCAGAGTGCCATGATGTCCTGACAGGAAACCTGTTCTGATTTGCTTGTCAACATGAATAGGAGGTCTCAATTAAGCTGCACAAATGACCATTTGTATAAATATGGCTATTGTACTATGTGTGCACTTTTCTCATAAGATTTATCCAGGTCTTCTTTGTGTATTACCCATCCCACTCACCCCATTTTCATTCCCTCCACTGTTGTACTGAGCACAGGAAATGCATTTTCCTCATATTTGCATGCCTGGCAGTATTTATTTTAACGGTGATTTATACATTGTTGATCAAAAACTGTATTCATCCACCCACTAAGAAGTACAGCTTGAGTTCTTACTCTGACTCACAAACTGTGCTATGCTGTGTGCCTCATACACAAATATGAATAAGGCATAGAACTGGGGAGCAGGAATTCACAGTTCTAGTGAGGTGACAGCCCCCCGAACCATTATAACAGAATTCAAAAGTGCACTTAGAGCAACAAGCATATGTGTCAAATGTTAAATTGAGTTGAAACAATCCTGTCTGTCCATCTCCTTAATTAATTTTAGTCCTGAACTCCCAGAATAGAAAAGGGTAGAATGAGGTCCAGAGGCAATCAATCAACCTCTTCCCCACCCTCTCCCAAGCTCTGCACAGGCTATCTCGTCACCAAAAAAAGAAGTTTTCAATGTATTACATCAGTTATATTATATTAATAATTAGTATTGCGAGAGTCAGTCAATGTCCTGCATAGCTCTCATTGTAATCCTAAATTGACCTGAATTGTAACCCTGAAGTCACCTAAAATGAGCTCTTCTTGTCTAGATCTTGGGAATATGTAGGATTCCCCAAAGTATCTACATTAAAATTTTTCTAAACTTTCCACCACCCTTTCTTTTACAGTAAAATCTGATTGAGTTTCTAAGATTTTGTCACAAGATACAATCCAATTATCAAGAAGAAATATATGGTATGAGTTGTTCTCACATAAGATCTTGAGTGAGAAAAAAATACAGTATATTTGTTACTGTGCCAGGTGTAACACACAGTAAGAGCTCTTGCCCATGGAAAATAATACAGTAAGTAAAGTATAAAGACAGACCTGTACACAGTATTTATTTGTTTGTTATTGAGTACTATATTAAGCATTAACCTGAGTTCTGGAGAAACAATTACATATGATCTTTGTCCTTAATATTCTCTGAGTTCCATGGGAGAAATAGACCCAGAAGCACAATTAAGACTCTGTGTTTTACCTACAGAAGCAGAAACATGTGCAGAGTTTTCTAGAAACAGAGAAGCAGCACACAGCCTGTTTGCAGCACCACATTAATGTGGAGAGCTGGGGTGTCAGGAACGTCATCTTGAGGTGGCCTTGAGCTGAGTTGCATAAATTGGAATCTTTTGTCTTGCTAATGGTGTTGAAAGGATAGATAGTCCATGCAGAGAAGGCAATGTGACTAATGTCAAAGAAGGGGGAATATCCTAGATTCAGGAAGACCAGTTTAGGGAGGTGGGCAAGAGTTCTAGGAAAATACAATGTTACCTGAACTAGGACAAGGGATAGAGGTATGGATAGGAAGGGATTCAAAATGTTTCTAGGTGTTTCAGTTAAAGATGAGAGTCAGCGAGTAGAATGGTTTAAGGATAATACCCACATTTCCAGGTTAATTGGGTAGATGGTGATTTCCAAGCAGAACTTCTATCCAGGATGGTAATTGGTTAAAATTCAGCAGACACTGATTTCCTAAGCTCTCAGGATCACCACAACCCTTGAGAAGCCTGCTACATTTCTTAGTATGCGCCTTACATATTTTGATTTCCTGTGAATGGTGTGGCATGGGAACAGTTTAGGAAGAAACTTCATGGAGGACTTTGACACAAATAAGAACAATTTGCACTTTTCTGAATATCGTGCCAAAATAAGTCTTTCAGAAAAAAAACATTGGTGATACTGAACTCATATTGATGAGATATATATGTGTGTAGTGAATATAATTAAGATTTTTTTCAGCCCTAATTGAGTCTAAAATGGTTCTTTCTTAAGAGACTTCCATAGTTTTAATCCCTAGAAAAAATCCATTATAATCATCCACTACTGGAACCTTGCAAAACATAAAATAGAACTCCAGTATAGCAAGACCTGGATAATAAATATATTATAATAAGATTAGGTGAGTACATTTTTTACCTGATGGTGGAATAGTAGCAGATATACCCTGAATCTTGTGAGCATTCAAGATAAATTTCATAATGTAAAACATCTACTATAACCCTAAATAAAATATATCCACAACCAAGCTCCTTATCTCCTTCACTGTTTCCTACCCTTTTAATGCCATCATAATTGTATGCATCGTTACCCAGGATTAAAAACCTTGGAACTGCCTTGAATTGCTATTCTAGAATTTGGGGAAAATGGTTTTTGGGAGCAAGGATAGTGAGTCAGGATTAGGAAGGGCCAACTGGGGCTTGATGAAGACAGACCAGGAGTTCAGGCAGGCAGTCTACACACGTCAACATATCCTACAGCAAGCTGGAGGAAGCAATTTAGCACTAAAGTAAGCAATATTTGATCAGCAATTTATGTCCAGGAGGTCAGAGCATGGTAGTCAATCAGCTGGACAGGCAGTTTGGGGATCAGAAGTATATAGGTAAGAAGTTCCTAGAAAAGTTGCTGGATGAGTGAAAGGCTGAGAAAGTCATCAGGAGTGAGAGAAGTCATAGGAAGCAAAGAGTAGAGCAAGGTCGGAGGGTCTGCATCCAGCTCAGCACAAGGAGAAAATTTGACAGGCCCGAAATGTCACCAGCGGGTCTTCATCCAGTTCTGACCAAATGCAACCACAGGTTTGCTGCCTTGCTCTTGGTGAATTACAGAACATTTCAGACTTTGAATGTCTGGCTTTTAAAGGTGGAAATGTCTTTAGAAACATAAAAGCCCCTAAGGCTAAAATGACAGAAGCATGTAGATTTAGAACATTGGTCAACAAGCTCTATCATTGTTGACTCTCTTTCAGGATTACGAGAAGGCTCAGTTGGCTTTTCATCTGTCATTGGATTTACATAAGGCCATAAACAGAACAGTCTCAGTGCAAATGTGATTCACACAATAGAGTCGGGATTTTCATTCAGCACTGAATATCAGGAAAGTTGTGAGGCAGGAGAAGTTCCCTTCTGGGCCCCTAAGTTTTTGTGTGTCATCTCATCTCCTGCAACACAAACATGACTGACGCGATCCTGGTTTTTTACTGATTGCCATGTCCCATATGTAATTTCAAAATAGATTTGAGATAGCTAAGAATACCCCCATCGAAACTCATAGTCAAACACAGCTCTTCAGGATTACTTCCAAGGCGGCTGCTTCAGCCGGTGCCCTCGGTCCCCTCTTTCTGTCTCCTCCGACATTCACTTTTTCCTTCAGTTAGACTCTTAGTTCCTTCACGTCTCTTACTTTCTTCTCTTTGGCAGTAGGCATGCAATGTTTTCCTAAGTATTATACGGCAGTATTTCCTAAATAACAACCATATTTTCCAAAATGTCATAACACAGTATTTCCCAAGTGATGCATTTCCTATTATAAAACAATATTTAAACCGAATGGTTGACCCTTTCATCTTAGTTTCCCTTTTGACTTCATTTCATTTCATTGCCAGTGCTCTCAAACAGTGCCTTAGTCCCGCTTCTGTTTCCCCTCCTTTCATTCCAGACCCATCTTCTTTCTCCCACACTTTGATGACATGGCACTTTCCGGGATAACACTGGTCTGTTCTTAACTCCTGACCTCCACAATATTTTCTCCATCCCTCTTGACCTATACTTCAAGTTTTACTTCAGGGAACCTCCCTTTCTCTGCCTCTGGCTCACTGATCTCCCCTCTCCTATGCATATCTAAGATAATAATTTTGAACATTTCAATGGTGATTTTTCTTTCTCTAGCTATTCAATTTAGATTAGCCCACTTTTTAGCTTTTAATCCCCTATTTCCTCTTTTCCTTTTCATGCAGAAATGTTTCCCCTCTTGCTGGGTAAGTCAGCATTTTTAAATGTAACTATTACATCCCTACTGACAATCTAAGTCCTTTCTGCAGCTCTGTCCTGCATCTCTGAGGAGAACCATTGTATTTAATTAAGAAAAGACTTTTGACTGTAACTAAAACCGAACAGATTTTTCTGCCTTTTCTCTTCGGTACATTTGCTGTTCGTTTTGTTTCGTGCCCTCTGGGCTTAAATTCTCATGTCCACTTCTCGTCGCTCCTTTCTGAGACCCCCCCCCCATTTAATCCACCCCAATCCACACTGCTGCCTGTCTAGATGACTCCTGTCTTCTCTGTGGCCATCGCCACCGTCCTAATGAGGCTCATACCATCTCCCGTTTGTTCTATGAAGGCAGATTCTTCAAAGGTCTTCTCCCACTAAAGACTCTCCTCATAGGGATCTGCCTGGCAAACAGATCGATCTTTCTAAATACGCCTTTGATCATGCCATGCGTCTGATTTAAATACTTGCCATCAAATCAAAGCCTCTCAGCCTAGAATTCAAAACTGCTCACAACACATCCCTAATGTATCTTCCTAGATTTCTTCACCCACCCCTGCTACTCCTCCTCAGGAAAGCAGGCCGGTTTTTTATTAACTGGCGTCTGTATGTGTGGGCACCAGGAAGGTCTCTGAGTCTTTTCCATGCTGTCGCTTCCTCACCACCAATGGGAATTTTTCTCCAATTTCAAGACCACATTCAAATTTCTCAAATGTCAAGACCCTCAATAGAATACTTTAGTTTACTTTAACCCACAATGATCTCCTAAGTTCTGTATCTATAACACTTTGCATATTTGTCACACAAAACTCTGCAATGCATGCTGTACATCTTATCCCAACTCTGTTTCAGTGCCTTTACTTCAGAGAATGTTTCTTATATTTCTACATTAACCATTCATTTTTTAGTTCACAGTAAGCACAGTGTTTTTCTTTTAATGGATATTTTCTTGAAGAGCATGCTTACTAATGAAACATAATAAATTGTATTTTATCTTTTCAAGTTTCATATGTTTTATGAGTGTATATAATCCAGTTTTTAATTTTCCATATTTTTTCAACTTCGTTATCTCCATTTGTACCCCTGTACACACGCACGCACACACATGCACACACACACACATGCACACACACACACATTCACTCTCTCAGAGGAGCAGTGGCCTTTGCACCTCAATGCCTTCCTTTTCAAATTGGAGATTATACTAACCGTCTTTATCTTCTCACTCTGGGATGTAAATGTGGCTCTATGCTATGTTATAAACATATAACCGATTTATCTAAGCAGAGTTTAAGCAGAGCTACTGTGGAGTGGCATAAATATCTTCCTGTGCAGTTTTTTTCTAAATGTACATCTCAACGACTAGCAAAATTACTTTGATGGAAGTGTCAATGTAGTGCTCAAAGTTTTGAAATTGATAAATAATATTAACTGTAACAAATTTATTTTTCTTCTTTTAGAGCATTTCTTCTTTTAGAGCTTTAAATTTGCCACATTCAACCTAGATTTTAAATCGTCGTTATTTATTGTGGCTATAAATTGATTTTATATAGAGCAGCAGTGTCCTCTAGTGGTTACTTTCTTTTCGGAAGCTGCAAACGTTTTTATTTCCTTGTTTCAACTACACTACTGACTAATTTGCCATGTTTCCTAGCGAAGTTTGTCACAAATTATAGTCAGTTTTTTCCAAATTGACTATTCTTAGCAATATGTGTCAAAACATATATAACCATGAATTTAATTATTTTCAAGGATTTAACAGTTTTTTTATGTACAAATCAAATCTCTAGAACATTTCTGACAACTTACCACCCAAACCAGTCACATTTTCTTGCTAAATATGATTAGACATATAAAACTTTGAGGCAGCTTTTAAAAGTTTTTTCCCCCCACTTATTCCAACTATGAAAAATTTTAATGTAAAATGACTAAAATGCCCAAGAAATAAACAAAACAACCTGATATTAAGTCCAAGTACTTACCCTCTATTACTAAGCTGCCTAGAATAAAAAGCATGTTCAAATAATGTTTCTCTTCCAGGCTTATTTATATGCCCAAGAAAATGAGCAGATGTCTATTTGCAGTTGTGCTCAGTTAAATAAATACTTATCAAATCACTATTAGAGCTGGGTGGCAAAGATATACTAATAAATATGCTGCAGTCATAAAAGGTATTTCTCCAGCACTTGTTTTATTAAACTATTATCCCATAATCATTTCATTATGTTCTTGAATATCAATTATTTTTTTCACTGAACAAATACAATAACTAGAGATTAGAAAGTTTAAAATGTATTCAAGTGCAGCCCTGGCTGGGGGTTGCAGTTTGATTCCTGGTCAGGGTACATACCTAGGTTGTGGGTTCAATCCCTGGTTGGGGCACGTACAGGAGGAAACTGATCGATGTTTCTCTCTCTCTTTCTTCTTTCTCTAAAAAAAACAACAATAAAACATATCTTCAAGTGAGGATTAACCAAATATGTTCAAGGGCAAAGCATTCAGCATTTAAATCTTAAAATACCTATCAACTTGCGTGACTTAAAATACATAATGTTTATAAGCACAGGTACACACATACATTAATCAAAAATGTGAAACATAATTCCATTAAAAGTAAGGTTTTTAAAGCTTCCAGGTCATGCCTATCATTTTGAGAATATATGATATAAACTTGTTGTTTTTATTAGTTCATTACTTTAAAAATTATGAAGAAATACTTTATTATTCTGGCCATATTTTGCTAATGCATTACTTTCATTGGCGGGGGGGGAGGGGGGGTGGCAGTTGAGACAAAAAGAACACATAAATATTTTCTTTCTAGAAATACTGACCATGTCTAAAAGGAGAGATATAAACACACAGGCCAAAATTAGTCTCTGAAAACTCTAGATGGTCAAGAAACATATCTTTAGATAGTTTTAATATTATTATTCTTTTGAAAGAAATCATTTTTCCTTAAGGACTTGTCTCAAAGTCTAAAGGAGCCCTGCCAGGTTTTCAAATAGCGTATTGTAAAGACAGATTGTTTAAAACTTGATCGTGGCGGTTAGCAAACTCGGTGTTCCAATTAGCAGTTCATAAAAATTCTAGCCCTGCAGTGTCCATGGCAGCTAAGCATAACTGCATAGCATTCTTGTTTTAATTTTATTTTCTCTTTCTCTATATCTTATGCCCAACTTGCTTTCTTTTTTCCCAAATAGGAAATAAAGACAACGTCCCTCTCTAACCTCTAAGGCATTTACCTGAGAGTCGATGACGCTCTAACATTTCCATCAGATGTAACATTTACATTAGAAATATTTTGAAAAGAACAGACCTGATAGCATGTGGGGAACTATTACTTAGTGTGACTATCTCTTCGGGGCTACTTGACTCTGCATAACTGCAATATAACTCCTTCAAATAAAATCATCCTTTCTCGGTTTTAAGACTTATTTTGAAAGCAGTTGACTTTATGTTGGTCCTTACAAAAAGCAATGGGTTTAAGGTACTTTCACTTTTATTTTATTTATATGTATTCCCTGAACTTTTCCTTCCTCTCCAGGAGAATCAGACGCCAGCAGTCAGCCAGTGTGATGCCCGATGCCTCAAGAAATGACCAGGCAGAAAGAAAAAAAATAGGAATCAAAACATTTTCTCTTGGGAGGCAGGTAACATTTGGTTTATATTTGATTCATACACAGATTCAGACATCTCTATTACATTCATATTCATCAAAATGCCTGCTGAAAACAGTCCCTGCGTATTTCTGCAGGAGGCTGCCATCCTCTCAGTCACTGTGTCGCAGCGATTTTCTTATGCTCAGTGTGACTTGTGTCTCCGGAGGAAGATGCCACATGGTGGTGGAGTCATTAAATTCTTCACGACTGGACATGTGCGTTAACTTCATGCCTGATTCTTATTTACAGTGAAGTGTGCCTGCTTACGGAATGGTCCTAACTCTCTGAAAACACAAGGGCCTCGATATCCAATCCCCTGTGTAGTCACAGCGATGGATGCGATCGTCAGTGTCCAAACCAAGGACACATGGGCAGTCCTCGAAGGCTTCGATTCACTGAAAAGTCGAGGGTGAGAAAGCCAGGAATCAAACGGCAGCCCCTTCATCCTTTAGTGTTTAGCCAAGTCAACTTTGCAAAGCCAGGAGTACAGAACATATTTGTTTCTAGAGGTAGGAAAATGCGACGTGCTGATGTTTGAAGATTCCACATGAATGCTAAGCATGGCTGGCTTTTCCTCATTGAGGTCAATGCAAACGCCAGGTGGGAAAATTACAGCTTTAAATATTTGTAAAACTCAGGGCATAAACAGAGTCCACAAAAGTTATGGGAGTGCCAGCAAGTGTGGGGCAGTGACTTCACGGCTCCACTGCGCCCGCCAGGCCCCTGCAGCGGGCATCTGCTGCTCCTGCTGGGCGTGCCTGCTCCTTGTGTAGATGCTTCATTTTCCTCCAGCCCCCTAATCAAAATGAGCTAACCCCTTCCTTTTATTCCCCCTTTCTTTATGTCGCTAGCAAATAATCGAGTCCTTAAAATAATTTGTTTGTATATCTCTACGTGTTAAGTGTGTCCTTGAATCCACCCTCCCCTCCCCAGTGTGATGCCTAGCAGTACATTTTACTGACTTGCTGGTAAATGTAACCATAATGAACCTGATGATTTGTTTTTATCCAAACACTCCTTGTAAACAGTTTCTGGATCCTGGACAAGTAATTCATTCTCTCTAGATCAAGCTTTTAATCTAGTTAAATGATTTAACTAGAACTAAAATTCTAGGATTTCAAGTCGAGAGTGCCTAAATAAAAAAATGTAAGGGAGTAGTCTTACAGTTTCAAACTTCGTCTTTGGAAAAAGCATTCACAGCTGAGAAAAAAATATTTTGTTTTCAAAACCCCAGAGAAAATATGTATCCTTAACATGGGTGCTTAAAAATCGAAGCCTCGGGATCATTACAGCTGGCAGCCACATGCGTACACGCTAGGTAGCACCACGCTGAAGGCTAATTGGTTTGGGAAGGCAACATTTGATCATAACGGCCAAGTGCACATGATATATAATGATTAGTAAGACAAGCCCAGTGCATACTTTCTTCCCACTGTTCAGCTGTAGTTATCAGTGGCTGCCTCCCTCCTCGCCTCCAGCAACGTCGGCATCTCCAGAGCTCCCGAGCCCATTTACTTTCCATTCACTGCTTGCCTCACTGCCTGCAGTTGTATTAATATATCCCAGAAGAATTGGTTCCCATCAATTATGGCAGAAGTTATAGTCACAGTTCTGTGACACATCAGCACTACTGCAAGCAGACAAAAAAAACCCCACATAAAATAAAAAAGATAAAAACAGGCTGAGCTCATGAGCCACTGCAATTAAGATGCTGAGATCTGCGAAGAAGTAAAAATAAAGGGTGCTTCTACCTTGTAAGATAAAGTATTTGATACCTAAGACGTTGCTAGACACAACATATAAGAATGATTTCTGGAATGACAAATGCATTTAGGGTTAGTTAAACTTTCAGAGTGAGGCTGATGGTAAGAAAGGAAGGTTTATAACCCTGGAGAACGAGACTAATCCCTTCAAGCCCTTAATTGTGACTCCCCCGAGTTTGAGTTTTAGAAGGCAAGTTTTCCTCTTAGAAATCTCTTGTTAAATGTTTATTCCAGCTACCAGAAATTATCTGTAAAATAAGAAGTGCCGTGCATTGATAAACATTACAATGTTCTAAGATGTGAACAATAGTCCTAGAAATAAAAAATACCTTATCACATTTTTTATTATGATGATTATTGATGACTTCTATGGACTGAGAATTTTAAAGGCAGAAGAAACCCTGGATATCACACAACTGCATCATTCTGTTAATGAGAAAACTGAAATGTGTTACCTGGGGACTAAGGGTAAATTGGAGCCAATCATAATACTCTATTTGCTACTGTAACCTGTTCATCCTGGAACACTCCTGGTCTCCTTACATCGATCTACTGTCTTTTTTAATTTAGTGGCTTCCAATATTTTATTAACTCCACTATTTATTGCTTATTGTTTTTTCTCCCTACCATTATAATGTATCCACCAAGAAAGCAGATTTCTTTGTCTCTCTTGTTCATGGTTGTATCCAAAGCATATAGTTAGTGTTGACACACACTAAGGACTGAATATATATATATATATGCGGAATGAATAATGAAGGAATGGCATAATTAATGGGAAACGTGACCTAAGAAAGTGGGGGTAGAGAATACTCTCAGGCACATCAATGGAAAGACATTCTTATGTATAAAAATGGAAGAATAATTATAAGGGTAATTGTGGGTGCAGATGCAGGGGTCTTCATATTTTAATATAAAAAAATTGGTAGATTTTCATAACCTATCATTCCCAGTGAAGTGGTTGGGCAAGAATATCAGCTAAAAGAGACTGTGGAAACCTTAGTGGAATACTACATAGGAAAATGGAAAATCTAAAACTATCTATGACATTACAAAGATAACTTTTTGAGGGGGAAAAAGTGAGAGAAGGCACAAAAACATATATACTGTGATTCCAATCACAAAGTTCAAAATCATTTCGTTAACAAGATTAGTTACACTTTAGCGTTAGATGTCCGAATGCTGTTTATCCTTGAGGGTCCATCAGTGGATGTGGCTGCTACGGCGCTTCTGGGATGCTGGTGATGTCTCTCTTTTGGAATCTGGCTATATAGGTGTGGTCACCTCTTCAAAATTCATAAAGGTGTATGTGATGATTTGTTCATTTTTTTTAATGAATGTCACGCTTAAAAAAGATTTTAAAAATAGAGATTTAAAAAAATGAGATGGGTTGCCAGTGATGACACTATTACTTTAACAAAAGAGACTAAAATAATATCCAGGTTTTGTTCTACTATGTTTATTAGGTATACGTGCATAAATATACACACACATATTACACAAACACGCACACAGGTATTTTTAAAAGGTTTGTACTTGCAACTTTCTCATAATTTTGATGGGTTTGCCAACAACAAAAAATTGTTGTGTTATATAAATACAATTAAAAGGGGAAAATTATATAGAACACCTTTAAAGACTTTCCCTGGGTCTCAAAAGTATCATGATGTAGCAAATGCTGAAGCCAAAACTCTAATGCTAGAACCAAAGGACTGAATCACAAACTGTTGTTAAACATCAGAGTAGAATCTATTTTAGTTCAGAAACAGCCCAGGGTACAGAGGATCTAACTGCTAACTGTTTGGGAAAGTAATAAGTAGCAGTGACAAGTAAAGATCACCTGTGCCTTTCCCCTGCTTGAAACTCACATTCTGTCTGAACTCTAGTGTGTTTTGCTTAAAATTAAAGGGAATAAAAAAATAGATGTACAGAAAACAGTCTTTGTAAGAATGGCAAAGGAAATTAAATGTGACAAGTAAAATATTAAAAAATTTGGTAGGGATGTGGAAATTTTATATAACAATTCTAATGAGGTAAAATTGGGAATTTATATGATTAAACTATATCTAGGTAATATAGATACTAATAGTACTAATCACAGCTGTATGCAAAGAATGAACTTTGTCATTTGAGGCCCAAGACTTTAGAGATAAACTAAAAGTATGGGGGGAAATAGGCAAAGGAGTTTTAAAAATTCTATTTTTTTCTGACTTTCACTAAGGAAATAGGTCTATATTAGTAGATTCAAGAGGACTGGGAAAAACTTAATTTGAAATGAGACAGGAGATATTTAAGTTGAATGTAGGAAAGAATGACTTTCAACAAAAATATCGCATCTTGAAATGACCAATTGGAATAAAGTAGTAAGTGTTCACCCTTGAAAGGAAAAAAATCTAATTTATAAAATTCCAGGACAAATTTCAAAAACCTTCAGATGTTAAAATGAGTTTGGAAATGCATATTGTTCATTTAGCATTTGGATTTTGTGGAGATGGTGGAGAAATGAGAAATATATTGAGGCACAGAAGATTTAAAATATCTTTGTTCAGGATTTTTTAAAAAATCTCCGCACGAAATGTTTTCCTCAGCATTGGAAGTTATATCATTTCTCCTATATACACCCCCAAAGAGTTAAACTATACTTAGAAGTGTGAAAATATTGATTTAAATATATCCTTTCTGCAATCTAATATATAGGGTTATCTTCAAAATCAGTGTTCAAATTGGAGAGCTGTTCCTTAAGCTCAGTTTATCAGTTATTTATGATTCAAATTCATTAATACAAATATGTAAAAATGAATAAAATAAACTGAAAATGTCATTTTAGTTTACATACACTTAAAGCAATTAGAAGTGCAAGTATATGTATTAAATAATTAAAATTATAACTATCATAGATGAAATTACATCAACACTAATAGAATTTCCAAAGCTAAGCAAACTAAAAGAAATTAATTGCTTAAGACAAAAATCATTACTATTCAATTATATCTGAAGAAAAATATGTTTAATTTATGAAACAATATTTTTCTCAGAGGTTACTTTCATGTTTTCATTTCCTCCCCACTGCATTTGATTAGATAAACTAAGATTAATTCCAACAGAAACCAAATTTGCCCTGCGGTTACAAAGCCTTGAAATAGACTCTTGATTAAATGAGGTTTGTATTGTTTTGCTTGCCTGTTACTGCTATATAAAATTTAGAGAAAGTTATTTAAAATTAAAATAGGTGAAAAGAGTAAAAAATAATTGAGATAACAATGGCAGAACTTTACCAATGGAACTGCATATGGGCTGCAAAAATGGTCATGATTAAGACTGACCTTTTTTTTATCCGAATAAGAAATATTTATTTTATAATCTATCTCCTTTACAGTTTGTTTTTGACAGATTGACAATTTGCATACAAAGTTTATCAGGCAATTCTTTCCTGCTCCTGCTCCTGCCCCTGACATTGGCAAAAGAAAACGCTAGGGAACAAAATAGATAATTCTATAAATGAAAATTATGTGTAGCATAATAAATCATACATTTATTATTTGATTTATTAGGAAAAATAGATTATACATATTATCTATACAACCTAGTAAATTATAATAATAGAATTAGTTGGAGATTATATATACATTATTTTATTTTATCCTCAAAGCCAGTATTTTGTAATGAGCAAAAGGAAGCTCTAGGCAGTCAAAAAAATCCAAATTCAAATTTGAGCCAGGATTCAGCTCGTGTCCACCGGACACCGAGTTCGCTTTATCAGCGGTTGCTCCCTGATCCCACCCAGTGCAGATCTCGGCCTCTAGGTTTGATTACAAGACCATAACAGTCAGAACTGATGGATGGAGCTATCGATGACTCACGATGTCCATCAGAACAAGCTGTTTCCTTTTGTTCTTTCATTATCCTATCTTCCTGATAAGTGTCAGTCATTTCAAGAATAATGACTGGACAGGTCACCTGCACTGACCCCTGGTAGTGCTGTAACAAGAGCACATGAAAATGAGGTAAGAGCTAATGTCCTTTATCTTGTTTACTGGCTTTGAGTTTAGCATTAATGAAGCTGAGTCATGAATTTAAATCCCATTTGAGTCTCATAAATTTTCTAGACTCAGTAGATCCCTATTGCTCTCTTAGTTTCAAGCTAGTCACATTTTTTCTGACAAATAAGTGAGGCTGGTCACAAGGGAGGTAAGACGAGAGCACACAGATAAACCTGCATCATTCTACTGGAAAACAACTCGAAGTCCATCCGTCGATGACGTCCAGTCATTTCATCTTTTCTTATACACTAAACTTGTAGGTTTGGGTAGAATTTAATCTTAGTTTAAGACTATGTCATATACTCCTTCAAACTTTTGTACATGTAGAGTTTGTATGAGATAATCCCACATAATTTCACATAACCAGACCTGGTTAGATTACAGAAAGCCTACTGAAACCTCTGGGCACTGTATTATCAACCTTAAGCGCCACTCAGCAGAGTCAGTACAAGACTTTACTAGATTCATAAACGCCCATAGTTGAACTGGACTAAGAGGCTTCCCGGGAGGCGGACACTGCAGTGCAAAACCCAGCATAGTTCTGCACCGCCTGGGTGGTTAGCCACTGTATTATTATGACAAGTAGCTGAAAGAATTGAAGTTCAATGTAAGATAGTTCTGCAGGGAAAAAAACCTACTTGAGGCTGTGGTACATGGTGAGGGCTGTCTTAACAAAATACCACAAACTGAGTGGTTTAAACAACAGAAATTTATTTTCTCATAGGCCTGGCGGCAAGAAGTCAGAGATGAAGGTTTCGGAACGTTGGGTTCTTTCCAAGGCCTCTCTCCTCGGCTTGCAGACAGCTAGCTGTCTTCTCCCCATGTCTTCAGGGGGCTGTGTCTGTGTGTGCACATGTCTAGTGTCTCTTGTATGTTCAGCTTTCCTCTTATTAAGGCATCGGTCATATTGAATTAGGCACCATTCTAAAGACATCATTTTAATTTAGTGATGTCTTTAAAAACCCTATCTCCAAATATAGTCGCATTCTGAAGTAAAGGAGGTTAGGAGTTCAACATATAAATGTTAAGGAACACAGTTCAGCCCATAACAGAAGCATTTCAGTATTTCAAGTACTCTCGTTTTGGATAGGTTTTTAAATGTTGTTTTTGTTTGTTTGTTTGGTCCTCAAAGGCAAAAATGTTATCACCAGAGAAAATCATCATAAATGTATTTATGACTCAAAGCTTTCCCACTAAATATGCTGCTTAGTGGGTACTGAACACATTTTAATCAGCAGCTGGTTGACAGCTTTTCAGAGATATTGTTCCTGAGAAGAAATTTTGACTCGATTACCGATACTGTCATTTCCTAAGAGTTGGTGAATTCTGCATGGACCACACCTGACATTAAAATCAGTGCATGTGTTTTTGTGTATGAATGTATGTGTGTATATATATGTTGGTGTTAATTATACAACAACTTCAAATTTAGAGGCCATTAATACATGTGTAAAAAGAATAATAAACTGAGCCCTTTAAAATGGAGTCAGAGCTGCCAACGGGGAGGAACCGCCTTGCACATCTTATGTCTCAAACTTTTGGAATGTTAAAACAGGGCAAAATAACCTTTGGACTGGGCCTAAATTAACATTGTGTCCCAAAGGACTGTTTGCAAAGATAACAAGAAAGTAGATAGTATGATTAGAGGACTGATGACTACCAGACTGAAAATTAAAAACATTGTTTAGAATTAGCATCACCACGATTAGCTTATCTGCACCCATGGAAATGCCTTCCTTCTATTGATGTAATTGTTCCCCTTACCGTAGGTGCCCTTTGTCTTTGTCTCTGATTCCAAACACTATTGGGGCTTCTGCCTGAATCAGTGCTTCCCAAACAGCTAGTCTCTCTCTCTCCCTCTCTCTCATCTCAAATAAATGCTTGTTGCCTCTCACTTTGAAAGGACTTTTATCTTTCAGGTGAACATATGAAAGCATTATACAGAGAGAAAGATTGTATATAAGCATTATAAATAATGCAATCTTATGCATTAATCAGGGCATAAGATTGAAGTTGATAGATAGAAAGATGGAAATATATATGGATTAAATGTATATATATATGTATATATACACATAGAGAGATACATAGTTAGAGATAGAGATATATACACATATCCAGACTTTCAAGGAAGGGAGTACTGAAAGAGAAAAATAGCAATTTTACAGTGGCAAACTCTTGCAAAAACCACACTAACCAAATAATGAAGGTCAGCATTAACTTTGTGTCCAAATCTTGCATTCCCTGATACCGTGTAACAAATCACTTCATCCCTGTTGTATGCTTTCCATGGCCCCAGTCTCACCACGAGGAAAACATCAGACAAATCAAAATTGGGGTTATTCTATACAACACTGGCCAGTGCTCCTCCAATGTGACAAGGAATCAAGGGAAGGCAGAACTCCTCACAGACCAGGCAAGACTGGAGACACGTGACACTAAATGCCACGTGGTGGCCTCAAATGGGCTCCAAGGCAGAGAGTGTGCATTCATAGAAAAAGTGGTGAAACCTAAGTAAACTGGAGTTGAGACAAAGTAATACACCCATGTCGATTTCTTAGTGTTGACAAATGTACCATGATCATGTAACATGATAATAACTGAGGAACCCAGCTGAGGCTTACATACACCAGAATTCTCCTGTATGACCCACTCAATTTTTCTATAAATATAAACTTATTCCAAAACAAAAGGCCATTTTTACAGATGTGATAGCCTGGAAGATGAAATAGAGATGAATTAAACTTCATGCAGAAGAAGCATAACAGCCATGATTTACTTTCCCCACTCAAATCCATTCATTGCTGTCCTGGAAAGAGGGCCCCACCCTAAATGTGGGTAGTGACCACCCCTCCTCCATCCTTAAGCACGGAGTGGAGCCTATCCATTCCCACATCTTAGAACAGGCATGTAACTTAGGCTTGAGCTAAGCAGCCTAGAACATTAAATGGTGAGGGTCATTAACTCAGGAAGGACAAGCGACCCACATATGGTACACGGCCTTAATGACACTCTAAGGGTAAGGAAAACCTTGTGTTTTCTCTAGATTTGCACTTTAATGAATGTAATCTTGGATCTCCTAGAAAGCAAAGGCCATGATTAAAGTCACTATGAAAAACAGCAGATTAAAAGAGACCAGCTAGGACTCCATCACTTGCTCTTCTTGATTGGACCCTACGTGGCCTGAAGTATAGGAATCTTCTCCTTTCCAGCTCAGGCCAGTCTAATTTTCATCTTGTCACTGGCAACCAAAAGCCCTAAAGGTCAACTGATATCTATGGTGACGAACTTTATCATTTTTATGCACTTTGTATCTACAGATTTGATGGCCTTTTTTGACTTCTAATTGTTAACTCAAATCACAAGAAAAATGTAGAATGGCCTAGGGTTCCCTGAGAAATCTGAGATGTATGATTAGAAATCTATTCATACTCTAACTCTAATTCATACCCAGCTTCTGGGAGTGAATCATGATTGGTCTGAGTCACTCATTTTCAAACTTGAGAGTCTATCAAAATTATCTGAAGAGCTCACTCATCTTCTGCAGGCTATACAGCCAGAGTGGCTCATTCGGTAGGATTGGCGTGGGACCTGAGAATCTGGATTTCAATTAAGTTCCCCAAGATGACACTCTGAGAAGCATTGGTCTAAGCATACGCCATTCACCGTAGGTCCTCATTACCCTCTGTGACCCAACAAGGGGCTTTCCAGAAATGTTTTCCACTGTTTTAAGAAAGACATACGGTAATAGAGCCCCCGTTTCCTGGTCTTTTTTTCTTCTGGTGTTGGACGTGGTATTGACAGAATGTGATGACACAGCCATAAGAGAATCAAGAGAAAAAGCCAAGAAAATTATCAAGGTATCAGCCCAAGTTACCTTTTCAATGCCCAGATCAGCATGGGAACTAACTTCTTTCAGAGTTCTTGATATGACAAATCAGTGTCATTATTGTTATCTAGCAATTAGTCAGGCACTTTCTTACCTTTAGCTGAATGTTCTGCTTGGAAATGCTTACAAATGCTCTGCTGTAACTGATACAGAAAGCACTCACTGACTAAATTATTTTAGTGCAGCAACATTTTGCGTTAGGTCCTATAAACCCACAGCACAGAGCACAGTTGCTTGAACACAATAGATGTTCAGTAAATATCTGCTGGTTTAATGGTAAATGACACAGTAGTTTGGCTTCAGTATAAAATAGTTTGGGATTTTTAAGTACAAAAAAGGGTTTCATGCAATTTCTCCTGTTAGTTAATCAAGCAGGTTGCAAAAGTCACATTTCTTTTTGATATTATAGTTCATTTTCTCTAAGAAATATCTGTCTCCCACAAAGATTTGAAATACATTTTTCTACCACATATCTAAAAATTGTTTAATAAGGGGGAAAATCTGGGGTTGCAGTTTGAAGTCATAAAATAATGCATGCTAAAAAATATGGAGTGAATGTATCTTTTTCTGTCCAGGAATATTTATAAAGCCCACTTAGAAGGACATTATTTCTCAGGGTTTTCTAAGACCTTAAGTCAGCTATTTAATAGAGAAGAATACTAAGAAATATGATTCAGATAAAACAATTTTATGTCATGTAATATTTTTTCATATATAATTTCTTAATGCTGTGGATGTTCCTATAATTCAGACTTGCACATATTACATCAAACACTTCTTTGGCTTCCTTGGAATACAGTAAAATACAATTTTCATTAATACTTAACTTACCATATTCTGCATTAGTAAGCCCTTGGCAGTGAATGTAGCATTTTTACATTTATGTCAATAAAATTAAATCTTACACTTAATAGTTGTAGATAAGAAACATAATTTTAAGTGAGAAAATAGAATCTGTACGAAGTCCACAAGTAATCTTGTTAAAAAAAAAAAAAAAAAAAGCCAAAAGTTCACACTACTACAGCTATAAGTCAAAGTAATTGCTCCCTTGTTTGTGTTCCATGGGCTTTGTCTCTAAAATTATAGCCCTTGTTAACAGTGATTGATAAAGTTAGCAGTTTTCAGCCTAATAAACTATTATCATTTATTCAAAATCAACAGAAGAAAAATCATTGTTTGGATTGAAATCTCCTTTTCCCCCATATTTTGAAATGATTGGGAGAATATATTTTTAGTGTGAGAAAATATTGACTCTAACTCACTGTATTTAGCTCTTTTTGCTTCATAACAGCAAACATTCTGGAGACAGATTTTTATTTCACTTCAATTTTGGAAGTTTTTAACATTTGCCTGACTAGAAATAATAATTTGGAATTGGTATGACTGAAATAAAATAGAAGATGGACTAATCTTTCTACTGGGTTATTACATGAGGCCGTAATAATGTACCGCTTCTATTGGAAAACAAAGGAAAACACTTAGGCTCTAGCTCCCTTAGAAATAATGTTACAGCTACAAAGGTCACCATGAGAGGCAGTACTGAGGCGCAGACGCTGCATCACTGTCCCGCCTCCGGGCCCGGTGGCCACGCGGCCTCAGGTCCCTGGCAGGAGGCAGGTGTCTAGGGCGGCTGCTGCGTTCAGCCTGACTCCAGTTCCCCGAGGTGAGCCCCCGCGCCTCCGGCTGGGCTGCGTGACGTTTGCTCCCCGCCACAGAACAGGAGATACAATTGTAAAGCCTGACTCAGGTTAGACCACTCTGACACCTTCTCCCAAGAAGCAGAAAACCGGAATGGAGACCCATGGACCCTAAAAGTGCTAGAACCCAATCACGTCTTTTATTGACACAATGAATAGCCTATGAAAACTTGTTGTTGGTACCTCTGGAACTTTCCTCTTTCCCGACCTTCCTAGAACTTGCTTATTTAGCTCTTCTTAGCTTCTTTGCAAAAAATCTTTTTGCTAATCATGATAGCGACTTTGCATATCATGCATCGTATCCAAATACGGACACTACACAATGGCCCCCTTTATTTATATCTATATCTGCATACCTACTTATCCACGTATCTCTGTGGATATATGGAAACATGGAACAACGAAACATAGATGGTATTTATATGACACATGGATACATGGGTATCTATATGTTGACATATGGGGATATATTCTATGGATAAATGGATATATATAACATATCATGTTATATATCTTATATTATACCAAAGGCTACAGTGGACTTAAAAATGCTCCTTTGGAAGTAAAAATTCCCTGACCACACTGAATAACTTAATGGTCACTGACTTACCGTCTCTGGTTAGTGCTGTCTATCGTTTGAATACTATCTATTTGTACCAATAGACTCAATCATATATCAGTTGGACTTAATCAACAATTTATTATAATATGTGTTTACTAAGATGGTAGAGAAAAATTAGAGATGGATACTCTTCGGGTGGATATTCTTAGGTATGTTGTACAACCAGTTTTACTTTTTTTACAAGAAAGAGTAGTTTTCTCGTCTAGTTCTAGGAGCTACTATTAGAATATTTCCTAGATAAAGATTAATTAACTCAAAATATTATTATCAAGAACAGATAACCTGGAGAGGGATTAAAACATACATACATACACATACATAAACACACACATGCATAAACATTTATAACAAATACAGTAAAAAGAAAGGTAATGAAAGAACACAGGATTGTTGTTAGGGCAACGTCAGGCCAGCTGCTTGCTGCATAGTTATGAGGTCCTGTTTTGATCCACCTAGTAAGCTTTTTCTGATTATAATCAATACAACTGACTGACTTTGATCATGGTTATGGAGGCAGCTTTTAGATTTTATCAGTAAATGTAAGGACAAATTTAAGGGTCATAATCACAAAATGCACATTTTATAAAATAACATTTTACTAAACAACCTGAGCTGAATTTTAAAATAAAGCATGCTTCTTTTCTCCCTGGTCAATGACCTCTCTTATTTTTAATATAGATAGTTACTTAAAGACAAAGAGAACCTAGTACTTCAATAAATCCATCCTTGCCTAACAAGCTTCTGATTTTTATGCTGCAACAGAATCTCAGCTTTAGATAAGAGCACTTTATTATTCCATTTGAGTCACTTATTGCCTCTCTCCCTTGGGGCTTCAAAAATCGGGTTAGGACCACAGCTTGAACAGACTCCTTACTTAGCCCTTGAAAGTGATTGTAACAGAATTTCATTTGGATACAAACAACAGCATCCATCTCATAGACTTATCACTGCAATCATGTGCTTTATTGAATGAGTTTTATCAATCTTATATGTTATTATTGTGCCTTCATATCAAAATAACTATTTACAATTCACATCATCAGTGAGGTCATTCATAGTCTAAAGCAGCAATTTTCAGCCAGTGTGCCGCAAGAAATTTTATGCAATTACCTGACTGTTTACTGAGGGGGGCACTGACCTGTTTTCCCTTAGATTGTCAAATTTTAAAAAAAAGTGACAACAGCCAACACAACAATAGCCATCTGGTGTGAATGAATCAAAATTATACTCATGTTTTTTGTCCAATCAGTAAAAACTATATTTTTTGGTGTACCGCAAAATTTTAGTAATTAGTTTAAGTGGGCTATGAGACAAGAAAGGTTGAAAATTGCTGGTCTAATTTAACTATACAGTAGTTTTTTTTATTGGCCCAATATCACACATTACCATTTCTTGGGTTTATTTATTTAGTTAGTTATTTTTTTAAATGTCTTTTTTGATTTCCAGGAGAGGAAGGGAGAGGGAGAGAGAGAAACATCAATGATGAGAGTCATTGATCGGCTGCCTCCTGCACGCCCCCTGATGAGGATCGAGCCCGCAACCCGGGCACGTGCCCTGACCGGGAATCGAATCTCGACCTCCTGGACTCTAGGTCAGTGCTCAACTGCTGAGCCACGCTGACTGGGCCATTTCTTGGTTTTAAATTAACATTTATGCAATTCCTTTTTCTTTTCCCGTGGAGTTACTGGGCTGGACATTCTGCGCATTATTCCTATTCAGCGCCCCTGGGCATGTTCCCCCCTTCCTAAGCCTTACTTCTGGTCATAAACTGCTTTATCATTGGTCTCATTTCTTGTTTTCTTTGTGCTTATGCCATTCATTTAGACTTAGCCAACACTTTATTTACTGTGGTGTTCTGTGAAATTATTTTGAGCTTTGTTACTTGAAAATCATGGAGCGAATGCAGAGCCTATTAAACGTGTACATGGGTCTCAGACTGTGGGCTTTACATTTCCCCCATTACCTTGTGTTCTGTGCTATTAGAAATATTACAGAAATATTCGACTCCCTGAGCTGACAACCACATGCTACAAAAGATTCATCTCTGGAACATAACCCATTTGTTTAATTCCAGGCTAGTTTCTACTGAGATACGATATACAGGCTATGAGACTTTTTCATTACTTCCAGCCTACAACCTCTCTTTCATGGAGAGGAAATGTTTGTTTAGTGATGTGAAAATAAAATTACAGGTAATCACTGGGAAAAGGGTGTTACTTGTGCAACATTATGTGTTAACATTTAGACAATTTAAACTTTCCCTCTTGATTTTGTTTCTCCTCTGAGTGATACTCACTTCCAACGCAACTTTTGACTGAAGCAATTTCATCTTCAAAAAAGATGGATTATGCTGTCTCTACCTAGGATTTTTATTTTACTTCCTATTTTATCTGTCAGCATCGTCCCACTGTTATGCTATAGGGCAAGGCTCGTATTCTCCTGTCCCTTACTCTGACCTCAGTGATTGTGTTAAATTGCTGACCACCCCCTCATGTTACTGATGTATTTCATTCTCCTGTCCTTTTTCCTCTCTTTTTTAAAAATGTGTGGCCAAGTTGGAAAACTTTCTTGGCTTCAGCTTTGTAGAGAGAGAGACAGCAAAGATCTTCTGGAGAGGACAACTTGCCTGGATTGATCTCTCTCGCATATGAACATGAAGACTTCTCTCACTCCAAGGGACTTTGCCATTTGAGTCACTAAGTTTGGTTGCAAAAATCTCAATAAAGATGATTAAGTTTTCAAATATATGCATTAAATAATGCATGTTTTTTAATATGTTTTTATTGATTTCAGAGAGAGAGGAAGGGAGAGGGAGAGAGAGACAGAAACCTCAGTGATGAGAGAGTCATTGACCTGCTGCCTCCTGCACACAGTCCAGGCATGTGCCCTGACTGGGAACTGAGCCATGACCCCCTGGTTCACGGGTTGACGCTCAACCACTGAGTCATGCCAGCCGGGCCAAATATATGCATTACTTGTGAGACACGTTTAAGAGACTGTTTCTATGCCATATGCATATTCACTGGTAAATGCGTATCTCTGCACTATATGTTTGCTAGCTTAAGCAAACATTACTTGACCCTTAAGAAAGACGAAAAACACCACATTATGCTGTTTTCCTTTCAAAACCTAAAGTCTGAGAAAACTGCAGTCACTACAGGAATTACAGAGACAGAGATTTAGACCATTTACTTTTATTTCCTTGTACAAAGTGTTAAAAAAACACAACAGCTAAAATCACCACGAGAGTGGTGATTAAGCAGAGGAACAATTTATCTTATACAACAGCAACATAGATACTATAGATAGAAAATAAAAGGTATATTCATTCATAGACCAGAGTACAAACCCACAAAGAGAATACTGTATTTTTTTTGTATCAAAACAATGTAATTTCATTTAGGAGAAAACTTGCAACCTTGAAACGTTTCTATTGAACTTCAGACTATTGAAACCCAACATTTATGTCCTTGACAGCAAGAAAAATGAGTTCCATCTCCACTCATTCACTCTGCAGTTGGTTGCACTATAGAGTGGTGTTCAGGCTCCCTTTTTCATGTATCTATCATCCATGGGTAAGAAAGATTTAAGAAGGCTTGAAAAAGATGATCCTAATTTTCATAGACCTTTCAACTTTCCAAATCATCTTTTTAAAGACACAAAGACTGGTTTCCTGGAAAATCACCCCGTGGGTACTTAGCACTAAAATAACTATCAGTGGGAAAGCCTTAACCTATATATTTCAAATTTTTAATACTGCATTTTGAGCTTCTCTGGCTTAGTTTTTTTTGAAATGTTAAATATTCAGGATATGATTATTTATTCCCTGTACTACCCATTCTTTTATATTTCCTTTCCTCCTAATGCCAATAAAGTTTATCACTATTGGTAACTGCATTTAAAAACAAGAAAGGAAACTAAAGAAGCTGTGCAACCTCCAAGTGAGGTGTGTGTGTGGAATCAGTGGGACTGGCTTATCGCCATAAATGTGCAAAATAAATGAATTTAAACACTTTAAGCTATATTTGTACTACTTGTTTCATACATTGATCACCTTCCAGATTATCACAGAGAGATATAGGTCAGTGTATTTTAGGCCAAGGAACACTACATGGGTAGATTGAAATGTGTCGGTTTTGGCCATTTTCTGCAATATTCTTAACATTTTACAAAAACAAGAAAGCTCATAAAATAGCATCCTATTTTGTGGGTTTTTTTAAAGAAAATACAAGTACCGGGATCTAGAACTTTATGAAAGAGAAGAATAGCTAAGGATGAGTTGGGGTCCTAAAGAAAAGTTGGAGGGGCATGGGAGAAATGGAGATCACTTAATATGGCTGCTTTAGTATCTATCACTTTCTTCGGGATAAGACCACAGATATTCCCCAAGTCACCCTCCCTTGTTCCAGAAAGCTGAACTAAGACTCTAATAGATTTATTCACCTGAAAATTTACTAAAACACCCAGCTACCTTTCGTTGTTTTAGACCTAAGCAAACAATATATAAATATGCTATTTAGGACAATTACATTTAGGCAATTATAATAAATATATTTAGAACACTTACCAAATCTACTAAAAGCCAGCAATGATTCTAGTTCTGCTTGAGCTTTCAGGTAAAGCAGGATAAATGAGATGGAAAGAGACTCTACTTTGGGCCATGGGGCATGATGCATGTGCGCAGATGACGTTTTGTTGAGTCGTACACTTGAAACCTGTGTGGATTTGTTAACCAACATCACCCCAATAGACACAATCACAAATAGGTTGAAAATAATAAAATAAATAAAAAGCCAAACTGAAATAATGAATTAGTGGATTCAAGGGAAGCTGCGGGAAGTGGGTCCGCTGTTAGGGCTGTGTTCCTTTGCCAGGTGGGCACAACAGCAAGGCCTTTAACAGCCAGCTGCAATGCCTTTGTCTTCTGGCATTTATGTTAAAGCTTGTGACCTTCTACCTTATATACATGCAAATTTTATTAGCGCTAGAATGATTTCTCTTTCATTCAGAGGAAGTCATAACTTAAGACCTTGCCTGAATACTCCATATTTTGTTTTGGTTTTCCCAAATGGAAGGTGATTACCAGAACATATTTATTGAGACCCAACAGGGCACAGCTTGCCCTGTGAAAGGTAGAATTACTTATGGCACTGCCTTGAAGTCTCACAGAGGGTAAATTAAACATCTGAGGACTAAGCACACCTACAAAGTACAGTTACTCATTTGTTGCTCAATGAAACAAAATGAAGCATTGAGTGTGGGTGAAGAAAACAATTAGCGTCTTTTGGAGCAGTTCTTAAATATTTCAAGCTTTCCCTCATTTCTTAATTTATAAATCAAACATAAGACTTATAAATGTGTGTGATGGAAAAATTCTTAGAAATAATGGATGAAGCAGATAAATAGGAAAAACCTTCATGTTAGAAGGACTAGATGCTTCCCTGGTTTGTTTTATTCTGTATATGCAAGAAAAATTAAAAGTTTCAGAGACATTTGGGAAGGCTAAGCCAGTAAGAGACATTGAAGGTAATGAATGAGCAGAATAATATCTCCTTTATTAACCAGCAATTGCATAGGAATCATATATCAACCTGAATAAGCTGATACATCCCCATAATGAAAATAAATTGTTTATTTTTTCAGCTTTATTGAGGTATGATTGACAAATAAAAAGTGTATAGATTTAGGTTGTGTTATATGATTTTCTGTTTTTTCCAAGGTGTACAATTTAATAGACATTTACAGTCAAGTTAACATTCATTACCTCACATAGTTAATTTTTTCTCTGTATATGAGGTTAGAATAATTGAGATCTACTCTTAGCACATGTCAAGTATACAAAACCATATTATTAACTATAATTACTGTGCTGTACATTATACCTCCAGAACTTATTCATCGTATAACTGAAAGTTTGTACCTTTTGACTAACAGCTCCAAATTTTCATCACCCTCCAGCCCCTGGCAACCACCATTCTAATCTCTGGTTCTGAGTTCAACTTTTTTACATTCTGTACACATTAGTACACACAGACACAGGAAAATGTTCTAGGACTGAAACGCTACCTCCATAAGCAGAGGGCAAGGAAAGACAGAAAGAAGCTGGCAACTCCAGTCTGGCAATTCATAGAATTTATCAAAGGAAACTCACATACAAGGCACATCTTGGGCAGCTGAAAGACCAAATGGATTCCTAAGCTGTTTATCAGACACTGAAGAATTGTATATGGCAAAGGGGAAAGTCATGGGTACTAGTACATGAATGTTATCAGCTACTGGCAACTACATGCTTGACCAGGTCAGGACATTGGCCTGTTCCACGGACCAGCAAGCAGTGGGAGGCAGAGAAGGGGTGCTGATTTATGTGAAAATGAACATCGATTATGATCAGACAGTCTTTAAGCAGAGGGGGGTGAGGGAAGCAATCTGCTGGGGTCCAGTTCACAGGTCAGACAGCAGTCATTCATGAACAGTCTCTCCTCCCAAGTGCATAAATGGGATCACACATTTGCCTTCCTTTGTCTGGTTTATTCCATAATGTCCTCCAAGCTCACAAATGTTTTCGTGAATGGCAGGATATCCTTCCCTTCTATCTTTGAATAATACTCTTTGCACGTATCTCTACCACAAAATGGCCAACAGGTATGGAAAGGTGCTCGACATCCCTAATTAGCAGGGAAATGCAAATCAAAACCTCAAGGAGTTAAAAATGGAAACACTGTGTGATTCGGCATCTCACCTTTGTGTATATGTCCAAAGGAAATAAAATCAGCATCACAAAGAGATATCTGCACCCCTATATTCGTTACAGCATTAGATATGGGAACAGCCTAAGTGTACCTCGAGGAAGGTAGAGTTGTTTATTTTACCAGCGAATGTGACGCCCTGGTAAGAGCACAGAGGCCAAATCAGCCACCGGAGTGTAGGAGAGGAAATTTCCCCCCTTGTCCCCTCTAGGTTCTTTGGCTGGTCAATTATTATACTGATATCACAAATTAATAGGGGGGAAAACATTAATTTCGTATGTACCGGAACCCCAAAGATCCAAGGCTCAAAAGAAGTGACCGTACCTTTCAGACAAAGAAACAATAAATCTCTGAAGACCAGATGAGACAAAGGGGTTTGGGCTTGAGGGAGCAAATCGATGACTAAGTAACAAGGTTTGTTCATACGGTCTCTTTGGCTTTGAATTCCCCATCTGGGCAATAGGATCCATTTATCGTCCTGGTGCAGGAAGGATACTTTCACAAGGGAGTTCAGTTCCTGCCTTCAGGGGAGACCAAGGAGAGTTCTTGTGTCCTTCGTTCACTGGCTGTTTCTTAAGTAATTTTAATTCAAAATAATCAAAATGCCCAAAGTGGCATATTTTGGGTTGGTATATTCTGCTCCCCTTCAGAAGGGAGCCTCTTCATTCCTTGTCTGTAAATGAACGGGTTGGAATAGAGAACATCAATTATCCATAGAAGCTTTCCAAATCCCTAAGGAGCTACATATGAAAGCAAGATCTCAATTCAATGCTGTAAGGGCTCTGAAAATAGAAATCGGTAGAATTTATTTGAATTAATCAAGTGTATGCTCTATAATTTAGTTATTTTTATGTAAACGTGGTCTCATTATAATTTGCACAGTTTGCCTGAACTTTCTCCCCCCACACGCTCCACCCCCCACCCCCGTTTCTCTCTCTTTCTTCTGTCTTAAGAAAACTAAAATTACAGACATTTTGAATTTTGAAATACTTTCAGTGTTTCTTGGATTATTTAACCATAATCTTCCCTGTGTTTTGCTCCATTGCCCTCTTAGCTTCATTTATTGGTAGCATCCACAGGACAGTATTATGAAATAATATCTTTATCATATTTACATTTTGCAACACAGGTCTTAAGTCTCTGGCTCTGGCTCCTGGTACATCACAGCTCTGTCCTCAGGCAGACATGCAGGACTTGTCCCTCATGATCGAACCTGTATTTATCAAGTTCAGGATCTTTATTCTGTTCCTCCTCTCTTCATCTCTCTTCTAAACATTTTCCAATAAAAAAAGACTTTTTAAAAACCCTGATTCATGAATTGTTCTGCATTAAAATAATGAAGGGTGAGCCATGCTGTGTGGTACTTGCATCTCAATATTGGATTCATGAGGCTTACTACTCAATAGACCCATTTTTCTTCTCACATTGTAACTCCATGATAGGCAAGCAGGACCTCAATTTTCTTTAACTGGAGATTTTCTCAGTGCCTACAAACCATGCTATCTAGGCAAGAATTTTTTTTCACTGAAAGTCATTTCACACATCACCTTTTTCTTGCTTGTATTTTTCATTTTTATTTTCCATGGATACACTTTAAATAGTCATCTTAAAAGGAAATTTTTAAGTAGATTCTGCCTACACGTTACAAAATTTTTATTTTACTTTAAGAGAGCACTGAAAATAAATCCACTTTAAGTTATGACCAGGATTACATAGTAAATAGTTAAAAGGAGGGGAGGAATGTCTGAAGGAAACATGATTGTGGAAAAAAAAGGAAGTGAAAACTATGAGACAAATTTTATTTCTCAACCTATTTCATAAAGTGTTGCTTAAAACAGAAGATATGTATTATTTCTGAGGATGGAAACTGCATTAATGAACTGTTCATTTCTCCTCTCTGGAGAAAAGGGATTGGGTAGAGATTTTACTTTTTCCTAACATTCTCAGAGACTGCCCAAACACCCCCTTTCTTTCTTCTCATGCATGAGGCTCCTATGTCCGTTTCCAGAGAATGTCTGTGTCAGCAAAATGACAAGATGAAAGTTGGGAAACAGCTTGATCTCAGTTCTCCTTATCCTGTCATTTTAACTGAATTGTTTTAATACAAGTGTATTAAAAAAATAGCTTTGTTTCTGATTAATAGGCCAAGGAGGAGTAGCAGCACCAACTACACATCCATCCATCCCCACGGCTCGGCTGCAATGCAGGGTTCTCTCCCAGTGTGGGCTAAGTCCTTCCTAAATGCTATTACTAACAATACAAGGTCACGGCGATCCCTTCTCACTTCTCTAGAATCAAGCTTAGTAATGTCTGGGCCCCAAACTAAGTTGAATCTTCAAAGTTTATCCAAGTAGCCAGTCCGTGAAATGTGTAACAAATGAATAGGTTATATCAATTATGGCCCATGCATTGATAAGAATTCAATCATCTTTTAGTGGTTTAAACCCACTGGCATTAGAAATGGACACCTCCTCCTTCGTGATCTAGCTCCCCGAGAAACAGAAGGCTTGATCCTGTGGACTGTTTACAATCAAGGCCTTCTCATTAAAAGTGAGAACCGATTTCTCATTAGCCCAACAGTTTTACCTCTCTTGATGAAACAAGTTTTGTACTTCAGGATTTTAAATTCACATGCATTATTCATGACTATTATAAGATTGCTACTTTCACAAATAAAGCAATGTTGAGCATTGTTTTGTATCCCTAAATCTCTAGGGCAAGATCATCAGATGGAGAAAGTTGAGTAATTTTCAGTATATGGCTACACCACCTAAGGCTCCTAATGACAACCACACATCAGCACCCTTCCAAATTAAGCGGAGACATTAGAAGTTGCTTACATCTACATGCTCTGGGACACAGCTTTATTTCTCCCAAGTGAGTTGGGGTAAGGGAGAAACATATGTCTCCAATATTCTTTCTGGCCTAATTACACAGAAGAGCCTCAAATACTCTAAGGCTGGTGCCATCCTCATATTCACTTTCCTCCTTCATGTATAACCCTGTACGAAAAATTATTACAATAACAGACCACACAGGTTGCAGGGCTTGGCATAAACACTGTGCTCAGCATGTTACATGTAATTTTCTCAATTCTTTCAGCAATCCTCTGAAGTAGTTTCAATGCCTCTCTATATTTCACAGGGAGAAAACTGAGGCGTAGGTGGGTCAGTACATGACTAAGGGTCACACAGTAAGGAACGCAGGGCAAATTCAAGTAGAAATCTGTCTGCTCCCAGAGCCCACTTTCTTAACCACAATACTGTATTGTCTAAATGCGATGGGCTACAACATAGAAGATTGAAATTTAGATATTGACGACCTGGTTCAGGCTACTTATACATTTTACCGTGTAGAACAGTATGTCTTCCATTAAAGAGTGTTACCTAGCTTTTGAAATAATGACATCATTTTTAAAGAGAAAAATATAAATCTCTGGGAGGAAAAATCTCTGTTAATTTTTACGTGTGTGTATCAAGGATAATATGTTTATTCCAAGTATAAACTGATTACTCTTAGAAGCAGCAGTGGTACTATTGAAGTATTAAATTATTTATGCTTTAAATTTATGGACAATATTCAGCTCAAATTAAAAATTCTTATCAGCTCTTTCACAAGAATTTTGCATGCTATTTTTAAAAAGATTATCTTAATTTAGTAGTTTGAGTATCGTATTGGAATTTAGGAATCTAGATAACCCTTTTCAGCTCTGTTACTAAATTCATCCTAAAACATAAAGTAGTTCAGTTTAAATGTCTGACACATTAAGAAATGTAGCTGGCAAAATAAGTGGACTTTATGTGTGAATATGTTTAATTAAAGTGAAGTCTAAATAACATCATTTTAATTGTTAATTTGAGAAAAAAATTGACTAATAATTTTTAAAATAAAAAAACCTCATCTCAGTATTTGTTCAATGAAACTGTGACATGGGGCAATCATGCTATTTCAGGATTTGGAAATGAATGCTGAAGTTCTAAGGAGTCTCCTGGGGGGAAGAAGTTAATCTCAGAATGCCCTGGAAATATTTTACTGACGAGTTAAATTCCCTCCTTGTGGGCTCTTTAAAATTATCTATTAAATAATTCTCTATTATCTGTTCAAAAGGTAATTGCAGCAATTTCATTTCTTTGAAGAAAAATAATTATTTGACTTTTCTAATTAAAGGATTTACTTCCCGTGTTAATTATATTCATTCCATTTTACTCAAGGAATTCATTTTACTTTAAATAATTTGCAAAAAGGATCGGTCTGTTCATTTTAGTAATCTACAAGTAGCCAGAACTTAATTCTTCTGAGGAAACCAAATCTAGATTGTTATTCAGTTTTACTCAAGGACGGACGTTTCCCTCTTGTTAAAATTAGTAGCCATTTTTTGTTATCTCTTCTAAAATATTGTATAGAGCTAAATAACTGTGCTTTATTTCCCCAAAGTCACTGATTTTTACTGTTGATAGCGAACATAGAACCAGTCTCTACTTAAGGAATGAAGGAGGTCTTTCTCCCTGAGCACAGGACTGAAGGATGCAAAGAACCCTTTTTATCCCTCGCAAAGAGCAAATATTCAAAAGGGAATGCTAATAAATGAATAATTCCAAGGTCTGGGGAGCTTAAAAGGGGTTAGAGACTGAAGTTCTGATATTCTAGCAAGTAGAGGTCATGACCTCACCAGCACAGATATTTCCTGACTGTGGATATATTTTTCATTTAACTCAAATATTGATGAGGAAACACCTAGAACCTATCTAATAGCGCTCCATAAAGGAATACCATTGCATGATCCCACTGACTGTCGCGGAGCTTTATCAAACTATTAAAATTATTCTCACATGCCCAGAAGAAGAGTTACATGTTTTTACATTAAAATGGCTTTTGGGGCAAAAGAATATTTTCTCCTAATTGAAAATTATAATTACTTGGAATTCTGATGGAAGGAAAGATCCCAACAGGGTACAAAAAGTATCACATTAACAAGAAAAGAAATGGTGCATTCAACATCTAGGGAATTTTTCCAAAAAATGAGTTTCAGAATGCCTATATTTTAATTAGATTTTACATTACAAGTGTGAGTATCCTCTTTGTAGCTCTCTGTAAATCAACTTGAGTTCTTTATATGATAATGTCTCCATTGTTGTAAAATAAAAGACTTCAAATATTCTGATGTTAAATTTCCAATACTCACGTCTCTACCTTTCATAACTAGGTAGGTCTCAAGGAACTAAAGTATGAAAATATTTTCTATTGACTCATAGTATCAACTCTGCATTGAAATTGTTACCAGTTAGTTCACATTAATCTATATGTTCTTATTCAGTAAAGAGCCCTAAAAACCAAAACCAAAATTTTATTGAATTTTAATGTAGCATTATATCCACTTTCTGTGTGTGTGTTGCGTCTCCTTTGAGCTGTAAATAGTGAATAACTTGAAAAGTTATTTTTACTTTACTTATACTTATGGGTGATCATTTCAACTAAACATGCTGAAGAAATTATAGGCCCAAAGAATCTCAGTGTCCGGGCTAAGGCTTAACTACGCTGTTAACTCATTCCACCTCTATGTGCTTGGAGGTACTGCTAGCTGATCTCTCTCCAAAAGACACAACACGTGAGGTAGCACTTGATCCTGCACTGGCTTCCAGAAAATCCAGGGGTAGCATTTTTGTCTCAAATAAAATTATAACAAATCTTTCCTTAATTGAATTACATCAATTTGAAGCAAAGAGTACACTGACAGAATAAAATTACAACTAGGAGAGCCATGTCTTGTGCACGCCATGGGTGCGAACGTTGATGTGGGATTTACAGTAATGACTGGCTCTAAACACCTGAGCCAAAATGTGTAGCCTGTTATTCTGTTTTCATCTTGAACTGCCATATGAAAATTGAAACTTTTCTACCAGGGGAGCATAGAAAACAGGGTGGAAGAGGAAGGCAGAAGTGAATTTAATAATAAGTATAACACTCGAGCTGTTCTAAGAAGCACAGCTCAGCTATATTTCTTGTAATTGTAGAAAATTGTTGAAAGAAAGACAAACCAGAGTAGGTAAGCAGACATGACTCCTCTATAATGTTGTCCCAAGGCAGCTCAAAGACCTCAGTGTTTGAGAGACAAAGATTTCTCATCGAGAGACAAAGAGTTATCCCTCCCAAGAAGAATATTGGCTTTCATTTCGAGGAGCTTTATACTCTAAAAATGTATACATTTGCAGTTTTACACAATATCATGACTTATATAAAAGAGATGTGGCAGAGAAATCTATCACCAATTCACTAAAATAGAAATAGACATTTAATTCAGTAGGTATTTTTGTTAACTGCTTGCAGCTAAAATAACTCCATAACAACTGGTAAACGGATAGTAGTGTTGGGCACGTCATTTCATATTACCCTTTTCATGTTCATTATGGGTCATTTATTAAGAAATGCTTTTTTACCTAGGCCCAGGCACGCAGGGAACTGTATTATCATAAAATTCCTATCAACAAGTTTCTATCTGAAGTGAAAAAGAAGCATTCGGTGTTAAAAACACAAAAAGTAGGTCAATCTTTTGCCTAAATTTATAGAACATTGCATTGTAATGTTGTGCCAGTAATTAATCGTAGATTGTCTTAAAATGAGCAGGACAAAAATAATCAGCCAATTTGTCATGACTATCACACATAACTATAAAATTTATCATCTAGGTCCAAATATTAGCAAGTCTCCCTGGCCTTATTTTTGTTTACAGTGTATACATGGAATGATTCTATATTCCAGGCTCTGTATTTACCTCTGCTTCATCTGAAAGATATAATAACTCCAGTATTTTATTTGAAAAGGCTGGGATTTATATATACACATGGCAGTTGAACCCCTAAGGCTGAGCCAGAGGATGCCAGGAGAATGCTGACATTTAAGGCCGCCGTGGATTTCTCCCTAGCAGAAGAAGCATTTAAGTGGGTCATGGCCCGAAGGTATTGAACTCCCTCCCTTGCTGACAGCTCTTTACCAGCGCACAGTCGAGTAAAGGAAGAGAGTATTAAGGAGCTCCAGCTGATCAGAAAATAGCATTCAGAGTTGAAACCTGTCTCTACTCCCAGGACTCAGCTTTTGAAAATCTTTTAGTGAAACCATTGTCAAGGGATGGCACAATCACAGAATGAACTAAGAAGATTTAAAATTCTTAAGCAGACAAAAATGCCCTGAGATTCTAAGTTTTAAGAACTCATAGGGAATAGCCATGTGAAACTGAATCACAGGGAATAATGATTGATCTTTTCAAACTGTCCACAAATGTTTCAGAAGAAAATAGATCTTTCCATTGCACAACCCCAGATGGAACATAAGTATTAGAGAAGCATGTGACATAATGGACCGTGTATTCTATTTAATTTGAAATGATAATCCACACAAGGAATAAAAATGTGTAGATAAGCCTATTTTCATTAACCTGAAATTTAATGTGCATTGCATGTGAAAGAATGCAAAAATCTGTATTGAGTGGGCTATGTTTGGTGGCTGTTTAGTCCCTTAGAGTTTTCATTCAATCAATTGCTTTCACAAGTTGAAGATAAAAGGCTTAAATGCAAGTGGTAGAAACAAAGAGTAAAGAAAAACTGAATCTTATATAAATGATTTTTTTTCTTTTGTATTTTCTAATTGAAGAGTTATTCTTCCATTTGGGGTGAATTTGCTTTGATGGGGAAGATTGGTGAATTTCTTGGGTCACCTCAGGGTGAAGACATTTCCCATGAAGCCTGTGCAAAATGAACTGAGAGTCATTCAATAATTACAGTGAAAAGGCCAAAAAATTTTCATTTCTAAGATACAATTTTGAAAGTTTGGTTTCAAAAATAAATTGGCAGTAATAAGTGGTATGTATAGGGAGCTCATCATGTGATAAGGACTCTTCTAAACAATTCACATAAGTTAACTCAAGTCACAAACACCTTCATTGGAAGGAGGTCCAACGAGTATCCCCATCTTATAGAGGGAGAAACATAAAAGTTCAATAGTTTGACCAAAGTCACAGAGTCCATAGTGTTGTAATGTGAGAAGTTGGACTTAAGAATGTTAATTCTTATTTAGACAAGGGGAAAGGAGAATGTTGGTAGAACTTGTAGTGGTCTTGAAGTCAGAAGACACATGTGCATGTATGGCTTTGAAAAGTGACCCTACCTCTGAGCTACTTCCCATCTATAAAGTACATTGACAGTCCCCATCTCACAGCGTTACTCTACTTGTTAAATAAGATTAAATTAGCAAAAGGTTGTTTTGCTGAACTATTAAATTCTGTATTTGATATAAAATTCTGTTTTATATAAAACTATATTTTCTAAAGCTCCTGAAAGAAGGTCATAATTAATTTGATAAATATTAGCTTCCTCCCTTTCTTTTCCTAAGCGAAGGAACAAAGAGAACAACAGATCTTCTCAGGTATGGCCCTTGGGTCAGAAAGCAAATTATGTTTATAAAAATATTTTTATTAGTGGAACATGCACTCGTCGTTTACAAACTAGGTTCATATAACTCACCTATGTGAAGAGCATAATTATCAGATATATTCTGAGAGCTAGCTTTGTTTCAAACAAAAGAATATGACACATGCTGGAATACATCTATTATTGATAGAAATGTTTAATGTATGCTAATACGTGGTAGTTAATTTTTTATTTTTATTTGTTGCTTACTAAGTCTAACAGCAAAAATAGTACAAGTAGCTAATCAAAACAATGATTTTTGACATTTATTAATAAAAATTGTGAAACAAATGCAAATATAATAGGGTTTGGGCTTCTGAATATTAAGATGGGACCACAGTACAATAGGATATTTAAAATTATATAAATGTATCACATAATAACACTGTTGCCATCATAAGCCATATACTAATAAATTCAAGTTTGATCATATTTTATGTTTAAATATTTTGATATTTTTTCAAAATGCAACCGAATAAAAGAAAAGAATCCAACCTTACTGATTCCTCAAAGTGTGGCTTGTATCTTCCAAGTGTTTTGCCTCTCTGCCTCTTTTCATCATCACACAGCCCTATGAGGAAAGCGCTATTATTATTTTCGCTTTGAAGATGGTGGAAATGTGGCACAAAGTTTACTTAAGTTGCCCAAGTTGCCAGGTCTTGTGAGTGTTAAGTCAGCTGGGCTATGCAAGGAAGAAGTCTGGCTCCAGACTTAGCATTCTTAGTGACCCTCTTATAGTCAAGTGTATTGATCTCTACGCTCAATTAGAAACAACGTCACAATCCATTTTTCTAATGCATAGGCCAGTACTCTCAAAGGATGCTCAGGGCCCATGGACCAGATGCCTATGAACCACATTAGGAGACTGTACTGAGAAGCACCTTCTTGGATCATCCAGACAACTAAATCAGCATCCCTGGTAATGGGTCTGGAAATCTACATTGTTGAAAAATATAATCAAACTCTAAAAAAATGCCCAGCTGATTCTCAAACACATGAAATTTGAAAAAACACTGTATGTTTTCTAAGTAGAACCATGCCTATATTCTCAGCCCTTAAAACATGCATAGTAGGCAAGCTCGGTGAATATAGGGACATTAAATGAAATAAATTATAAAAGGATAAATCATTGTGTGAATGAATCACTTCCTCTGTAAACCAGTAATAAATAAAAGCAAAAATATTTGCCACCATAGACACTTCATGCATATATGTTAAGTCAAACCAATCTTCATGCTTTCTTTCATCTCTCATTCTGCTTCACCTATTCTACCACAATGACAGTCACTCCTGTCCACAGTCCTAGAATTTATGAAATATGGATGTGAAAGAGTGTGGGATTTTAAAAAATGTTAACCACTTTAAAAACATAAGAGAAAACCCCTGTGAACCAATACAAAAACACCACACTTAATGTTTTTAGGATTAAACATAGAGAGGGAAAATAAAAACTCTCTCATTTTTAAGAATACAAATACTGCAATTTTTCCTGCCAACTTTCTCAAGCAACTATGTTTCTCATTTTGTTTTTAATTCCTTTAGTAATCCTGGAAGTTACATTTACATATGCAACTAAGGATCCCAGTACAAAAATGTCACATCACCCTGGGTGACATCACCAGTGTGTTGTTCTTGTCCACAGCATTAGATATTTATGCCTTTTTATGTGAACATTTGACTTACTATGTTATGTTGAAATGATCATTAGTGAAGGCCACATATCCAAAGTTATCTGTAGCTTTCCTGAAGATACTGGATGACAACGAGGCAGGTCCTCCAGTAAGAAACCCAGATTTGGAAGGCCAACCATGGACAAGATGTTTCTCTAGATAGTAAGACTGAACATCAAAGATGATCTCGCTTGTGTCCGGATAGTACTGACTAATGATGGTCTCTGTCCTACGTAGGCATACCAGCACCGGGGCATGAAGACACCCCTTTATTGGACTATAAGCTTAAGTATGTCTTAGACTGTTTGGATCGCTATAACAAAATACCATAGTCTGGATGGCTTATAAACAACAAGAATTTATTTCTCAGAGTTCTGGAAGCTGGAAACGCCAAGATCAAGACACCTGCAGATTTGAGGTCGGTTGAGAGCTCCTTCCTGGTTCATAGGTTACTGTATTCTCCCTGTGTCTTCACGTGGCAAAAGGAATGAGGGAATTTGCTGGGGTCCGTTTTATAAGGACATTCATCCTGTTTGTGAGGGCTCAACCCTCATGATCTAATCACCTTCTAAAGGCCCCACCGCCAAATACCATCATACTTGAGGAAAGGTTTCAACATACACATTTTGGAGGGACTCAAACATTCAGTCTATAGCAGTAAGTTAAGTTCTCAGAGCAGATGATTCTTTATTGAAATTTTGTGTTAATCTACTACCTGTTTGATTTTAGTTTGGGAGGAATTACGATGGACTACCTGAATAGAAAAATAAACAGCAATAATGAATAGATAACAATACAAGAGTAAACTCTGTTTCTCGTACTCACAACTATAAACCTATTAAACCTATTTTTGCCACACCCTGTATTTTGAACCCTTGACTGACTAGCTGAATGACAAAGAGAGCCATGTAAGCTATTCCAAACTCAATGTGATAAAAAATGTGATTTTCAAGGCAAAGTGCTTTGGCATTGTGTGAGGGAAGTGAGTTCCCTCTCCCAAGGACACCTAGGGAAGTTGTGTGTCATTAAAGAAAACCTAGCATTAATTACTTTGAATAATTTATTTAAACTAGAAATGACTATTTTATAATTTAATTGCCATTTGGAGTAAAAGTTTGCATGAGTGAATGAAAGTGAATGTAAGGAGAAAAAAGCACAGAAAGCATTTGTTTGGTTCACATAAATAGTCATGTAGCGCCAGGATATTCTATTACTATGGTACATAATCTGGTAGCAAACACATCAAGTGCATCCATGCCAAGGGCTAGTGAGGGACAAATAAGATAAATATCATTCTTGGGAAAGAACCATAATTGATGGAGATAGCAGAGAATATATGGGAATAATTTCTTTCTGTGAAATTGGTTAAATGATACTCAGGATAACTAAGCGAGAAGAGTTCATTGATATTAAAATTTAAGCTGTGTCACTGGAGAATTAGGAATTTTAACAACAGAAAAGATAATTACATTAAAGTAGGAATGAGAGAAGGGAAGGATCATGTGAATAAAACAGTGTGTTACATTAAGGACTATGCTCACCAGAAGAGGGGATTTAATAAAATTAATGTGCCCTGAAGTGGACAACATTTATAATCCTCGTTTTATGCAAGAATTTTTTGAATGTTCAATTTTCAAATAGTTCATGTTAACTATTGCTTTTAGGCAGTGCATTAATTATTTTGCAACAGTGAAATAATTATGTTTTAAACAGAAAAAAAGCTATATTGTTAGCAATCATTGTATTGCCTTGACTTTCTTTCTAATTAAATCTTTTTAAAAGTTACAAACATATATCTTTCAGCCCTGGCTGGTTTGGCTCAGTGGTTGAACATCAGTCCATGGACTGAAGGGTCCCGCGGTTCGATTCCGGCCAAGGGCATGCACCCCGGTTGAGGGTTCAATCCCTGGTCCCGGTCAGGGCTTGTGCAGGAGGCAACCAGCTAGTGTGTCCCTCTCACACCGATGTTTCTCTCTCTCTTTCTGAAAAGCAATGGAAAAAAACATCACTGGGTAAGGATTAATATATGTGTGTGTGTGTGTGTGTGCATAGATACACAAATGAAAATATTGCTCGCTAGAGTTAATATGAGTAGGTCATGGCAAGAATTTAACAAGGCATTGTTTGAGGTTCTAAAATGCGCAGCTATCCAGGATGCATAAATACCGTCTAACTGAGCACTTTGCCTAGGAACCCAGTGACTCCACGGTGTTCTCCCATCACAGGACTTCCCAGCCACCCCTGTCCCCTTCCGCAGCATCCCACACGAAAACTGCTGCACCCTTTAAGGCATTATCCGAAGCCTCTGATCTCTGTTCTCAAGTGATTTGGATAAACCTCTCCAAACTAGGTTACACTGCAATCTACTCGGAATATTTTGCACTCTACTGTGAGATTTAAGGCGATGCCCAGCCTCTTCCCATGCTGTAATGTTCTACCTCTTACCCTCCCTGTTCTCCATCCATAAATCCAGTTAATATACACCTCTCCTTAACCTGACTTTCTGTTAGTCATTATTGATCATAATGCATTTATAAGTTTTAACGTCTACAAATAACTCCCCTCCTTTCAAAATCCTGTTTCTCTACAAAAAAGATGATACATGTTATTTGAATTAGGAAAATAATGTAGTAAGTGTGAAAGTTCTGGGATATATATTCTATACTTCGATGACTCTAATACTTAAATGTTTTATTTTAAAATAAAAACCTCATTCACTGTTTTTATCTGAAATCCTTCCAAAACTTCATTATACATATTTAGAAAAGGCTACACCGTGGAAAGAGTAAGGGCTGCTGGATGATTCTTTTTATCATCAACTAAACTCTTCCCTTGCTGGTTATCTCTGGGCACATCTTTAAAACTCATCGAATTACAGTTTCTCTATCAATAATATGATCACAGAAATCATTGCTTCCTTTAACGTGGTGGTATTAGCAGAATTAATAAAACATTTTAATGTAATGAACTATTTAAATGCAAAGCATTATAACAAAAAAGGCCATTTGCCATGGGTAAATTTGCAAAAGCAAATACAGAAATGAACATGAGAAAACCTCCAATGGCCAGCAGTAATTCCTAAGGATCGGATAAGAGATTTTATCTGGGATTGGCCCTTTATGGAGAGTTGACTTTAGAGCAGATTGTTTTCGATGGTGTTTAACCATAGGAAAGAAGATTTACACAAAACAATACAGAGCACAGATTAATTAAAAGATTTCAAAGAAAACCATATGGATTAAAGGGCTTTGTGACATTAAGAAAGAACAAATGAATGTTCTACAACATTGTACTTGGAAGCATTTTTTTATGATAATTTGAAGACATTAATTAAATCTAGTTCAGTGTTCCTTTCACAATGAAATTTCAACTTCCATTTAATTGTGGCTGCGAAATCATGATATGCAACCATGCCCAACACAGACGTTTCCTGCTTTAGATTTATTTCTCGACAAATGCTCACTGTGTATCAATTTTTGATCCCATGCCACCCAAATTTCCACAGTAAATAAATAAATGCATACATACATACACACGTATTTTGCATATAATCAGAGTGTGATTTGATTAGATGTTTATCTTTTCTGTTAATGTCACAAGTGAGACTTAGAACCAGGTGTAGTTAACAGTGTCAGCAGTTATTTATAGAATGTAGTGAAATTAAGTTCCTCGAAAAAGAAAGGAAATAAGGGGGCAAGAATTTGTCTGTTTTTAAAAAAAAAAAATTTGTTTCATAACATTCAATTTTTTAAAAATCGTCCCTCACCAGAGGATATTTTTTCCATTGCTTTTCACAGAGAGTGGAAGGGAGGGAAGGGGGGAGAGAGAGAAACATTGATGTAAGAGAGACACATTGATTGCCTCCCGCACGCACCCTGACGGGGCCGGGGATCAAATCTGAACTTGCCCTTGACAGAGAATCAAACTCAAGACCCTTCAGTGTGGGGACCCGTGTTCCAAACACTGAGCCAAACCAGCCAGAGACAACATTTAAATATTTTTAAACTGTTCTTTTTAATTTCTGTGGTAAAAAGAACTCATATTGTGACATGTGGGTAATCTAGGGAATCTGAAATATTTTATCACTATACTTTTAACTGGTAAACCATTTGGCAACACATTTTCTACCTCTTTAATTTTTAAATTTTATCAATGAAAATATACAGTTTTATAATGACGGAAATCTTCGGTAATCTGGGAAATAATATAAGTTAAGTTCAGCAGAGCTTAATAATGGAACAAATTTTACTGAGATTACCAATTTATCACAAAGGAAGTTTTACTGAAACCGAGAAATAGAAACTTTTCTCATCAGAAAGTGGAAGCCACTGAATTCAACTCCTCATGGAGCCGCTTGCTCTGCGGATCACAGCCCTGCAACCAGGTCACCTGCCTGAGTTTGAATTCTCAATCTGCCCCTTACTTGCTCAGTGACAATGCACAAGTTTATTCACTTCTCTGTTCCTTGGGCCTCCTACATAATACGGGAATAATATTAATTCCTGACTCACAGAGTGCATATGGGGATCAACCGAGATACTATTTGTAAAGCGTAACTACCTGTGAGTCTGTCACATAGCGCTATATGTGTATGTACTTATATATACATATATATTTATGTTTACATGTAGAGTTGCTAAGCAAGAGTTTGGAAAATAAAGTAATTGTGTATCCTCGAAGCTGGAAAGGAAAACAAAGACATCATTACAGGGAAAAGAAGTATGCAGAGTAAAAAAGGTTTTGTGAAATATTTAGAGATGGAATAAAAATATGAGTAAAAAATTGTTTTGTTAACATCTGTTACTTTCATAGCATAAAGCCTGGTACAGAGCCAACAATAAATATTAATGTCTTTCTCTTTCTCTTTTGCCACCAAATAATGTAGTCTTGTTATGTTTTATTCAGGTTATTAAAGGCTTTTAACATCAATCCTGCTTGAAGCTCAGAATACTCATGGAACTGAATTGACAAAATATCCAAGAGAAACATCTACAAGTATGTTTGGAAGATATTTCTAAGTGTTTTCCCTGAATGTGGAATGAGACAAAGAATTTTCCATTAAGATATGATCACAACATTTGAAACGTTGAGAAGTTCTTGTCTGCGTATATATTTAAATTTTCAAAATGACTTACCTATGTCACTACATAGTAGTTGTTAAAAATTAAGAAATGGCATGATTGGCATGTCACGGAGGAGTAGGCCGGAGGACCCTGAAAGGACCTTTGCACCTGCAGCGGAGCTGTTGTGGATTATGACAGAGGCTTTTCGCTCAGTGAAGATTTACATCATGGGACTTTTTATGTACTAATCTCTTGATTTTTAAATTATCTTTAAAGACTATAAGAAATATTATAATCTATACAGTTTTTCTTTAAACACCATTCAAAAAAAGATGGCAGATAAGGTTTGGAAACCTAACTATCCATAATTTTAAGTTCATATTTGACTGTGGAATCTTTCTAACCAGGCAGATCAACCAACAAAACATGATTGGCCTGTCAACTTGAATGAAAATTCCAATAAAAATAGCTTTTCTGCCAGCATGAGGCTACTTTACCAGACTTCCCTTGAAGAGATTTTAGTGTTGACAATGCAAAGGTGTCTTCCTTTAATTTTTGGCTTCTCTGTGAACTCATACTGTATTGTGACAGAACATTAACAGAGATTCCATTTCTCTTAAAACCTCTGGCATCTTATTTTTTTACATTCTGTGAAGGCTCATCTGTTTAATTTCTTCATTCTTTCTACTGCTCCTTTTATATCAAGAAAACTTAAATGGCATGTAACTTTGTAAGCACTCTCGCTTTTCTCTACTTCCTTTGTCTAGCTGTTGGATCCTCAGCTCTTTTCTAAGGATCAGCTCATGGCTCATAACTTTTCACAAAGCATAATGTGCTCATTGCACAGCCCCCTGCCCACCCCCACACTGTTTCTTTTGTCAGTTCTTTGCATGAATCTGCGGAGTTGGCATTGCTTAGCTCTGACTCTGAGTTAAACCTATCAGGGACTTGCTTATTTTTGCTTCTTATTTTAAACAGAATAACATCATGGGTTTTATGAATCAAAAGGCTAATGAGCCCATCTGTCATATTTTGCAAGGATGCCACAGTGAATCATTTTTTCTGACTGTCACTGGCATGGGGAAATTGCTACATGTAAATAGACTCACTGAGATGTCAAAACACGAGTGTTGCATAAAGGGATTTTATAGTTTCCCCACAATGTTTGGCTGGGCGTACAGCTTTCTTAGACCACTGGGAGAAGCCTGGGCACTCGAGTCAAAGCAAGATGTTCAGGTTTCGAAGGGGATGAACAGGAGTATGAAAAAGCTGGAAAATAGAACCTTCTCTCTGGTTAGCAGCAGTTGTGATGGTTGGAAATTATTGGTCAGGTAAATGGAAGCCTGAAGAGTAAATATAAGACCCCAGATAATACTGTGAACTATTGGTAAAGAACATTTAAAATACTTGCTTTAGAGGTGGAAAATAGAATGGCTTTCCGTTTGAGAACTTGTGAAAGAATTCCCTTTCCATTAAAACATTAGGCAAACTATCGATGCCACGCTAAAACTATTTCTTACTCAACTAACCACTCTTGAATCTCTCTCTCTTTTTTTATCTTGCTTTGTGACAATACTTCAGTGAATTTTTCCAGGAGGAGGAGGGTGATTGTGAGAACAATATTGAACAACTTGGTCGTAACATCCTCTGCATTATGCTCAACACGCTGAGGTATAATCTGCTAATATCAGGGAAGATTTTCTTTTATAGAGAATCTATCTTAGTTTTAGAGATACGTATCCATGAGGGTTCTATTAGGGAAGCAGAAACACTGAGCAGTATGGAATTAGGAATTTATTTGAGGAGTGAGACTCTCCACAATTATGAGAGAACCCACAGAAGGAAAGATCAGGGGAAGTATGGCTGGAGGGTCAAAGAAAAGTCACTAACAAGGAATCGTGGACAAGAGTTGGTGACAGCTATAGAAGAGTGTTGCCTCTGTATTTGGAAGTGGACAGACTGTAGATCAGCAGGGCGGGCAATTGTGAATAGAAACTGTATCTAGAATGGGATAAATGAAAAACAAATATGAGCCTGTAAGGACAAACCTGAAGTCAGGAGGGTAGCTGGAACTCATCGCTGTCCCCTGCTTTCCTTGTTGTTTCTAACCCTAGATGACCTTGGATGACCTGCAGAGGAAGCTGGGCCCCTCACCTTGGCACTGCATACAACCTGGACCACAACCGAAAGAACCTGCTGGAACTCTGCTGGCTGCAGCCCCCTGCCAACGAGATGAGCTAGTAGATCAGCCACAACAGGGGGCCTACAGTGATGCCTGGAGCCCCGCATCAACCTCCTAGCTTACCAGCTATTTTCACACCCACCTTCCAATTCTCACTGGTTTCTCTTGTGGCCAGCCAAGCCAAGAGCCACACAGAGAAGGGCATTTGAAAAAGAAAGTTAGAGTTTAGCTGAATCATTGAGTTTAGTATTTAAATCCAGACTACCTGAATTTATTTCCTGAAACTGGTGCTTATTGGCTCTGATACCTTAGGCTAGTTTCTTAAAAGTTCTGTGCCTCACTTCCCACATATCTAAAATGGGAATAATAGTAACACCTAACCTAGAGTTATTGTGAGAATTTAATAAGTAAAGACATGTAAAATTCCTAGAATCACACACAGCATAGTATATGGCCATTACATGTGAGAAATTATCTTTATATGTTTTACCCTATTTTCAAAACAACCTTTGGATCTGCTCCTGAATTACGTGCTTCCTATAAGAGTTAGAGCATACTGTGGTGTTTAAAAATCATACAAAATATCAGGACATCAAGAATTTCACCTTCCCTTTACTCCCTATTAAAAGAGAGTACATTACTTTCAGCCCTCTGCCTGAAGACAGAAGCAGCAGCAGTCTGAGAATTCTTTGCCCAAAGCTGGTGTTGTAATTTTCAGTGGGCATAACTGAAGGGATGTGTCAACAATCATTTTTCTTAGGGCAGTGAAGGTTGAACTTAAAGCATGTGTTGGAATCTACTCACAGTCACCATGAGACTCAATCCATTACCTTCCTGGGCAAAATTTTATATCAGAAAAATCCTACTCAGACCTTAAACAAAGACACAAACCACTCCATAAATAGATTAAGGAGACACACATTTAATAGACTGAGAGTACAATCCCCAAATGATGGCTTGTAAATTGCATATATTATCTATTTTTCTCTAAAGAAACTGTGTAGTTATCTTGCAAGGAACATACTGACCTCTGGCATGCTTAAATGAAGAGACTGACTGTGACTCTGTTCCTTTTGCATGGATCTAGCCCTTGCAGGATAACCTCAACAAACAGCCCATAGTCCGTCCATTTACCTTCCCTGGTGGTTCCAGTTTCAACAAATTTTCTAGCAGAGATTGGTCAAGGTTATTTTGAAGTACTTAAATAAGAGTGTCCTCTCCTGTGAACTGGTAATGTAGCTATAAAGCAGCAGCTACACCATGTTATAGTTGGTAGATTAAGAGCAAAATGATACTTAGATCCCATCAAAGAGATGAACGGGCTGGAGTGTGGGGGTGAGAGATGGTTGGAGGGGTGCCACTTTCCCTGTATCAACAAGAGGCCCCATGCTTAGCAAATCGCAAGCACAGGAAGGTTGTGAAGCTTAAGGTTACAGCCCATATAGCTGTTGGATAGGAGAGGATGATTCCCCCCTCTCACAAAGAGGTGACCACTGTCATTGCTACATATGTGACTATAAAACCATTAGGAGTCTACAGGACCAACAGCCAAATGACATTTTCATTCCAGTTGGCCACTGATACCGCAGATGAAAATAAGAGATACAAACACTTCAAAATAAGGTACTGAACACCACGCGTAAGGCAGACAGAAGCAGGGTGTCCCTTAGGCCTCTCTTGTGGATGTTGTCTGCCTGCTAGTCTCAAGTGTTAAAGATATCGATGGATGAAATGAAACCAGAAGGGAGGTTATGTTTTGGAGCAAGGAGAGAAGGTATTATTTCTTGTGTGTTAATTGGTCATGTCTGAGAGAACAAATGAGCAGCGAACACATTTTGTCACCTCCTAGCTCAAAAAAGAGACAGGATACAAAGTGGCTGTTATTCTTAAATTGCGAGACAAGCTCAACTTCTCCCAACAACAACTCTGCTAAAGGAAAGCAGGAGTCTTAACATTTTTTTCTAACAAATTCCTTGAAAATGGTCGTAGCAGTTTTGGCAGTTAGATTCCGTGTGTGTGCGTGAATGTGTGTTTGGTTTTGTATGAATGTGTATGTGGCTCTGAGAATGTGCTGTGCATGTGTGTGTGCATAGGTGTGTTTGTAAGTGCGTAGCCTGCAGTCCTGAATGACGTGTATCGCTGCTTATGATGACAAAATTCCCCTAGTTATTTTCTTAATATGGATCAATTCACACTAAGCAAGATTAGCTCCTGACAATCTGTTCGGATCATTTCACTTAAGAGTTAATTTTATTTTCTAGATCAGAAACATTTAGAGGATACAGATGTCTGAGGGGCGTAGGCTCCTATTTTTATCTCAGGGTTATTGAGCTTGGATTTAATTAAATTGTGAACATAGCAAACTTTGTTCAGCATAGATACTAGTTTATGTAGCAGGAATCTTAAAATGTTTCAAAAAATAGCGCTTTTTTGGTAGTCTCCTGCTATTGAAAAGAAATGCATTAGACATTTTATTTACATACCTATGTTTTGGTATCTCTCTACAAAATCTCTCTTTAATCTTTATCTCCAGAGATGTCCATCTGGCTGTCATTGCACCTGCTTATTTGCTTTGGCTGAAATTTTTACATAAGGAAGACAATAGTAGGATTATGTAAAATGCTGGAATGGTTTGTTGTTTCCTTCTACCTTCACAAAGAAGAGACTTTTTGGTTGAATTTTTAATAACATGCTTTTGGTGAAAAAGGGTAAAAGACAATTTAAAAACAGAAATGTCAAATAAATGGTGATTAGGCTTACATGTCCAAAATCTTGAAGCTATCTATTTGAGGCCTTTTATGTAAAACCTGGCAGAAATGTTACAAGCAATATGGCTTTTTCCATTCCAGTTTGTTCTATATTTACTCAGTTAAAATTGCTACAACACATAAACATTAATTTTATAATTAATCAAAATGTAAATTGATCTCACCATTTTACATTATCACATAGAGTTGATTACCATGATTTATTTCAAATCAATCTGGTGTTAGATAGGTTTTGTCTTCAGAACTAATGTCTTATAACCTCATTTAAACAAAATAAAACTCATAGAGATAAGTACTTCTAAGGCCTTAACAGGACACGACATGTGTATATTCTTGAATGAATGAGTTTATCATGCTCAATAACAAGAGGGAAAGTCAAAGCCATGTGGATATTTTAAAGTCAAAAACAAACAACAGGAAGACTAATTCTTAAGATGCTTTAGTATGCTGCAAATAGTCTATGACTATATCATAAGATTTCACATTTTGGCTCAATATTAGAATTTCACACAATATCATCTCCACTTTATTAATGCTATATATAAGTCACAGAGAGACAGTGTCCTTAAGAGACCTTTGCAAACCAGGGAGATGCCACATTGGGCTCTCCAAAGAAATGCCTTATGTTAGTAATAGGGCCACATGTTTCCACTGTCCAAAAGATATTTAATTCAGATGATCTGAATTTTAATCTAGAATATTCTGGAAAATTAAAGGTTAAAATGGGGTATAAATACTTTAAAAGTATAAGAATTAGGAAAATTTTTAAAGAAACTAAGAAAACCTACATGGATTTCTTAATTAATATTCTAGTGGCAGTCTCTTAAGTTTAGAACTAATACATTCTTACATGGGAATAATTGTAGAAAAGAAAAAGTGTCATTGAAATATTATAATTAAAGAATTGTTACTTTCAAATAAACAAGTAGCACTTATCTAAAAAAGTTATTTTTAATTTTTTTAAAGTGCATCATTAGTTAGATTTAAATTCTTTATCACGACTCATAGTTACAGTTTTTCTGTATAATATCCACCCCCCCAGATACTTTTATCCATAAGGGATACATCCCAAGAGCCCCAGTGGATGCCTAAAATCTCAAATAGTATGGGACCCTATGTATAGTATGTTTTTTCTTATATATACAGATCTATGATAAAGTTTAATTTATAAATTAAGCACAGTAAGAGATTAACAAAAACAAATAAGAAAATAAAACAATTATAATAATCTTCTATAATAAAAGTTATATGAATGGCTTTAGGGCCATTATTAAGGAAACTAAGGGTAGCTTGAGCACAAGCACAGCTATCTAACGACAGGTGATCTGATAACTGAGACAGCTACTAAGTGACTAGTAGATGGGCAGACAGCAAGGTTATTCTGGACAAAGGGGTGATTCCTGTTCTGGGCAGAATGAAGGGGAAAGACATGAGATATCATCATGCTACTCAGAACAGCACGCAACTTAAAGCATGAATTGTTTAATTCTGGAATTTTTCATTTAATATTTTTGGAGGATGGTGACCCTGGGTGACTGACACCTGGGAAGAGAAACCATGGGTAAGGGGAAAGAAACTACTGTCAAAGCGAGGTAGAGAAGTAATAAGCTGGTTAAATAAAACAGATGTTTGTCTTACTCTTACATAATGGTGCAGATACGAAAGGCAGAGCACCTGGCTGGGCTCCACCCTTCACAACAAACACCTGCTAAGTAGCTTTTGCTGGTTTTATAGCCTTCAGAAGAAAAGCAAAGCATTTCAGCAAGCTTCCTTACAGAGATGATCCAGGGGTTGCACACATCTCTTTCTGCACATCCCATTGTTCCCGATCCCAATCATATGGCCACTAAACTGAAAAAAAAAAAAAAGCTTGAAAGCCAGGGGCTGTTGCTGGTGGCCCACAGGTAACACTCAGGGCACCCCATCACCATAAAGAGGGACGAAAGAATGGTCTCCACCACAATTATGTTCACATGAAAGTTTTCTTACTTCTAAACAATCTCTCCAAGGAGCCGAGGTAAGAAATGTAACTTAACATCTTATTATCTTGTTTAATTCCTTGTGGCTAACCAACTTTTCACCAAGCTCAGGCCTCTATCGTTAACTCCACAGTCCTTAAACAATGACTTAAAAATAAAGCTACATTTCTGGTTACTGGGAGTTACTTTATTTTAAATCTTTATTCCCAACTTTTAGCAGTCACAGTAGCAGCATTAAACACATAATTCTGGTTATGGTAGAACATTATTTATCCAAAAGCACTCTACATACCTGTCCAATTTCATGTAAGAACTGATACTCTTAATAATACAGAAGAAGCACACAACAGTCATATAAAGAAGCTATGCGTTTACCTAATAAAAATGTTTTCCAGTGGATTTATCCAGGTGGTGTCTAAGGAGACGTAGTCATCAAAACAAAGTGCAGATCTTCACTTGGGAATTTTGAGGCCTAGACCAGGTCAGGAAACTTTCATTTCCCTAACTATGTGACCTTTTAATTGTATCTTATCTTTATTCTTTCTGTGAGGAAAGAAAAGATGAGCTTTCTGGAACTCTAATGATAAGGCAGTGAAAACTAAGCATGCTATGTGAGAAACCTGTTGGGTGGAAAAAGCCAAGTTGATACAATACTTTGGTGATGATAGCAGGACAATTAGACAAAGGAGCCCTGGGAAAACTTGACAAATAGGCAGCCTCTCGTTCAACATAAAAAAAATATTTTGACCCCGAGGCACTCAGATGATTAAAGTTAAAAAGTAACATAGTGAGAAGATAAATCCCGCCTGAGCTACAGATTCAGCTGGCGCAACAATATAAAATCATGCGGTTGTGAATTGGTTAGAATTCTGTGTATATAGGGGGTTTCTTTGAAAATGACCTAAACTAGCAGCTGACAGGGAGGACCATGCTGATATTTTTTCAAAGCTCCCTACTAACCAACTAAGACGCTATAAAAAGTGTGGTAACCCCCTAGTAGGAAAAACCAATCTCTCCCAACCTAGTTCATTTTTCTTTCCTGAAATACAGGTCTATTTTTGAATACCACCATGAACAGAGATTTCTCCTTCCAGACAGTTAAGTGCTACGTAGTTCAGTATGGTTCTGGTATAATACCTTTTATTCAAAAGTTTCATAATCTACTTTACAGACAAAAGTAGATTAGGGATCTGGGCTTGTGGAGAGCGGCTTTCATAGGGCCAGGTAAGAGGCCCCCTGTGGGTGGGGAACAAAGAATGAGGGGCATCCCAGTGCATTTGCATTAGCCCTGGGAAAGTAAACAGGGTTTTCCTGCGGTCAGACAGAAGGAGCGTAAAACGAAGCCAAGGAGAAGGCAAGGTCAGTCACAGGCAGGAAGGAAAAGATCTTAAGGAAATGTCATAAAAGACATTGTCTCGCACAGCCGATTGCTGGGGTGGATATCTGAAGGAAACCTAGGGAAGAAAGGCTTGTTAATGTGAAGAGACATAAATCATGTTCTTTCCTTTGGAAGGGACCACGGAAATCATAAAGTCATGAAATTTTAGAAATGAAAGTGATTTGATCAAAAACTTTGTTCTCCAGGTGAGAAAACTGAAACTCAAAAAGAGCTGGTGAAATGCCCACGGTTGTAGAGGAAGGGTCAATGTCTATATGGAAAGGAGGGTCTAAGGTCTACTCATCTAATGCTTTTCCCACCGCAGGGCACCACCTTCTCCACAGGACAATACACACTAACAACTCAAGGAGTGCGGTTGTGCAATTAATTTTGAACAGAATATTCCACTATGTAGCCATACACAGGGCTTTCTTTACCATGAACCCAAAAGTAGTAGAGGAATCCAACTCTTGTTAGACAATGCAAGAGACTGCTATCCATTCAAAGGATTTGTAATCTGTTTATTTTGTTTCCATGTATCCTTCTATAAAATAGTATTCAGCTGTTACAATAAAAAACAGACCCCAGCCTTGGAAATTCCCTGAACAGACTAATCATTTCAGCCATACAAACAAAACTTAATTTAGCTAGTTTTGCAAGACCGACTTAACCTGGACCATTTCTTGCTTATGCCTCCGGAAATCGTAAGCAAAACATGAACTGTTTCCCAAGGTCAATATGAGGTAAGCCCTGAAAATTCTAATATTACAGCCAATCACTGTGAAGAGTAAGCAGTTGCTGCTCCCTCCCTGTGTACACTGCTTTATGATGATGTGCCCCTGAGCCCTCTCCAGGTTGTGGTTTGAGTGCTCCCACTTTGCAAACTGTCTCTCTGGTGTGCGCACAGTAAACTTTTACTAATTACTACCTCACTGACTCATCAGTTTCACTTCAGCTATTTCTGAACTTTTGCAATAGTTGAAAATATTTTTACACAAATGAATTAAGTATATTGTCTACTCAGACATTTTCAGAGCCAGGAAGCTTTAATATAACATCTAAATGAATCTCCGGGTAAAGTTTTAGTGGAATAAAATTGACGTTGCCTTTAGGTCAGAAATGATATTAGATGGATTTGGGGGTGAAGTCTGAATTGAAACTGAAGTTTAAAACATCATTCTCTAGAATCTAATTAAATGACTAATAGATTAGTTATAAGCTCATCAAAAATTCACCGGCAGAAAAAACTAAAAGCACAAACAAAACAAAAAGGAACAACAATAAAAACAAAGTTCATGGCACAAACTCTGTTCAATACAAGAATATTAAGAGACTCAATATGGCTCTTTTTTCTATTACTCACTTACAAACCCTCTCCGCCCCATTACAATGCTGATAAGAAACCAAAAAAGTTTTAATTTTTATTAATACCTTGCAACTTGTGGGAAAGCAGGCTGAATTAGTGAGTAGGCAGCCTCAGGAAGCATCTCGGGTCTAGCAACCCCTAGCGGTCAGTGCCTACAAGGGGCTCTCAGCGTAAATAAGACACAGGGGCCTGTGATTTTTCTCAATGCTGCTCATCAACTCGGAGGGAAGATTACGCAGCACGGTGGCATCCCACACACATTCTCAGACAGAATCAACCCACGTCAGTACAAGGGAACCTTGCTGCAGGGTGTTTAACAAAATTGCAGAAGAGGGGAAGGAATGGGGACACTCATTCACAGGCTGGATGTAGCCTCACATGAGCTTGCCCTTCCTCACCACCTTCCCCCAGCCCACAGTTTACAGAAAAGTAAAAAGCGCCAGCATGCATTTCTCAAACTGTAGTTTATACAAATGCAAGAATTCACCAGCTCTATTGGAAAACCATGGGAAAGCTATACGGATTCACGAAGTGGAAGCCATGTAAATATATCTCAAAAGGAAGGAAGCAACAAAGGAAGGGAGGGCAAGAAGAAAGATAATAATATATGAAATGCTGCCAAAAAACTTATTCTAGAAGTAAATTTAACCAAAGGAAATTTTTCTACATTTCTACTTATTATGAAATATGTTAATAAGAAAATAAGTTCAGGACAATAAGAACTCACTAATAAGGTAATAGAATTAGATTAAAACAAGATGATTATTTATAATTAAGAGAATCAGTTGCAACCTGAATCAGCAGCATTATACAAATAGTCAATATATTAGAAGCAGCGGAGAACAGAAAGCAACGTTGAACATTGCATATAATTAAAAGGTATGCGGTAGTTAGAGACATTGTGACAATTAGGAGAAAAGTATAGACATAAAGAATGACCGAGAGAGTCCAACCTAAGGAAGATTGGATCCCAGCCCCAGTAAGACATCCAGTAAACTGAACAACCAAATTCAAAACTTTAATAAAGAAATTATAATTTGTAGGTGAAGAGGAAAATGAAAAAGTTATCCCACACTTCAAGAAAACCCGGTTCAGAATAATCAATGTCAAATTACTCTCTATTGACTCTCAAGTATGAAAAAAGAACTCTCTGGGCATTCAGGCAACATTAACCAGTTTGTTTGCTTTCTGTAGGTCTTTCATAAATTGCATGTTTTAAAAGAAAGCTATTCTTCTACTCATTTATTTGAACATGATAAATACACTCAAAACAATTTGAGGGGAATTGATAACATATATGCTGATTTTATTTCTGAACCCAGCTATATAATTTTTAGTTTTCAATCTTATATTTAATATATTATTACCCTGTGCTTGGAGCAGGACACGTGAATTCATTTTGCTATCTTCTCCTGCCCTTATAAATATTCCAAAGAAATATAATAAACTTCTTGATTTCCCAAAAAGTAGTTGCAACTGCATCAGCTGTAATGAAGAAAACAGTGATTGTGCTGTCATCTTTTTGGCCCCCCAGATTCAAGGGTCACTCTCCAGGTTTCAATTTTATCTAAGGGCCTGGTCTGTTAGTGGAACCGTCTGCCAGAACAGAAGTAAAATAACCCTCTCCCGACTCCACCAGTGGTATCTCTCATTTCATGTATATTTTAAAGTGCTAATAATACAATTAGCATTAGTTCAGTTAAATAAAAAGAATAACTATATCCCATAACAGACATTTTAAAATTTATATTCTACTTTTCATGAGCGAGGATTTTAGACTGCAATGTTCCATTCTCTTCCTTCAGTGTTAAAGAAGGAACAAAAGCAGCGATTGCTCATTTTAGCCAATTATGATACGCCACAATTTCAGTGTATTAAGGGCCTCTGACCTAGGACTTCATTATCAGAACAAAAGGCAAATGGGTTAGGTTTTATTTACAGGGTGGGGCAAAAGTCGAGTTTATACTTGTATTCTTTTTTCTTATTTTATTATTTTCCATATGAAAACTGTTGATCTACTTGTGCCCCACCCTGAGTTTCGTTTTGGATTCTACGTTCATTGCTAGTCAAGCTGTGGAAGTTCCAATGACAAGCGGTACTTGACTTGTCGGAAAAGGGTCTTGATATCCCCAGAAAGCGTAGGTCTACAGTCACCTGTTAAGTACCATAACCTGTTCTCTTGTTATAACTGGAATGTTTACTGAGATAAAGTCCAGGGCGAGGGAGCAATACCTTCCCTACCTAGAACACTTTCTTAAAATAGAAACAAATGCTTTATTCTTCTCACAGCAGCTGCTCCCATTCATTGATAACTGTACGAAGCCATAAAGAGTAGCCATTTGATGCCTCATTTATGTGGACTTTCCTTTAGGTTAAATCAATACTGCCTTACATTGCATAATTCCACCTGGGTGATATCGTGGAGATTACAAAATTTGTGATGGTTTCAATAATAAATTATAAAAAAAATATATATACACACACACATATATATATAAAATACAGAGAGAGGATGTAGATATTAATACATAAGTTAGGCTTTCTATATACTTCTGCATAAAAGTTATTTTTAGAATGTCTACACCTGCGTTGAACAGGAGAAATGCCTTAATCATGACCTGAGTCAGAGTATAGACTGTTGATCTCTTAGGAACTCTCTACAAATATCAAATGCATGTGCCTAATGACTAATTTGTCCAGCATGAATTTTATGTTTTTCCTAATGGTTTTCAAAATGATAAAGTGGCATTTTTGTTTACAACATGCTTTTAGTGTCATTCATCTCAGCAAATGGCCTGTTCAGATAACTAACATTTACAACTCTAGGTATCTCTGCTCATTTACAACTTCTTAAACATTAACTTCCCTTTAAAATCTACTTAATGCAGAGAGGCATATGTTGCCCTTCGGGCACACACAGCTGTGTTTATACCGGCTAGTAAGACTAGTGTAGACTGACGTTGTTGCTTTCCAAATCTTTTCTGAAAACTTAAGAGATTTTTCTCGTCAGCTGGTGCAGGATTCTATACTCTCTCACGGCGGTTAGATGAGTGACTCTTCCAAAGCCAAACATGGTGTCAAATAGAACTTCCAGGCCCCAGCGCCTCAGCACCTATGAAATTGTGTTCGGGGCTCTCATTGTCATTTTGGTGGTTCTCTGTGCTGCGCTAATTGCAGTGTCCTGGCTGGCAATCAAGGAATCAGAGACAGGTGAGTCCCGGGAGCTGGCTACGAAGGCTCAGAGGGGTGCGCCCCTGGCACCTCAGCTATCGGTCAGCGTGTTGTATTCATTGCTGTGCTTCATGACAAGATATTTATGTTGCACTCAGATGCTTTGCTGTAGTTCGCTTCGTAGAATGTTAGAAAAATCAGTTGGTCTACAATTTGAAACTTAACTCAGAATTCAAACATGGAGCTAAGTTAAAAATGTTAAGCATATTTCTTAGTTTCAACACATAACAAAGTAGGTTTTATGGCCTGTGGGTTAATTCTGATATAATTCAAATCATAAATATTTTAAAACGTTTGTTGACTACACAACGTTTGTAAAATTAAAAAAATTGATAAACAATGTTAAAGAAAAGTAGTCTTTATTTCTAGAGAATGATGTCTTTATTCTCTTACTAGGCTAACAGTTTTAATTACAACAAAATAAGAGAATGTGTGTAAATGTAGAATTATAAAGATCTGAAGCTGCCCGAGTAGCAAATTGCAGTTAACAGAAAAAAAGAAAAAAAAAAGACGTAACTATTAGAGCTAAATTATATGTACCAACAACCTTTCAAGGCTCTTCAAAAGTATTCAACAAACCTATGAGTTACCCTCATTTCATAGGCGATGAATCAGAGACAGAGAATTTAGGTCACTTGATTAAATTTGCATCATTACTAGGTAGTGGAAGATTCCAAACTAGACAATCCAACTCTAAGACTTAAGCTCTTATATGCTATTTACTCATTTATATGGTAAACTTAAAAATATCAACAGCATAGCAATAACCTGAGTATTAGGTTCATTTTTTCTGAGAAAATTTTTACAGTTTTTAAATTATGAATTATTGTATATAGGGTCATATTAATTTTTTTTTTGAAAACTCACAAGGTAAAAACCTTTTCAGTTGGGTTTTACTAAGAAAATGCTCAGTCTTTGAGTTAGCTGTTTTCCTCTAGTAGATAAGTTTAAGTAAAATGTAATAAATATAATTTATAGTTTTACAAAATAATTCCAATATAATCACTAGTTTATTTAAATACTACAGCCATATGTGAGGGACACATTTTAAAGCAAAAGAGATCTTGCTTATATTTTATATGAACAATTAAACAAATTATAGAGGTTCTCTTAGACTTATAGGAAAGCAGCTACTTTGGTCTTGTTTAAACACTGTAAATAACTTCAAGGATATGTAATCATTTAAAAGTCCATTGGACCCTTAGATCTCAAGAAAGAAACAAAAGTAAGTTATCTTCTAAGTAAAGTAGAAAATAAATATTTGTAAATGTGAATGTGATTTAATACTGAGCAACTTAATATAAAAAAGGATTCAAGTTAAAGTGATAACAAAACACAAGAAGACGTAAGACATACTACTTTTAACACACATTGTTTTACTTTGTACTGGAGATCATTTTAGACTTACAAAAAGGTTGCAAAAATGGTTGAGTTTACATAACCATTGCCCAGCTGCCCCTAATGTCAGGATCTTGTGTGTTCATAGCACAAAGGTTGTGGCCAAGAAATTAACGTTGGTGCAATATAATTAACTAAACTGCACACTTTATTTCAGTTCCACCAGTTTTTCCATTAATGTCTTTATTGTTGAGGACCCAATGCAGATTCCTACATAAGGTTCAGTTATCATGCTTCCTTAGTCTCCAATTCATGACAGATTTTCTTGTCTTTTCCTGTATGTTTTCCCTTGTCTTTCACATTTAAGCATGCAAATCGAAATGTAATTTTGAGTATTAAAAAAACAAAATAGCATAAATAATATATGTTATATCAATTATGCAATGAAAACTATTTAAACTCAATGCAGGTTTATTGTTTGAAATATTATTTCTAGTGTTTTCTCTGAACTGGGAAGTTTATTGTAAATATATAACAGATTCTGGCTCCTAGAGTCAGTCAGTTCTGTGCCCAAATTTCATATCTGTCACTTACAACCTCTATTAGTTTGGGAATTTTTCTTAGTGAATCTAAACTCCAGTTTACCCATCAAGGAAGAGACAAAATAGCATCTTGTCACACCAGGTCAATGTGAGAATTATGTATCATTGCTATCACATATTTTAGTTGAAATGATTCATTTTAAATATGAATATATAGCAAAGAAAATATTCTGATAAAGGCATTATGCAGGACTTTTTTGTTAGAAAACTTAAATGTTGACTTTATTGTAGGTGTCCCCCTTTTTGCCCCCCTTTGCCCACCTCCATCCCCCCCCCACCTCCCCATCCCTTGGCCTTCACCACACTATTGTCTTTGTCCGTGGTGCATGCATATATGTTCTTTAGCTAATCCCTTCACCTTCTTTATCCAGTCACCCCCACCTCCTCCCCTCAGGCACCAGCCAGTCTGTTCCATGTATCCATGTTTCTGGTTCCATTTTCTTCATCAGTTTATTTTGTTCATTAGATTCCACATATTAGTGAGATCATATGGTACTTGTCTTTCTCTGACTGACTTATTGCACTTAGCATAATCCTCTCCTGGTCCATCCACACTGTCACAAAGGTTAAGAGGTCGTTCTTTTTTACAGCTGCATGGTATTCCATGGTGTAGATGTACCAAGCTTTTTTTTTTTTTTTATCCGCTCATCTACTGACGGGCACTTGGGCTGTTTCCAGATCTTAGCTATTGTAAATTGTGCTGCTATGAACATAGGGGTGCGTAATTTCTTTCTAACTGGTGTTTCAGGATTTTTAGGATATATTCCCAGAAGTAAGATCACAGGGTCAAAAGGCAGTTCCATTTTTAATTTTTTGAGGAATTTTTTGAGCATTTTTTCATATGTCTATTGGGCAATTATGCAGGACTTAATGGCACATTTTAGTACCCATGTTTATACTCAATTTGTTAGCTTTTTCCTTACATTTTAAAATATTGAGATAATTTATTTTCTGCAGCATTCTTAATAACTTCCCTAATAATGATACCCACCATCTAATGGCAAAGAGTCATACATGCCAATTTTATAATTATGAGAATGAAAGAAGTAGCTTCAAAGCTGTGTTTCAAAGTAACTCACACACTGAAATCTGCACAGCAGTCCTCATGCAGAAAATCAGCAGTGCTCCTGGATGCTAGATGTTCCAGAAGTAAGTGAAAGCAGCTACAGAACTTTTAATGGTCCAGCTCTCACCATGTTTCCCCGAATCAGTATCATAATTGGTGGAAGTTGATCATCCCTGTATTTTCCAACAAGAATCTCAACAGTGAAGAAAAGCTTGGAAATGTGGGGTGTGGATTAGACTTCAAAGAACAGAAAAGAAAAAAAAAAAATAGGCCAGAGAAGAAGTTTAATTTTTAATCTTTTAAAACAACCAGATAGGGAAAAAATCAGCTGGTTTTGAAACGCGAAGGCCGCAAAGAAAAAGCAAAAAACAAAACTACAGTGCGAACACATGAAGTAAGAAATTTATGTCTTAACCAGAATGTGCATGTTCTCTCTTATAATTCACATTTTAAGCGTTTTATTTCTTATTATTTTATTTGAGGCAGTATCTGGAAAAAGGTATAAAGCCAGAGGGATACTGAAAATCACATCAGGAGCTACATACAATCTTAATTTGCAAGACAAACTCTCAGTGGATTTCAAAGTTCTTGCTTTTGACCTTCAGCAAATGGTAAGAGGCTGTTTCTCTTCAGCTGGTTTAAAACTTCATGACATGGTTTCACTAACTACTTGCCAAAAGATACATAGATCCTGTTTTCTTACTTTGAAAATATTAGTAAATGAATGTAATATGCCCAGGGTGCTTAAGCTTCATCACCACAGAGAAGGAAATTGATCCTAACCCAGCTCTAAGCAGAACATAAAGATTATTATTTAAATGTTTAAACAAAAGTTTAAATCTTAAATTTAATATGCTTTTTATAACTCTCTTTTTTTAGATAGATGAGATCTTTCAATCAAGTGACCTGAAAAATGAATATAAAAACTCAAGAGTTTTACAATTTGAGTGAGTACAGCTCAAAATTTTTCTATCCAGAATCACAAAATAATGACTGATGTGCTGATATTTATAAAATAATGTCACTACTTTGAGGAGGAAAGGAATATTCTAAATTTTCAACATTGTTATGAGGACTGATAAACTTTCATACTAGTAGCAAATAATAAAAATAACTGAGTGATGGACCTCATGTTACTCCTGAGGGTAAAATCCTACAGAGACACAAGGAGAAGGCTGAGGCTGAATGTGCGAGATACAAACACGGTGCCTGACTTGCTATGAATGTGTGGAAGAAGCCTGCTTATTACACTTCACTTACATTTTACATCATAAGAGAGAAGGGACCTATTTATTTGAGTCCAGAGAGCATAAGACTGCATCTAGAATAAAGTGAGTGCTCAATAATGAATGACTTTTAGATGAATAGGATGGTGATATAATTCCACTATGGATACTTGTATCAGGAGTTCCCCTCGCTGCAAACTAACCAAAAGGCCTGAGAAATAAAGATATAAATCGGCAGGAAAGTATGATGCCAGTGAGAATCTATACAAGTAAGTTAATAGGGGAAAGGTCCAAGAGAGGGAATTCCATTTTTTTAAAAATAGAGAACACTTCTCCTTTCTACAGAAATAAAATGGAAGGTAGCAAGCCTGGGACAGGAGGGAGGCCAGGCAGCGAAAGGCAGGACAAGCCTGGGGGACCTGCCGTGCTCCATTTAAGCACTTAAGCAAGGGGGGCTGACGGCAACACCCCCCAGTTACAAATGTCCAGCTCACGTATTCGTCCACCGTGGAGGTAAATGAGTGTTAGCTTTTGGGCTGCGGGTGCCCTGCAGTTGAAGGTAGTCATCGCAGGCAGGGAAGCTGCACATTGAGAGAGCCCCCAGCCCACAATTTCAAATGAAATCACAATATGAGTCCCAGACCAGAGAGCAGGGGCCTCATCGTATGTTTTCATGACACCACCAAGTCACCGCCTATAAAACGTAAATAGTCATTCATTCTACTTTGATCCGACTATCGTTTAGGCAACAGCAGGTTTACAGTTGTTCATGTGGAAAAAGGCATGTGGGTTGTCATTATTACAATAGCTTTATTGACGCAAAAGAAAGTCCCAAGGCAACTGTCAGCCTCCTTTTGCCCCCCCGCCCCCCACCCCTGCGCAGTCCGTGTCATAAGGATGCAGGAGAAAGAAAGGTTTGAACCCGCGGCCGGGCCCTTGCTTGCCTGCCCTGGCCTGGAATCCCCACAGCCGGAAGGAAGTTCATTCTCATTCACCAAAAGAAAGAGATTCCTACTGCTTAAGCAGCTCCCTCATGAAGGATATCCGATAAAAATTAGGAACCCATGTGCCATGTCCCTGTGAACATCATCGTGATTACTGTGTTTTGCTTTTCTTTATAACTTCAGTTGCCAGAAAATTATTTCATGTTCTCAACCAAGTCTTTATTTCTCTGGCTCTCACCCACTGATCCTAGTGGTAGGTTATTAATATTTTAATAGGATAAATGTGTCTCTATTTCCATACCTCAGTCTTTCAAATACCTGATGACTGTTTCCAGTGTCGTTATCCTAGATGCAGGTACCCTGTGGGCTCTTGTCCCAGACACTCACTGCTTCCTTCTGTTTCTCCATCCCACCCCCGCACAGGTGTCACCACCAGTCCTGCAGTGTTACCTGTGTGCCCCCAAAGCATCCTGCTTACTTTTCCACTGCCTGGACCTGCACTTCTTTTTTATTAAGCATTGCACATCTCCTTAGGATTCATCCTTCCATGCCATTAATAACCGGTCCATGGCACCTCCTCAGGGGATGCCTACCTGCAAATCTAGTCCAGGTTAGCAAATTGTACCTACATCTAAAGTAACAATCCCCAGACTGTAATGTGTCAGTTTGCCTGTCTTCCTACTAGACTATGAGCTTCCTCAGGGCACACAATGTATCTTTGATATCTGTATTTTCAGGATCTAGTTAATGTCTGGCTCAGAGTATGTGCTCTATAAAGTCCTGGCAAATGAATGAGCCATTTATTGAATGCCCAGTTTTGATATATTGAGTACTGTGTTAGATGTTACATGTTTTCTTTTAACCCATGTTTTATAGGCATAAAAATAAGTATACTCTTACTTTGGGTTTAACTTTCTGTTAGAATTTTAATAAAAAAGAATTCTAAACTAGTTCTCATTGCATGTTCATGACATCCCAGCCCAGTAGCCAGCCAGCCCTGTCCCCACCTGTCTTCATTCCTGTCTGCAATGCAGAGGCTTCTACTCCTGTTTTCCAGGCCCATTATCTCTGACAGTAGCCTCTTTTATTTGCCCCATATCAGGACTAGACGCAGATGTGTGGACTCTCAGGAAAGGTTAACTTGTCTTTCTCCAAGTGCTATTTTAAAATATTTATGCCATTTTTATTCTGTGAGGGTAAAACCATGCATGAAAGATATATTTTTTTAAACTTTAAGCTATTTGGCTATGAAGCGAGTGGAACTAATTTCTCCTTTCCAGTGTTGTAGAGGACTGAGTGTGGAGATCTGCATTAAAGCATCAACTCAGATTTATTTCTCAAATCTGCTAAGGCTCCTTGAAGAGAGGTATCTCAGGGACCTACCTCTCCTTCAAGGGTCTGCCTGGCGAAACCTGCGCAGAGCACAATATCCAGCACAGAGTTTGTTGGGATAGTTTTCCTAATGGGACTTTTCATGTTCACATATTATAATATGATGGATATTTTTTGCTGAATATAGACTTTCCTATATAGGTCTGGTGGGTTATCAAAACCCCAGCATTTTCTTTAATATTAAATAAGAATTTTTTTTATTTCTCTGGATGTTAAAGTCGCTATATTTGAAACTGTAAATTATTTTAGCTGAGGAATTTTTTCTCCTTATTTACAGCTACGTAGGAGGCCAATATATTCCTAAATCTTGTACATATTTTATGATTCTCAAATACTATACTTGTCAGTGCAAAAATACTTCCCTTAGCTCTATCTGAACTACTTTTAAATTGGAAGTGAGTTTTCAAAGGATGCAAAGGAATTTTATGCGAATGTCTGTAAGATACACTGTAGGTACGCACTTTGGGAGACCGAAAGATAGCAAAAGAAATCCAGAAGCAGGGAAGGAAGGAACAAGCAAACATTTAAGTTTCCTTTAAAGAATCACGTATAAAATGGCATGTTTCACTCACAGGAAAAGTGGCAGACTCCTAGTTAGCTTTACGAATTATCTGAATTTTGAACTCCAGTTGGTGAAGTCAAGAAACAAATAACTGAGGTCTCAACTAAATAACACTATCCACACTCATTGTGAAAAATACATCTGATAATCCTTTAAAATACCTATTTTCCTTTTTGTTAGATTGTAATTAAACTCGCACCCCATGCTCGTGTGTGTGTGTGTGTGTGTGTGTGTGTGTGTGTGTGTGTGTGGCCACTCTGCAGGTCAAGCCCGTGGTGGGCTCCCCCTGGGAACACTTTCTGTGATTCTGCTTTAGGGAAAGTGCTTTGACTCGCTTGGAGTGGTTAGCAGTTGGTTCTTTTAGGAAAGTGCTGTTTCCCCTCTGTGGCAATATGCGGCCTATTCTGCCCTTTAGCACAGATGACTCACAGCGTTAGCAAAGAAAAGACTTTTGTTTACTCAGCAACCCTAGAGGTTATTCGTGTCATTAAGGAAAATAAGAGATAAGTGTGACTTATTGTACATGGGCTCTCTGTACAATGATAGGATTTATCTGCTTTAAAAAAACAAAACAAAAAAACTCAGATATTCCACTGGAACTGAAGTGAACATGGCCATTGTTTCTTTTATATTTCCCTAAAGGAAGAATTCTCATTTACCACGATAAATAAAATCAGTCTCAGAGCAGGGATACAGAGATCATCGCTAAACTACTAAAATAACAGCTTTAGTGTTCTCATTAGGTGAAACACAAATGTTTATTATGGTTTTTCTGATTTCTCCTATATGTCTCTCTTATCTCAACATTTACACTAAGAAAACAAATTTTAAAGAATACAACTATATGTAGATGTAGGATCTGTAACTCCTGTTCTTGCAAAGCATAAATTATTAAGTGCAATGCATAATTCACCAGGAAAAAACACATCTTTCATAGAAAGACGTTTTATGCCTGAGGATGCACTAATCTGGTTACTTTCAACTCAGTGAAGGAAAAGTCCAGATTCGTGCTTTCTCTACCAAAAATACCTCACCTCTTCTACTCCCTTAAAAAAAATTAAAGCAAGTGTTCAGTCAAATTAAACACATTGAAATTACATAAAGAGAAAACTCAGATTTAGTCTAAATTAAAACTCCTGTGCAACCAAGGGGAAGGAGACGGCGTGGAATTAAAGGCAGAAAAATTAGCGGGTTTGCTCACTCTCACTTTCTGTTAACCGTATTTAATCCTGTCTGCCTGACTATCTGAGAGGTGAGGGTGGGGAGGGAGACAGAAGAAAAGGGAGAAAGAGAGAAGGGAAGGGGCTGGGAGAGGGAGGAAGAGAGAAGAGGGGAGATTCTATCTCCTGGAAGTGTGGAGGTTATGAAGTACCTATTTCCCAACCCCACCCCCACCCCAAATACAACTAGCTGTTTTCCTGATCTATTTGGTTATAAAGCTCTGGTAAAAATGCAAGATAACTGTAAATGTGCATCCAGGTAAATGTGTTTGCATCGTCTCTCCTTCACGAATAGTTCATAACGGTATCAACAGGGGCGGTGCTGGGAGTGGGGATGAAAACTGTATAAAACCACATCTGGGACACATCTGCCCCTGGGTCCCTGACACTAATAAGCTGTATAAGCCCAGGCAAAGCTGCCTACATTACTCTGAGCCTCAGTCTCCTCGTTACTGAAATGTCAATTGGACCAACATCAGGTGCAAAAATAGAGTAACCTTCCTTTTCTGGAGCTTCTGTTTAAATGCGTAAGCGGTGAGGCCTGAGAGGGGCATGGCAGTTAGGATAAACTGCAGTGAACAGAACACATAACTAAAAGTGCCTTAAACAATGAGTGTTTCTCCTCGGACATCACAAGAAATCTGAAGGTTTCACCGGAGGTTAATTCAGATGCACAATCACAGTAACATAATCGATAATTGAGGTGTTCTCCTTTTTTATTTTGCTATAATCAGTTTGCCAACCATAACTTGCCTCGTGGTACCAAGAGGGATGTGGCAGTTCCAGCAATCACATGCAGACATAATAGTGTCAACAAATAGGAGCAATAGTCCACTATAAACCACTATTTATTAGACATGAAAAAGTTTTCCAGGTGTCTCCCACCATCGTCCCCTCACATTCCATTGACCAGGGTCTGGTCATATGTCCATGAATAAAACTGTCATTGACATGTCATCACCTTTTATGAGAAAATGCAGAGCTATTCTCAAATAAAATCAGGGATTGCCAGTATGGAAAAATTAACAAGTGTGGAAGAGTAGATAAAAATAGTGTGTGTGACAAAATGTATCTTTATCAAGGACAGCGTGTGATTTCAAGTATGGGTAAGTTTGGGGAACCCTGAACTAAATAGTTACTAAGGAGCTCTGTTGCTTGCAAGATTTGGTTACTATGATTTAAGCAAATAATTGGGAAGCTGAACATTGTAAGACTTTTAAATTATTCAGTAGAGGAGAAATGTGTAATTGTTGTATCAGAGAATCTCATTTACTTCAGAAATGGAGAAACAACTACATAGAAAGGAATCATTTCTGTTAAACTATGATCCTGAACAGTAGCTCAGGCATTAAGAAGGAATATACTCCCAAGTGGAGATGATGATCTACTAGGATCTTTTGATGCTGTATATAGTCATGGAGGGGAAAAAACAACATTTATTCTAAGTTCTACCAAGATAGATATAAGGACAGATACACAAAGAACTCTTCTGGAGTTGATGAAATCCTTCAAGAAGATCATTAACTCAGATATCGTAAGGATATGAGCATAACTGCCTAAATTTTGGAAGTAGTAAAGCTATCACGCAAAATTTGGTTCTTCTTAGTCTAGCTCTTAAGGTTCCCAGTTTACCCTGAGTATCCCCCAGTTTCCTGAGAGCTACAGAATCAGAGCTAAAGTTTGTCTCCCAAGTGGTTGTATCTTGAAAGCATAGCGTGAGGGAAATAGAAAGGTAGGCAGGAGAGGAAAAACATCTCTCAAGTATCTTTATTGGGCCAAAAATGTATCCATTTTTTTTGTTTCTTTAAACTGTAAATAAATAACCAGTGAATAAAACTTTTTAAGTGCATGCTGGGGAGCAGGAAATAAAATAAAAACGAAGGTGACTCAGGCTATAGAATTGAACTCTAACGTGATGGTCTGAGGTGGTGTAGACAAGATAAATCCTGATCCTGGACAATAAGAATGACCATCCTGTTAATCCCCAATAATCCAGGTATGCTTGTCTTCTTTAGATCCCTTAAAATAGAGCATATTTGGATTTTTGTTTTATTAAGAATAGAGGAAATGTAGATATAAATTTGTTATTATAAGTTTGCTATCAGGTCTTCACAAACTGTACAGGAAAATTTTCTCTGAAATCAGTGAAACTACCTTAGACTTTTCTCTACTTAGAACTTATCTGTGAGAAATCACAAATCCACATTCCTCATTCCTTCAACCAGTAAAATAAGAGCAAATGTCATGAAACCACTTGATTGGGTTTAATTTGACACAAGTGACTGGGGAACAGCCTGGCCTGGAAATTTGTGTGCTAACGTGGAACTCAGACAACCCAGACTCCAATTCTGGACCTGTCTTGTGTTCATGGTGGGAGAGGGGGGAAATAACATTTAGTCTTTTAAAGTTTTTATTTTCCATCTGTAAAATAAAGATGATATTTGATATTGCCTACCTTGCACAGGTGTAATGAGAAGTGACAGGCAACAACTGCAGAGAATTTTAAAAACACCCTATGTGAATTGAGCACAAATCATTGGAAGAAGGCTGACTCTTTCCTCTTATGTCACCTTTTGCTTTGCAGAAATGGCACCGTTTTAGTCCTATTTGACCTTTTCTTTGGCCAATGGGTGTCAGATGCAAATGTAAAAGAAGAACTGATTCGAGGCATTGAAGCAAATAAATCCAGCCAACTGGTCAACTTCCATATTGATTTGAGCAGCATTAATATCACAGGTATCTGTGAACATTATTTGATTTCTTTGAATCATTAAGCTATGAAATTAAAATTCTAGTGATATACCAGGAAGCAATGGGATCACCCTTGACTTCAGGAACATGTCTTATTGCTTGAGGTAACACATTTTTTTGAGAAACGTGAAATACGGAGAAACCATGTTTGAAGAAATACAACAGTGAGGGAAAGTTTATAAAATATCAAATATCAAAAAGGTTTTAAAAATATTGGCATGCATAAATGTTTGTGGTTCTCATCACATTCTTGGCATTAGTCCAGCACACCCCAAATTTCTAGAAACCCTTCATCAGAAAGTGACACTCTAGTTTCTGAGTCATAGACATTATTAGATGACAAAGTCAAGTGGGAAGTCCAGTTTCAAATTGAGAACTTAATAGAAAGAGAGCAAGAAACATGAGAGGTCAATGAGTTTCATTCATCCTAGTTACTTATTTATATAATTAGAAAACTTTATTTTCAAAATGACAAATAATTTTAAAGTAACAAGTCAGAGGTGAAAAAGTTAAAAATAATAGCAGACTATATGTCTATCAATGCTTATTCTAATTGTTTCATTCTAGACAGCCCCCATTCAATTCAACAAGCATTATACTGTGGTTGAGAGCAATAAAAATCACCCAGGCCCATCCAGGTCCACAGTCCCTTATGTGTAAACCTTGGGGCCAATTATGTTCTGTAATTCAGAAATTTGAGGATGTAAGAAAGCTAATTAACCTACAAATATCCAAATCAAGTAGACTAAAGGCAAACTCCAAATAACCTAATGTCAGTTAAAACAGTTTTGCTACAGAATGAGATCAGTCAATATAGGTTTGCCCCTGAATCAAATATAAAAAAACCATGTAGAATTTTTTATTTTGTTCTGTTTTGTTTTCGTTTAAGTTTTGTAATTGAAATTGTGGAGCTTGCTTTCCCTTACAACATTGGTTCATCAAACAGTTTCCTCTTTCATTAAGTCTCCTGATACATCCTGTGGTACCTGTTCAGTGAGAAGACAGCTAATGTTTTTAGTGCATCTTTACTGAGGGTTTGGTACCCTGGGGCACCCCTGCTGGAGCAAAGACTGTTCCACATCTTTGTCTGATATAGATGTGCTGAAAACTGCTACTATTATTAGCTAGAACAGATACGTTACCTATCAACACAATTACTCCTCATATTGATCTTATTACATGATGTGTTCACTATGCCCATTTTGCAGAGCAGACTAACATAGATAATTTTGGTAAATTGACTTAAATCACACAGCTATTTAGAATTGGATCAAGGTTTCTGACCCAGGTGATTGGACCCTAATATCTGTGCTCTTAACCATTAAATTAGAATTTGTCTGTAATGGTTTTATCTTTGACTGATTTTTTACATTTTGACAATGTTGACTGATTTTTTCAATAGTCAATTTTCTTTTAGAAAGATGATTTCTTACTGTATTTGAATGGGCATCAGTTTTTGTAGGTCTGCTATGGCAAATGAACTGGCAGGTGTGTTAAAGCTTACTTTCATGACTCCTTGAAGTTGGGCTATTTGAGGGAGGGAAGTTTGTGGTTTTTAAATATATTTATTTATTCAATAAAACCACATCATTTGAGCTTAGAATGAGTACCATGAATGCAATCAACTATATCACAACATCAACTCAAGGATATGCTCTTGAAGTTACATGTCATTTGTTAAACTATGCTAATAAATTTTATAAACATGATACCAAGCTTACTTTTAGATATTTAAGTTTAATACGCACTTGTATCATGTGAATTTTCCAATTTATTACATCTTTAAAATTGGTTAAGAATTTTACAAATGCTATGAATTTTTACATAGCATACTGTATAATTAAATATAATGGAAATTAAAATATCTCCTTTGTGGAAACATGGTCTAAATCGTATCATCTTCCTCAGCAGTAATCTACCACATATCATTGTAGAAACAAGACAAGGCAGAAATGAAGAAATATTGTAATAAAAACCCTAGTTAGTAGAAGAGAATGTTCACTTAACTCACCATAAATACAATGTTGAATAAAAACAAATTCACTAGGTGAAGGATTTTCATAAGATGTGCTTTGGTTCCTTTTATATCTTACATTGTTGTCATAAATTTGTCATGCAAAAAAAAGAAAAGAAAAACCCATATATTTTTAAAACTATTAAACATGTTAAAGGGTGAAAAAAAAAAGCTATTTTTTATGTGAAAAGCACTCCATACTTAGACAGGACTTAGTTCCCAGCAGACATTAGGTGCAAGATTGTTTTGAAGATTTCCATAAGTTTCAGTACAACATCATTGGTTCTAGGTCTGACAAGATCTGGTGTACAATGTTATATTAGTTACCTTAAATATAAATTATTCTATATAACTATGATGAATAAGTACATATTTTTATTCAGTGATTAAAATAAAGCAAACTTTTTGCATAGGCAAATTTTTTAGAGAGAATATACAGATTCTGGAGATCCATCAAATGTATCACAATCAAATAATATTAGCAACATTTAGCATGAGGTAAGATAAGACAGAACTCTAAAGGATCAGGTGCCCTTTGAATGAATATCCCAACTGCACTCAATGTTTTGTAATATATGCATATTATAAATCCAAGCTTTAAATCAATTTTACTTTATTATAGCATCTTTGGAGGATTTCCCTACGGTGAGCCCTGCAACAACTTCAGGTCAGTACTGTGACATTTTAAAAACTATCTTGGTGACCATCAAACTCCATGACATTATGGAAGTGTTCATTTTTATTTTTTTTTTAGTAGCTCTTTCTGAGACATTTAGTCTTTATATTAAAATGTAAGAAGCATACATTTGGTAAGAAATAATGTCATTTATAATACGGCAGATTTCATAATGCCTACCTATATCTGCCAAGGATATTCATTTCCAATCTCATATTTTAAGCTCTATATACATATGTACACGTGTATGGGTGTGAGTGTCTATATCTCTTTACCCCTCTGAAAACCTGTTTCTCATAAATCATGACTAATACAATTTTTCTGAATACTTCAAAGGTCATTGCAAATATCAAATTTATATATAAATGATTTTTAAAGTGAAACTTATTATAAAACCATAAAGATATTCCTCTTGGTATTCTCTATAGTCATGACCATTTTTATAATATTTGAAAGCTCTATTTATTTTTTAAGTATCTACTTGGACCAGGTACTATATTTTATAAATAGTACTTCATTTAATTCTCAAAATGACCCTGTACAGAGGTAATACTTTTTCCACTTAAAAAGAGTCACACGGCTATTAAAGTGTCAAACTCAGGGATTTAAAGCAATTCCTTTGGACTCTGAAGCCAATTCTCTAAGCATATCCCAAGCTTCTAGTTCAAATGACCTCAGGTTAACCTAGAACATTTAAATCTACAGCCATTACAAAATCAATGAATCCTAGTTATTATTGAAAATTAAAAACATCTTCTTTACTTACAAAATAAAAGATGACTTAAAAATCTAAATACCTCCACTCTACAATTCTAAAGATCAGTGAAAACAAAAGGTTTATTCTTAGATCCAGATACAAATGATATATTCTTAAGTTAATACACACTCATAATTCACAGTAAATTAAAAAACTATCAAGTTGAATGTTAAACAGGAAGAATATACAATCAATAACTAATAATCAGTTTAAAATGTAATTGTTGTTTTAATGTCATTTATTTTTATAGGCAGGCTAACAACCAACAGTCCTCTGGCAACCACAGGTCAGTTTTAATAATATTATTTCTTTCATTTAAAAAAAGTTTTCACTAATGTTTCATTTTAAGCTTCTGAGAATTCTCTGATAACACAACAGTTAATATTCCCTTTGTTTTATAGATAAGAAAACTAGAGCTTAAAAATGTGCAGTTTTAGCTTAAGATTTTACCAGAAGTTAACAATTTATTTTGGGCTAATGCCTGGATTACCTGACTTCGCTCCAGTCCTCTATGATAACTGTGGTTATCCACTGCTAAGATTGCCACCAATGGTTTCATCAGATGGGGGGATTTTTTTTTTTCTTTGATTAGTCTCTCTGCATGCAAGTGAGACATGCTTGCTCTTCCTCTGTTAACTTTAAAAATAAAACAGCCAGTTATTTTTACACAAAATAGGTCTACTCAGGAATTGCAATTTGGGACATACAAGCTATGGCAAAATCAAGAGAACGCTACTTTATAGAGAAAAGGGGGAGCTGGGAGGGGCTATTAAAAACAAGATGCCATTGGAAGACACAGGAGTTTGAAGTGTAGTGGCTTCCCGTTGGCTGAGTCGTGGTGGTTTATTGTTGGGTGGGCTGTTGCTAGGCAAGGAGAGAATCTTCCTCCTGCTAAAATCTGCAAGGTATAGTGAGTGGTTGTGTGTGCGAGAGCTCCTTCTGCAGGGCTTTCTGAGTTCATTTTAAATGAAATTTTTAAAATTTATTTTCACACCTCCTAACACTGGTACTGGTTGTACCAAAGCTAGCCTTGGATTCACTCATTCAACAATATTTCATTAAGTGTCTACTTTGTGCCAACTCCTGGTATGTATCTTTGATGTGACAACTTATCTGAATTTCTAGTAATTATCTACTGTCCTATCTGTTAACTAAAGTGCCTTTTCTAGTCTTAACCGTCATGTTGAATGGCCTACATGTGTCCATGATCTCTTCGGGTAAACTCTGTACAAGCTATATTGCATAGATCTTCAGCTCCTAAGATAATAAGGCCACTTTTGTGTTATTAAAATTTATATCAACTATTATATAACACAAGGAGAGGACATTTCTGTGTAAATACTCTTCTGAGTAAGACTGAATTATTCTTGTATAAAATGGGTGGTGTGATGTTTGAAAAGCAAAGTGATACATAAATCATTAAAATGCTTTGTGAAATAAACTATTATACCTCCAAACCTATAGAGCTCTTTTATGGCAGAATAAGCCTGCCTGGTGTTGTACTTAGCTGCCATTCATACAGCTGCACAACATACAGAAAAATAAAGCTGTTTCTCAGCTCATAGTCCCTTCTCCAATGTCGAAGACTATGGCATCTTAAATCACCTTTCAACACACTTGCAAAAAAACGGCCATAGGATTGATAAAGGCTAATTTGTTTAGCCTAAAAGTAAACTGAAAAAACAATTGAATATATTTTGATTAATTTATTTTCAAAACTTTGCAAATCCATAGCAAATATTCAAGTTAATGCTCTGTTTTCTATTAGTCAGTGTATTAATTCATTGAGTGATTCATATAACCCACAGTTATTGAGGACCCCGTAAGTATATAAAATGTCCTAAGAGAAATATGCGGAACAACTTACGGGAGAAAAATCAATGTCAAAGCAAGAAATCCTAGGGACTTAAAACAAGTTTTCCCCCTTAGTCATCTGAAGACCTACCCACCTTAAACATAAGATGTGCCTGAACCATATGCCCAGTTTCCTCCGTCCAGAGGAAATGATGAACGGGGCACAGAACATAGGGTAATACTCTGCCCATTCTTTTCTCTCCTGGGGAGTGAAACAGAAATCTCCTTTCCTACAAGAAAACCATGGGGATGGGATCAGCACACATTTAGTCGTAGCTTTCACACGTTAAATGGTTGTTAATCAAAAGGAAAACCAAAAAGTAACATATAATTCTCAATCATTGAACCCACCATTAACTAATTTCACCTATTGCTCTATATGTGTCACCTCATCTTTTTAAACTTTATATTTGTTGTCTGAAAGATAATTAAAATACATGTCTTAGCGTGTGTTCGTGAGAATTAAGGGAGATAATACAGATACCACAGTACTGCCTCAATTCAAGACTAGCGTAAAGGAGGGGCACAACCAATATTACATCCCTTCTCCCTTCCCCAGTTTGACTTTTTAAAAATGCAGTTGGGTATGTTTTTTAAAAAGAATTTTTCAAAAACTAAACTAAGGTTAAAACAAGACGATCGTACTCAGTAATGCTCATTTTAATCTGATCATTTATTTGACCAAAAAACTCCATTTCTGAAGCTTCCTGTTATTGGAGACTGTGTTGAATTTCCTTAATCAATCCTTAAAGAATTATAATAAGGTAAGTAGGTGGCAAAATATCACGTTCCCTCTTTTACTGGATCCATGAGTCCCAAATCGTATTTCCCATTTATCCCTCTCAGCCGGCAAGATACTATAGATTTATAGAGGGGAACGAGGCAATTAAACTTGAAAACCGCATTTTCCAAGTCATAACTTATTATGAATATGCTTCTCAAGGATGTTAGGTTTATTCTCATTTTTATATGCCCGGAAGACAGTGTTTGAGAAAAATCAACAAATGCATGCATCATATACCTGGCATTAATACTATTATAAATTCTGCCAAAGAAAATTTTTGTAGGATAGCAGGTACAAAGTCCATGAGGACTGTGTTCCTGTTGTTCAACTGTCTTTGTTGCCAATTACCATAAAGTTTTACTAACCCATTTGGAACACTAGAGGAGAGAAATGAGAGCTAAAGTTGCTTTACACTGATTGATTTCTTGGCTGCTAAAGAGCACCTGGAGGGGTCGCTTTGGGCAAGTGTTCAAACGCTGGGAGGGTTTGTAGCATACAGCCTGTTATTTACTGTGTAGGCAATGGCTGCAGAAAAACAGTTTCACTATCATGGGCTTTCTCAGTCTCATACAAAAATGCAATCTTGCTACAATTCCACTATGTGGAAGGGTTTGGGGATTGAAGGAAAATAACTGGCTGATTTAATGAAGAACATGAAATTGGGTCAAGAGAAGCAAAGGTAGAATTGTTCCTCAACTGAGTTGCCCCAGGACTATAACACAGGGACTTTTTCTGACACCAAATCCATTATGACTTTAAGTGTTTCTTTCTCTACATTTAAGAGAACAACATGAATATATTGCTAAGCACGCAAGATACTTCTATGCACATGATATCAGAACTGTTAACGTATCTTCCCACTGTAATCTCATTTGGATTGACCAGCCCTAGTCTTGTTAAAAAGATTAAATTTGTTCTATCAAAGTAGATGAGAATTTCTGTAAGGTGATATCTATTTTTCCAATATAGTTTAGTGAAATGAACTTGTTCTCTAAAGGCAGGCATTCTTAGATTCAGATTCTGCTTCCACTACTAAATAAGCTATAGGGCTCGTGGGCTCAATTTGTCTCAAACAGCATCTCTTGGCTGATAAGTATTATTACTCCCATTTAACAGATAGGGTAAATAAAAAGCTAAGATTTCTAAAATATGATTTTCAAATTATTATCTTACATGTAACACTTTTTAATAACTGGTTTGGAAGAAAAAAATGGATTTCAGACTTTTAAAAAAATTTTATTGCTATTATATTTTTTTAATTTATCTTTATTGTTGAAAGTATTACAGCTGTCCCCCTTCCCGCCCGTTGACCCCTTCCACCCCTCCCCACCTCTTCCTTCACGTGGTAGGCTGAGGACCTGTCCAAGTAGGCACGAGAGGGTCTCACCCCAAATCACCAGAAATTACTGTGACTTTGCAAGCACGCTGAAGTAATTACATTGAGTTTATGCTGAATCTTTCATGATACAAATATAAATGGATAATTAAAACTTTTCATTTGCAGAACTCTAGTTAATACTAATTTATTTATGGGTTTTATAATATGCCAGAAAATTAATATCTTGAAGATAAAATACCATATACGTGTGTGTGTGTGTGTGTGTGTGTGTGTGTGTGTGTGTGTGTGTGTGTGCAGGCTTTTCCCCACTCCAGATAACAGTAATTAATATTCAAGCAACTTGACCAGTGTCTAATAAACAGAACCAAGTTAATATTCTCCTAAAATACATTTATTTAACTCCTTTCTTAAAAATTTCCTATTGAGAAGTACAATGCAGACTCAGAAAAAGATAAAAACCAGGCCAAAAATTAAGGAATTAAGTCGCAAATAAAGTAGGTGAGAAGCCAAAGAACTCTAGTTTTAAGAATGGAAAATCATTTTTAAAAAAACAAAAACTGGCATCTGGCTAATTTCTGTAACAGTTAATGTTTTAACCAATAGTTTTGTTGGAAATTGCCATCATATATATGTACATAAAAAGAGGTAAAAATACAATCTGATAAAATCCTAAAATGTACTACCCTTCTATAACAATTATATTTTCCATATTGGTTTTAATATGAGGAACTTCTCTTTGTTCGTTGACCAAGACAGATGAAAAGTGTCTACGAAGCAGAGTGTAGGGAAATAGAGTACAAAATAAGCTAGAGTTCCTAATATTTACACTTTCAAATCAAAATACTTCAACTTAGAGTCATTTTCCAAACCCACCAGCCGTCCCTCTTATGATCACTGTTGTGACTAATGACCGTTAGTAATTAACTGGCCACTCCAAAAGTGTAGGTATCATTCTTAGCACCCTCTTCTCCACCTCTCTTTGGCCAGGAGCACAAATGGGTACTAAAGCTCACCAATTTTACTTGTAAAATAGCAAGTGAGTCCACACCCCATCTCCTCTGCTAGTGCAAGAGATCCAGCCCTCATCAGCTTTCACCTTGACCGTTGTAACAGCTTCTCTAGGTCGCCTCTGTCCGCGTGATTCTCCACCTGGTTCCAGAACTGTGCTATTGAAACATAGACTGGTCATATCACACACATATTTAAAAACTTCCCATATTATTGCCTATTAAAAAAATATTTCTAACATTTTACAATGACAAAATAAGTCCCCTAGAATTTGGCACCCCATGCCCTGCCTTCCATGACTTTCACAAACATCCTACCATCCAGAAAAGTTAGATTTACCTGTTTTCCATATATTGACGTGTGCCTGTCACACCACGTACACACACTATGTATACCCCTCTTCTTGGTACATTTCTAGGCATCCTTCAAAACCTAGTTTATGTAAAGATGTTTACAATCTCTGCCTCAAAAGGAAACAGATTGCCTAATCCTGGGTGTCCCCATAATACTCTTTCATATATGTCTTTTAAAAACTAATTAGCTAATGGCCCAGCCTCTCACTAAACTCCAAGCTCTATGAGACTAGCGCCTCCGTTTTACTCCTCTTTTTACCTCCATTCCTTAAAAATTTGTTAAATAAATAGACAATAAATACTTAAGAGTGAGTGAATAATCATTAATGGCATCAAAGAATCCCAAGTGGCATCTCTTGCCCATGTGGTTTTGAGGTTGGCTCTACAGAGTTTAATAGACAACAGAGAGAGATGGAGCTTCAGGAAGGGAAGCTCCCAGGGGAAGTGTTAGAGCAGACAGGAGTATGTATCTCCCTAGCTACATTCCAAAATCTATTCTTGCAAATGCTGAATAGCTAAAATTCTATTAACTACTGTTAAAATGAGACACAGAGTGTCTAGAATAAGCTTTTTTGTTATTTGTTTATCAAGCATTTATGGAATACTATTGACACTCTGCCTTTCATGAGTCAGGGACTCAGTAATTAAGGACACTCTTGATGATTATTTCATAGATATCAACAGTTACAGTATGCATTTGGGTTTATTCAATATCATTTTTATCATTCTTTTTTATTGTCTTAACTGGGGGTATTCTATTATTTGGGAACAGCTCTGATATTTATTTATGCTGTTTGATTTTTAGATGTTAGGTGATCCATGAATTTCCCAATGTTTATGTCTTTTTAAATTGGAGCTAATTACAAAATCTAATTTAGTTGTATATATACTAGCAACCCCGTCCATAAATGTTCCAAATCAAGTATTACTTTAGTAGATTCATTGACATAAGCACTTTTATTTTCAAAATTAATTTCATGGGGCCATAGGAGAAATTTCAGAGTAAAATATGTTTTTAAAGCCCAGCAGATGGCAGTGCAGTGCTGGTTTTAAGATTTAGAACAATAGCAAAAAAATGCTATTGAGCTTAAAGATTTTTCAAAAACATCAAACCATAATTGTTATTCTAACCATAGACAAAAATATTCAAATTATCACATTGCTCTGAAAAATAAAAACATATGTCTTCAGTGAGCATAAAACAATACATCATTTTTAGAATTGCACCTAAAATTTCCAAGTTAATTGCTGGAAGTCAAATGTGTTTCTTGGTGCATCTGTATACCTAGGTATATGGAGAGGAGCAGGTGAAGGACAGGACAGGCTGAGAGGTGCACATTGATCAGATCTTGCAAGGGAGTGGCATAGAACTCTTCAGGGCATGTCTTTCCTGTTAAGAACCCCTGACCCAAGAAGCAAACTGATATTGAAGGAAATAGTCATTAGGTTTTCCCACTGCTCAATATAACACTGTGCTGGGAATTTTAAGTGTTTTATTTTACTATAAAATGGCTTTTGTGGACAAATTTTGCTCTGCAGAATGCAAACCTTGACTTCAGCCACAATATTTTCAAAAAATATGTTTATAAGTAAATGAAGTGATTACTAAGAATGCAGGTGGTGTGAAAAAGATTCCAATAAAGTGTCCCATATAACATATAGAACAGTCCTAGGAGGGGTAAACATTAGGGCCCAAATGTTAAACCAGAAGTACTGATTTATCAAGGTTAAAATCAACAAAGCAAACATTCATATCTAACATCTATTAAGAAATTTTTTCAAAATGTAAAATTCTAAATTTTTATAAATGATTGATTTATTAAACAATAAATATTTATAGTGGAAATTGAAATACGTGCTTATAAGTAAGAACCTAAATGACAAAAATATGTAATAAATATCCAAACATCATACATACGGTAAGAAATTAAATCTAGTATGCAGTAAACTTACAAGCTCAGTCTCTTTTTCTAAAGGAAATGTCTCAGTGGAGTGCCTGCCTGGTTCAAGGCCTTGTGCTGATGCTGTAAAATGTATCGCAATTGATTTATTTTGTGATGGAGAATTAAACTGTCCAGATGGTTCTGATGAAGACAATAAAACATGTGGTAAGTAATGTTCCCTCCCTACTTTCTTCCTCCCTTACTTTATATAGACCATGTATATACTGTCGAGGTTAGAAATGTCCAAACCTGGGGGGAATTTTTATAGGAGTTTATCTGAGCCAAATTGACAACATATGCTGGGGAGCAAGATCCCGAATGCTCTGGGGAATGACAGTTTTGCAGCGTCTTTGATGCATTTGAAATTAAGGAGGGACATAAGCAAGATGACAGGAGGGTGGGAGAAGGCAAACAGGGCATCAGATTATAGGCTAGTCACAATCGTGTGCTCTCACATTTCAGAAGGAGGGCTTTGAAAGAGGGGTCCCAAAGGGGGCCTTTCAAAGGTGAGCTAACCTAGATGCCCCGCAGCAGTGGGCAGGGCTTGCTTAAGGCGAAGGGGAGCCTTTTCCTAAAGAAGTTCTGTGCCAGGCGTGACTGCCACCCGCCGAGACCTGCCCAGTTAGGAATTTATGAGCCGGTCACCTTGTGAGGTAACTTGCGCTAGCACCCCTTCCTCGCCCACAATACATAGGCCTAGACCACGTGTACTGCAGACCATGTATATACACACAGACCCTGACTGTGTGCACACATGCACACACACACACACACACACACACACACGTGCGCACACACACCCCTCAGATGCCAGAAACCGCTAGAGAGTAAGATACCCTTATAGCCATGATTATAATTTAACACAAAATCTAAAAAATAATTATGTTAATATTTTCCTAAATGTTATTTTACCCAATATTAAAATTAACTGCGTGAACAGAATTCATTTGCTGACGAAGGAAAGGATGCTGTGCTTAGCAATGCCTGTCATAAACGGGGGAAGAGAGTGGCGTTGTTTTTGATCCCTGTTCCACTTTTGCAAAGTAATTATTATGAATTTGAACACTTTTCCATCTTTTCTGGCCATCATAACGTCAGCCTTTGTTTTCCATTTTAACAGTTCCTAAGCCAGTGATTGCCGTTTCTTAAATTTTGACTGTTGCTTTTATTTGCCTTTTGGCACAGAAACAACAAATAGACGAAAAGTGTACTTAAGCTGTAGATCTGTGAATAATGGAAATGTTTTGAGTAAGATCTTAACGTCTCATGAATAAAACATCTGTGTTTTATTTGTACATTTGTTAATAATAATACTGTTATTATTATTAATTAGCACTTAAGTAATACTTACCATATGCCAAGCAGGGCCCCAAGTGATTTAAACATATTTACTCTTTGACTTATTTCACTGTATAGCTGAGTAACACATACATGAAAGACGACCACGTAAGTGTAGATATAGATTGAAAAGCAACGTGAAGACCTATTTGAATAATTCTAACTTATAATTGGTTTTTGAAAAACTAAACAGCCAGCATGAATTGAATAATGTTTTATTCGTGATCCGTGTTAACATTGATCATGAGCACAAGGAGTTGCTGAAGGTGTAAAGGTGTAGCTGCTGTTTACTACACTTTGCTCTTCTATTATGTGTTTCACTTTGCTCTTCTTGCTTGATATTAATTGGAGACGAACACTCCAATAACAATCAATGTTTTAAAAGTTACCTATCCACTTGATACGTTAAAAGACAGGGGGTCGATCTGTTTCTCATCATCAACTCAAAAAAAAAAAAAGGCAATGGGACCAAAGAGGCTTCTACTAAGAAATCCTAATTCAAATGTTCTTGGATAAAATTCAAGCCTTCAAAGTTTAACTACGTACTTTGAAGTGCACTCCGAGCATACTGGAAGAAAGTGCAGGCTGCAGAATATTTTTTAATCTATTTTATGTAACTAAGTTACTCAAAGAAGAAGAGAGAAGCATTCTTCTTTGCTATGGTTTTCAGGCAGTTTCCAAAGCCTTTTCAGGGAGAATATAATACAAGTGTGCCATCATGAGGCAACACGGGTGATGTTGATTTACGTTTCAAAAACAGTAGTGTACATAAAGTGGGACATACAGCTTTAAGCTTGTAGAAGGATGATTAATAAATTTAAATGGAGGAGGGGTGGATGTATATAATCAGAAAATGAACCACACCTATAATTTGGTCTTTGCTGTCATGGAGTTAATAATTTTCATGATAAATCAATTTCAGTGCATAAAAAAACAAATCACCATAGACATATCTTGTAAGTGTGACCACTCATCCTAAAATGAGTGATAAAGCCATGAATTATTTTTCTGAGCCCCTATAAACTCATGATATGAGCCTCAATGTTAGAACTGAACATTTGTGTTCAGGACAATCAAAGTGCATTATTCCTTCTCAGTGTCTCCGAGATTTTGTGTTACTTGAACTTTAGTAACAATTCAACATCCATGTCACTTTCTTAATCCCCTAGATTCCCATTTTCTCTTTTTTTTGATTCTTCTCATGATTTGTAGTTTAAAATTAGTATTGTATCTATTTTGGAAAATAAATATAAAGAGTTTGTGGGTAAGGAATTGGACAAATCAATTCATCTATACTAATCCAGCTAAAATTCAGGCTTACAAATTGTTTTGTTTATCATTTAATCATTCGTGGCAGAACCCAAAACACATTAATTTCACCTCAGCCTCAAATCGAGTAGCATTTCTGCCTGAAAGTCCTTGTCCACCCACCTACAGTCACAGCAATATAAGGGAATTCTTCCTATAGGAAACTGACCTGCGCTCTCCCTATATTTCTTTTTTCCTCCAGCTGTGAGCTCTAATTCTAGGTTACGTTATGAACAGAGTCACATTAATGTTGGCTTCCTCACAGGGCTTCCTCTTTGTCTTTAGTTATTTGGGTTTGCACAACTTATAGCTGACTATAGCTGAGCCAAGATTTCTGTAAATTGTTTTTCCCTTCTGATTAGAATTGCATCAGCAGGAAAGTTCACTTTTTAGCTGACCTGTGAGAAGGAAAGATGCTGACTCACAGCCCTTGGGCCAGTGCTCAGGCCGATCTGGGAGCTGGCCAGCGTCCCCACACATGGTTGGCACGCCGCTGGGTGTGTGCCCGACAGCCCTGGGCGCAGGGGCAGAGATCCCGTCCCGAGTTTGGTTTGAACGTCCTGGCGAGTTCAGTGGCCTGGCAAAGCCACAATTAGTGACGCTGAAGGGCAGAGGGAGCGCCCAGCGGGTCCCACGGGCGCACCCTTGTAAATCCCGTCCCATCACAGGCACCTAGTATAGCGCCGTGGGATGGGTGGTAGGATTCGGCAGGCTCATTCAGCTCCCACTCAGAAGTTTTTCTGACACTGCACTCGAAAGCACTTTGCAGCCTACTAAGTTGTAACCCTGAGTACCCACTTATCCTGCTCAGTCACGGCTGTGTTATATCCGTTTTCCCAAAAGGTTATCTTGCTTCATTGCCTTACGTAAAATTAGTTTCTCCAGAAACATCCAGAAATTAACTGAGAGAATATATAAGAAAGTCCCTAGCACAAACCTCTATCTTGAAATAATATTTTGACATTATGACCTTTGCTATTGCAAGTAGTTTAATCCTATTGTCATTTCATTTTAAATACCTTCAGGTGTAGTCCTTGATCTTTACTTGCGTGCGGGAATTCACCACAGGCCCTTACGAGCAGAACTCAACCTCTAGGTTACTCCTTCCCACTAAAACTCAGCACTTTCATAGAACATGGGACAGTCAAACTGATCAGAGTCTTCAGGTAGGCTAAATATGGTGATAGACAAGCTCAGCCATTTCAGAAAATAATTTATTTATGATTTACATCAAGTCCCAGAAAGGTGGCAGCGGGTTGTGCTCTTCTGCAGGCTTTCGGGAGGCCAGTTCCTCCACCATCCCTCTGTCCCAGGTCCTCCCGGAGGTCTCTGCAACCTGCTGACCGACAAAGAATAAACAGAACCGTTTCCACGGCAGTTTACTGCCCAGGCTCAGTCCCGCAAACCCACTGTGGGAGGGGCAGCTCAGTCGTGGGCCTAGGAAGCGACTGGAAAAGGGGGGAGCCAGCATGGGACAACCTCTGCCTCCAGGGACATAACTCAGCTTTTTTGGAAACTTAGGAATCCCGTCGTGAGACACAAAGCTGTTGATTCTTTCCCGAACTATTTCTAGCGAATGGATACAAAGAATTACTAATACCTACCTGCTATGCAAATAGGTTTGACAAGTTCTTAAATTGCTCTTGTTCTGTTCCCTTGCATACTTTTTTTTTTTAATTCCTCCTGTTTGTCTTGGATTGCTATTGCAATATTTTAATTTTAAGAACACCAAAAGAGGTGGAATTTCTTTTTTATTGTTGACACTAGTACAGATGTCCCCAATTATTGCCCTCCTGCCCCCTCCACCCAGCCCCTGTGCCCGCCCCCCACCTTCACCACATTGTTGTGTGTGTCCATGGGCTATCATACATGTTCGTTGGCTAATCTCTTCTAGTCCTCCCACTCCCCTCCCCCTCTGAGCTCTGTCACTCAGTTCCATGTATCCCTGGCCCTATTTTGTTTGTCGCAAAGACATGGAATTCTTTGTAATTCCCTGTTTCTTTCATTTACAACTTACTCCCTGCTTTTCAGCTCAGAAAGTAGGTGATGGCATCGTGACAACTATATTTTAGGGTACCAGGCAATCTAGTACAATATGCTCAGGAATAAGACTGCCTGGCTGTGAATTGTCACTAGTTGGGAGAATTGATACTAGTTACTTAACCCTCTGTGCCTCGGTTTTTCTACCTAGAACTTCATGCAATCGCTGTGCAGATTACATTAATACATATATAATGACTTTCTATCAGTGGCTGGCACATAGTAAATACTTTATACATTCTAGCAGTTATATTTTAGGGCTGGCAGGATTGATTGCTCCACCTCATTAAATACCAAGTATTGACAATAGCAGTGGACCGTCTTGCATTGCATTGATTATAATCTTGAAGTGCTCTATATATCACATAAAATACAAGCAGACAATATTCTTAGTTTTACAGTCATTGAAGAAAAGTGATTAATTGTTCCAATTATTTGGTATGATTTGTCGTGGGCAGAGTTGAAGGTGAAGATTTTCTTTTGCATCTAGAAAACTATTAAGCTCTGCATTAAAAAGGCACATATTTTACTTTTTATCTTTAAGTCATATAAATTAGGCTTAGTCGTTTTTGTTTGCTCCAGGATTATACAAAAGGAGATTTAGTTCTTTCAACAAGCCACAGTTTTCTCTATTTCCTTTCCTGAGCTCTGTGGCAGGCCTTGCATCTTGGGTTGTTATCTTTTCTGTCCTCAGTTTGTTATTTTTTGCTGTTGTCTTCTTCTGGGAACCAAAATATCAAGTTCTAATCCAATGCAATCAACTCCTAGGCCAGTGTTCTTCAAAAGACTTTGAATCTAAAAATTTATTTACCAAGGTAATTTTTATGCTTTATAAAAATTATGCCAAAAATTGCTAAACGTTAACCAAAAACAATACTCTGGCATATGAGGAACTAACAACATACCATGAGATAAAGAACACATTCTAGGACTCATTATTTTATAATAGGGTATCCACAGAACTAAGTAACTAAGCATATAGAAAAAAAAACACCCTAAGAAACACTAAAGATTGTGAAAATAAAATGGTTGCTTTTTTTTTTAGGCCCATACTATACATAGCAAATATAAAATAAGAAGCTATAAGGTGTGGCTCCTGGTTCATGCTTTCAAGATGATTTTAATACAGTTGAAAATAATTCAGATATAAATTAAAGATGATGTAATACATGACATTGAAAAGAAGCTAATGTGCTACAAGAATTAAAAGAGGAATCATGGAGGCAAGACATTCAGAAATATTGAGTGAAAATATTGAGAGCGAGTCCATACAAAAGGGGCAGGAGTGATGGGGCAAAATAGGCTGAGAGGATGGTCTTCTCCTGGGCCCGCTTGCATCAACAGATCATTTGCCCGACTATATTCTGATTATTTCAGGACGACACAGCACTTCCAGCATATATTTGAAATTCACTTTAGCTCCAATTTAATGGGGAAAATAAGACAAAAAATTAGTAGGTGCTTTTCTAAATTGGATGTTTACAATTCAGATGTATTTGTTCCCTTGCAAATATGAAAGAATATACTAAACATGCAGCTAAGGCATATAAAATGCTTTTCTAAAGGACTCCATAACAGGGGGTGTAAGAGGATTTGAAAATAGCCAGTGGATTTTAAACATAGGATCTGATCTACTCCCGTGCGATCATTTCAGTTTTGTAAAATAGCCTCACACAGGTTCAGCCATGAGCGCTCTGAGAAGTGTCCATTAGCCAATTTAAACCCCATCTCATTTGGGAAAGCCTCCCAAGATTGTTTTTGTCTAACAATTCCCATTTTTCGCAGCCACAGCTTGTGATGGAAGATTTTTGCTGACCGGATCTTCAGGGTCCCTCGAGGCTACCAGTCGTCCAAAGCCTTCGACAGCAGGTGTTGTTTGCCGGTGGATTATACGGTAACATGCCGTCTTCTAGTCCCCGTTCTTGAGTCATAAAGTCACTCTCTGGTGCGATAAGTCTTACCACCTTTAGCGACGTGTTAACTTTTTTGACAATTCTTTTTTATTAGCTATGAAGCTAAGCCTTCCCAACTGATCACCTGTCCGAGAAGCGTCCCTCTTGTCCCTAACCTGTTACAGAGTCTTCTGTCCCGTGGACAGCCCTGTCTAATGATTAAGGCCATCTCATTGGGCTCTGTAGCAAGTTTTTTTCCTGTGGTTGGCACAAATCCAGTGCTGCCAAATGAAACAGCACGTGTATGTCTGTGCATCACAGCAAATGGTATGTCGCGTCGCATGCATCCTGGTGCCAGAATAGCCCCTTTCCCATAATGTCAGCGTCCGTATGAAAACCTCTTATGGTGTGGCTCAGCCACGGCCGATGAAGAGCTGGGACCACCCGCTGCACGCATCTTTTTCCCAGTATCGTGAATAACACTTGGGCCAGTTGCTGTATATTTAACATCCAAGCTCTTAATTCAGCTGACAGATCCAGTCATTATGATCAAAACAATCAAACTGCTGATGGCTGGTCTGCCTTCATGTTCCCCTAAGCATTGTTCATGGAGGAGTGTTACCTGGTGCTCCTCCCGGTTTATTCTAAGGAAAAAATAATTTTTATTCAAATATAAAGAATACTGAAATAAATGCATTGCTTTAAAAAAAAAAAATGTACAGGACTTCTCATGGCCTTAAAAAAGTTTACATGTGATGGCCAATCTCCAAAAAATGTATGTTTCTTATTAAGCCGCTGAACATTTTTCCCCCACAGAACATTCGGTACAACTGTTCTATGGAATTTACTTTGAGAAATGAAATTCTGGTTAGTTCATTTCTCTTAACAGCTGGGTGAGATTATGGTTTCACAATCTAACCTACTGTAAAATAGTTTTAATCACGGTAATGATTCACTAGAAAACTAGGGGAATCAATATAACAGCAGGTTAAAGAAGATTAAAAGGCAGAGCTTCAAGTTCTTGCCAAATGGTAGGAGATGGCCCCAGAAAGATTCGCAAGGGCTGTTTTCCTCTGCAGATGTATCCCAGAGACGAGATGGGGTGTGAAGGGAAGATTGTTCTAAACTCTTTTACTTGGCAATATTCATGGAAAGAGCAACATCCTATCTCTTTAAATAATTTCTGTTTTGGAGTTAAGCTCCATGAAAGTCACGTAACATAACTAAGAGGAAAATTTCCTGTTTTCATGTTCTACACAACATGTTACTTGCGTGCAGAAGATAAGTTTTTGTGCTGAAAGTGGCAATTCTAAGTAATTCTTCCCAAGTGAAAACTTAACCAATTTGGAAGATATTGTTTCCAATGTAATCACATCAAGTTTAAAAAGAACCGTTTATAAATGACTATGAGCATCTAAAGGGCAACAGAAAGCCTTCAAAAAACCTTGAATTACTTCTTCTGAAAATGGAAAACGCGCGCCTCCTACACGACGTTTTCATGCAATCTTTCAAATTTTATTAATGCCCAGAAAAACTAACTTCACTGTCACAGCCCCTTCTTAATAAAGCTGGTCAGGTTTACAGAGCCCGCAGCAGGACACAGCCAGCTTCTGCTATGACGGTGATGTAGCTTATGTGGTAACGACACTGCTGATCAAGGATCTGTACGGTTCCGTGCGGTTTTTTTACTTCCTTTTCATTACTTAATTAAAAAAAACAACTATTCTAAGAAATCCATCATTCGTGCAGGGATAATTTTAAAATCCAAAGAATCTAAAACATTGCCCTAACATGTGCTTCATGATAGTTACGATTTAATTAATTATATAAATAACAGAACTGGGGTTTTTCTGTCTCAAAACTGCTGGCTCTGCGCAGGCGGCGTCTCTCCTGCAGGGCACCGAGTGGGAGGGGGGACGGTCGCTTTGCCTGCGGGGCCGGGGACCCTGAGGCCTGGGCGGAGCGTCCCGCGCAGCCGCGTCGGGAAGGAAGGAACGCGCGGGCCGGGGGACCCGCAGCCTCGCCCTGCCGCCCGGGACCGCGGATGACCCGCAGCCTCGCCCCGCCGCCCGGGACCGCCGATGGCCCGAGCGGGAGCCCGAGCGCGCGGAGCCCGGAGGCTGCAGTGCCGCGTGCGGACACCAGGGGGCGCACGGACTGAGGCGCTAATGAGCAGAAACCCGCCGCCCTCCCAGGGCTCCCAGAAAAAAATCAGAAAGTATCATTAGAGGAGCGAAGACGGGAGCTCCATCTGTGAGAATCATGGGGCGGGGGGGAGAGCAGCACCAGGTGGAGAGCCTGTAGCAATAAATGCCTACATTAAAAAGGAACAGAGAACAAGTGACCAACCTAGCTTTACCCCCAAGGAGCTAGCCCGGAGTGAGCAGAAGTGAGACAGGATTAATATTAGAGGGGAAATCTTAAAGGGGATAGGAAAACAGTTTTACATAATGAAACTAAGTTGTTCTTTGAATACTAACAAAACCGACAAACATTTAGCTAGATTAAGAAAAAAGAGAGAGAACAGTCATATAAAATCAGAAGTGAAAGAGACATTACAACTGGTAATGCTGCAGAATCATAAGAGACTCAATAATTATACACCAAGAAGTTGGGTAACTTAGGAGAAATGGATAAATTCCTACAAGCAGACAATATACCAATATTGAATTATGACGAAACACAAAATGCGAACAGGCCTATTACCACTAAGGAGATTTAACCAGAGTAACACATCTCAAGCATTCAGGCTCAGGGAGAGAAAGTAGAAGGCGGCTGCGGGGCCTGGGGGTGAGTGGGCAGTGCTGCTCGGCGGGCGGAGTTGCAGTCCCGCACGTCGGAAAAATTCTGCAGCTCTGCCGGACGACATCCTGATAGTTACCAGCGCTGTACCATACACTTTAAAATTTGTTAAGAGTGTTGATCTCATGTTATGTGTTTTTTTTAGGTACAACTAGAAAAATACACTCAGCCTGTGGAATGCATTCAGCGTTGTGATGATTATTAAATGGAGTAACCTAACCTATATTTTGCTTTTACTTTAGTGTAAACCAAGGACTATCCGTTCAACTGAGCTTCGATTCCTTTAAGGTATTTTATACAGACACATTAAATATTTATGAAGGCGTGGGTTCAAGCAAGATTTTAAGAGGTAAGTTAAAACAAGGGTACAGTCCATTGTCAGAATGAAAGTATCTGAGAAACTGTTTGGAGGGACGTGCTTTCTCTTTATTGTAAACTAAATGCAGACTCGAACTTCGGGTTTCTAAAAGGAACATAAACAAAACGACTCGTACTCATTGTAAAAAGTTAATAATTTAGTGCTCTCTGTAATCAGTCTTCTCAGTAATAAAATAGTCACCATTTCACATGATTCTGTTTCAACTGATGTTATTTAAAGCTCACGGAATTTTCCAAAAATGTATGTAACCTCATCTTTGGTTCCTATGCTTAGTTTTTACGTCTTCCCGTGAAGCAAAACTCAAGCAAACACTGAAAACGACTGTACTCTTTTCCCCGATACGGCCCAGGCTATAAACTCAGGGCCCTTCTTCCCGTTTTCGACATGCGTCTGTTCCTCAGACCGTCGCAGGGCTGCTGGCACAGTGGGTGAGGCGACGGCCAGCCGGGGTGCAGGCCGTCAGCGGTGGGGGGTAGCATTGTCACCACATAGCCATTGGTCACGGCGCGCCGGCCGCCGATGGAAACAGGCAGCAGGGATGCACTAATTCCCGTGCAGGCACCCACGCATTCCACTTGGCCGCAGAAGGGCAGGCGGCAGGCCCGGAGGGCAGCTCCAGGGCCAGATGGGATCGGTGGAGGGGACGGGGGGCAGGCAGGGAACAACCGGCCGTCCTCACGCCTGGGACGAGGTCCGACGGCGGAGATGAGACTGCAGGTGGCACCTGTTCTCCGAGTTGATGCGGCCACGGCATTTATTTTAATAATTTCTCTTTCAAATGGTGCTTGTGAGAAATCAAAGGTGGATTCCGTCGAGTGAATGTTTCTGATTGATCGACTGACTTGAGACATAGTTCAGTATTCGAAAAGAGTGTGTGCTTCTTGTTGGGTGTTACTGGTGCGACGACGACACAGTACTGAGTGCTGTCTGTGGATATTCTTAATATGTTCAGTAAATGTGCAAAGTATGCGTCACAGGAGAGGGGAATGGAGGGTAAGAAGCTAAGTGACCACGAGTCCACGGAGCTAGTTAATAATGTTGGAGGCAGAGGCCAGGCCCCAAACCTCTGGCGGCAAACACGATGCACGCCTTCATTGTGCTTCAAAGGCCCCAAGTCCAGATTCAGTAGCGAGTGTACATAAAGCAGACGGACTCATGGTAAGGCACATCTGGTTTAATAAATGGGCCAAGACATTTCATAATCTACTTATTTCTGTAGTCGATAAATCCAGTCCCTTAACATTATGTCAACATAAATATTTACTTAGATGGACAAATAAGCCAGTCCATATACGTTCCTCCAAGGGCTAATGTGATAATAGTAATAAATTTTAGTCTACATCAGTCACTGGCAATGTGAAAAGTCGTAGTCTCAGCACTTTAATTTAACTCAATAAGTGTTCTCTAAAACCATATTACGTAGGTGCTGTTATAGTCTCTACACATGATGAAAACTCGATTCATAGAGATTAACTGCCCCACAGTGATAGGTGTAAGGAACTCCTGTTCCTTTAGTCTTCAAATACCTTGATTTCCCTAAATGCTACTTTTACTTATTTCATATGGTTAGATTATCAAGCATTCATAAATAAATCTTAAAATCTTTAGGCATAATGATGTGAACAATACACAAATAATTATGATAAAATGCAATAAAGAAACTAAATATCCAAATATAAAAAATATATGAAAGCACATTTAAATTATAACAAATAAGTAGTTTAATTTTTAAGATGGTTTTGAAATATAAATTGATTTTAAATTTTTGAAAGCCAAATAATTTAGTTTTAACTTGGAAAACTATGAAAAATGCCATTGAGTACTAAAATTACATTTTAAAATGAAAAAGTATACCTTTTCTCAAGAAAGGCAATAATATATTTGCCCAGCATCTAGCATAATGCCTGATATATTCTAAAAAGTTTGTATTTGTTTAAGTTTAAACGAACAGGTTTGCACATCATGATATTATAGAACGTAATTAATGAAGATCAATATAATTTCTCAGAACCCTAAATTATTTTTTAGAATAATTCCAAACCTGCATTCTTGACTTACAATCCTATATTTTTCTATTTTAACAAGTTTCTTTATGCGAGAGATGCAAAATTTACTTTCATTAAATTCCAGTTCAGAATGTATATCTCAAATACTGTAATTATCTTTATCACACTGAAAATATATAAACATTTTAACTAAATAGGAAAAATAACATTATCTAGAGAAATTACAATAAAACATAAGTATACAGTACCATAAAATCATTCTTATATATTTGATTTGGGCTAAGTCAGTATAAACAAATTCTAAAGGCATTATTCAGTCATTTTTTTATAAAGTCATGATGTAAAAGTTCTCTAACTGGTAAAAAGCACCAGAGGAAGGTAGGCATTGCATAAAAGAAGATTATTTAGAGTGCAATAGAGTCTTTTCCAAACAATTATGGGAATTGAAATAAATCAGAATAGGCTGATAGGAAAGGTAATTCAAAAGTGTTTTCTTTAACCTGCAGTGATGAAGGTACAATATTCAATTCAATGATGGTAATAATTATCAGTACTGGGTATGGAAGTGGAAGAAGATTACAAGTGTGCTTATTTAATTTTTTGTTCAGAAAAATACATAGATATTTTTGTGCATCCTCAAAGAAATCGAATAAAAATAGCCTGGGTGAGCACACTGAAATGTATTTCTAATCGCCACGCCCAGAAACTGTTTGAGTGTGTAGTGGTTAGGCCGTTCTTTATATCCCAAGCACTTAGCTGCTATCTACTCCCAAATGACTGCTGATAACACATCCCTAGTCGTGCAGCTTAACAATTCAAGGCGATGCTTTTAAAAGTGAAGCACACAGGAGTGCGCACACATGTAGCCAAACGTACAATAAACAGCGTGGGTCTTCCTGAATCACCAACTTAACCTACAACAAAAATGATCATGTCATGGATATAGCATTAAATAAAACGTATAAATATTTTCCAAAGTCGAGCATTTTGATTAACTTTGTGCTGAAGAACACATTTGTGTTCACTTACAGGTACCCATTCACTCGCCTCTGTGGATAGGATTATATGGAAAAGTTTAACAAGCACTTGTTTAAAGTGTCGGCCTTCCAGAGGCTCTTGAAGACTCTCCAGTCAGTGCCCAGCTAAATTAAAGACTCCTTCCTTACATACCTCCTCAGTGCCCCCACGGCATTCCTCCCATGTAGATCAATTCCAAAGTTATTTTTCTATAATTCACCAATCTGAAGTTTTCTAATAGGGGAACCTGGTTATTTTTCCTCCATGCCTCCAGCACTCAGCACCATATCCAATTAATCATGAGCACTCAGCAAAATGTTTATAACACACAAAGACCATATACTCCAATGGCAGAATTTCTTCTCTTGTAAATTGGCCAGAATAAATAGTTTGGAGCTAGATCTTCAGAATCATACTGTAGAAAGCCTGTCTTTCCTGCCCATTACCCTCCTTTCAAATTCCCTTGTATCTTAATCCTGCTTCCATGCTTTCCTCTTTCACAAGATCTACTTGCCCAGAGCCTCTGTTAATTCACATTTAAATGTGACTGTTTGGCAAGTTTATGTAAATTAGTTTCCACAGAAATATTGAGGGTTTTCTAGTAGAAGTCAGTGAGTTTTCTTAAGAAATTCGTGTCTAAAAATTTATTATACCTGCTATAGAAAAACCCAGCATTTAAAAATTATTAGGAAATTTATTTTTCTTTCAACGCCAGACCTGATTCTTTTATGTAAGTAAACTCTATTACTCTAGTTGCTTATATGTTAACTCTGACACCCAAATAGTGCTTAAAAGTTTCTGATGTTCTGGCAGAATGGCAGAGGCACAGAAAGCATTAGGTATAATCTCTGTTTTCAGGGCTTACAATCCAGTTGGGAAAAGGAAAAATGACGGCCTTTATTGAGCATTTACTATATACCAGTCACTGTAACACACGGAAGTTTACTTTTTTACTTTTTATCTCAAACCTTTATGGAAAGTATTATTATAACAGAGGAAACTGAGACATGAAGAAGTCTAGTAAGACATGGAGTCGGGACTAAACCTCATGCTGACCCTGGAGCCCCTCCTCTTAACCACGACCTGCTCCTATCTTTCTGGGTGCATCAGTTACATGCCCCCCACTGCACCTGCGGTCCTGGGGCTCTTTCTAGTCAAGGAGACTTTAAGAATCTGATGAAAGTTCACCAAGTCTCTATAGACATGAACATTCTACACCATTTGCAGAAGTTTGTGTGTACCTCTGAAGCAGGATAACAGGCCTCGGGACATAGCCCCTGGGCTCTCTAGACTAGCACAGTAACATTAGGAAATGTGAGAACCCAACACAGTACAACAAACCAGGGTGCCACGGGACCGGTACCACATTCAGATCCTACTAGAAGCCACTGTCCAAAAACAGTTCCATTGCTGTGCAAAAGAAAGCAAGAGAGAGGTAGGTGGGTTCGAAGCAAAGTTTCTAGAATATTCACATCCTTTAGGCAACTAGACACTTATGGACTAAAAAGATTTTCAATGTGAGAATTATTTGGGTTATACAGTTATACATGCTGGTGGGAGGAGACTAAATAATCAACGTGGTTCTTTGTGAGAAAATACTGGAAGAATGACCTGCAGCGTTTTTGAGGAAAAGAGCGAGATGTGAATCAACACTTGTTCGTGATGTTATTTCTTTTAGATTCTACTGAAAGTATCATTTATGTATCACTTTTTTTTTCTAATGATAAGCACAGAATTTCAATAGTTCATAAAAGATCTTTCTTTAAAACCAAATAAATCACCGTGGTACTTTGTCTCCAACCTGCAAGTGCGGTACTTTTCAGAAACCTAAAATCGGATGCCCAGTTCAGATTATCAAACTAAAATGCTAACCCATTGTTCCTTACCACCTTTTTTTTCATCACTCTTACTAAGGAACCTTTTTAGACTTTTTTTTTTTTACCTAATTGCTCTCCCATGAAAGTTTAATATTTTAGATATTCTGTATATCTGTGTACATACTATATGCATACCTGGACTTCATACATTTGAAAATTAAGATATTTTCCCCCCTGAGAACCAAGTTTTACCCCTTTAGAAGAAATATCATCCCCTTTGAGAACGCATGTGCTAAATTATAAATTTATTTAAAAGCAAATTTTATATAACAATAAGTTTGTAAATTATCATATGAGTACTTTTCCTATCCCAAATACTACTCTAACCCTTGAGAATCAAAATTAAGAAAAAATATTCCTTATGTAGGCTAAAGTCAAGACAAAAAAATGATAAAACCAATATGCAATAGAAATAATATAATCAAGATTAGTCAATATTTAAAAATCAATATAAAGTAGAAAAAATCCTCAAGTCACCAAGTATTATTTTGAGGTCCTACAGTTATATGGATAGAGAATCCACAAAATACTCTTGTTTCTATTATTGTAACTGAGTTTAGCCCCTGATGGCATAGCACGATAAATACCTGATAGAGCTAAACTAACTTTTAGTTTTATAACCTCTTAACTTGCATGTTTCTTAGACAAACATTTTCAGTACAGAATGCATATATTTATATGTATATGGTGTATTTAGCTAATAATTAAAAATAAAATTGTTTTTTCAAGCCATAAATATGTATTATAATTTGATTTTCTAATGCTTAGGAGCAGTCATTTAAATTAAACTAAATTAATCATAGGATTAATGTTTTTAGTTACCTGAGTGGTATTAGATTGATAATAGATTGATGGCTGGCTGGCTGGCTGGCTGGCTGGATGGATGGATGGATGGATGGATGGATGGATGGATGGATGGATCAATCGATAAATGAATGAATAGATAAATGTGTACTTTCATTTTCTTTTGTAGCGTCTCTCTCGGAAACTAATCCTGGCACAATTAGAATTTTTTCCAACCAAGTCACTGCCACTTTTCTTATAGAATCAGATGAAAATGATTATATTGGCTTTCATGCAACATACACTGCATTTAACAGCAGAGAACTTAGTAGTAAGTATTGTTTATTCTTTAGCCTTTGAATCTTCAGGTGCTTTAATATTATAATAGAATTTTAAAAGTAGCAGAACCTAAAATTTTAGAACAAATTTATATCTGTTTTATTATACAAATTCTTTAATGAGTGTCTCTTCTGTATACCTCTATCTCTACTTAATATTTAGAAAAAATGAGAAATTAGAAAATAGTTGATGTTCTTGAAAAGAATCAAATAACCAATTTAAGAAAAATATGAATCAATATAATAATTAAATTTTACATACTGCAAGAATTCAAAGTAAATTTTTTTAATTAGCATAAAACTAATTCTGTGAATGTTCTACATTAACTTAATTTTGACTAGAGTATTAAAGTTAGTAATAGGGAGAAAGCAAAATATGGGACAAGGTCTATGTAGGTAAGTCAGTGGAAATAAGATGTAAAAATTAAAGACCAAGAAGCTTGTCTTTGCTAAAATATTAATGGGGTGTAAGAAAGATATTATTCTCACACAGTTGGTAACATAAAGCTGGATTTTTTTAAATTAAATGGAATGAAACAGACTTAAGATAAATTAAAAAGAAAGATCTTGTGCATGTCGCTTAATTATAAACCCTATAAGGTTAGGTTATTTTCAGTGCAATTTATTCTAACTGGTCACATGGGGACTACATTTGAAGTGTTTTCTTTTTTTAATTCACAGATTATGAGAAAATTAACTGTAATTTTGAAGATGGCTTTTGTTTCTGGATCCAGGATCTAAATGATGATAATGAATGGGAAAGGGTTCAGGGAAACACCTTTCCTCCTTTCACTGGACCAGATTGGGACCACACTCTTGGCAATGTTTCAGGTATAATTCATATTTAATTCATAAACCAAATGGAAAGTGATGTGTGTGGTTCACGAGTTTGAAATGCAAGGCAGTCTTTTCAGACTTTCTTTTTTTAAATCATGGACTAATAAATGCATTTAAATGAAAATGCATTTATTAGCTATTCAGGATGACAGATACCTTTTATGTGGTTGAAATCTTTGATGTTCAAATTATCATTTTTCTACTTTTATGTCATCAGAATAAGAGATTAAATATTCAGGCAAGTAAAAGCCAGTGTTTCAAAAAATATATTCTTTACCCTACATATGTACAAGATGTTGAAATGTGCACAAAGGCCAGTAAAGAGTCAGTGTTCTTTCAGGGTAGAAAGATATCTGACTAATCCATACTCTTTAAACAATGGCATCCCTAAAATAACACAATATGGTACATCACACTACTTCAACTTGATCAAAATATTTCCTAATAGGAAGTAATTACTTTCTATCTATTTCCATACTCATCACTTAAAGCCCCAGTCAAGTCATTCTTCTGTTCCTCTATTCAAGAAGAATCTGTTGGGCTTCAGGCCCTACTCAGGCACTCAAAATGTATCTGTGAACAAAACAAACCAGCTTTTCTGCTGTGATGGAACAGATTCTAGAAAAAAACAACAACAGAAAATGAGCCATATGCATGACAAGTGATCACATTTTGGAAGGGTTGTTCAATGTGAATGAGTACTCCAGGAAAATATACAGTTTGGTAAAAGCAATGGGGAAGGCAGGTGTTGAGGTGCTATCCCGAATTGAAATAGGGTGATCAGGCTAGGGCTCATTGAAAAAGTCACATTTGAATCAAAACTGTAAGGACTTAAATGAATTAGAAATATAGATTATTCCAGACAGAGGGAACAAAGCAGAGCAAAGGTTCTAAAAAGAGCATGCCTGACCTGCTGGAAGAAAAGCCAGGAGGCCATCTAGCATGGCCAGAGTAATGTCAATAGAGCCAGTAGGGTCCAGATAATAATGGGTCTTCTATGGCTTTGGCTTATTTTTTTCTCAGTGAAATGAGGAGCTATGGAATGTTCTTGAGCATAAGAGTGATAAGATTCACATTGACTTGATAGAATAGTTTGTGGAAGGGCAAGAATGTTGGACTAGTGGAAGGCTATTGCCTGAGCCAGAGAGGAGAGCATGGGACTGTCAGATCAGTGGGAGCTGATGTGGTGAGAAGGTCAGATTCTGTATAAAATCTGAAAGTTAACAGGATCTCGCTAAATGGGTTACTAGTGTGGACTTATACTCCGCATAGATGGCCAATCCTATTAAACCAAACATGTTTAATATTAAAAATGATGACATTCATAGTCTTAATTAATCTTCTTTGAATAAGGTATCTCTTGGGGCCTGATCCTCCATGGGTAAATTTGTAATCTACACAGCTGAAGACTAATTCCGAAGTCATAATCACCCCGACCCTCTAGAGAAGACTCACCTAAAACAGTCAAATGATTGAAGCACTTTTTTCCTCTGCTGTAATAAAAAAAGTCTCTACCGCACTTGAACAACAGTAGTTAGAGGAAAGTGCAGAAAGCATTTATAGCTATTCAGGATGACAGATACCTTTTATGTGGTTGAAATCTTTGATGTTCAAATTATCATTTTTCTACTTTTATGTCATCAGAATAAGAGATAAAATAATGTCACTGATGTTTGAAGAATACAAGTACTTTGCAGGAGAGAAGTGGTTTGGCTTGCCAACAGATTCAATAACTAAAGCAATAAGATGAAACTGACCGGAGCGAAGCAGGTTGAATGTCAGGGAGAGGTTTTAAATAGTTGGGTCGGAAACGGAGTCTAGGGAGAAAAGTCGTGTCGTGGGAGTTATTTAAAGTGAGACCCGTGGGAGTAGTTCAGAGCCCACCGGGGGCAGCAGTGTAATGAGAATGGGCGACAGGGCTTAATCGGTCTTCTCCACCTCTCATACCAGTGATTTTATCATCTGCCAGTTGCTCCCCCCACCCCCACCAGGGGCATTTTTCTTCCAATCTGCTTTTTTATGTCAGAACATCCTACTTCTGAAACGAAAGAGAGTTGAATCTCTCCTGCTGTGTGTTCCCCTTATCCGTGCAGAGGCTTTTGTTCTCTGCCTTCACTTGAAATGAAAGGAAAGTCTGAATGAAGCCCATAAGCTTTGAACTGACATTGCGTTAGGGAAGGACATCTAAGCCCCTCAACTTTTTGCGTTTTTGTGAAGCACTCTCTCCTGGCAGAGCCTCAGCTCTAAATCCCTGCACTAAATGCTCGGTGTCTCTCTGTACCTCTTAGAGGCAAAGGCAATTGGGGGAGATTCTGGGCAGCATCTTGGGGTGCCCAGAAATGGCCTGTTTGTTCAAAACAATTGAGGAAAATTAGGTTAGTAACATGTGAAAACTTCACAAGTGTAGAGGTCACCAAAGGCCTGGACAGACCAACGAAAGAAAGAGTTTTTTTGTTGGCCTTTCTCAATGAAATCATAGTTGTTTCTGGTGCTTGGAGGTTAGTATAGTGGAGTAGTCAAGGTCATTACAATAGAGACCCTGAAGTCTCAGCTAGGTTTAAATCTCAGCTCTGCCATTCCTACAAGGTAATATACTTTCTAATATTGACAGAATCTAAATTTGAGTGACTCTCCAGTCCAAAACTTTCAGTATTTATCTTTGAGCTTCAGTTGGCTTTCCATATGCACCACAACTTACAGAGCTGTTTATATCAGCCTAGTTTCTTCTTGAGAAGCATCTCTACGTTTCCAGGAGGTTCTACTCTCTCTCCAGTTGCTGCTGTCTCTATGTCAGCATCAGCACGTATCCAGTGCTTTTTCTCTTTAATTGGGACCCTGAGTGGAGGGGAGACTAGGGTCAGTTCAAGGAGAAATTAGCAGAAAAGAGAGAAGGAAGTTGTAAGAAACACCTACTGGCTGAAGAAAGAGGTTGACCATGTGCTTAAATTAACAAAATGTATTCAACTCTCTGGGTTCTAAGCTGACTCTGAGGTTAATGCCAGGAGCTCTCAAAGATATTCAAAAAAGTTGAAGGATTTTAAAAGAAATTATTATGCAAATATAGAAATTCTCATAGGGTAATGAAAAATACCTATTGAATCATCCCTCTGTGTGGCACTTCAATAAATTTAAAAATGAAAAAACTCAAATTAGTGTCACATGAGTGAATCTATATAGTGACACCTGAAGCAACATTCAGCTAATCAGTACAGGGAATTCAAAACTTTACCAAGTATGTTTATGTTTTCTAGAGTTTTAGCAAATTTAATAAGTCACATTTGGACATAAGTATACACAGTTTTTAGGTGACAGCAGAGAAGTACACTTGCAACTGAGCATTTGAAATCAGGGGTGGCCACATCTAATTAGGAAGACCAAGAGAGGCTTTCTGAAGGAAATAATAATCTGATTTAAATGCCCTCCAAAAATTAGTAGGATTTGACAGGTACAATTGGAAGCAAAAGTAGGACAGGAAAACAGGGGGGGGGGGGAGTAATAGTTTCTGGGTCTTGAATAAAAAATTAATCTAATTTTGTCGAAGTGCTTCATGTAAATAGATGAATTATAAGCATTATGACAAAAAATGATGAAGTACAAAATTCATAAGGTATTACAGGCTACATGATTATAATTTATCTGGACAGTGATACAAAACTCATGACATCATGATGTCTTAATCACACACAAAACCCTAATATATTACTGCTTAATAAGTAAACAATAGATTCAAAATATTTCAAATTATAACAACTTGGCTATGAACATAGCCAAACATAAATAAGAGCAAAGTGTGTGTGTGTGTTATATAATTTCAGCTAACGAGAAATATTTCTGAATTAGCTAACTTTTTCAGTACTTATTTTTGGCATTCAGTGGTATTTTAATTATTTCCCCCTCAACTATACTCTAAGCAACTAAAAGTAAGGTCAACTTAAAAGGGATTTGGAGTTGGGCGTTTAGAGAGTGAATTCTTGAATATCTTCTCTGTCTCTATATTACTTTTGCTAATAAGTTGAATAATTAAACACTAACAATAAGCTAAAATAAATACTCATGAAATATTGCAGCATTATATAAAATATAAATACTGTGTTAGTAACATAAAATGTTAAGCATGCATTCTTTTCTGTTTTATATTTTGTAATCTAAATCCAAAGAATGTGAATATATCATATTTACTGAGGTAAATATGATCAGAATTACACTTGATAAAATATGTATTTTCCTCACTGATCTAAACATGCTCTGATATTTGTATTGGCAGCTCTACTAGCATCTTTCTTCATGCCTTGTCCTTACTCTGTGTGTTGTAAATAAATACCAATTTTATATGCAACATTGCCTATAAAAGATTATGTTGGAAAGCACAAGAGAAAAGATGCTTGATTTCAAATACACACTAATTTTTAGCATTTATAAAGAATCACATTTCAGTAAAATTATATTTATCTAATATTTTATTTGCTTTATATTTTGTTACCTGATTTGTATTTTCTGTCATCATGTATGAGCTGCAAACTAAGAACAAAAAAAAATTAAACTCCCCTAAGAAACTGTGTTCTCACCCCAGTAACTCTTCCACACTTCAAATGACTCAAATCATTGGTTGGAATAATGAATTTCAGATCGCAGAGCACTTTATTCGGTAGCTTGGGCGATTTAGAAAGCTTTTATGTGGATGAGCACGTTGCCTGCTTCTCTGTGATCTGATTAGTTCTCAGTCATATGGAAGATGGAACCATTCTAAAATTAGGTAACTTCTTATTTAGAGAAATGCAGTGCAGTCAGTAGAATAAAAAACTGATGGTCTCTGAAACTTTAACTTTGTCTTAGAATCTGTATTTAAATACTTGCATGTTTCAGGAGATATTCCACCAGTATATCTCAATACCCTTATGGACTGACTGTCTCTAAAGAGTGAAATAATTAAAACATCTAATAAATGGGAATTAAAGAGGTATTTGCACGTGGTAATATGATGGAGCGAGCGTATCGAGTCACTCACTAAGTCAGAGTCTGTATATTCTTAGCAGTGCCCCGGTTCAAGGCTCTTGTTTTACAAATTGGAAGGTCCGGAGTTGAGAAGTGATTTTCCTAAATAACCACTGGTTATGCCAGAGATGCTGCCTTCTGGGTTTCAGCCTAGTGTCCTTTTCACTCTACCTAAATACATTTCCTTATATTTTCAACTTAAAGTCGTTCTTTTCTGCTTATGAATATCTCATACAATGAAAATGCTAACATTTAAGTGAAGTAAAAGTTGGCATTGTCATTTTTACAGGATTTTACATTTCCACCCCAACTGGACCAGGAGGGAGGCGAGAAAGAGTGGGGCTTTTAAGTCTGCCTTTGAACCCCACATTGGAACCAGTCTGCCTTAGTTTCTGGTACGTTGTAGGCCCATGTTAAGTGCCATATTATTGAATGAGTAGCATCACCTTTCTCGGTTGCCAGGCTCACATTTCGCTAAGATGTTATCCCAATTTTAATGAATTTTCCATTAACTTTGCAATTGATAAAGAAAGAAAATGTTGGGAGACTCTCCACCCCATCGCCACCAACTCCTTCATCCAAAGGAAAAGGGAGTATCTCACAGACAATTAAGGACTTAGAAGAAGCCATAAATGCCTTTATTCTAATGTTGTAGGAATCCAATCCCTTTTTGCTTGTTTCTAAACTAGGTATCACATGTATGGTGAAAATGTCTATAAATTAAGCATTAATGTCAGCAACGAACAGAACATGGAGAAGATAATTTTCCAAAAGGAAGGAAATTATGGACAAAATTGGAATTATGGACAAGTAACGATAAATGAAACAGGGGAATTTAAGGTTGGCAAAATACTTTGTTTCAAAATCATTTATTTGTATTCTAAAAGTGGCAATACAAGTATAGTTTATGGTAATGTGATGAAAGAAAATTATTTTCTGAATACAGCCAATTCTCTACTTTCATAACCTACCTTCTGTTTTTAATCTTTGAGTGCCTCTATTTTTATTCACTGACTTATTAAAAACCACTTATTGAGAAATGATTGACCTCAGGATAGTACTACTTATAAAGAGCCATAGTATCTGCAGATACCTTGTAGGATATTTCAGCTTTTTTCAGCAACTTTCTAGCACAAGCTAACTGCGCCCTCCTATGCCCCTGCCTAACTAGGACTTCCAACCTTTTACAAGTACCACCCAGATCAGCCCTCCACTTTTCCAGGGAGTATCTTTGCCTATTAGCACATCCACACCCGCCAGTATCCATCCACCCTGCCTCACCCTGACTTAATCTCCATTTCCTTTAAAAACAAATCCTATGAGCTGTATCACTGGGAAACTTCCAATCATTTATTTCACATTAGGGTGAGTTAATTTTTCAGATAACAGCTTAATGTGTTCTCTTCCTAAGGGTGTTTGCAATTAAAATATGGGGTAATATAGGCTAATAGTTTGACCAAATTAGCAATGTTTTAATTGGGTAACTTCAAGACCAGAGAGTATAACTTTCAGAAGATGTATTTTTGGATCCACTTTGTCATCAGAAGGCTTCAGTTTTTCCTGTGACCTCGTGTAAGGCAGCCAATAATCACCGACCCTCATCTGCATTCCTCTCTTCTTTTTTTCTTTGGATTCTGTTCTTTCATTCTGAGAAGTCCTTTTATCTCCACCTTTGGTTGTTTTCTGAGAGTTCAAGGAAGGGTAAAGGAAACGGAGCCTCAAGGGAACACCGAGCTTGGAGAAGCAGGGACATAAGTACTGCGGTGGCCAACTCTGATTCAACTCACTGAACACATTTTTTTAAGTAATAAAACTGGAGCAACTTTTGCAAAGTTAGCTCATCAAGCAGGATGACAGCGTGAAATTCTATAAATGTTTTCACCTTGGTTTTGCCACTTTGTTGTGAAATCTTGAGCAAATCACATAAGTTTCTTTGAAATTTAGGTTGCACGTACACAAAAGGGAAAAAATCATCTCTATTTGGAATGGTGCCTGCCGCGAAGTAGGTGCAATGAATGAGCAAATGAGTGAATAGATGACTGTGTAGTAATGCTGGAAAAATTAAATGAGATAAAGTATGTGCCTAGCATAGCAATTAGCATATAACAGGTATTCAGTTTCTGTCTTTTCTCTACAACACGGGAGAGGATTCAAGAAAGTCCAGCTAAAAATAGCCACTGTCCTTAAGATCCTAATATGTTTCATGTGACCCCTGACCTTTCTCCCAAGTCCGGGTCTGTGTCCTCTGGGCATCACACTCACACAGTATCTCACCCAGCTTTCTGGGTAAACTATAACCAGTACCAGGTGGCCCTAAATGATCAAACTGTACTCATAGTTTCGCCTGTCCCCTTTTCTCCAATTTAAATGATCAAATCAGTGTATTTTTGTTTTAGGGCTTATGTGCTCTGAGAAAGCAAACAGCTAGCTACTTGGATTTCTAATATCGTTGGGAGAAGAATCGGAGAAGTTTGCTCTCCCCTGCTAGGTGTATGCAAGACAGAGAACAATGGGGTCTGACAGCATTGTGAGAGAGGCAGAGACAGAGAGAAGCGGTGGCGACACCGCCTCACTCAGAAGGAGGGCGCTGTTGGAAATTCAGATTATATGAGCAGAACAAAGTAGCTGGTTTCAGCAGAAGGGCCTTGAGAAGCACGATCCGTCAGTGTTTCCCTGTGCAGAAACCTGTTCTCGGATATTTGGAGATGGCAGTATTGGTTCTGCAGACACTATTAGGCCACAGGAAGAGTCAGGTCAGAGAATATGTGAGTGGAATCATTTCATTCTCTGAATTACAGGTTTCTTTTAATGCTTTTAAAAACAAGCTCCTGAGTGACATAGCGTTGGATGACATTAGCCTAACATATGGGATTTGCAATGAGAGTCTTTCTCCAGAACCAACTTTGGTCCCAACTCCTCCACCAGAACTTCCTAGTAAGTAACCTTAACATGCCTTTTCTCTAATTAAGTTATTAATATTTTCAAGTAGATCTTTCTTTGGCTTATTTTTTTTTTATATCTTGACCTAGTGTTTTTTCACTGGAAATCAAAGACTTTAAAATATAAGTAAAATAGAAGGCAGCAAGACAGTGCATGTTATACACATAAACCCATAATTAAAACCACTCAGTACACTTTTATGTATCACAGGCATGATCATTTTGATACCTTTTCATTTTTGAAAATAACGAGAGTGCTCATTTCCATTCTTTTTTCACCGGAATACAAGCTAACCCTCTATTGTCCCTGCAGCACGTAGCATGGCCTATAGGCTTTTGGGAACAAGCTTTAAGATGTTTATAGCCTTCTTAAGCAGTGATGTTAAGATCTCAAAAAGAGTTTCGTTCAGCCTGAAACCCAGCAAGCCCATGTCCAGAATACTTCAATAATAGTGAGTGGGCCTGGACTTTGAATATGTAGGCCTAGGTCAACACAAAAGACTTGGGTCTTGAAACGGTGACCCTGTGAAGCCTTGCACCTCGCTTCCTCCGCGGAGCCACTGCTGTGTTGCAGTTGAGCAGTTGGCCAGGCTTCTGGGTGTCCTATGGGATCTTTTAACTCAAAAGAATGAAGTGGAGCCTGTGTCTACCGTTGCTCTTAAGTCGAATCGGAAACACAACATTTCAAAGGCAAAGGGACATCGCTGTTCATCTTATCCATGTCAAAGCAGACAATGACTTCATATCACTTTCAGAATATGAGATTCAACAGCAAAAAGAAACCCACAATGATAAATGAAATCAAACACCCATTGTTCCTTTATTGGGATGTTTTCACGGCACTGTAGTTTTAATGCAGAAGCTTCCCTTTTGTGTTCGGAGTATGGTGTTGGAGCTGATCTGGCTCCACAGCTTTGCTTGCGTGAGGCCTTATGGATGTTTCTGTTCTGCTGCGGAGCTGAGCTCATAACCAGCACTTGCTCCAGTTCTCGTTTCCTTCCCAGCACACTTGAAACTCTTCCCATAGTCACATCAGCAAATCAATTTGGCAAAACTGTCCGAATTTGGTTTTACTTCCAAAACTCTATATTTTCCTACTCTCCAATCTTTAAGTTAAAAATAAATTAAGACTTTTTATTTATTTAAATATATCTTTATGGATTTCAGAGAGAGGAAAGGGGAGGGAGAGAGATAGAAACATCCATGATGAGAGAGTCATTGATGGGCTGCCTCCTGCTCTCCCCCAACTAGGGATGGAGCCCACAACCTGGGCATGTGCCTTGACCGGGAATGGAACCCCGATCGCCTGGATCCTAGGTCGACGCTCAACCGCTGAGCCACGCCCACCGGGCTGGATTAGATTTTTTAGATGAGTGGTGTTAACAACTCAGAAGCTCTGACGGTCACTGAGTGGTGTTTGAGACCATGTAAAAGATGAGCTGCTGTTAGGGTAAGGATAGTATTTACATTTTCATACTGGTCTCAGGAGACCATATTGAAAGTGCACTTACATCCCACCAAAAGGCTGATTTACAATTACTCTCTTGTGTATTAACATATTTAGATGCTTATAGGGGTTATACATAAATTCCTTAATATTTCAAACACTCATTCTAGTTTTATAAATATCTGCTACGTACAAAGTACCTCATAAAAAATGTAAGACGTAACAATAACCACTGATACATGAAAAAAAGTAAACATAATTCATATAAATAAATATTAAAAGCAATATATAATTATGTGCCCCTAAAAGTAATAAATGAAAGAGGTAAGAGATAGAAAACTTTGGAGAAGAGGGTGTGACTGGAGAAGGCTTTAAAGAAATATTAAGATTAAGACATGGGATGACACAACATTGAAGCAAAAGCAGGAAAGTACCATGTATTCTCATTAAACAACATGGGCCACAAACCTGTGGTAAGAAGTGAATTTCTTGACACCAAACACTAGGTCTAGTTCACCTTTGCTTCCTGAGTGACTGGTTCTTAATATTAAATAGATTATGAATAATAGCATTAAATTGCTTTATATGTGAAGGAAGTATCTCTCTCTCTATTTTGTCTGTGTTTTTCTCTTGGTGGCACAAACATTTTTGCCAAACAAAAGTTTGATACAAGAACTAAAGCTTGGAAATGATGGTGGGGATGGGAGTGGAGAAAATATCAGCATGAGCACAATAATTTGAGCTTTGTGGCACTGTTTTAAAATTGTCTCATTTTCTTTTGTGTGGTGCCTCACACCCTGCCTGCCTAATATCTAAAACATTTTCATGCAGAACCTAAAAGCAAATTATAATTATTAAAATCCCTCTTGGTTTGATGAATAACTCCTATGGATACCAAGTATTGGCAATATCTTGTTATTTTGATACTAGATTCATTTAAAACAATGTTTCCTCGGTAATCCTTTCTGCCAGCATGTTCTAGTCATCAGTAAGTGGCCAAGAAGAAAAAAAAGTTTAGGTGGCAGTAACATAGTTATAGGTTTGATATTTTAAAAGTAACAAACCTCATTACCTAAAATAGAAAATTTGAGATCATTTTTGTATATAATATTATACATATAAATAAAACTTTAAATATTGTTTTCCATTTTAAAATTTACCTATATAATTCATACAATCCTCATATCTATTCTAGTCAGAAAGAGAGATAATACTACAATGTCAAGGAAGTATGAGATCCCTGCATATTTTAATAACAGGGACTGCAGAATAGGCCATCTGATTTCAATATATAAACTTCAGAATTTTCCCAGAGCGTACTTGTTTCAGTTTCCAAATGGTTCACTTCAGGGCAATATTTAGCACAGCAGAAAATGTTAATTACCATCAAATGCATTCTGAACAATTTCATTCTAATGCCGTTTGCAGTTGGTTCAGTGAAATTCTTATTTGAGCCGAGCTTTCCTGGTTCCAGATCACTGGTTTGTTTAAGCAGAAATAAAAGGAAACCTTGGCTCACTGGCTAATAGCCTTTCTTGAGCTTGTATTGTGCATTTAAATAAGAAAGTAGTTCTAGACAAGTAACCCAGGAGAAAAGATCAGGTTCCTCCCTTGTCCCTAGGAATCTGTGTTATGCCTAGTTTGGGGACATGTAAGTTCAGTTTTCATGACTACAGGACTTCTTCTGTTTAGTTTCTTTAGTCACTCGACAATCGTTCCCTGTGACACTGGCACAAATAACTTAAATGCAGGGATTGTATTGAGAACACTTTAAAAAGTAAACATTTTATTACATAAGTACTGTGCCAATTTGCAGCACAATTGTAATGATTTGTGACGAGACACCTACTAAATAGAATAGGTATTTCTACAGTTTTGCTCTAGTTGGCCATTATTAAGCCATTTTTCCATCTCCAAAGACAAAATAAAAGTTAATTCATCGCCTGGCCAGGTGTGGCTCAGCGGTTGAGCGTCGACCTAAGATCCAGGAGATCGGGGTTCGATTCCCAGTCAGGGCACATGCCCGGGTTGCAGGCTCCATCAATGACTCTCTCATCATTGGTGTTTCTATCTCTCTCTCCCTCTCCTTTACTCTCTCTGAAATCAATAAAGATATATTTTTAAAAAATAATAAAAAATAAAAGTTAATTTATAAAGTTTCATAGGCATGACATTATACTTAGAGCTAAATAATCTAACTTTAGTCCTTCATGTGGAAATGAATCGGCACCTATCTCCCTCTTGTAACTGATGGCCATATTCCAACAGAACCTCTTGCCTTTTATATTATTAGTGTGACTTGATATTCAAACCCCTAGCAAATAACATTGTTTACTCATACACTTCAGTATAAATGTGTTTTTGGCTACTTTATTTTTTTATTCTTTTACTTTTGAAACTAATAGCCTACTTATTAGAGCTATCATCGGCTACATTGCTATCACAAATACAATGTAAACCATGAGGAATGAACATTTGAACTTTACTGTCATACATTTAATACAAATACTACCATCATGGCTGGGTACTATAACCTGTTATTAGAAATATAAATTTTTATAAACAGAGCACAAATTTTGATAAGAGATTTTGTATTACAACCTAAACTTCCACAATGTTTTCTGCAGTACTGTATGATTGTGTGTTACTGTGATAATGATGATAACGATGTTTGTTTTACCAAACGTCTTTAATTTGAAACTTCTTGTAAATGAGAGCTGGACTCTCCTCCTCTTAGGAAGGAGGAGACACTTCATAGGAAATGTCTCCACATTGACACGTACCTCATAGAGGTCACAGGCCCCTCCTGGCATAGTAAGAAATTAATCAGAAGGCAAATCTTTGAGAACAGCTCCAAGAAAAGAAAAAAAAAAAAAAAAATGAAAGTTTAATAACTAAATGAATGGAGTTCCCTGCACCAGACAGGCTGTTTGACTCGCTTTGTCTGGGTGGAGACGGTTTATCTGATAGCACAGCATGACTGCGACACCCGGAATCACATTTCATGAGTCGCTGGCTCCTCTAGGAAGAAGCACATGCTGCATTTCCACTATAGCAACACCACCATTAAAATAAATCGTGTCATCAGATGTAGAATGGCTGAAAGTGCTTTTGTCATTCCTTACAGCCATTTGTATTCAGAGTAACTGATATTTCTTATCAAGTCAGAGATCAAAGATCTATCTCCCTGGTTAGTTATTTGATATAAAGTTATACTTGAAATGCATTTCCAGAAAGAGTGAATTTTCCAAGACTTCTGTTTGGCGCAGAAATGCTATGTAAACTGCCTGCCTTGACAGGCTTAACAGTTACACTTGACAACATTTGGGTTCTGGTTGTATGTTTATTGAAGACCCACCTACACATCTACCTGTAATGTACTATTAAGTGTTTACTTATGTAAAAATTCAATGCATTCTCTAAAATGTCAGCTAGTAGGAGTAGCTGATTTTGAAATTTTTCTATACCTTGAAGAGAGAATGAGAATAATCATTAAAAATCAGCAACAGCAACAACAGCAAAGAAGATAAAAACCTCACTGGCCACACTCGTGAGCTGGGAAAAGCTGGTCTTCCCGTCTTCAATCTGCAATGTCCTTTTGTCCCTGCACCTACAGTCTCTTCTCCCTGTTTCACTGAAGATTGAAGGACGCATTCGTGGCTCTTAGAATTATTAAAATTAAATGGGAGGAAAGCAGTTGTGGCAGATTCTTCTACAGAAACCTTTGCAAGACAATTAGTCACAAAATCAAGGGGAGGAACAGCTGCTGTGGGAGCGTGAGAGCCCCTTAGCCTCCCTCTCGCCTTTTCCAGGGGACAACCTGCTCCTACTCCCATTATCACTCGTCTATGTCTCAAATAGCTCCTTCAGTGACCTGCGTACAGGGCTTTCCTCCCTCCCGATCTATCCACGATCGACCTTGTTGGTGGTGCTTTCTTTCACGTTCCCTTCGCCCCTCCTTCTCGCTGTCTGTACCCATCAAGAGTATGTCAGATACCCATCAAGTGCCACTACTCAGGCTCATTCTAAACCCTACCTGTGGCTTGGACCAGATGGTCAAAATGATTCCGGGTTTAATCAGCCCAATAGGAGATAGCAGCATGCTGTGGGATAAGCCTGTGATTAACTGAGTTGAAGTTTTGACTTTGACACTAAGCAAAAGTACACAGCGTTAGCAAGTAACTGAATACCTACAATGCTCAGATCGTCCACTTAAAATAGAAATAATATTAGTACTTCCCTAATCCACAAGTATGCATTGGAAACCACTACTGAATGTGCCAGGTACTGTGTAGGCAATCGTCATAAATTATGTCTGATTTTTACAACAACCTTGAATATCTCTAATGTATATCTTTTTTATATATGAGAAACCCAAGTCTCAAGCAGACAAGCAACTGATGCAGAGGGACAGTTTTAACCCACCAGCTCTAACAAACCTTCCTTTTATGCACATGTTCTTTTCCCAAGTGAGGTAATGTTCATGGAAACACTCAAGGTTTTTAAGAGGTTTTATTATTCTTACTAAGCTCACCTGGGTCCAGACAAGCCTGGCCCACGAGGGCATATAAGGTAAACCAGGCCCTGCCTCCCTGCAGAATAAGATAGTTTGGCAATAATGCTACTCTCAAGCCACATAACTGCCTCTCTGTCCCATCAGATACATCGTGAACCCAAATCTAAGAGGTTTATTATATACGTATTTGGAAGATGCACATGACTTTCCCAGGATCCACATAAATAAGGCAGATGAGTCGTAAAAGAGAGAAAAAGAAGAGGGTATGGCCAAGGCACTGCCATAGGTGCAGAGATACTTAATTATTCCCCTGTCATCTGATTTCTGTCTTATTGGGAGTAAATAATTCCAGTGGAGAGCCTGCTTTAGTAATTGGGAAAATATATACTTATCCCAGTTTTCTGTATTCTTCAAATTAGGTTCTTTGATTCTTTTGATCTTAAATGTCACATGATAATAAAAATGAGAATTGGGATACCAAAGGTAGTTTATGAGTTTTACATTACTTTAGAATTTTCTTCTAATAAGCAAGAAGATAACCATATAAAGTATGCTAAGATCTTCACAAATTTAATCGACCTACTTAAAGCATCATACTTTTAACCGGAAATCTGTGCTCTACTTTGTTAATAAATTTGCATTAAGCTCAGTCCTAACTTGTCCCCTGGACCGTGTTGGATAGCAGGTCACTCTACGGCAATTATTAAGCAAGTGGAATTTCCATTTATCTCCCTTCCTGACAGTCAAATGCCTCAATAGACAGGATGGCGAAGATTCCCCTCTAACAAACAAAAGGGGGGAAGCAAGAAATGGCAAAATTAGCAATTCACTAGCCTTTCTCTTAAGAGAGTGGCACATATAAAATTTGTTCTATTGTAATACTTTTCTTTTTTTACTACAGAGAGTTAATACCTTACTCATGCAGCCTGTTATAAAAGGTGTTCAGCAAAAATGGTGTCCCTTGCCCAAATAATTTTGGAAAATGCTGCACACTATTAATCCCTCTTAGAAATTCACAAAGAACAGTGGAATAGTTAAGGTCTTGAGACATTTGTCAGCAAGGAGACCTATTTACCTGTATTTTTCCTTTCCTTAAGTTGCAAGATTTTCCTACCCACAAGTTCTAAAACTTATCTGTCAAAACCAAGAAATGCGATTGGAAAACTTCTAGCAAATAGTAGTACCGTTCTGAAATAGGCATTACATTACTAATGATTTTTCACTGTTTTCCTTTTCAGCGGACTGTGGAGGACCTTTTGAACTGTGGGAGCCAAATACAACATTTACTTCTATGAACTTTCCAAACAACTACCCTAACCTGGCTTTCTGTGAGTCATTTCTTTCCCAGGCCATGAGAAACTATTGTATATATCAAAGTTTCCCCTTGACACAGAAATGTAGATTGTAAATTTGTTATATTTGGATACATCTAGCACATTTATGAGGTTGCTTAATATAATGATAATAAGAATAACAATGATAAACTGCTAGCTTAAGCAATTATTTCAGGCCAGGCACTGTTTTAGTGCTTGATATACATTATCATTTTTTATATATTTTTATCGATTTCAGAGAGAAGGAGGGAGAGGGAGAGAGAGAGAGAAACATCAATCATGAGAGAGTCATGATCAGCTGCCTCCTGCACGCCCCTCGCTGGGGATTGAGCCCAAAATCCAGGCATGTGCCCTGACCGGGAATGGAATCATGATCTCCTGGATCATAAGTTGATGCTCAGCTGCTGGGCCACGCCAGCTGGACTTCATATATATTATTTTAGTCAATTCTCACAATAATTCTTTGAAGCAGGTGCTATTGTTATAATTCTCAAATTTAAAGGTTGCATAAATCAGTAAGTGAGAGAGTCAACCTTACCTCAGATACCACTCTCTCTTCTTCTTTTTTAAAGAATAGTTCATTGATTTTTAGAGAGAGAAGAAGGGAGAGAGAGAGAAACATCGATGTGAGAGTGCAACATCACTCGGCTGCCTCCTGCACAACCCCACCGGGGACTGAGCCAGCAACCTGGGCATGTGCCCTTGACCGGGAATCGAACCGGCAACCTCCTGGAGCCCAGAATGATTCCAAACCAACTGAGCCAGACCAGCCAGGCCCACACATCCCTTTCTTAATTGCTCTCTTTGATTATACATAAAATGCCCATGGTGTATATAACAAGTTTGTAATTCCATAGAATAGTCAGTGAAAAGTATAATCAGGAAAGAACTCATTGTGACGTCCACACCTTTTGCAGCTATGGACTAGAGTCAATGAAGCAGCTAGAGTAATGTGATTAAATTCCCAGTAAAAAGATGAAATAATAAAAAAGATCACCTAAAAAAAATATAAGTCTAGTGAGAAGATGGGTTAGCACAAAGCCTATCTCTAGATCATTACTCCTAAATGGAGAAGTTCATTTGAGCTGGGTAGAAATTGTGTTAAAGATGCAGATTCCCAGCCCTACGAAAATTCCACGTTAGTCCGGGAAACAGACTTTTTCTTCCCATGGCCACACCCAGTTAGCACCAGGGATCTGAACAGAGACTTCTGCCAGTGAAAGAAATGCCCCAATGACAGTGAAAAATATGTTGCTGGAAACTGTCAACTTTTCTCGCTTCGAAGGATCCAGAGATAGGTATCACTTCTGTAGAATAGCAGAGTCACTGTTATAGGGAGATATCTGATTAAAAAAATAAACAGCCATTAATCTAATTTGACTTGTTTGGGGAACCAGAGATTATCATCTGTGCTTCACACTGAAGACATCATTTAAACATATCACTTGTGCAAAGCGATGCTCTAAAACATCTGAAAGCCGGTGGAACCCTGGAAGCACAATTTCAAGAAATATATTAAATGTATTGACTTATTCCACAAGCACTTTATTTGTTAGGCACTGAAGTAAGTAAAGAGGAAACAAATCATTTAGTCTGGGCGAAGTTTCAGATAGGCCGTCAGGCGCTGCAGAAGGTCCACGGTGCTGTTAGACTCACGACAAAGCAGCGTGCTCCGGAGGGACACGAGAGGCGTGCGACACACGGGAAGTCCAGGGGTTAGGGGACATGGTGTTTTTCTTGAACCTCCAAGCAAAATTAAGGAGTGGTAAAAAACGAAATCGAGGTGTGAAGGAATCTCGCGCCGGTTTGGGTTTCATCCCGAGAGCACGGGAGAATTCAAATGGTTTACATGAAAATAGTGATAAACTCAAGCGTGCCTTTTAAATGAATCCATCTGGCCGGCAGGATCAGAGGTCGAGGACAGGGGAAGAGGGCCATCAGCGTGGCCAGTTAGGAAATGAGAAATGACAGCGACCTAAATTCATAGAGTGGCAGTGGAGACTCAGCAGTGAGCGAGGCGGGGGGACGTAGGAAGGGTCGGCTGGCCGGGGTGACGGGGGCCTGGCGGGAGCAGCAGGCCAAGGGGGTGCGGAGGCCTCTGGTGCACACAGCTGTGGGCCGATCATCAGTGGAGCCGTTCACTCGGACGGAAAGAGTAAGAGAAATGAGTTCAGGAAGGAAATGATTCTGTATTCTACTTATTACGTGTTGCACTGGAGATACATACATTCCCACACAGTAAATAATGGGATAGATGTGTATGCTCAAAAAAAGTGCAGAAAGCACAGACTTGGAAGTCATCACTGCGCCGATGAAATGGCCTTTCTTAAGAGTGAGTGAGAACACGTACAAGATGCGGGAAGGCCTAGAGCAGACTAAAGAATAAACTGTTTAAGGAATCAATAAAGAACAAGGAGTGTTTATTGATACCAAGGCTAGTAATTTTGTTTTGTTTTGTTTTCAAAATGAACTACCAGTGAACAACATGTTTAAATAATGGCAAAATTACTTAAAGAAATAACAAAGTTTTCTCGCCCTGCAAACTGCATTTTAATCGCTTCATTTTCCTCTAAACTGACTCATGAAAACTAAGGTAAACGGAACTAGAATATTAAATCTTTGATATATATAAAAGACGGTAGGAGCAAAATACTATTTGTAAGCTTTGATTAAAGTATCCTATTTTATATAAAATAAAACGAATTCAGTTGTAGTAAATCACTTCAAATTTTATTGAAATTTTACTATAAATATTCACGACCACACCAATATATTTCTTCATACACATAAAAAAACAACAGTTTGGAGTATTGGTTTTCATAAAGTGGAAAAAAAATCTTTGAAAATGATTTCAAATTCTCAAGAGAATGAAGCTTTTAAAGGAACTAAAAAGAAGCATGTTCTAAACTAAGTGTTGCTATTTATTACTTTTAAGGTGTTTGGAATCTAAATGCACAAAAGGGAAAAAACATTCAACTTCATTTTCAAGAATTTGACTTGGAAAATATTGCAGATGTAGTTGAAATCAGAGACGGTGGAGGAAATGATTCCTTGCTCTTAGGTAAGTCTGCAGTTTAAATATTGTGGAGGTTGTACGGCTCAAGACGTTGGACTGATGGAGAGAGCATTTCTCAATAAATGTAATCACTTTTACAACTAACACACGGTAGAGTAGCATGGTGTATTTTATGTGAGACTTTTAATTTGGGAGTGTGCGCAATGATGATAGACTAATATTCTTGAACATTCTTGGCAAACCAGGATTAATATTTTTAAGTCAGCTACTCCTACTAGCTGGTGTTAATTCCCTACAATAAACATTACTCTTTGGAGACTAAGAGCTAAAGACATCTGTTATGCAGTTTTCTATGCATTACATGCACATCAGATGTCCAAAGATGGCTATTAAATCAAATGTTATTTCATATCCAACTAACAAAACAAATTGTGTTTGTTATGCAAAATATTAAAATAATGTTTATTTTATATTTTATTATTATTTTGATTATCTATGTCTCTAGTACTCGCTGCTTCTAATAAGTATCGGAAAATGATTCAACAATTGGCCAAAGTTGATTTTTCCCCACAATCTATTATCATTAATTTTTTTAAATAAACATGGGAAAATGTACTATTCTAGAGGAAATTATTGTACCTAGATTATAAAATATATGTTAACATAATAAAAATCTGTCAAATATAATAGCTAATACCTTACTTAACTACTACCAATTTTTAAGACAGACATATCTCTAGATAAGTCATAAAGTATGAAAATGTATAAAGGGCCAACCAGAATGCACAAACAACACACTTCACAAGCAAAGGCATTTTGTCTAACTGTGCTTTGGACTCACATTAACCGTTGCTTATAAAATCTGGCCCGACACATTCAGGCTGCAATGACATGAACACTGAGACCAATGGAAAGTGCTGAGGGCACTTTCCATAGGGTCAGAGTGGTGGAGAGGGTTCCCCAGTTACACTAATCCAATACCCGCTATGTGGGTTTCTTCAGCAAAATCCCACAAAGTTCTAGAATACAAGCTTCCTGTGAGAGGATTTTCAGAGCCACTCACAGGACAAATAGTGCAAGAATCAGTGGGGCTAGGAGGTTGATGCTAGAAAGAACTGAGGAAAGAAAGCCAAATTTGATTTTCTTCTATACAATTATAAAAACATTTTGAGTAGTTTTCCCATTTTAGGGGGTTACATTGTCCTTCTAATAAAAACTTCAGTGTTCTCATGATCTAAGGAAAAATCGTTTTTTAATCATTTCATGTCTTATGTTTACATAAATCATGGAAAAGTAATAAGGATTCCAAAAGGATCTCAGAATCATAGTTTTCAAATTTGTTGGCAAAAAGTTCTTCTGAAACAGGATTGATTTTAGGGTTTCCAAAATGTAAATTATTTAATAATATGAGTGTATTTTTAATTAGCTTAAGCCTTTATTGTTTAGTAAAGAGTAATTCATTGTTTATGCAGCCCCCAAATCACAGGGGTTAGTGCAAAAAAATTTGAAAATCACCACTTAGGTTTATATAACCTGTTTCTAATTAATTCATTCTTCAGATTGTGTTAATGATTCAACTCACAAAACATGTCAAATAAGCTTGGACATAATTATTAAGGGAGACTATAATCTCTGTTGTTTCATAATGGTCTTTAGAAGCATCCAAATAATCATTTTTCTGGGCTAGCATGAGCTTGAATAGTAGTGGTGCTAATCAGCCAACCAGTGTTATGAGTAATTCATCATTAAGTTATAGAGCCACAGAACCTCAAGTAATATTTGGAATAGATCAATAGAGAAGTTGGCTTCCAAGAAGCAATGTACAAAATGTAAAAGGATGTACACATCACATGGAACTGAGAAAAAGGGTATATTTTCTTCTAGATCATCTCACCGTTTCTCGTTTTCCTTTGGAGCAGCTGTGTACACAGGGCCTGGTCCAGTAAAGGATGTGTTCTCAACCACCAACAGAATGACTGTGCTTTTCATCACTAACAATGTACTGGCCAAAGGGGGATTTAAAGCCAACTTCACTACTGGCTATGGCCTGGGGATTCCAGGTCAGTGCACTCAGGGTCATGTGTTGCATTGTAACTTTTGGAGCAAAACGATAAAAGCATGTAGGACTTCAAGGCCTAAGTACATTTCAATGTTTGCATTCTAAAACACTCATTTTTCCTCATCTTAACAAAGATTTTCTTCCTCCCTTTACATCTATTTAACTGCTATCTGAAAATATTGAAAGCAGGAATCCATATCGTTTTTCAGCTGATCTATCTGCCCTCCGCTGGTGTGCAAAAAGTCATGAATTTTACTCACTGAAGAGGGCCATTTAAACGTTAAAAATGGGATTGTCGGCGCTGTGAGGAAGGAGGACTGTCTGTCACATTCCCTTTGCCAAAAGCACTTTTAGAGAACAGCAGGGGAACAGGCAAGTGAGCTGTTTGAATGCCAACAACATCCAATTAAAAGATTAACATCATTAACTTCTTAGAGACAAGCAGTGTAAAGCCAGTTCTATGAAAGATGAAGGAATTTGATGCTGATTTTGGGCGGTATGCACAACCTTCTAACCTTATATTTTTATTATAACATAATTAGCGGGGGGGGGGGGGGACTACAAAATTGTTTCCTGCCTGTTCGTCCTGGTTCGTCTATATCCTTATACTCATCTCTGATCTAACTCTGCATTCAGCTATCTGCAGAGAACTTGTTCTCGCTTGCGGCTCCTCTTGGACTATGACTTTTCTTAGGCTACTGCCCAAGGCTCTGTGCTTCCCTCTAGGTGCAGATATGTCGGAGAGACACAATACAGGTGACTTCCTCCACCTATCTTTCCCTTGCACAGGAGGCTGTGGCCAGTTTGTCTTTAATTAGAATGTCTAGAAAAGAGGTAGGGTTGGAGCTTGGGTTCTCATCTGGCCAATTAGCTAATCCCAGAGCCATCTGTGCACGCCTGCCCTCCACTCAAGCTGCCTAGACCCTCCCTGCATCCCAGAAAGTTGTACACTTTCAGCTTTACAGCAAGTATGGAAGTTGGCCTGTATCTCACCTACCCTCGCCCTGAAGAGAAGCCGCAACGATTCTGAGCGTCTGTAATGGCTGTGCAGGAAAAACACAGGGCCACAATTTGAAAATAACAGGCATTTCCAAAGGAAAAGAGCTAGTCAGAACTAACAGCGAAAGATGTAACAGGAGGAAAATTATATAAATCCTGGATATGATCGAAGGGTCCTTAACACTCATGAAGTCTTACTGTTGGCTGTAAAATATCAATAAGCAGGAATCAGCATTATACCTTTCCTGTTTAAATTTTTAAATTCCAAGAGGAAAACGTTGGGTCAAATTCCTAAGCAGAATAAACATAATGACTTTCAAAAGGGTTAAAAATTAGACAAGCTTTATATTTTGCTCATTTCATAATGAATGCTTAAAAACAGTAGAGTGATATTTCTAAGTCTTTGAGGAGAAGCTGCTGCAACAAAAAATGTATAAGCATCAATCTCACTCACATTTGAATGCAATTGAATTATGTGTTCAGTTCTGCAACCTATCTGAAATTGAGCTAGCAAATACCTAATACCTATTCTATGCGAAGGAAGGTCTCCCAACTTTTTTCCAAGAATAATGCCATAGAAAGAACTTTTGAAAGAAGTATTATATTTTTAAAGAAATGGAGATGAACATTAAAACCAACTGAACTATAAAAAAACAAATAGCTCTAACCAAAAAGGGAGAAAATTTATTCATAACTCTGAACAATTGAAATGATTATCGGGCATTCCATCATCTGCAAAAGATAAAACATCTTAAAGCAAAATTTTAGAGAATGGTAAGTCTTTAAGCGTATATTTTAAATTGTAAGTGAGGAGGGAGGAAAGAAGTGGAGAAAGAATAGGTTGTGAAAAGGCAGAGAGCAACACATGTCTTTGATTAAAAATATTACAGTTACTGGCTTTTATCAGAGTTTTATAAGGAGATAAATACAACACCAAGAATTTTGAAAAATATTATAAGCCATTTCTAGTCAACATAAAAGCCAAAAGAGCATAATCTACTGCTTCCAACACAAAATAGATACCAGCTTTATGGTATAGAGGTGGTTTATGTTTATTTGCCCTTTTGCTAGATTTCAGCCACGATGATGATGTTATTTAGGAAGTAAATCATTTAGAGAAAATTCCCTCAAATGAAGTTAGAGCGAGTCGTCCATGACCATCACTGTGTGGTGAACATTCTGGGAATGCGTTTTCTCGCTCCTGGACACGGGACAGATGCTGCTAGGGAGCAGAAAATTGAGTGATTGAGTTGTCATCAGCACAATCTTCTCCCAGAGAGATTTTTAACACCAAAAAAAAACTGAAAAGCAATTATAGAAACAGGGAATTGGCAGTGGAAGATAATAAAGCTCGTAATGGAAAGAGAGGTTGGGCACACATATCTGCTTAGACTGGTGCTCTGCTTGGCTGGTCATTTTGGAAGAAGTATAAAAGGGATATCATAAATGTTCAGCATTTATATGCTTCATTTATCTTCTGAGATATTTTGGGGACAACTTCCAGAGTTTTTATTTGAAATGTAAAACAATTATATGTTTTTGTATCTCCTTTCTTTATTTTTAACACTGCCAGTTACATTCGACTAGAATGTATGAAATACAGATTTATTAAGATAAATATCTCCTCATGTCTCTTTTCTGATATTGAGGGTCTGCATTTGGAATTTAGTGGTCTTATCAGGCAACTGTGGAACTGGCAGCTGATTACATTGAAGAGTTTCGAGCCCTCCCTAGATTGTGGGGCCTGTGCCTTAGAGATCAATTCAGTTCCACTTAAAACCAAGCATATGTTGACTAAATGAGGCAGGGCTACTGGAGACTTCATAAAAAGGAGATGGGGAAATTCAATTCTTAGCAATATTTCTTTTTCTCTCTCTCTATGAGCATAAAACCATCAGAAATAAGATTTCAGAGGCCGCAGAGAGTTAAACTTTCAGATTAAAAGACTTCTTAATGAAGCTGAGCTGCTCTATGTTGTTGCAAAGAATAAGAATCCTGCTCATGCATGTAAGGAAAATTTTGAAAGAGTTTATTTAGACATTTCAGAATTTATAATTTTTAGTCAGTTTAGTAACAATATATGACTTTGCCCCTTGGCGCATTTTTTTTTTCATTCAATGCATTCTTCTTACAGAAACAAGTTAATTTTTCTAGATTCCTAGGATATAACCATTAACATCTTTCACTAGAGCACAAAAGTGAATTATAATTTTCAAATCTTTATATATGCTTTTGTTCATATTTTAATTCAGATAAACTTCCATTCCACAAATATGTGCTTTTCCAATTAAATAAAGCTCGACTACACTAGTAAAAGAGTAAAATTATCAATCAATTTATCCCTTGTTAAATTACTGGCACTGAGAACATATTTTTAAAAATGATTTTAACAAACTATGAGAACAAAGTAATGAGATAATTTAAAAATAACTAGCAGTGACTAACATTCTATAAGTATATTAAGATATTTGATCACAGATATGTAATTAGGCTGTCAACTTTTTAAATAAATGTAATATATATTGAAGTACAGATCTTAAGTAGAATATAGAAATACAAACACATGTATACCTAGTTTTAAGCCTTCTGTTTTCTAAAGGAAAATTAACATTACAAAGATAAAGTATAAAGTTAATTAAAATATTAATGCTTGCCTGTATAATATTTAGGTGTCTTCATCCATTTATCATTTTACTAATCTGGTTTAAAAATATCTGTTCTTGAAACAAATTGATAATTACATTTACAAGAACCCCCTTAATAGTATTACATTTGATATATGTAATCAACTTCTCTCATGGGGCAAAAATTTGTAGAAATAAACAGCCAGGCCATGTCTTCCTTAAAATATTTTTTTATTAAGGTAACTTAGATTTGGGTTCAAAAATATAGAATTTTTCCAAGTTGAAAATAATGTATACAAATATCTCCAATTATTGTTGTGAGATACCCAGAGGAATGGATTAGCTATGATTTCTTATTGTTTATGCAGTTATCTGCGGGGAAAAAGAACACATCTGGCACCTGAAAGCAAGAATGTTAACTTAAAATTATCAGTAAAAAGGATGATTTTTAAACATTACTATTTTTGCTGTTAAGAATATTATTTAGTGAGCATTCAATGTATTCATATTGATATACTAAATACATTTTATTTTTTAAACTTACTTTCATGATACACCTAAGACATAAATAATAATTGTTCCCATTTGAACATATTCTCATATTAATTTATTTATTCAAAGTCAAAAACAAATAAAAATGAAATGGCTAAATTGAAGATCAAACCAAGGCCATATGATTACTAAGCCCACAGTTTAACCACTAATCAAATTCAAATAAGTAAATTTTATCTCCGTAATGCATAGAATCCACATATATTTTTCAAATCAATAGAGTTATCATCAGCCAGTCAGTTGCCTAGTTTAAAAATGTACTTTTTAAAGTTGTACTTTTAAAGATTGCTTTATATTGTGTCAACTCTATTACTAGGGTTTATACTGATTTTTGAGGTCTATCATTCATTTAATGTAAATCAGTTCACTTAACGTCTAACAAAATCTACAGATTTTCATTTTCGTGCCTAGCATTTAGCCATGCCCTGGGCATAGAAAGATAAAGAAACAAGGCATTATGGGCATTACCGCTGGCATATTGCAAATTCAGCTTAGAGCAGGGATCAAGAAAGCTCTCTTTTCTCCGTCTACTTTATTTCAAATCTCTTCCCTTTGCCAGTTGATTCAGGTATTAAATTTTCTTAACTGGGTCACGAAGACTCATCTTTAGATATTAAAATATACTGTCCAATACAGCATCAAGACTTTAATGCCATCTAATTCAAAGGAGTAGCTGCTGTTTCGTCTCCCGGCTCGGGCACGGAGCTGAGCCCCGGAGCTTAAGGCAAAGGGTGAAACGCTGTCCTAGGCTGTGCTCCACTGTCCTCTCCTCCCAGCGCCCCCGGCCCCCCGGTGCTGCGGGAGAGGCAGGCCGGCCGGCGCCACCCCAGATTCCCCGGCTAACAGTGGGGCCCGGCCAGGCCCTGGCTCCTTTGTAGAGCAGTGCGGGATTCTTGGAGGGTTCCTCTGTCCCGGCTCCCCGGGACTGCTTCACTGCAGGCATGGGTGACGCTCCTCCTAGGTGACCTGCCACACCCGGACTCAGCCCCAAGCCCCACCTCAGGCCCCATCCCTCCACGTCCTTGCGCTGGGGCCTGCACCCTGTCAGGCGGCCGGCACTCAGTGATCGCTCCCAGTGTCCACTGGCCAAGTGGAGGCCCATGCCCTGCCCTACACGTAGGTGAAATGCAGATTGTCTCCACCGCCACCCGCAGGGCAAGTGCCAGCCAACTTGCCAACTTCTGAGTTCACTGCTTGGAGGGTGAACATCAATCTTTTCTTATAGCGCTGTCTGCCCACAAACTGTAGGAACTAAAATCACCATTTCCCTTGAAATTTTTCACTATACTTAAGTTTAGTCTAATATTTTTCAAGAAGTGGTGCCTGTATGTTCACTTTGGGATGGAGGAATTTATTGAAGAAAGATTAATAAAGATCGTGAGGGAGGGGTGTGTCTTGCCCTGTGCCCTGCTGTCAAGGAGACGCTGTGGTTTCATCCACACTCTTCTGAAGTCACATCTCTGGCTTCGACACTCCTGTTTCTGAGGCATTATGAGCCACCAAGTGTATAGCCTCATTCAATAGCAAAGCTAGCTCAACCATGTGCTGTGTAAAAAGGTCGTTTAAAGCAACAGAAATGGGATGGCTACTCTGCAGTCATCTCTTTGTCATTTCTTTATCCTCTGCAATATATATTCTTTCCCGTAGAGCCCTGCAACGAAGACAGTTTTCAGTGTAAGAATGGAGAGTGTATCCCGCTGGGGAATCTCTGCGACAGTCTTCCACACTGCAAGGATGGCTCAGACGAAGCACACTGTGGTAGGTTTCTCTTTTAGGAAAATGCTTTGATCATGTTAGCGTCTAAATTTAGATTCTACAAATGTGAAGGGAAGATTATGAATGTGTTGCTCAGGGCATGTGTTGATGCTGTAGGGGATGAACATGTTCCAGTGAACTCAGCACCTCTACCCCTACTCTAGTTAGAAAAGTAAAAATGCAGTCCCCGATTATTTATGTTTTGTTTAAATTTACCACACTTAATAACTTTAAGTTTAGGACAACCTATATTTAGGTAGAAGGCATAAAATACCACCAAGAGACAATAGCCCACACGAGGCGCTCAAACACCACTCATTATATACTCTGGGCATTGCCTATGTATGGAGGCACACTCCTCTTTACTTATAACTGATTTTCTTAGACGTGGTTCTTGCATTCCTGTTCCTTCATTTTACCTACTACTCCTTCTGCCTTGAGTCTTCAAGTGGGTCCAGTCCCACTCCAGATCTCTGTAATATCATGAGTAATGGCTACTTTTACTATGTCTTGCTTTTGTTTCTGAGCAAATATTTAATGCTGCTTATTCTGTGCCATGCTCTGTAACTAAGTGCTATAAGGTAATCATAACATATAAGAATTAGCTCTATTTCATCCATGAGAAAACTGTTATATAAAGAGAAAAATTAAGTCCACCAAATTTGTGTTTTTAACTTAGGCCTTCCAACATACTCTTAAGAAAAATGACAATCTCTAAACTCTAAACATTAAGAACTTTGGACATTTATTTCAGAGTCCATCATTTACTTTTCTCAACTTAGGTCAAAATGACCCCATGTCTAATCTCTTTAGTGCGTCTCTTCAACGGCACCCTGAACAACAATGGTTTGGTGCAGTTCAGAATCCAGAGCATATGGCATGTAGCTTGTGCGGAGAACTGGACAGCCCAGATTTCAAATGATGTGTGCCAGCTGCTAGGACTAGGGTAAGTAATTCTGCTCAGCTATCTTTTTGAGATTTTCAGACTTTTTATTTGGTATCCAACTGGGCTTATTAAGATAGTTAAAATTTTGGGAAGCTATGAATTTAGAAAATACACATGAGCAAAAGGAAGAAAAAAATCTTGATTACCCCATTCTCAAAATATAACCGCTATGAATAGCTTTTCAATAAATGTGATATAAATATAAGTATATAGAAAATTATAAAATCACACAAACTAGTACATTATGCTATGTTTTACAGCCTTCTTATAAATGAGCATTTCTCATGTCATTAAATATATTCTACAGATTATTTTAAAGAAATTAAATATTTCATTTTATGCTATATCATAATATATATAACTAATCACAAGCATGCAGCGAACATATTTTTTCTATATCTTTGTAACATGTTTACAATAGGTTTTTTTATTTGTTTGTTTTTGAAAATTTGTAGCAATGTAATAGTTGTGAGAAAAGATATTCAAAATTTTAAGACTTTCCCAAGAAGAAGAATACAAGTGATAATTCCATATTAATGACTCACCAAAAAACTGTCATACTTCCCAGTCTAATGTCATGATATGTTACATCAAATATAAAGTTCACCGTGATCATTATTTACCTTCCTATCAGTCATAGCACTATATTATTTACAGTTTGGCTTCTCATATTAAACTATGAAGTTTATAAATATAAGAACCATGTCTATTTTATCCATTATTGTATTGCTAACATCTAGACAGCCTTATCTTAAAATGTAAGTGCTAAATAAACACTTGTTCAAGCAGTAAATAATTCATTATATATATGTATAATATGTGCATGTAAATGTAGGTATATCTATTTATCTAAAGGTATGTCAAAAGTTGTCCATTATGTCATTTTTTTTTCTGTCCTGAACTGAGAAATGATTTTCTAATTTATTCTAAAAGATTACATAAAATTACAAAGGAAAATAATTTCAGTTCATATGCACCCATGCTCTGAGCAATTGGCAATTATCTCAATTATTCCTAATTCATCAAAATCAAACATAATTGATTGCTTTCCTTATAATAAGGAGCCTTTCTTTCTAATTGAGTAATAATTCACATAACAGTCTTCATGCTATACACAGGTTTTCAAAATTTATTTTTAAATGATTATTTTTTTAACCCCAAACATATTTTCCACTGGAAATACCATCAGTATAATGGTTGGGTCTTAGTGTAACCCATAATAGCTGCTTAATTTCTAGTAGACTGGGAGAGTTATATTGTGTATTATTGACAAGTGCCTAGCAACCACACAGAGATATCTTACAATAGGAAAATGTGTTGAGGTTCTAGCCAGAGTGTCAAAAATGCTCCGTAACTTCTTGCAGTTGGATTGAAAGCTGTCAACTCCCTTTACCTCCTAAAATGCTGTTCATTTAGAGTGGGAACTCCCCAGCTCGAAGCCCCATTTAAGGGATGTCAGGCTCAATAGAAAGTCAATTTCTATCAAGAGGCAAAGGGAGGCAGTGAGTTTTATCACCCATTATATAAAAAATCATCAGTTTGGTCTGTGCCTATTAGTTGGAAACTTCCTGCACTTTGTATATATTACCCGTGTTATACATTGTACCTTGTATTATAACAAGAACCCTTTCCACATGGGGGGCTTTGAGACACAGAGTCTTGAAGGCAGGTGAGCTGTAGGGAATAATACTACTTTGATGAAGAGTCAGCCAAACACTGAAGATGACAGTTGTGTTTATCAACACTGCAGGTAAAGCACGGGGTAAGTGGCATTGGTTCCAGGTTCCCACTTTAAAGCCGATTTTAGTTTGATGGTGAATTCATACGGGGAGGCCTGGGAAGCCATTTGCTTCCACTATTAGGGTCGCCAGTAAGACTGAGGGGCCGTTTTATAGACTCGGGAATGTAGTGAAGAGTCGGCTAAGGGACTGGCCCCTCGACCTTGCTCCCACGATTGATGGATCCGAATGACAGGTACACTGGGCTTTCACCGCACAGGGGCTCGTGATCCAATCCCCCACCCTTCTAAACAACGCTGTATGATTATAAACGAGTTTTTCTGCTGTGGTTTGTGAATCTGAACCAAATTGCTTCCTGGAGGACATGTGGGATTAAGATGAGTCATTTACAAAGATCAAACGATCAACACCTTCTTTGACAGAAGGTTTTTTTCAGTGAATCTGAATGAAATATGTGGGGTCGTAGCATAATGCTGATTCCTACAATTGCATGAGAGAATGTATTGGAAGGGACACATACCTTTTATTATTTTTAATGGTTGCTAATATAAATATGTTATTTTGGTTACCCCCAGATCAGAAATCTAAGCGTTAGCAATGATACCGTGTCTGTCCCCTGGGTGAATAAGACATTGTTTCTGCTACCGATGGGGTGGAGATAGTCACATAAATAGATCATTACAATATAATGTGATAAAGCCAGTGAGCTACAGGAGAACCTACCCAATTTGTGCGTGTCAGGAAAGGCTGTCTAGAAATTGGCCTGAGCTGCGGGGGTGACAGCCAATTCCGCACAACTGTGTACTGTCTATTTACATGTTTTCCCCCAGCCAGGTTTCACTCTCTAGTTCACTGACCTCATTTCCTATGAATCACAGTCCTTCCATCTGGAGACTGGGACAAAGAACTAGATTTTTTAGTGAATGTAAAGCAAGCAGTCCATCCCACTGCCTCCGAGGCAATGTTTTTGATGAAGGTCAGGCACTGGCTTTCTTCAGAAATGAGTCAGGTAATCTCTGCGAAGACTTTAATCTTTGGGCCTGCACTTATTAAATAGTCCCCATCGTGCCCCGGTAATTGAAAGAAAGTTATAGCCTTAATGAGAATTTGTCTGGGCTGGCACATGGTAATGCAGAGGAGACTCAGCGAGTTTAAAATGATGTGTTTGGTACCCTGGAAAGTAATTTAGGAGTCAATTTATTAAAAAGGCACTGTGGTCTCTCAAGATTATTTATGCAGATAGGCTACAAAATGCAATCCCCCAAAGGTCCTAGTAAATCGTACGAGGCAGATTTCATCAACCTTCCCTTTTTAAAAGGAAACATTTCCATTCCCTGCCATTGATAGCATGCATAAGTAAAAAGAGCTTTGAACAACGTTTCCATGTCTCTGATCAAAGCATGAAAGAAAACATTTTACACTGATGCCGGAATAAGTGTTCAAGACACTTAGACTAGTGATTTCTAAAGTGATAAGTGTAGTTCTTAGAGAAGTGCCTCCCCTGTCCCTTACCCAGTGAATGAACGACGCAGCTGACTTGCTCTGCTAAGCCATTAAAAACCAGCAGTCATTTTCTCTTCTAAAAAAAGTGTTTCCAGCTGCTCAACTTGTAAATAATGCCGTATATTCTATGAAACCAGGGGCAATTTTGATTAAAACTGCTAAAATTGAATATACTTTCTTTTTACTTTCCTTCCATTTTTCCTTCTTTCTCCTTCCCTTGTTTTTTCTTTATTTTTTGCTCCCTTCCTCATGTCCTTCTCCTCATTTCTCTCTTATTTCCTTCCATTCTCTCATCTTTTTTCCGCCCAATAACCTTATCTTTTCAAAAGAAAGGGGAGTGATTTATAACAAAAGTATATGCAGTAAGAATAACAGCGTATTAGGTGAAAATAATTTCCAAATGGATAAAAGGGCAAATCTGTAAAACACTCGGAGTAAGCATAATTACTAATATTTGTAGCTGAGATTTCTGGAAACCCAGGCAAAAAAGAAAACAGTAAAAGTCACATGACTTTAATTCTGATAAGATACATGCTACCAGTTCCATAGGGAAGACAGAGTTCTCCGGACACCAAATTCTAAAGGAAATGTTGCACGCGTGTCCTTAGAGAGTAATAACGCACTGGAAAAATGCGCGCAGGGAGAAAACCTGGCATATGTGGAGGGGTAGGTCCTATGCCTCCTCAACGATAAACTCCAGTGGCAGCTGAGAAAACAACGTCACAAGTTGTATGAGAGCGGGAGATAATTCACCCACTCTACCCTCTTTTAGTTCTCTGGCTGGACTAGTTATAATATAATAAAATTGACACAAGACTGGATTAACAGGAGAGAGAAAAGCACAATTTAATGCATGTGCACAGTAGAGTCACAATGCGATGCTCAGATCGTGAAATGAGGCTCAGGGAGGTGGAAAACTAGGCACCTTTCTGTACTTTTTAGACAAAGCAATAAATGCGTGAGAAATGGACGAGAGCAAGTCAGTGCTCGTGGGAAGGAGCCTAAGCAGGCGTGGGAATTCCTCAGGAGGGAACCTAAACGAAGTCTGGGCGCGGGTAGTAAATTAGTAAAGATGTCCGAGGGTGGTTCATACAGGCTTTTGGGCTCTGGGTTTGACAACTCTTGCGATAAGCTTGTCTCTCGGTCCTTCCGAAGCGGGAGGCCACCTCGCACGGACCCTTATTTCCTGTTTTTTGGGGACAGAGGAGGGTCAGAGAGCTCTTCCTGCTCTTGCTGCTTCTCGGGTGATTTTAGTCCAAAATAACCAACATGCTGTTGTGGCATGTCGTGGGGCAGCCCACCCCGGGCCCCAACAAAATGAATCAAGGATATAGGACAAGGGATTAAAACCAGGCTGTCCAAGATGTTGTCCATGGATCCTGTCTCTGACAGTCTCCCCTAGGTTTCACTTCTTTCAGCCACATTTTGGGTAGGAGATGCCAAGCGTCTGTTTCCTTCCTAAAACCATTGCATCCGTAAGAGAACAAGGAACAGCTACAGATGGGCCCATTCGTTTCCCTCTTGCACCAAGGAGAAAATCGATTAAGTGAAGATCATTTCTTCTATTGGCATTTCTCTTCTTCTGTGTGTCACAGAATTTTTAAGAGTTGAGGTCAGAAAAATCTAAAATTTATTAAGCTTACCTGTTTGCTGAAAGCTATCACAGTGCTGGGCGAGCGTTAGATGTGCTGCTATAAATGTGGCAAATGAAGAAGCAGTTGTAGTTTAGAGGCATCCATTTCAGTCCGTGTTTAATGAACAGCACACATGTCCCAAATCTCCTAGTGGGACTCTCCCCATCCTTTGCCTTAAATCCTTTTAATTCACTGATCCCCAGCCTATTAAAATGCTCTCCCTTACCTTCTGTTCTGCCAAATCAATCCTCTCCTTTCCCTCCAATCTGAAAAGGAAAGTCCATTCTTCTCAAAAAAAATTCTTTTCCGGCCAATCCCACCTGGCTCAGTTCATTACTTAAACCTCTTGGGAGTGTGAAATGAGCTGCAGCGCCTGGCTGCCGCATTTACAGGATTGGTTATTTTTTTAGCTTTAATGTGTCTAAAAGATTTAAGCATCCCTACCTAAGCTCCTGCTTTAGGGAGGAATTCTTATCACAGCTAACAGTCTGAGGAGGGAGACAAAGAGAGAAACCTAAGCAGGGCCTGAGAAGAAAGGCAGAAGGTTTAATACCGTGCAAGATGCCTTGGGATAGCCTTCTTTCTTTCCCTAAATTCATCTGTGAGTATACGAGTATTTTTATACTCAGTATACAACCTCTCACATAATAATAGTGAGCTGCATCTATGTGCTTTTATTCTCACGTAGAATAGGTTTCCCTGAAGCGAGGGGAGCTCTTTGAAGGTGCACAACCTATACAAATGGTAATAAAATTTAGATATAGGTAGTCAGGAGTCATTAGCATGTCAAAAAGGCAATGCTCTCTGGGCTTTTCTATGTGGCACCAAACTTCTGATTTCCAGCAGCTGTGCAAATACGTGATAGAGTTATCTAAATCTGCAGAGCTGGAACCAGTTTCCAGGATTTAAAATATGCCAACTCTAGTTGTAAACTGGACAGAGTGCCTCTCTAAAAATTAACAACTAATTTCCTTGCAAGAAAAAAAAAAAAAAAAAAAAAAACCGAGGCAGGAACTCAGTTGCATTTTTATATTCACAGAGCTTCTCTCTTAATTTAATTTTTCAGTTGTTCTAAGATTTTGTTTTTTAAAAACAGTAACAGCATAAAATTGCTAACCCCTTAGTTTGCCAAGAACATTTAAAATATAGTTTTATTATCTCCATCATTTATTAACATAAGAAATACTTTGTTGTAAACGTTTTCTGCCACTTATATTCTGTTTGCTGTGAATACAAACTGGAATAAATTGTGTTCAGTACAAAAAAGGATGAGTTGAACTTGGCAGGATTTCAAAGGCAGGTAGTCTGTCTCAAATTCCCAATTCTAATATCCAGTGCTGACACCAGGAAATGTTCATATGAACTGAGAGCCTATATACACCACTCCTAGGTTGCTGATAGCCATATTTCCTACACAAATTTAATTATGTGATTGCTTCATAAGTTTTTTTCCAAACAAAGGTTTTGTCTAAGTCTAAATAACCCAAAACAACATATCTGTACCATTAACTGCAGTCTATTTTCTCATGTAAAGTTTGAGACTAAAAATGTAGAGAAGACAATCTCAGAATATAAGATAATATTTTTTCTGGTAGATGAAACTCCCCTGTCATTTGGGGAAGCGAGGTTCTTGGGGTGGAGCTGAAATAAGAATTTTCGGAAGCCCCCACAGAAAGGTGGTGTTTGGAAGAAGGCTTTATTTGCATAAAGTTACATTTTTCAGGTTGCAATGTTCCATTTCCCCCAAGCCAGTCCTGGAAGAGGGGCAACTGGGGTTCAGGAAAGGCAGAAACAGGGCCCGTGCCCAGAGTTTCCGTTCCATGTTGCAGCCGAATGTAGTTCAATATTCAGGTCAGATTAAAGTCCATCAGTTCATGTGTGGAGCCCAACATGGCCCTATGGATGACTACTTGAGCATTCTAGGGTAGAAAAATTAGCATTTACTAAATTCTTTATTCTTTAAATACATTCTTTATTTACTATGTTCTTTATTCTTAAAGCTTCATATCTAGCCTTCCTTTATCTGGAATGGGCTTATGGTAAAAATATACCTGCCAATCTCATCCCAGGGCAATGCCAGTGGTAGGTGTATAATAAATAGATACTAGACAAAAACTGATTTATAAATAATTTTTCAATATATTTTCAGTTTAATTTTGTCCAGATTTCATTTTACATTTCCAGAGAAATTAATGCATCCCCCTCAAGGTCTATCTCAAAAGAGATAGCCAAGGGATGGAATAAAAACAGCTAGAGATAATGGGAGCATCTTAAATCCACATCTCTGAGGTAGATTTACCCAAATAACAACAATATCCAAAATATAATCGAATTTCCAAAACCACTTACTGAGCGCTTATGCTCAGGGCTTCACGTCTTATGTTATTTAATCCTCACAGCAACCCTATAAGGTTAAAACCATCATTGTATCTCCATTGTAAAGGTGAGGAAACAAAAGAAGCTACTGGTTGAGAATTTGTGTTACCGAGCTACTCGTAGGGCCAGGGTTTTAACCCCATAGTCTGGCTTAAAGCTCAAGCCTCTTAGCCACAACTCACATTATAACCATTAAATCAATCTTTGACCATTAATTGTAGTACTAATCATTTCTTTTAAAACCTTGATAAAATTTGCAATAAAATAAAATCCAATATTTCAAATGACAAAAATTAAAAGAAGTGCAAGAGACTAAATTCTGAGACATTAATGATAGACTCCGCGGCTCCAGCTCTCTGGTCAGTGAGTGAAGGGTACAGGACAAACACTTTCCGTTTTTTTAAGTCATTTTTTCACCTGAAAGAGAGAGGAAATATCCTCTACCAAGGTTTTCTTCTCTTGTTGATCGTGACATCTATGAGTGTGCCTTGGAAATTCCCGCACAGATAGAAAGGGGGAGTGTTGGCTTTTGAAGAGGCAATGGGTGGGTCCATGGTGCTACCAGAAAAGGTAGGCACTGCCTCACCTCCCTGCTAACCAGAGAAAGCAGGAATCCGGATGTCTGCAGCCTGAAGGCATCGTTTTATATGAAAATCAAAATCTGGAATTAATAAAAGGCCGAAAACAGGGTTAGGCATTGAGAAGCTGAGAGTCTAGCTGAGCCTCAGGAAGAGTCAGGATAATTGAGAGAAATTATCTCACAGTTGAGAGCACAGATGTGACAGATTTTCAGGGAAAAGAAACACTAGGGATTGAATGGCTTCTGTCACATGGAGTTATCTCCATCCCATTCTGGCTCACCAGGTGACACTTGGAGGTCCAAGGTGCATACTTTCTTTTTCAGAGCAACACATAACTTCTGGCTTTAAATTAGGGCTTGTTAGGTTTTGAATTGAATGAACTATGAAGGACACAGCAACATCTGGAATGGTAAACACAGAAGTTTTCCTTTATCTAGATTGCTCTTTGGCAAACATGCATTTTTTAAAGGATGAATTTCACTTGATGGGAACAAAGTTTAATAAATATGATGCAGCGATTCAGTGAGGTAGTCATTAAAATTGATCACCAAAGAACCTATTGGACAATATACATAAGGCAAATGAAAAAATCAGACACCCAAGTTATACATACACCGATTTTAACTTTGTTAAGCACGCAAACAAGAACTTGAGGCATTTAGCAAAAATTCAAGTTATATCTATGTCATTATGGGTAATTTTACTAATTTGTACCATCTTTTAGATAGCATAACACTTGAAGTTTTGTATTAAAATGTTAATTTCTTTGTATGGAATTCCATAATTTCTTTCAATGTCCACAGCATTGAATAACTACAGTTTAGTTTCTGGTTTTTTATTTGTGTTTTTGCTTTATCTATATGTGTGTTTTTCCCTAGGAATGGAAACTCATCAATGCCCGTTTTCTCTACTGGAGGTGGACCATTTGTAAGACTAACCACAGCGCCTAATGGCAGCTTAATACTAACACCAAGGTGGGTCCCAAAATCTGTTCTTGGACAAATAATACACAAACTGGAAAGAAGAGAGATTTTGAAGCCAATCAGATTTTAATTCCATCACACACTAGCCACGTAAACTTGAAAGTTATTTAACTTTTTATTCTTCAGGTAATCTCAGTCTCTCATCGATCCTATGCGATAACATTGCCTAACCCCCATATAAATGGTAAGACAGTCAAATAAGATATAGTCTGTTAACTGTTCCGCACACTGACAGCGATCCAATAAGTTCTAATTCCACATCCCTGTAATCCTTACCCTCAGATTCATAAGCAAGTAAACCCCGTTGAAAGAAACTATGGGAGTGAGATAAATCGGCCCAGTGTGGCTCCGATGAAGAAGCCAAGTCAGCTGTGGTCCGTAAGGGCAAAGAGGAGCGTCACCGCCGTCTTCTCTCTGCCTTGGCAGACAGGGCACCGGAGGCTGTCCAGACTTCTAGCTCTGCCAGTTTCTTTTGCTCTTTAAAATCACTTTTATAGCTCTTACTGATATTTTATGAAGCGACATTCTTTTCTTATTCGAAGGTCTCTTTTAGCTTAGTTTATATCATTTCCCCTGTTTGAGCCTTAATAGTAACTTTTGTTGAAATTGACTTTTGAATCTCGCAGTTCCATTAAAGGCCGGCTGTGGGTGGGAAAATAACTGCCGGACGAAGCCATAGCTACAGACAAGGGTTTCAGATGCCATTGCTGGTGCCTTAGCTTGTAGTGTTTTGTTTAATAAACTTAATGGTGAAAATGAAATTATAAAAGGATCCAGCTATTCATGAAAAGTTACCATTTCCGTGAGGCCACCCAGTAACACAAACTGATAAAGGAGTATTTTTCGTACCAAAGGACTCTGCAATGGAATGTTTTATATAAATCTTTGTGGGGCCTTGAGGTTGAAGCCAGCAGACTTATAGATTTCCCTTGTATAAGGCAGGTCTAAATTTACATTACCGTTGCAGATCTTGAGCAGCCTGCACATTGAGAATTTCTTTTATTGATATCTTATATACACTTAAATGATAAAAAGAACAAAGGGCAAAATGATAAAAAAAAAATTCATCTTCATTAGATGCATGTTTCAGAGAAAAACTAAGATATTCTATGCATATCAACAAAATGCCAGTATCATCTTACCTTGATGTCCCTATTGTGTGTGTTTATGTTATTTGAAAGGGACACCATTTACAGACATAGATCCCAACCTTTCATAACATTATGAGCCAGAGAGGTCCTTAATTTCTGTCTCGATTAGCCATGTTATATGGGTTAGTGAAAATCAGACATACGTACATTTATTTAACGAGGTAATTTTTTTATGTATGTATTTAGTTATTACATTTATTGCCCTGTGAAACCTGGTGTTTTTGAAAACACCCTTGCTTGCACTAGTGGTTGTGATAAAAAACGAGGGAAGGAAGGAAATGGCGAAGATCATTCCCCCAGCTCTGAAAACCTACGGCCCTGTATCCTCACCTGCTCCTCACGCTGTGCGGCCCACCAAGGGTCAGGCTCCGACTTCCCGGCCCTGGGGAAGGCCGCTCGCTCCCTGAGGCGCCAGCAGTCTGACCTGACCTAACTGACACGCACGGGCCACACAGCCGCCAGCACGGACCTCCCCGTCTTCCAGTTCTTCACACCACCTCAGGCGCGGCCCTAGCAGTCGGAGAAACTTTGACAATATAAATTGATTGACTCTGTGTTCTAAGCATGGAGCTAGATACAGGACACAGAGTGCTGATCAAACACTTTAATGAATGCCTGTCGTGTGGCTGACACCGTGGCAGGAATATTACAGATTTTATTTCCAGTCCATGCAAAAGCTCTGCGGCATAGGCCATGTTGCTTCACTAGCAAGGCGAGGAAACAGAAGCCCGGTGTGGATAACTAGCCGCCTTGGACAAGTTTACGAAGCCTGCAGGCAACATGGAGAGTCTAAGCCAAGGCGGCCTGCTCCAAAACTCTTTACCGTTTCCCTCTGCTGCGCTGTCTTCTCAATTCCCCAAAGCCACAGCTCACGTTCAACAGCAGTTCTGGGAAGGAGAAAGAAAGAAAAAGTGCAGGTTTTTCAACAACAAAAAGGCCATGTTGTTAAGCTTATATTGGAAGAGAAATGAGTTCATGCCATCAATAGGACAGAAAGAACCCCATCTATTTCTATCACAGCGTCGCTCCCACGGGGCTGAGAGAAAGACAGGATCGCGGCATTGTCTTTCCTCCTGTCCCCAGGGCTAGCCTGGTTCCCACTGCACTGCCCAAGGCCAAGGCAGTAATTCTGTTTCTCTCCAATCTCTCTAAATATACCTGGACGAAGACTGCATTCACTGCTCATTCTGACCACAGGTTCAGCAACTCACTCCTCTGTACTGAGACACTGTGCGTGTGTGCGTGCGTGTGTGTGTGCACAAAAATTTTTGACTAGTCAAAATGCGTGGAGAATGCAGTGTAAGGTTCAGTTTAATTTTCTCGTTAACTATCAAGTTAACCAGAAACTTTTCCTTGCTTACTAAAAAATAACTCATCAGTTTTATACATACCAGAGAGTATTAAGCATTTTCTAATATCTAAGAATGATGAACTATTTTGAATGTGGATTTTCACTGGTAAGTACTATAGATGTAGAAAGAGTGAGGATAAAACTTGACACATCCCAGAAATTACTTCTTACCCAGCGATGAGTCGATAACAGAAGGGGAGTTAACTGATGGTTCTTTGTTGAATGTTTCGGTATACCTATATCTAGATAGATATACGTACGTGCATATTGCTTATTAATAAAATATAACTATATTTTCTTATATTTCTATTGAAATTATCTTCTACTCTAAAGGATAGGTCAATCAGACCACATGAACGCATGTGGTTTCAAATTAACCTTACCATGTATTTTTCAGAAACACTGATTTCCTTTGGTTGTACTTAAGATCTCATATGGATCTAGGGTCTTATTTTGTGTGTTTTGCTTTGTTTTTTCCTAAAACTTCAAGCACCTAAACAACATGAATAATAGACGTAGTTAAGTATATAAATAGAAATCATTAAAATGATAGGTGTGTGCATGTGTGTGTTTTAATGTGACTAATATCTGCAGTGGCTGCTTTAAGAACTATCAGGACAAGTGCTTTAATTCCTTGTATTAGACTGATCTCTAGTGGTTGGTAAGTATAACACATTTTAAAACATTTTTTGTTTGTTTAAAATCAAATCTTGGCTTTGAGTAAAGTTGGCATTCCAAATATTTAAACAGGTGTTGAGCTTTTAAAGTATTTATGACTGCACTTCATTTGCTGTTTATATGTTTACCTCCCTTGAAAGCAGGACCTGTGATTAATTCATCACTGAATTTCCTGCATGGAGTTCACAGTCTCACACACAGAGGGAGGCAGTGACTGGTCTGATAGGAATATAGAGGCATATTCTGTATTATAGAATGATGAAATCCGAGGTTGGTTCAAGCAAAGGAATAATGGCTGTCATTTATTGAGTGTTCACTGTGTATAAGGCACAATAATATAAAATAATTTTTACTTTTCAGAAAATTTCAGTAAAGTAAGTAGCATTGTTCCCATTTTATGGACGACAAAAGGTAGTCTCAGGGATACTGAGCAACTTACCCAAATCATGAAGTGTAAGCGGTAAAGGACACAAGCCCAGCTCTATTCGACTTTAAACTGAGGATTTTCTGCTCTGTATTTCAGCCTCCCCACATTTCCTATATGATACTTACATTTAAAAGTTAATTTAAAATGGGAAACATCTGTAATACTGTTAACAATTTTTTTAAGTTCATTTAACTAAAAAAGGCAGGATAATCTACAGTATGTTATGCTTTAAAACTGTTAGGTGCATAATTTCTGAAATATAATTGTTCTATTGCAGTAAACAGTGTTCACAGGATTCACTGATTCTGTTACAGTGCAACCCTAAACGTAAGTAAATATTTTGTCATGTTTTCTTCCAAGCATTTAATGTAAAATTCTGACTAGAGTTGGTATGTCCCCTGAAGTTATTTTGTAATGATCTACTCAATTTTCATGATCAGAGGAGATCCACCAAAATGCAATAGATTTTTTTTTTTCTTCAATTATTTTAATAGCATGTGGGGAAAAAATGGTGGCTCAAGCAGTCAGCCCAAAGATCGTTGGAGGAAATGATACCAAAGAAGGAGCCTGGCCCTGGCTCGCTGCCCTCTATTATAACGGCAGACTGCTCTGTGGCGCTTCTCTCCTCAGCAACGACTGGCTGGTGTCTGCGGCCCACTGCGTGTATGGGTGAGTGTGACGTCACAGTGTCCCTTCCCAAGTGGATGGCACAGCAGACACTGAGCATCCCGTTTCGGGCAGCCTCACGAATCCATCTCGTCAGGGAAATCTTCCTGCTGTTCATGACATTATAAACTCTCCAAACATTTTCCCATTACAATCACTTATAAAATGAAGTTCAATTAAAAATCATTCTACATTAGATATTTGTATCAAGTGTTATGTTTCCTACATACATCATAATTGAAAAGTAGGCATTTATTAGTACCTAATGTATAAATTGTACTGGCTATCATTAAATCAGGCCAATATTTATTGTCAGCAAATTGTTAGCATCAAAAAAGGCCTCTAGTTACAAATAAATTGCGCTCTAAAAATTTGTGTCGTCTAAGGACTTAATTATGGGTCAGGATAAAAATGTTTACTTAGTTCTCAAGTCAACTCTACTTTGATGCTACCCATAACTAAAACTTAGAACTAACGCCAAATATCTAATTCTTTTTTTCCTTTTGTACCACGACAAAATGCATGTTGAATTCTAGGGTTTACTCTTCCTCTAGCAGCAGCCATTTGTTCCCAAAGCAATGCCACAGGAGAAAACAGAGTGGGTGGGGAGGGGGCAGGGAGAAAGAGAAAACACTCCTGGGCACGGCCACTTGTTAATTCTCTCCTTCTGCATGAAAGAAGGATCATCTTTAGGTAATTCCCTTCCAACACTTCCGAACTGGATAAAATAAAAAGCTGGCTTCCTCATAGAAAAATTCATAAACCCTGACGTAGGGCGATTTCCTGGCCCTAAGTAGAAGACGACTCCAGAAAATGTCCTTCTCTGTGAGGGTTACAATGAGCCTCTCCTGAGGGCATCCAGGTTCCCCGAGGAAAAACCATGTGTGTTCAGAACAGAAGATGCAGCCGTAGTTAATAAAATGAAAAGACTGAACTCCCTACCAACACAAGCATTGAAAGTTCTTGGATAGATGGAAACAGATAGTCACACAGAAGGTTTTGGAAGTTGTTTGGGAGATAGGGAGGGCCAGAGAGAATGTGTATTAAAGGATTGACTCTACGCCTAAACACCCATCCTATGGAGTGAGGGTAAATTCGAATTCATGATCCTAGGGACTTGGAAATGAGGACCTTCAGCGGGACCACAGGTTGGCCAATTACCTGAGCCTCCGTGGAACTGTCCGTGGTGCTGACCACGTGCATCTAAAGCTCTGATTCTTTCTGAACCTTTCAACTCAGTGACTAGGCTATAGCCTCTCCCATATCTAGCGTGCAGTTTCTTGATTTTGTTGCATCCTGATAAATTATATTTTAATCTGTTTTCAACCAGCATATAACAAACATCCATAGCAGTCAATGTCCCCATTCCCTGCTAAACATGACTTTTAACTTTTACCTGTATATACTCGATGCCTTGGGCATGTCACAGATGGTAACCTATATCCTAACTGTACCACAAGTAAAAGGCAGATTTAGCTAAAGATTCGGTGTTTTCTGTTGCACAAAGTAGGTCTTAGTAAGTTAGCAATCTCCTGTATTAACTTGGGACTTGGTAAATCTGTCTGTTTGATGTTCTTGCAGAACATATCCTTTCTAAATGTCAACCAGGCTTGCAGTAATTTTAGCAACATCTTTCAATTATCTGCCTTACAGATGTACTTACTGAAGGTCAGTGATACCAATATTATATTCTTTACAAACCACGAATACATGAAAAGCAGTTTCACCTAATATCAACACATGTTCAGTCACATAGGACATAAAATCTCTTTTCACACAGTTTCATTCTGAGCACAAGCAAACAAAGGTAAGCTATAACAGAATCGTGATTAATTCCAACTTATTCTCGCCACACTTGCATCTTACCTCTCTTCAGCCACTCAGAGACAGTATTTCTTCTTTCTCTAGTTGCCAAGAACTCCAGTTTCTGCTTTCACTTCATGCTTCTGACCAACCAGTTTCTAGTATCATTTTAGATATTTGAAAAACATATTTTTAACAGTTTACCAATATTACTGCCTATTTGTCTTTAAAAAATCTTCACGGCAGTGAAAAGCTTAATTTCCTAATATCTAAAAGGAAGAACCCAAAACAAGCAACTTACTGAAGTCATACTACACAAATGACTTGTCCTCAGTGTGAACCTGCTCCGTTCCAGGTGTTTGAACCTGCAGGTGGTTAAACGGTCTAACTGGACAGCTCTTCTCTGTCTACATTCTTATTGTCCCCACTGCGATTCCCACCCAACCTCAGTGTTCCCGGATGACCCTAAATATCCCTGTGCCTGTTGTTTCTCTATCACTGACTTAAAAGAGAGATTTTGAAACTATGGGCCAATTTTGTTGTGGTTTAAAGGCAAGGTTGCCTTTGAGCCAGAGGACAGGGATTTGATCCTACCTATGTGACTGATCTCATGTGACTTAGCCTCCCTGTGTTTCAGTATCATCACCTGGAGGGTGTTTATATGGTATCTGCCTCCTAAGGTGACTGTCAGGGAAAAGTAAGATGCTGCATTACTTTTGCATACTGTAAATATAAATGTGCAATAAAATTTTTTATTGTGCCACTCTTCCTGCCCCTGAAAGGTCCATTAAAAAGGAATCTAAGTCTTGCCCAAGAGACACTATGCATATTTATTTTACAAATGTGTTAGATGGATATAATTTCAAAACATGCCAAAGTTACATATATTAGTCTAAAGAACTCTTTTAGAAATTCACCCAGATCCACTAATTGTTTAAACATTATGCTCTGAAATCTTTCTTTCTTTAAAAATCTTTCTCCTTCTTTCTCTCCAATCTGGAGAATTTTTTTTCTCAACCATTCAACCATTTGATAGTAGGTTAGACATCATGCCCCTTTACTGTTTGATATGACAATGTGTTTTTATTAAGAACAAGGATTTTTTTTTTATGTAATCACAGGAAATCATGGAAATTTAACATTAATGAAAAAACAATTATTTAATCCACAGTATGTATTTATTTTTGTCAATTGTCCCAAGTATGCCCTTTACAACAATTTTGGTTTGTTTGTATTTTTGCCACCCAAGAAGCAATCCAGGGTAATACACAGCATTTAGTTTCTATGCCTCTTTGGTCTTCTTTAATCTGCAATAGCCTTTCTATCTTTCTGTCTTTCTTAGCCTTTCTATATTTTTTTTTTCCTGAAATAATCACATAGAAATTCAAAGAAATATATGTAGCTTATTTGATATAAATTTAAATTAATAATAAAATAATGCAGTTCAGAAAAAGAGTGCCTAACCTCCCAAATTCTTAACTTTGTAAGTGCTGTACCTCATCTGATAACTATACATATAAATATATGATACGAGAGAGCTTGTAGCTAACACAAAGTTTCATAATCACCATTTCCTTTCATTATTTTAAGGTTCTGAATAGAAAACCAATGCAAACTATAAACTGTGAAGATCAAACATACATGCTTCAAGCTACTGGTCTAATTAAACACAGTCTGCAGCAACATTAATCTGACACATTCTTAGTGATTTCCAAAATTGTTATTGTGCTACACAGAAAATAGCCTGTTTCCCATGTTTTTATTTCTCCTGCATGTATAAGTATCACTATGGGAAGGAAATATTTCTCCAACATATATAATTTGCATTTCTCTCTCAAGTCGTTCCACAACTCTTTCTGTGTCCATGTAATTAACTTATCCCACCGAACAAGTTCAACACCATGCTAAACTAGGCACTTGCAGCTGTTAAGAATTAAATGACTAGCTCTGTGATCATTGAAGTTACTGAATTTTCACTTGATTGTGAATGTGGCTTAACTGACTTAATTCCAGATCCTCACTGGTAATTTTTTGGAGTGAAAATGCTGCAGCCATTAGCACATTTAAAAGTCCTTACACACTTTCAAATTATACTATTCAATTCAATATGTCCTATAAGACAAATATTATTCTTTACCAATACTTTATTGATGACCAACATTGTATATGGAAAATTATTCAGGTTCATTGTAGATGAAAATTACTCATTTATGTTAGAGTATAAGCATCATAATAGGTTTTACTGCTTACCTTAAGTCTGTGTAATTTAATGACATCTTAAATGGGAGAATGCTCCCGAGCCTCCTTCCATTACTGCAATAGCTGCTGCTGTTGTCGGAAGAAACCCAGACCAAGATGCCATCCCCACAGTGGGACGTGCTATCATAGGTGAGTCTAATGTGAAGCCAAAGCCGAGAACCACAATCTAGAACTAGAGATCAAGAGGAGGTTTAGGAAGAGTGATAGAGATTAGCAGTAATTAAGGCTTCCTCTGTGATCCAATAAGAAAAAATAGAAATTAAAGGAATATTTTTAAGGAAAAATTCTTCAGAGAAAATCAAAAGCATTTTAGGATGGGAGCATGTAGTTCTGAAATACCTTTAACGAAGATCTCTTGGAAGTAACTGTGGTGGATAGAGAGTTTCTTATACATCTTTATTATAATCTTCAGGAGAAATTTAGAGCCATCTAAGTGGAAAGCAGTCCTAGGCCTGCATACGACATCGAATCTGACTTCTCCTCAAGTAGTGACCCGGCTGATAGATCAAATTGTCATAAACCCACATTACAATAAACGGAGCAAGGACAGTGACATTGCCATGATGCACCTTGAATTTAAAGTGAATTACACAGGTAAGGCAAATCACTTTTTCTCATCTCATCTGCCCAAATTAATTCAAAATTAGATTTAAAATATTTTTTATCAGCACCAGTGCATTAATAGTCCATAAAAGTTGAATAATTTGTTATAAAAATTATCATAATTTAAATGGAATTGAGAATGAAAAAGAAACATATTAAATTACCTTCTGGAGCTATTAAAATCCAACTTTCTAAAGAGTTGACCAGTAGAAAAAAACTCTCAGAGCCCTTTATAAACTCAAAGGAGCAGTCTGGGGGAAAAAAAAAAATGGACCATGTTATAATGTATGTCTTCTCCATTTCTCATGTAAAAGAAAGGCAAGCCCATCTGCCACAAGGGCCAGAGTAAGACAAACTGAGAGAAGAGCACATGCTCTAAGAGTAAAGTGAGTAAAAACTGGCCTCCATAGAATAAATTTTAAAGGAGATTAAGTAATATTAATAAAGCGGCAGACAGGGGGCTTCCTCCGAACACCTAGATCCTGTGAGAGTCACTTGAGGAGTGAACTTGATCCTGAAGGGCTCCACTCAACTCCAGCCTTCTCTCTGATGGCCTTGCCAGCTATGGGAAAGTGCTGCTGTGTCCTTGCTCCTAGGGAATTTGGCCTCCACATGTCTTCCAGCACCTCCTGAGGGCAGACAATTACTGTGGCTGGTGCTATAGCCCTGTCCCCGAGGGTGAAAGCCATATCTTACTTTTTGTCTGCCCTGGGACTTCCATGTAGTGGGTTCTTTAATAAATAGGTGACCTGTAAATTGCTGGAAAAGGGCTTGAAAAGCCAGTGACCAATGCTAATGCTTCCATAAGTGCCCTGTAAAACAATTGCCTAAAAGCTTTTTCAATGTGAGATATAAGGAGAAAATAAAAAAATTAAAAACCCTCAGAAAATTTGCCCAACTTTCTCTTAATTGACCCTAAAAAAAACAACCTTAGCAAGACTTTCACAGACCTGGCACTATTTTCTATTCGGTATCACAATTATTTAAAAATCAAATATAAGTGATTCATTCCAGAAGTGCAGCACTGTTTACATTACGAAAGAATGATAGGAGACAATGTGGAGGACCCTAAAAGGCCACCAGTGGTACCTAATCGACTGTCAATAAAGCACTGCTCCCAAATGCTTATTTCCCCCCAAGATTGGTGTCTAAAAAATGTCCAGGCTGTATAAAACAAAAGTACAAGTGGTTTTAGATGAAATGTTTAAAGTGATTGGGTTTTAAAACTTGTTAGAAATGCACGTGCATCTATTCTAGTTTATGTTTTGTTTTGTTTACAGATTATATACAACCTATTTGCTTACCAGAAGAAAATCAAGTCCTCCCTCCAGGAAAAATCTGTTCTATTGCTGGCTGGGGGAGGGTGGTTCATGAAGGTAAGTTATCATACCCGCAAAAAGAAAAGGTTTACTGAAAGAGTATGCTGTCCTGTGACTATTTTCAACATTGTTTTGCAACTCGGATGCTCTATTTTATGCACTATTTCTTAAAGGCACTGTCAGGCTTATATTCATGTATTGTATATTTGTATAGTTAAGAAATTTTTTCCAAATCATATAGAGCATATTATAAAACTATAATCCTTATTCGAGGGGAATTCAAGCATCCCCAAAACTCAATATCTAATTTTTGTATTATAAACTCCAATAAGGAGAAAAGGTACATCTGTTAAAATGAATATAACCAAAGGTTTCAAAAGTATACTTTTGTACAGCTCATAGAAGTCTCATCAAAAGCCATATTATTAGCTGTCACATTTCCCAAATCAATAAAACTATCTTTATTTATTATCTAAAGATCTCACAGTCACATTTTCTCAAATGAGAAAGAAATCCCTTCTAGCTTCAAATGCTTATTCTGCCTACTGACAAGAAGACTCAGATAGAGCGCAAATCTTACATTGAACAGTATAAATTGATACGCTGTTGATCAATAGTATTATTTAATAGCATGTTTTCCAAACACAGAAAAGATGCATATTAATAACAAACATGCTTTTTTATAAAAGCATTCCAGTCCTTCATGCCCTCTAAGCTTAACTGCAAGTCTCACTGGCGTCCGAATTTCTTATAGGACTTACTCCATCTAGGAGGAGTGTTGACTACTCATTAATAGTTAAGCAAAAAGGAAAGGCATTGTAGTCTGGTGGGAGGACCTGGGCCCTGGAGTCACAACAGATCATAGATCATAGCAACTATATTTGCAAATACTAATTGTATAAGATGTATTTCAATCTTGTGATGAGGTTCAGTCCCAGTAGCAAAGCATTCACAGCCAAAATATCCTTACTTCTTGTAAAACAAAGCATAAAGTCTAAGTCATACCCCTCCCCTGATGATTCCGACAAAGGTTCTTCACTACGATCTCATTACGTTGCTGGAAATGCCTCATGTCTACTGTCCATAAAATGTATTGAAGTCAAAGACTGTCTATTCTTCTATTTCCTCCACTTGAAAAATGTCATGATTTATTTAACTTGAAATCTAAAGAGCAAAGATGATCCCTAGATAGATATTTTCTCTATCAGACTTCAAACTAGAAGCCATTTTTATAACCACAATGTAGACTCTTCAAAACAAATTATCCAATAATGAATAAATTTAAGACTCTTTATTCCACAGGAAATGGGTATTCTTTTTCAGAGCTGATACATATTGTTACTAAAGATATGCATTTAATTGACTTAGGAAAGGTCTCTAAGAGTGGTATGGAGCCAAGAAAAAAATCTGTATCTGAGGTCAATTTCATTTAGAACTAAACAGTCAGATCATGTTTAAATACTTCCTAGAGGATGGCAATTTGAATGAATTTTAAAAACTCTGTCTTATGGTTTCCAGCTACTTCATTTCATAAAATCTCAGTATCCCCCTTTTGAGTATTTGATACTGAGTAATTTTGCTAGAAAAACCATAAGCATGTTCTTTACCAAGAATAAACGAAGTTATATTAGTTGATTAAATTAAGGCAATTAGTAAACTTGAAATAAATTTACTGACTTTTATTTGTGTGAATATATATATATGCTCAATTATTCTCATGGCAATTCATATTGACAAAGAAATATCAAATGTAAGGACACTACTCAGATTTTCCTTAACCAAAGAGTTTTACCATATACCCAACCAATTTTTATTCCTTGACAAGCAACAAAATTGGCTTTGATTTTTATTATAAAACGAAAGTCTCCCACCCATCGTCAATTTTCACAGCATGGATGGCAGTGAGGCACTGAGTTTTCTTCTGCATCTTAACCTCTCCAAAGTAAAATCCATTGTTAAACTTGAGAAGCCATCCGGTGATGTACTGCTGGAGTCACTGGCACCAGCTGGAAATATCCATTTGTACACATCTCCCAACTTCAAGTTCACTGTCATGCTGGTGCTTTGAATAGGCCATGGTTGGAGTGTTTATGCCAAGCAAATCAGCGGGCAGTACCCATTTGGGCTTTTTCCCCTTTGAAAACCAGTTATTAAACATTTACCAACACACCACTGAGTTATACATATGTTACTTTGGATCTAAATCACACACACACACGCACACACACACACACGCACGCACGCACACGTTTCCTGTCTTTTTAGTTGGAAATGAGGTCACATCCATTTTTGCAACAACATTGGCTGTCAGATGTACTAACCCATCTGCAGCTTTCTGCCTCTCTTGAGGAGCCCAATAGAATTGCTAGTTATTAGAAAGTGCTTATCATGGACCTTTTCTGGGCCACTAGACACCTGCTTGTTTCATTTCCCTCCTGGGCTTAGTATTTCAGTGAACAGACATTCAGGTTTCCAGCGGATGAGTCATTTTGTAAGGAGCATGGAAGTATACTCTGCCACAGAACGCCTCCTTTCCCTTCCCCTGCACGTGCAGGACAAGCTGAACGCCCGTGGCTCGGGGCACAGTCCATTCGAGCTGTATCTTCTGTTCAGTGTGCACCTGCTCAGCCCCACAGCATCACAAGGAGCTGAATACCACCATAAAGGAGCACTTCAGGTGCCAAATGAAAGCACTTCTGGATTTCTGAGCCATTGCTAATTTCCATGAATGAATCTCCTTGTGTTGATGGGCTTTCCCGCCCCCTGCTCCCCATGACCAATACTGTAAGTTTAAAATTACTGAACATGCCTAAAGACTGTCCACTACTCCTGCTGGCCCTTGGGAGCCAAAGAAGTGCTTTACATCCATTTGGCAAAACCCACAGATGGGCTTTATTATGTACTTTAAAGTACAAGGTTTAGCATTCAGTGCCATTATATATACACACAGTGCTAGGTAATGAGGGCGAACCGTTGAGATAAATAAGACTGATGGCGGCTCATTGACTGATGCTCACAGATCACTTCTGACTGGCTGCTTGTGTTATCCGTTTTGAACAGGTTCTACTGCAGAAATATTGCAGGAAGCTGATGTTCCTCTCATATCAAATGAGAAATGCCAACACCAGATGCCAGAATACAGCATTACAGGAAACATGGTGTGTGCAGGCTATGATGCAGGAGGAGTAGATTCTTGTCAGGTAACTAGATCAAACTCTCACCCTGAGTTTCCAGAAAGCATTGCTGTATAATGATTTTTATTGTTTAACAATGATTCATAAGTAAAAAAATCATCAGGGTCTTAACTTCATTTCTTCTATAAACCTGGGACTTTTGGCTTTTGTGGGCAATTTATATAGTACTCCTTGGTCGACCCAAACATTAGAAACAAAGCTGATTTTTACCAGCAAGGGTTATAAACCAATTGTCCTTAGGGCCTAGGCATAAAATGTTAATGTGGGAGACAGCCAGGCACAATATGCAGTTGTGAGCCTGGGGGTGAGCTGGAGAGTGTACACCTTAGCAACAAGCATTTCTTTTCGAATTTCAATTCTTTAAAACCCTATGCAGACTTAAAACAAACAAAAAATAGGTCTCTCAGGGTCAATTTGGCCTGTCAGCCTCTAACATTCAACCCTGATTTAGAGCATGGTCTAGATGTCTAGTGACCCAAAATAATTTCTGGATGAAAACCAAGCTGGAAGCCTGGTTAGAGCCAGTTTACGCTTACTTGCAAGAAGGGAAATAAAGAACTTACTCAGTAGGCTGGTATAACCCGGGGCACAGAAGCTCCTATACTGGAATTTTCATGTTATCTTTGGCATTTTCTTTTAGAGATGTGATAGCTTGCACTTGGTGCCTGTCAATACTGCAATATTTTTTTTAATACTGCAATATATTTGAAGTATTAATAGCTTTGGATTTGTGTGACCTTCAGAGAAAACTCTTACCTACAAACTACCTTTGAAGAAGGCAAAATGTCTTACCACCTTGAAATAATGTTGCCATCTATTAGCTGCCTGAAATTCACATACACTCGACAAATAAAGAGTAACCTGCTGGATTTTAGAATCATCATTAATTTTTAGGCGCAGCATGGAGTAATCATGAAGAGCATGGATTCTGTGCTCAAACTGCTCTTATTTGACCCTATTGGCAAGACTTTGGGCAAGTCACTTACGTTTTATTAAGAGGTTTAGATAAGATAACACATTAGGGCACTAAGTAAGCACTAAGATATTAATAGTTCTATTTGAAAATTAATAAAATATTAATGCACTGACATCTACTGGATTTGATTACACCTGATAGCAGCACTGAACAAATAACACACAAATGCGGAGGTAGCAATTTATACTGTAGGAAAATGGTTTCACTTGTTAGAGTGTGAACAATTTGTTACCTATATTAACACAGAAATGTCATAATAACTTGAGTTGATACCAGACTTTTTAACAGACACTTAAGCATCTGTATATGTACCCTCCAGTTAAATCGATGTCTTCAGTCATGTAAACTAAACCTTCAGCCTAGCTCTACATTTATTCTGCTTTGATGAACACTGGCAAAGTCAAGACAATAGGGTAGCTTTCTTCCAGTTTAAAATTTATCTCTGGATCTTATGCTTTCCTTTAAAAATGAAAAGTGTGCAAAAGGTAAGATATATTGTCACTGAGAGGGAAATCTATAGAATTATTGTTCGGGGGGAAATCAGCTGTACAACTTCAATTACAGTTAATGGGAGTTGTGGGGCAGACGCCTCATGAATGAGGTAGAAAATATGACGGCCAATGCTACTGATGTTCAGGTTACATTATGCCAGTAACACAAGCCAGATCCCTGAAACCATGTATTTGGCTCTGATTTCTAGAGTTTAAGCACGGGACTCATTAGCAAGTAAGAAAGCTCCCACACAAGGCAGTACCTGTAAATAAGTTAGCGTGATTGAGAGCTCAATAGTCTAAAAAGTCATGATTTTTTTTGTTCGACTTAATACTAAGTTACGCAAGAGGAGTGACTGATAAAATAGGAATACATTATTTGAAATTACGAAGATGTTATGATTGACACATCACTTGACCAAGTTCTTTGCAGCATTATTTCCTCCCCTATAGTGTCAGAGATCTTGCCTTATTAGTCGTCCACACGTTCTTGAGGATCTTTTAACTCACCAAAGGCTCGCATGGGCGAGGCAGTTGTCTGGACTTTAAGGCACAGCGAGTGGCTGTGGAATGTCCTCTCTACATAAAACTAAGTGACTGACACAAAGAGCAAACTTGCTTTGCTCACCATTCAAAGCCTTGTTCTCTAGCAGGGGTTTTCTAAGTGTGGCCTGTAGTCCCGCAGAGCACTATTACCTGAGAAGGTGCCATCAATGCAAATTCTCAGGCCCCGACACAGGCCTGCGGAATCAGAAACACTCAAGGTGGAGCCCAGCAAGGGGTTTTTCTCACATCATCAGATGATTCTGATGTACTTGTTTAAGAAATACTACTCTAAATAAAAGTGGCCACCAACGTTTACACTCGTCAAAGAAGGTAGAGATTTTGTTTTTCTTTGCAAATATAGCATCTAAGGGGAAACATACATTTTAGGCTAATACCTTATGTTCTGGAAATTCACTCATAATTTCAAAGTTCTTACACATCCCTGAGATAGTGGGAGAAGGAACTGTCTTCATCAGACACATCAGAAAATTAAGACCAGGAGAGATTATATAACAGAGCTGAAGTGGAGTAATTAGAAGATGGGAAGTGATAGAATTAGATGTCGGTCTCTCAACCAGACAGACCACCCAGTTGTTGGGCACCAAGCCTGCTTGTGGATCCTTGAATAGTGTGAACTGGGTAATTTAAAATCCTTGATCATGTCATCAGTGTCTGGTTTTTGCTATTTAAAAAAATTAAAATATTTTAGAAAACATGGAGAAAACCAAATGGCTCTTTTAAACTATCAAAACAGTTGAGGTTTATTTTTAATAACTGCTAAGCCACACTTTTGAGTCTGTTTACTCTCGCCTTGGGTCGATAGTGTTCCATAAACATTTCTGAACCCGTATTGTGGACTAAGGGCTTAGGAGGCAGAAATGAAAACTGTAGTCCCTGCCTTCAAACAGCTGGAAACCTCTGTCACACCTAGAATAGAGGTAACCTATGTTTGCCAATGCAATTTATGCTCCTCTGCACCCAAGAGAGAAAAGGTGCTTTCATACACACTTTCCCGCTTAAATATAGGTCCCAAAGGTAGTAAAGAATGGGGTAAAAAGACTCCCAGGGTATTTCTCACATCAAGCCTGGGTTAAAATACTCTATTGTGTCAATGATTTCAAGCAAAATACACAAGGCTTTAAATGCTTTCATAAATATATAAAAAGGCAGATTAATTTACATTTTTTACACACTTAACATGAAAAAATACTTGTCAATTTTGTCATTAATTAGTGGCACTATATGTTTGCATTATGTTCATTTGCAGTACAGACGTGCAAATAAAATCTATGTAATTAACTCTACCAGGATCTGCTATAATTAATATTTATGAAAATTAAAAACACTTCAATTGAAATCTAAGATGAAAATATGTGCAGTAATCACTAGAAATTATATCACAGATTAGCCTCTTTCAGTTGAAACATTAAGTTTTTTTCAAATCTGTTTGCTGAACACTGAAAAGTTAATGCTACCCAAGAGAACAGAAATCAATTTTATGTGCTGAGTTTTTAGTTTTTCTCAAGCACAGAATATGGAATAATTATCTTTTCCATAGATCCCTTCATAAATGTAGCATTTTAAAAATTACACATAAATGATTCCTAAGTTGTCTTAGCGTTTCTCTGAGTTCTTACTGAGCAGCAAAAGGTTCCCATTCTTGACCTAGAGTGATGGTGACCTAGAGTATACAGGTGACTTGCAATTAAATCATATTTTTAATCTTTATTTCTGAATTGATTTGTTAAAAACAATTTTATATATTAATATCAATTGACCCACGCACTTACAATTATCTTCTGTAATCTACTATTTAGGGTGATTCAGGAGGACCATTAATGTGCCAAGAAAACAACAGGTGGTTCCTGGCTGGTGTGACATCATTCGGATACCAGTGTGCGCGGCCTAACCGCCCAGGGGTGTACGTGCGGGGCCCGAGGTTCACAGAATGGATACAAAGTTTTCTCCACTAGAGTGTTTCCTAAACCAAACACAAAAGGTTCCCATTCCACTCTAACAAGTGTGAAAATTGAGAATTTTGTAAAAAATAGTTCCCAAAAGCCATTATTCTTACCTAAGCCACTGAAATGCTGGGAACAAACAAACAAAACTAATTAATCTCTACAGAACTAAGTAACTTTAAAATCATGCGCTTCGGTTTTATTGTGGACATCTATTCTTTCACAGATAGAATTTCCTTTGTTCTTAGTCATTATGTTTGTCATGTCCTCTTATTTAAAGGAATGTTATTTTAAATCATAAATTATACACTTAAGACAACTTAAGCAAAAGAACTGAAATAGACTGTTTTGCACAAGGTACGTTACTGTTTGAAATAAACTGCTGGAAATTATCCAGCGCCAGCTGCAATTGCTACTATCAGAAGTTCAGTAGTCTTCCTGCTTTTCTACCCAAATGTATTTCCAACTCATCCTGAGCATATTCCTAATGGTTTTCCTGCTCAGAAGAAGTACGTATTGTAAGCTTATGTCACAGACCTGGCCTAACTAGACTGCACATTCCTCTCAAATAAGCTAATCAAACGGCAAATGCAAGTCTGCATATAGCCCTAGTGTCAAAATAGAAGGTACATTACTGATATTATAGTTCTTTTACTGGATCCTTTAGTACCTGGGTTATTCATACAATCCATTTATTTCAAGCTGGTATTTTTTAATTTTCAGAAAATAATTACACATATTTAAGAAGTGAAACTATTAAAAATGTCTTTTTTCCAATATATGTGTGTTACAGTGGGTGTTTCTCACATGTGCAAAATTTAAACACAGCTGAATTGCCCATTAGAAGGCCAAAAATGTGGAATAAATGAATTTGTTTCACTGCTTTAATCTCTTGGATCATTTCCAGAATAAGTGTAAACTTCAGTTTCTCACACTACACAAAGCATATTGACTTATTTGGGAAGACAAAATTCATGCTTACTTAATGCACACACACATTCTTGAATGAGTGTATATGGTCCAAAGTAAAAGAAGGTTTAAAGGAATTGAGAGACGAAAGACGGGATCAATCACCGTAGGTTGTCCTGATGGAAGAAACGACGAGGCACTGGCGACCACTTGGTGAGCAATTGTGGAATTTATTCTTAGGCCAAAAATCAGGAGTCCCTGAACACACTATTCTTTTGAAGACCTTTCCAAGTACCTGTTCCTGATAGCTAGGAAGGATGGAACAGCAGGGGTAGGGTGTGCTGTTTGATTTTACTACCTGAATCTTTTCCAGAACCACCTGCATTTTAAAACACATGTGAACTATGCTCTGAAAAGACAAACACAACAGATACACACACCATGTAGTCCATTTTATTTTTCAAAGGTCAGCTAAAATTTTAAGAAGCCCTTAGGACCGTCTCAGGGCCATCTTCGAATAAGAGGAAAGTGCACTGTCCCACTCCCAGTAACTTACGAGTTTAGTAATTAATGCCAGAAGAGTGATCCAGGCCTGGATCAAGATAAAAAGCAAAGCAAGGCCTTTCCCCACGGCTCTGTCTCCCCTGCATGCAGCTGTTGTAGTCGCTGGAGGCAGAGACAATGGGGGGAGCCTAGTCTCCTTCCATCGGACCCCAGTTAAATGAAGACATTGGCAGTGGGAGCTTGGTGGGAAGAGGTAGATGCCAGCAGCTGGTCCCTCATTTTGCCCAGAAAGGTGGGTAGCCAAGGCACAGAGGAGTGCTAAATGTGGGGGGGCCTAAGCTTGGGGCGCAGCTGCCGTTCCCGAGGCCTCCCAGCAGCCGAAGAGGGGCCGAGGCCCGCTAATTTCTATTTTGCCTTTTAGTTTTGCCAACCAGCTCCAGTGGTGAATTGCCTTAACGACAGCTCTTTATTATCGAACCGAAAAGGACTGACAGGGAAAAAATGAGGTGTAAAATGCTCTATGACCACAACTTTCGTTCCCTCCACCCTTAAATGGTAATTTGTTTTCATCTGCATGTATTGATGCGAACGTGTCTGTAGTTTGTCCACTTGAGAGACTTAGACAACACGAATAATCATTCTTCAGAAACAAGAACTTTTATTTGGTTAAAAGGAGCACAGGGACATGTGAAGACCAGATAGTTACAACTCTCTCTTGAGATGAAGGAGCCACGGGCATTGAAGAAAACAGGGGATAAGACAGAGGAGCCCCAGTTTACTTTCCCAGCCAAACCCTCAACAAACACACGATGATCGATGCCCTCCAGTCATTTTTCACACTAACTCACAGCTTCTTTCCTCACTAAAATGTTAGTGTGCTGGCCTTACCTCCACACCAATGTGACCACTCACCTGGTCCCAACTGTGAAGCCCCTTTAGGTGCCGACAGAGGCTAAACAGAACTAGAAAAAAACCTTAGACAAATGATGCCACAATCTGCCTCCAGTTTTATCCCCAAACCCCAAATAACCCTCGTTTTGTGGTCAAAGGAGGAACCAAATTGATTCCAGAACCCTCAGCGAGCTATTTGTGGTTATATAGGCAACATGTGAAGACATATGATTTATATTGTGTTTGCCACTATTTTCGTTCTAGATTGAGTACATAATTTATACAATTATTAACAAAGTTATTATAAAATCTGTTGAGTTTTAAACTAAAAATAATTGTAAGGCACATGTCTTGCACAATTAAAATTAGACAATTCTTGCCTCTAAGTGAAATATTTGAGTGGATTTATACCACAGTTAATGAAATAGCTTCTTATTTCTGAAGAGATTTCTTATACACTGTCTGATCCAAAGCAGAGGAACTGAAAGATGAACCATTTCTAGAAAGGAAACTTTTTTCTATGGCAATGTATTTATGTGTTTGTGAATTCAGTTGACCACAATGATAAATTTCTTTAATCAAAACAGCATGTATTGAAAAATGAAACACCATAAAAATAAATATAACAGTCCATTTTTATCAAACACTTACGTAAAGGTAAAATATTTTTGCACACTGTAAATTTCAATACAATCTACATTGCATTAACTAGATTACAACCTATGAAAGGTAAAAGAAACAAAAATAACTGCTTCCAACACACATACTTCTGATGTATTGAGAGCAAGTTTATCTGCATGGTCCATTCCATTTACTTGAAGTTTGGGTGCATCACTTAGCAAAATAAGCATGTCTCACTCCATTATTAGCACAGCATATTTTGTAAATGAAATAAACATAGAAAACTCATTTTAATATTTGCCTCAAGAGGGAGCTTACAGTTCATCTTGTAGATCCTCTGAGATTCAAGCCATTCCAAGCTAAGGTTCTGACGCCATTCCTTATACAGATCCAGAGTTACAGAAGAACACATTGTTTTCTGGAGCCAATTCAATGAAACCTTACACTTCCATGCCGCTTTCTTTTCTCGTGCTCTTTGAAATCCACAACGTGGACTGGTTTGGGCTAGTTTTTGTTCTCCCTTTACTGAAAAACACAAGAAGAAATAAGTTCAATATATGAGACCTCTCATCAAACTGGGCATGTCATGGTCCAAGTGGAGGTATGTATCCCAGAGCTTATTATAAAAGGGTCCTTCTTCTCTCACCAGCTTATTTTTTCATTCCTACAAAGAATTCTAGATTATTCCAGTATGCAAAGATGGTAAACAGTTCATATGAAATAATGAAAAAGCAGAATAAAATAGGTGGTTCTCTGTTGGATCCTTCATAGTTTAGAACTCTAGACACACACACACACACACACACACAAATGTGTCTGACACAATGCCAACATTTTCATTGTAATCACCAGTAAATCTTCATTTTCCTTGGTCTATGATTTTTGAAATGTTGCTTTTTGAATATTTCTCCGTTAACATATGCTGTATTGAATGCCAAATCATTCAGTAGTGCTTTTCTCCTAAGTATAAGGACCCCTCCCATCAGCTTTGGGGTCCTAAATTTAAGTCACCTAATCCTCGGAAGTTTAATATTATTTCAGTCTCTGAAAAACAATGTAGATTCAGGTGCTAATAACTTATGGGTGTCTGAGTTTCCCCAGATTTGAGATTGAACTTCACTCTCAGATGGAGAGTTCGGGACATCAAGTCCAGCCTATGCCTCGGGCTGGGCTGTCTTCAACTCTCCATAAAATAGCCAGTTCTCGGGCTCCAGGAAAAGGGCCTGTTCCTCAATGTCCGAGTCATCCTCTACCAGACTCTGCTCAAGCTCTGGACTCCTTTTGCTCTAGTTTCTTGAGAATGAGCCCTCAGCTGCACCACTGACCACGTTCTGTCCCTGTGGGTTGTGCTCAGCATTTCCTTCCTCCCACAGACACCCCTTCCAGCAGCACCCCTTCCAGCCTCCTACCCACAGGTATGCCTTCCACCCACACCTTTCACTCACCGTCTGCCTGACCTGGCAGAGCTCCTTCCAAGAAAAATTAGAAAAGAACTCTTTCTAAACAAGTCTGAGCAATACATTTTTATAGTATTACTTAACTGACTTCCATTTAACTGTGAATTTGTTACTAACAAAATAATATATTCTATTTATACGTTTTGGAGGTCTGCATCCAAATAAGTAAGATCAGCACATCTTTATCTAATAAGTCATCCAACACGAAAGGAAAATCAGTCCAGCAAAGTTGATCAAAAACATGAAAACTTTTTAATAATGAAAAAGATAAGGTTAAGTTATTAATGTAGTCTTTGTGCAGCATTAGTATGGCCTTTAAGAGTTACTTCCAGTTAAGGAAACAAGAGTTATTCTTTTGAACATGACATGGAATGAGAGAAACCATCCTGTGTACCAGATTGGAATTTAAACTTTCTGCAAGGCCCTCAGATGAGAATGGAGTTGAGTCTTTGATGAAGTTTCTCCTTGCTTTCCTGGAAGAAAGGAAAAGGAAGGATCTAAGAACGAATGAATTGGCACTACAGCTAATGCCGGCATCTAGAGGTGCTCTATTCTGCTTTATTTTCTCACTCTGAGAATTTCAAACAGTGAAAACGCCACAGATCTGCAAGATGGGAACACCTGGAAGGCTTCTGAAGGAATAGAGTCTCTACAATAACACGCCATTTGGAAGAAGGAAAACAAACTTTAGAGAAAACTCTGTCACTGGCACGTGAGGAATATTTATCTTAGAAATGAGAATGTCTACGTAATATTTTTCAAGTTATTTTTTTTTCAAGCTGACTTGTTATTTACAGTTCTTCCTTAACAGTTTGGCTGGGTTATGGGGGATTATATCAAATCCTACCTCTACATCATTGCTTTCCAGAATTGCTTTCCATCTTTCCGTAGTCTTAGGAATTAAGGGAAGAAGCTAGATATTTACTATTGTCTGTATTCTGTACAAAATATTGAAAAACAATTTAACTGTGTTTTACCTATACATTGGAAAGCCGAGAGGAAATAAAATGTAGTATTAATTTGCCAGGTTTTATTTACTATTATCATTCAAAGTGTCTTGCTTAAACAGTCAATAAATCACAGGCTGTATGCTTTTTTAAACGTATGTGAAATTTAGAGTTGACATCAATTTGACTTTTCTCTGGGACTTTTGTTGCTTAGTGGATTCTTTATGGTTTATTTCAGGAAAAGAAGAAGAATAATTAACATCAAGAGAAAAATGATGTATTTACAGGTCATTCCATGATGAGGGCACTCTCCCAATCAATTTCTATTGGAAACACTCGGACAAAGAGATCTAGTCCAGTGATTTTCAACCTATTTCATCTTATGGCACATAAACTAATTACTAAAATTCTTCAGTACACCAAAAAATATATTTTTTGCCGACCTGACAAAAAAATTGGTATAATTTCGATTCATTCACACTGGATGGCTACTGTCGTGTTGGCCGTTGTCATTTTTTTAATTTGACAATCTAAGGGAAAAGAGGTGAGAGCCTCTCACTAAATAGTCCAGTATTGCATGTTTTAAAAATTCTTGCCGCACACCAGTTGAAAATCGCTTGTCTAGACTATTCTAGCAAACATGCTCTTATTTAAATCCAACATCTTTTCCTTTTCCCTTTCATACATACTTATATTTACTATATTAATTATTTTAATTGAATTGACAAATTGATACACATGGAAAAATTTTACATCTATCTCAAGGGTATGGATAAATAGATATAATACTCCCAAGAATCTGGCGGTTAAAATGTGTCATTTTATTTCAAGCTGCCTACTAAAAAGTGACCTATTTTTAACATTGTGCTTTATTTCCTATACTTAAAAGATCCTTTTGAAACAAAACAAAAGGCTATGACTTGAAATTTTGAAAAGATAACTACAAAGTACAACTATAAGAATTAAGTTTTGCATTCAACTTGAGGTCAAGGTTGAAAGGTTTAGCATTAATTCTTACACTTGATAAACAAGGGATGGTATAGTTGCATACGTTGCAAACTTACAAGCATTCAGATTTCAGACCCAGCACATACATCAGCTATGAGCCCCGAGGCAATTATTTACCTTTTATGCAGCATCTGGAAACAGCAGGTTCCAAAAGCAACCAGTATCAATAAGAGCAGTGGGATTGTTGGTATAACAACATAAATTAGATTGGGAATTATGCCTACAAAAGTAAAACAGTCTTAGTGTAAAAAGACAGGTGAGGCAGAATTCTAACACCAAAGATACATAAAAGTTTTCCAAACATTTAAGGTAAAATAAAATTATTATCAATAGATTCTAAGCAAAGTTCTTACTTAAATACTAAATAATCTAATGTAATATAATTGTTAAAAGTAAAAAAATCTTACTGCACTGGTTGCCATGCTCTTATTCAATGTCCATATTTCCAAAAGTATTATTAAATCTGCTATTCAGATAGGGGCTAGTATTCATAGTGTATTAATAATCCTAGCTATATCACTTCACTAATCCTTCTTGGTTCTTAGAGAACCAAGCACTGATTAAAAAATAATAATCATTATTAAAATAACTGTTGATTTCTTGGGCATGTAATCACCCTGACCAATAAGTTCAGTGCCATGGTGATATGCAAGATTCCCAGGGATTAAACCAAAAATATGTAAATATTAACTGATGATATAGTCATAACCCAGAGACACAAGACTTCAGAGGCATGAAGACTTGATCTTAATTAAATTCTAAAATGAGTAATTTTTAAATCCTGTTCCATCCACACTTGATCATGTTGGATATTCTTGGTAAAATAAAAAACTGAAGTCTCAGATAGCATAAAATGACTTTATTAAACACTTTTTCACTGTCATAGGGGGAAAATATCCCCAATGTAATTATTTACTGATAATCTTTAATTAGGTTTAGATGTTCTGAATGGTTTAAAATCAGGCATCTGAAAAATGAAGAGCACTTCATTTTAATATCATATCCATACAAAAAAAACCCCACAAATTGAAAACCATGCATTTAGCTAGCCAATCAAAAGCCATCAGTATTAATCTAAATAATACTGACCAAAGTGGACCAAACTTAGGACAAACTACCCATTTAACTGCATATCGCTTCCTTTGTTAACACGAGAAGCTGAGGTCCAGTGACGGGTATTTTGAGGGTAATTTGCTATGCTTTCAGCAACTCTTGAGCCTCCATCAAGTAATAGGTGACTTCAAGAATTTTAAAAATTCACAAAGTATTTTTTTCTTTTCAAAATATCATCATGATTCTTTACATATGTTAATAAAGAAAAAGAGACAGTATTCCCTCCTCTTTCATGGATTTTGGATTGCCTGCAGAAAGATTTTGAGACTTTGGGTCTTTGGCTCAATCCTCACAAAGCAACTAGGATAAACCAACATTTCTGTCCAGTTGGCATAAGGCCATGCTAAAATGATTTCTGACTAACATGCAATTTGCATTGGGATTTCATTGTTTCTTTTGCAGACAGTGGTATATTAGAAACAGCTGGGTTGAGAGTTCAATGTATGCATTCTTTCCACCTTGCGGTTCAGCGATATCACTTTGGTAGCTTGAAATCAGCCAGGGAGTATTTACATCACAGAAAATTCCAGAGTCTACAGATCAGGCTTTTTATTTTATACTCACCTCACCCCAGCCAATCCTTAAAAAAACATACCAGTATACTTTTAGTACTAGATACATCCAATCAGAAGAAAACAAACAAAAAAATAGGTTCTCACATGCAAAAACTAGCTTAGCATCATTTGTTCTAACCTGGTTCAAAAGTAAATTTCCATAGGCCCATATTACTGCACCACTTCACTAAGAAATAAGGGAAGTTGGGGCCAACTAGAAGCAGAGTTTAAATGTACAGTTTTTGTTCTTGATAAAGGAGTTAAAGACACGGGAATGAATTACCTGCTTCAGTAACAACCACATTTTGATGGGTGTCTCCTGGTTGGTTTGTAAAATATGTCTTTTCTCCAGGAGCTGTTGGATTAATCTCTGTAGATTATAAGTACAGACATCATATGAAATGATAAACAAGAGAAATACAAACATAGAGGAAATAAGTTTATTATAAAACCACATAAAAATCAGTGTTTTGACTTCTGAACCATTTATAGCTAAGAATTATATTTTGAATTTAAGTTTATGTGAAACTGTCTAACTAGAAGTCAACATTTAATTATCTTTAAATCGAGCATCCACTTCATGAATCCTTGCAACCATTACTGCATTGCCTACCAACAGTGTGTCTATGTTACAGGCAATCATGCCAAAGCAGGCAGGAAGCTAGGCAAAGACAAGCAAGATTCAGTGACCATGAGAATGTGAGCCATGAACTGCAATTCAATGGCAAGCAAAGGTGATTTTGGTGCTAATATCAGTGCAATATTTAGGTTTCTCCTCACAATAACAATCAGCAAAAGACTGTACATGGATTGTGTTTGGAATTGATGGTTCAAATAATAATGTTCTAAGCAAGTGTCTGTCCTATACAAATAATGCCATCTTTGTATTTACTTTCCAATAATGTCTACGCCTTTAAAATATAATAATAAACTAAGGCTTTTGAGCTGTTTCTTTCCCTGGTTTTATGAGATGAAATCTTCTCAATTGCCATGCCCTTAAAACATGTTGAACTCTCTTACCATGACCTGGTACTGCTCTATCACCTAATTTTTTTTCTAGGTCCCATGTGTTAAATTAATAGTTCAGTGAATATAAATTAAATTAGTAAGAAAATACTCTGTAGATTTGTTTTCATTTGTTCCAAAAATACAATTTCCTGTTTATTTTTATCAAGTGATGGGAAATAAAGGACATATATAGCATCTTATATTAGTTTCAGACTAGCAAATCATTTTAATGTAATGTTTACTCCTCTAATTTGACCACACAGTCTCTATTCATTGGAAGTTTAATCATATACCATCCTATAATAATATTTATTATTCTTGTATACATATTCTATAGACCTACAGAATAGATATGCCACTCAGGGGAAAATAATAAAAATGATGGAATGATTGCTAAGAGAGTGAGCAAACTCAGAAGCAAATTATTCAGTTTCTGCTTAGCCAGGTTAATTTTTTACTACTTTGGATATGATTAGTCATGCGCACATGGTATGCAGGAGCAGAAAGAGAAGACTAAGTTCAAATCACACAGTAGTCCTGGTATAATTGGAGAATAAAGTTCAAAATAATTAGTGGTATAGTTTGTAAATTTTAAATAGTCCCACTGCTTAATTCTCCAAGCCCCTCACCACTGAGAAGCTAACCACTCACCAGTAAAAAGCACTGGCTCTATAAGCAAGAAATTTAATGAAACCAATATCCTTCATAAATAAAACACTAAGCTCGAAGAAGGTTGACTAAACAGAAAATAGTTAAAGATGAAAATATTTAAAGCAAAGTAAAGAATAAAATTTCTAAGTACATTAATAAGATCAACTAAAACTATGCATGTGTTTCAAAAACAATAAATACATAAAATAATGTTGTTCACAAAGTACAGATATTTGAAGATTTAGGTAGAATATAGGAGATAAAGGAAGAAATAATTTTATGTCTACAGTGTTCTTCCATGAGTAATATAAATGTAGATTATCTAATACAAAACAAGTCAAGAAGATTCTGGGGTTATGGTGTCCTGAATAATGTACCCAAGAAGGCAAATATAAAAATAAAGTAAATAAATGTACTTAGAGTCAAAATCGTTCATCTAAAAGCTTAGAGAAGAAGACAATATTTAAAAGATTCTACAACATACTGTTTCATTTAATAGTTTCGAGTACATACAGCTGCAAATTTAAACTATCAGAGAACTTAAACTTTATATTTTTAAAGGAAAAAAAAGACAAAGAACATAAGAGCGTAACTGATTTGGCTTTGTAAAGGCTTCTAAAAGGGTAATGATGGATTTAGCAACCTAGGGGCTGCTGAAGAATAAGCTCACCAGGGAGAGAAAGTTGGCTAATATACTCAAGAGCAGGATAAACATGAGAGAAGAGTAAACCTAATCCAAATAATCCCCGTGCTTTATGGTCTTATGACAAAAAGGAATCATGTATTTTCAAGACAATAATGGAAATAGCAGCACTTGATTATAACTGCCTTCCATGAACACATGAGGTCAAGCAAACAGAAGACTTAAAATGACACTTCCGAACACTGAGGAGACAAATAGCCAAAAAATTAAAAAATAAAAAATCTCAAAGCCTAAGTATCTAATTTGACTTTCTTACATTATTGTTAAAAATGAGTTTGCACAGTTCTGATTAACCTCTCTTTTGGTCAAA